>NW_027207219.1:1200000-1800000 GCF_963455315.2 Globicephala melas
AATCAAAAAGACACAGCCACCCCAAAGTTTGGGACAGCTCTGTTTACAAGAACCTCGTTTACGGGACAAGTTCAATATCGCAGAAAGTGAAAAATGGATAAAGAAGTTGTGGTACTTACGTACAATGCATATCACTCAACAATGAAATCTATGTCATCAGGCCCATAGCAGCATAATGAGTGGATTCAGGTACGATGATTCTAACTGAAATAAGTCACACAGAAAAAGAAACATCATAAGATATCACTAATACACGGAATGGAAACTTGACTACACAGGAACTGGATTACAAAACAGAACAGGGTCTCAAATTTAGAAAATCAACTTATGCTTGCTTAAGTGGAAAGGTGAGTTGGGGTGCTGCATAAAACCAGGGATTGAAATGAGCACAGATAATGTTCCTTAAGCCAAATATGGAATAGACAAGAGCTACTCCTTGCTCAACGAAATGGACTCAACACCCCATATTAAACGCCTAAGAATGTACCTGACTAGTAAGTATCTTAAAACCTATGGATTGCTATGTCTCCGAAAGAGAATTAAGCGTGTGTACAGGGGCATGAACGCAGCAGTGATAGGATTGGAGAAGTTCAGTGAGCAAATGAAGACCCTTAGAAGTCATATTGCATGGTACCCATTCCACGGGTCTCAACTCTCCAGGTTTAAGGGATTCTTCCTTCAGCTAAAACATGCATGTGGAACCCAGAGTATGATCAACCGTGTGATCGGGAGACGTGTTCAAATATGTCTCAGTTTTCGTCCCCTGGTACTCGGGTGCAACATTCCAGACGCTTTACTAACACTCTCCCCACTTCGAGAGTCAGTGCCTTTAACCTCCTGTTTGGCCCAGTTTGCAATTTCTGCAGAAGATGAACAGGAATAGGGAGAACCAATGAGAGACTAGCTGGAGGTGTCTGGACGGGCAAATTGAACTCTCAATTCCCACCAGGAAGAGGAATTAACCAAAGGCTCAGCGTGCCGTGCCGGAACCAGATTAGTGCCTGAAGCCATCCTGCGGTGTTGCGCCCAGCTCAAAAGAAAGCGAGTTGAAGAAAGGAGCTCAGGGACACTGTAATTCACAAACTTGCAGAGTTATAAATGACAACTATCGTCCAAAAATATACTGAAGTAAGGCTGCCAAGAGGACTTGAAAGCGGGGCAGAATTACAGGAAACCGATTTCAGGAGGTAGACTGGAATTGCATTGAAAGCATAGGAAAAGAGGCAGAACGTCCACAATGATGCACTTAGCCATAAAGGGCATATGCGTTTTTTCCTGAATATATTCAGGAAAAAACGCATATGCCCTTTTTGGACAACCAAGCAAGGTTGCAAAGAAAATCTGCACAACAATGAAGTCTCCCTTCCCACCGGTTAAAAGGGCCATCTGAGAAAAGTGTAAAATCCAGAAAGGCAGGACAGGCCATGGAGAACTGGGAGCCTTGTTATGCTGGTGGGCGGGATGTAAATTGCCAACAGACACTCGGGAGAAGTGTATGGTGTTTCCTGAAACACCTAAAAAACAAAGCAACAGAGCCTAGGGCACTTCCACTTATGGTCCTATAGCTTAGGGAAATTAAAATCAAAAAGTCACAGCCACCCCAAAGTTTGGGACGCCTCTGTTTACAAGAACCTCGTTTACGGTACAAGTTCAATATCGCAGAAAGTGAAAAATGGAGAAAGAAGTTGTGGTACTTACGTACAATGCAATATCACTCAGCAATGAAATCTATGTCATCAGGCCCGTAGCAGCATCATGAGTGGATTCAGGTATGATGATTCTAACTGAAATAAGTCACACAGAAAAAGAAACATAAGATATCACTAATACACTGAATGTAAATTTGGATACACAGGAACTGGATTACAAAACAGAACAGGGTCTCAAATTTAGAAAACCAACTTATGCTTGCTTAAGGGGAAAGGTGAGTTGGGGTGCTGCATAAAACCAGAGATTGAAATGAGAACAGATAAATTTCCTTAAGCCAAATATGTAATACACAAGAGCTACTCCTTGCTCAACGAAATGGACTCAACACCCCATATTAAACGCCTAAGAATGTACCTGACTAGTAAGTATCTGAAAACCTATGGATTGCTATGTCTCCGAAAGAGAATCAAGCGTGTGTACAGGGACATAAACGCAGCAGTGATAGGATTGGAGAGGTTCGGTGAGCAAATGAAGACCCTTTGAAGTCATATTGCATGGTACCCATTCCACGGGTTTCAGCTACTCAGGTTTAAGGTATTCTTCCTTCAGCTAAAACATGCATGTGGAACCTAGAGTATGATCAACCATGTGATCGGGAGACGTGTTCAAATATGTCTCAGTTTTCGTAACCTGGTACTCGGGTGCAACATTCCACACGCTTTACTAACACTCTCCCGACTTGGAGAGACAGTCCCTTTAACCTCCTGTTTGGCCCAGTTTGAAATTTCTGTGGAAGATGAACAGGAATAGCGAGAACCAATGAGAGACTAGCTGGAGGTGTCTGGACGGGCAAATTTAACTCTCATTTCCCACCAGGAAGAGGAATTAACCAAAGGCTCAGCGTGCCGTGCCGGAACCAGATTAGGGCCTGAAGCCATCCTGCGGTGTTGCGGCCAGCTCAAAAGAAAGCGAGTTGAAGAAAGGAGCTCAGGGGCACTGTAATTAACAAACCTGCAGAGTTATAAATGACAGCTATCGTCCAAAAACATACTGAAGTAAGGCTGCCAAGAGGATTCGAAAGGGGGGCAGAATTGCAGGAAACCGATTTCAGGAGGTAGACTGGAATTGCATTGAAAGCATAGGAAAAGGGGCAGAACGTCCACAATGATGCACTTGGCCAAAAAGGGCGTATACGTTTTTTCCTGAATATATTCAGGAAAAAACGCATACGCCCTTTATGGCCAACCAAGCAAGCTTGCAAAGGAAATCTGCACTACAATGAAGTCTCACTTCCCCCCGGTCAAAAGGGCCATCTGAAAAAAGTGTAAAATCCAGAAAGGCAGGACAGGCCATGGAGAACTGGGAGCCTTGTTATGCTGATGGGCGGGATGTAAATTGCCAACAGACACTCGGGAGAAGTGTATGGTGTTTCCTGAAACATCTAAAAAACAAAGCAACAGAGCCTAGGGCACTTCCACTTATGGTCCTATAGCTTAGGGAAATTAAAATCAAAAAGACACAACCACCCCAAAGTTTGGGACGCCTCTGTTTACAAGAACCTCGTTTACAGTACAAGTTCAACATCGCAGAAAGTGAAAAATGGATAAAGAAGTTGTGGTATTTACTTACAAAGCAATATCACTCAGCAATGAAATCTATGTCATCAGGCCCTTAGCAGCACAATGAGTGGATTCAGGTATGATGATTCTAACTGAAATAAGTCACACAGAAAAAGAAACATCATAAGATATCAGTAATACACGGAATGTAAACTTGGCTCCACAGGAACTGAATTACAGAACAGAACAGGGTCTCAAATTTAGAAAACCAACTTATGCTTGCTTAAGGGGAAAGGTGAGTTGGGGTGCTGCATAAAACCAGAGATTGAAATGAGCACAGAAAAAGTTCCTTAAGCCAAATATGGAATAGACAAGAGCTACTCCTTGCTCAACGAAATGGACTCAACACCGCATATTAAACGCCTAAGAATGTACCTGACTAGTAAGTATCTTAAAACATATGGATTGCTATGTCTCTGAAAGAGAATCAAGCGTGTGAACAGGGGCATAAACGCAGCAGTGATAGGATTGGAGAGGTTCGGTGAGCAAATGAAGACCCTTTGAAGTCATATTGCATGGTACCCATTCCACGGGTCTCAACTCTCCAGGTTTATGGTATTCTTCCTTCAGCTAAAACATGCATGTGGAACCCAGAGTATGATCAACCGTGTGAACGGGAGACGTGTTCAAATATGTCTCAGTTTTCCTCCCATGGTACTCGGGTGCAACATTCCAGACGCTTTACTAACACTCTCCCCACTTGGAGAGTCAGCGCCTTTAACCTCCTGTTTGGCCCAGTTAGCAATTTCTGTGGAAGATGAACAGGAATAGGGAGAACCAATGAGAGACTAGCTAGAGGTGTCTGGACGGGCAAATTTAACTCTCATTTCCCACCAGGAAGAGGAATTAACCAAAGGCTCAGCGTGCCGTGCCGGAACCAGATTAGGGCCTGAAGCCATCCTGCGGTGTTGCGGCCAGGTCACAAGAAAGCCAGTTGAAGAAAGGAGCTCAGGGTCACTGTAATTCACAAACCTGCAGAGTTATAAATGACAGCTATCGTCCAAAAATATACTGAAGTAAGGCTGCCAAGAGGACTTGAAAGCGGGGCAGAATTGCAGGAATCCGATTTCAGGAGGTAGACTGAAATTGCATTGAAAGCATAGGAAAAGAGGCAGAACGTCCACAATGATGCACTTGGCCAAAAAGGGCGTATGCGTTTTTTCCTGAATATATTCAGGAATATATTCAGGAAAAAACGCATACGCCCTTTTTGGCCAACCAAGCAAGCTTGCAAAGGAAATCTGCACTACAATGAAGTCTCACTTCCCCCCGGTCAAAAGGGCCATCTGAAAAAAGTGTAAAATCCAGAAAGGCAGGACAGGCCATGGAGAACTGGGAGCCTTGTTATGCTGATGGGCGGGATGTAAATTGCCAACAGACACTCGGAAGAAGTGTATGGTGTTTCCTGAAACATCTAAAAAACAAAGCAACAGAGCCTAGGGCACTTCCACTTATGGTCCTATAGCTTAGGGAAATTAAAATCAAAAAGACACAGCCACCCCAAAGTTTGGGACGCCTCTGTTTACAAGAACCTCGTTTACCATACAAGTTCAATATCACAGAAAGTGAAAAATGGATAAAGAACTTGTGGTACTTACGTACAATGCAGTATCACTCAGCAATGAAATCTATGTCATCTGGCCCATAGCAGCATAATGAGTGGATTCAGGTACGATGATTCTAACTGCAATAAGTCACACAGAAAATGAAACATCATAAGATATCACTAATACACGGAATGTAAACTTGGCTACACAGGAACTAAATTCCAAAACAGAACAGGGTCTCAAATTTAGAAAACCAACTTATGCATGCTTAAGGGGAAAGGTGAGTTGGGGTGCTGCATAAAACCAGAGATTGAAATGAGCACAGATAAAGTTCCTTAAGCCAAATATGGAATAGACAAGAGCTACTCCTTGCTCAACGAAATGGACTCAACACCCCATATTAAACGCCTAAGAATGTACCTGACTAGTAAGTATCTTAAAACCTATGGATTGCTATGTCTCCAAAAGAGAATCAAGCGTGTGTACAGGGGCATAAACGCAGCAGTGATAGGATTGGAGAGGTTCGGTGAGCAAATGAAGACCCTTTGAAGTCATATTGCATGGTACCCATTCCACGGGTCTCAACTCTCCAGGTTTATGGTATTCTTCCTTCAGCTAAAACATGCATGTGGAACCCAGAGTATGATCAACCGTGTGAACGGGAGACGTGTTCAAATATGTCTCAGTTTTCCTCCCCTGGTACTCGGGTGCAACATTCCAGACGCTTTACTAACACTCTCCCGACTTGGAGAGTCAGCGCCTTTAACCTCCTGTTTGGCCCAGTTTGCAATTTCTGCGGAAGATGAACAGGAATAGGGAGAACCAATGAGAGACTAGCTGGAGGTGTCTGGACGGGCAAATTTAACTCTCATTTCCCACCAGGAAGAGGAAATAACCAAAGGCTCAGCGTGCCGTGCCGGAACCAGATTAGGGCCTGAAGCCATCCTGCGGTGCTGCGGCCACGTCACAAGAAAGCCAGTTGAAAAAAGGAGCTCAGGGTCACTGTAATTCACAAACCTGCAGAGTTATAAATGACAGCTATCGTCCAAAAATATACTGAAGTAAGGCTGCCAAGAGGACTCGAAAGCGGGGCAGAATTGCAGGAAACCAATTTCAGGAGGTAGACTGGAATTGCATTGAAAGCATAGGAAAAGAGGCAGAACGTCCACAATGATGCACTTGGCCAAAAAGGGCGTATGCGTTTTTTCCTGAATATATTCAGGAAAAAACGCATACGCCCTTTTTGGCCAACCAAGCAAGCTTGCAAAGGAAATCTGCACTACAATGAAGTCTCACTTCCCCCGGTCAAAAGGGCCATCTGAAAAAAAGTGTAAAATCCAGAAAGGCAGGACAGGCCATGGAGAACTGGGAGCCTTGTTATGCTGATGGGCGGGATGTAAATTGCCAACAGACACTCAGGAGAAGTGTATGGTGTTTCCTGAAACATCTAAAAAACAAAGCAACAGAGCCTAGGGCACTTCCACTTATGGTCCTATAGCTTAGGGAAATTAAAATCAAAAAGACACAGCCACCCCAAAGTTTGGGACGCCTCTGTTTACAAGAACCTCGTTTACAGTACAAGTTCAACATCGCAGAAAGTGAAAAATGGATAAAGAACATGTGGTATTTACTTACAAAGCAATATCACTCAGCAATGAAATCTATGTCATCAGGCCCGTAGCAGCACAATGAGTGGATTCAGGTATGATGATTCTAACTGAAATAAGTCACACAGAAAAAGAAACATCATAAGATATCAGTAATACACGGAATGTAAACTTGGCTACACAGGAACTGAATTCCAAATCAGAACAGGGTCTCAAATTTAGAAAACCAACTTATGCTTGCTTAAGGGGAAAGGTGAGTTGGGGTGCT
This sequence comes from Globicephala melas, assembly GCF_963455315.2. Lineage (NCBI taxonomy): Eukaryota > Metazoa > Chordata > Mammalia > Artiodactyla > Delphinidae > Globicephala > Globicephala melas. The sequence goes on from NW_027207219.1 coordinate 1,206,692, forward strand.
GCATAAAACCAGAGATTGAAATGAGCACAGATAAAGTTCCTTAAGCCAAATATGGAATAGACAAGAGCTACTCCTTGCTCAACGAAATGGACTCAACACCGCATATTAAAAGCCTAAGAATGTACCTGACTAGGAAGTATCTTAAAACCTATGGATTGCTATGTCTCCGAAAGAGAATCAAGCGTGTGTACAGGGGCATAAACGCAGCAGTGATAGGATTGGAGAGGTTCGGTGAGCAAATGAAGACCCTTTGAAGTCATATTGCATGGTACCCATTCCACGGGTTTCAACTACCCAGGTTTAAGGTATTCTTCCTTCAGCTAAAACATGCATGTGGAACCTAGAGTATGATCAACCATGTGATCGGGAGACGTGTTCAAATATGTCTCAGATTTCGTACCCTGGTACTCGGGTGCAACATTCCAGACGCTTTACTAACACTCTCCCGACTTGGAGAGTCAGTCCCTTTAACCTCCTGTTTGGCCCAGTTTGCAATTTCTGCGGAAGATGAACAGGAATAGCGAGAACCAATGAGAGACTAGCTGGAGGTGTCTGGACGGGCAAATTTAACTCTCATTTCCCACCAGGAAGAGGAATTAACCAAAGGCTCAGCGTGCCGTGCCGGAACCAGATTAGGGCCTGAAGCCATCCTGCGGTGTTGCGGCCAGCTCAAAAGAAAGCGAGTTGAAGAAAGGAGCTCAGGGGCACTGTAATTCACAAACCTGCAGAGTTATAAATGACAGCTATTGTCCAAAAATATACTGAAGTAAGGCTGCCAAGAGGACTTGAAAGCGGGGCAGAATTGCAGGAAACCGATTTCAGGAGGTAGACTGGAATTGCATTGAAAGCATAGGAAATGAGGCAGAACGTCCACAATGATGCACTTGGCCAAAAAGGGCGTATGCGTTTTTTCCTGAATCAGGAAAAAACGCATACGCACTTTTTGGCCAACCAAGCAAGCTTGCAAAGGAAATCTGCACTACAATGAAGTCTCACTTCCCCCCGGTCAAAAGGGCCATCTGAAAAAAGTGTAAAATCCAGAAAGGCAGGACAGGCCATGGAGAACTGGGAGCCTTGTTATGCTGATGGGCGGGATGTAAATTGCCAACAGACACTCGGGAGAAGTGTATGGTGTTTCCTGAAACATCTAAAAAACAAAGCAACAGAGCCTAGGGCACTTCCACTTATGGTCCTATAGCTTAGGGAAATTAAAATCAAAAAGACACAGCCACCCCAAAGTTTGGGACGCCTCTGTTTACAAGAACCTCGTTTACCGTACAAGTTCAGTATCACAGAAAGTGAAAAATGGATAAAGAAATTGTGGTACTTATGTACAATGCAGTATCACTCAGCAATGAAATCTATGTCATCTGGCCCGTAGCAGCATAATGAGTGGATTCAGGTACGATGATTCTAACTGAAATAAGTCACACAGAAAAAGAAACATCATAAGATATCAGTAATACACGGAATGTAAACTTGGCTACACAGGAACTGAATTACAGAACAGAAGAGGGTCTCAAATTTAGAAAACCAACTTATGCTTGCTTAAGGGGAAAGGAGAGTTGGGGTGCTGCATAAAACCAGAGATTGAAATGAGCACAGATAAAGTTCCTTAAGCCAAATATGGAATAGACAAGAGCTACTCCTTGCTCAACGAAATGGACTCAACACCGCATATTAAACGCCTAAGAATGTACCTGACTAGTAAGTATCTTAAAAACTATGGATTGCTATGTCTCCGAAAGAGAATCAAGCGTCTGTACAGGGGCATAAACGCAGCAGTGATAGGATTGGAGAGGTTCGGTGAGCAAATGAAGACCCTTTGAAGTCATATTGCATGGTACCCATTCCACGGGTTTCAACTACCCAGGTTTAAGGTATTCTTCCTTCAGCTAAAACATGCATGTGGAACCTAGAGTATGATCAACCATGTGATCGGGAGACGTGTTCAAATATGTCTCAGTTTTCGTACCCTGGTACTCGGGTGCAACATTCCAGACACTTTACTAACACTCTCCCGACTTGGATAGTCAGTCCCTTTAAACTCCTGTTTGGCCCAGTTTGCAATTTCTGCAGAAGATGAACAGGAATAGGGAGAACCAATGAGAGACTAGCTGGAGGTGTCTGGACGGGCAAATTTAACTCTCATTTCCCACCAGGAAGAGGAATTAACCAAAGGCTCAGCGTGCCGTGCCGGAACCAGATTAGGGCCTGAAGCCATCCTGCGGTGTTGCGGCCAGGTCACAAGAAAGCCAGTTGAAGAAAGGAGCTCAGGGGCACTGTAATTCACAAACCTGCAGAGTTATAAATGACAGCTATCGTCCAAAAATATACTGAAGTAAGGCTGCCAAGAGGACTTGAAAGCGGGGCAGAATTGCAGGAAACCGATTTCAGGAGGTAGACTGAAATTGCATTGAAAGCATAGGAAAAGAGGCAGAACGTCCACAATGATGCACTTGGCCAAAAAGTGCGTATGTGTTTTTTCCTGAATATATTCAGGAAAAAACGCATATGCACTTTTTGGACAACCAAGCAAGCTTGCAAAGGAAATCTGCACTACAATAAAGTCTCACTTCCCACCGGTTAAAAGGGCCATCTGAGAAAAGTGTAAAATCCAGAAAGGCAGGACAGGCCATGGAGAACTGGGAGCCTTGTTATGCTGATGGGCGGGATGTAAATTGCCAACAGCCACTAGGGGAGAAGTCTATGGTGTTTCCTGAAACATCTAAAAAACAAAGCAACAGAGCCTAGGGCACTTCCACTTATGGTCCTATAGCTTAGGGAAATTAAAATCAAAAAGACACAGCCACCCCAAAGTTTGGGACAGCTCTGTTTACAAGAACCTCGTTTACGGGACAAGTTCAATATCGCAGAAAGTGAAAAATGGATAAAGAAGTTGTGGTACTTACGTACAATGCATATCACTCAACAATGAAATCTATGTCATCAGGCCCATAGCAGCATAATGAGTGGATTCAGGTACGATGATTCTAACTGAAATAAGTCACACAGAAAAAGAAACATCATAAGATATCACTAATACACGGAATGGAAACTTGACTACACAGGAACTGGATTACAAAACAGAACAGGGTCTCAAATTTAGAAAATCAACTTATGCTTGCTTAAGTGGAAAGGTGAGTTGGGGTGCTGCATAAAACCAGGGATTGAAATGAGCACAGATAATGTTCCTTAAGCCAAATATGGAATAGACAAGAGCTACTCCTTGCTCAACGAAATGGACTCAACACCCCATATTAAACGCCTAAGAATGTACCTGACTAGTAAGTATCTTAAAACCTATGGATTGCTATGTCTCCGAAAGAGAATTAAGCGTGTGTACAGGGGCATGAACGCAGCAGTGATAGGATTGGAGAAGTTCAGTGAGCAAATGAAGACCCTTAGAAGTCATATTGCATGGTACCCATTCCACGGGTCTCAACTCTCCAGGTTTAAGGGATTCTTCCTTCAGCTAAAACATGCATGTGGAACCCAGAGTATGATCAACCGTGTGATCGGGAGACGTGTTCAAATATGTCTCAGTTTTCGTCCCCTGGTACTCGGGTGCAACATTCCAGACGCTTTACTAACACTCTCCCCACTTCGAGAGTCAGTGCCTTTAACCTCCTGTTTGGCCCAGTTTGCAATTTCTGCAGAAGATGAACAGGAATAGGGAGAACCAATGAGAGACTAGCTGGAGGTGTCTGGACGGGCAAATTGAACTCTCAATTCCCACCAGGAAGAGGAATTAACCAAAGGCTCAGCGTGCCGTGCCGGAACCAGATTAGTGCCTGAAGCCATCCTGCGGTGTTGCGCCCAGCTCAAAAGAAAGCGAGTTGAAGAAAGGAGCTCAGGGACACTGTAATTCACAAACTTGCAGAGTTATAAATGACAACTATCGTCCAAAAATATACTGAAGTAAGGCTGCCAAGAGGACTTGAAAGCGGGGCAGAATTACAGGAAACCGATTTCAGGAGGTAGACTGGAATTGCATTGAAAGCATAGGAAAAGAGGCAGAACGTCCACAATGATGCACTTAGCCATAAAGGGCATATGCGTTTTTTCCTGAATATATTCAGGAAAAAACGCATATGCCCTTTTTGGACAACCAAGCAAGGTTGCAAAGAAAATCTGCACAACAATGAAGTCTCCCTTCCCACCGGTTAAAAGGGCCATCTGAGAAAAGTGTAAAATCCAGAAAGGCAGGACAGGCCATGGAGAACTGGGAGCCTTGTTATGCTGATGGGCGGGATGTAAATTGCCAACAGACACTCGGGAGAAGTGTATGGTGTTTCCTGAAACACCTAAAAAACAAAGCAACAGAGCCTAGGGCACTTCCACTTATGGTCCTATAGCTTAGGGAAATTAAAATCAAAAAGTCACAGCCACCCCAAAGTTTGGGACGCCTCTGTTTACAAGAACCTCGTTTACGGTACAAGTTCAATATCGCAGAAAGTGAAAAATGGAGAAAGAAGTTGTGGTACTTACGTACAATGCAATATCACTCAGCAATGAAATCTATGTCATCAGGCCAGTAGCAGCATCATGAGTGGATTCAGGTATGATGATTCTAACTGAAATAAGTCACACAGAAAAAGAAACATAAGATATCACTAATACACTGAATGTAAATTTGGATACACAGGAACTGGATTACAAAACAGAACAGGGTCTCAAATTTAGAAAACCAACTTATGCTTGCTTAAGGGGAAAGGTGAGTTGGGGTGCTGCATAAAACCAGAGATTGAAATGAGAACAGATAAATTTCCTTAAGCCAAATATGTAATACACAAGAGCTACTCCTTGCTCAACGAAATGGACTCAACACCCCATATTAAACGCCTAAGAATGTACCTGACTAGTAAGTATCTGAAAACCTATGGATTGCTATGTCTCCGAAAGAGAATCAAGCGTGTGTACAGGGACATAAACGCAGCAGTGATAGGATTGGAGAGGTTCGGTGAGCAAATGAAGACCCTTTGAAGTCATATTGCATGGTACCCATTCCACGGGTTTCAGCTACTCAGGTTTAAGGTATTCTTCCTTCAGATAAAACATGCATGTGGAACCTAGAGTATGATCAACCATGTGATCGGGAGACGTGTTCAAATATGTCTCAGTTTTCGTAACCTGGTACTCGGGTGCAACATTCCACACGCTTTACTAACACTCTCCCGACTTGGAGAGACAGTCCCTTTAACCTCCTGTTTGGCCCAGTTTGAAATTTCTGTGGAAGATGAACAGGAATAGCGAGAACCAATGAGAGACTAGCTGGAGGTGTCTGGACGGGCAAATTTAACTCTCATTTCCCACCAGGAAGAGGAATTAACCAAAGGCTCAGCGTGCCGTGCCGGAACCAGATTAGGGCCTGAAGCCATCCTGCGGTGTTGCGGCCAGCTCAAAAGAAAGCGAGTTGAAGAAAGGAGCTCAGGGGCACTGTAATTCACAAACCTGCAGAGTTATAAATGACAGCTATCGTCCAAAAACATACTGAAGTAAGGCTGCCAAGAGGACTCGAAAGGGGGGCAGAATTGCAGGAAACCGATTTCAGGAGGTAGACTGGAATTGCATTGAAAGCATAGGAAAAGGGGCAGAACGTCCACAATGATGCACTTGGCCAAAAAGGGCGTATACGTTTTTTCCTGAATATATTCAGGAAAAAACGCATACGCCCTTTATGGCCAACCAAGCAAGCTTGCAAAGGAAATCTGCACTACAATGAAGTCTCACTTCCCCCCGGTCAAAAGGGCCATCTGAAAAAAGTGTAAAATCCAGAAAGGCAGGACAGGCCATGGAGAACTGGGAGCCTTGTTATGCTGATGGGCGGGATGTAAATTGCCAACAGACACTCGGGAGAAGTGTATGGTGTTTCCTGAAACATCTAAAAAACAAAGCAACAGAGCCTAGGGCACTTCCACTTATGGTCCTATAGCTTAGGGAAATTAAAATCAAAAAGACACAACCACCCCAAAGTTTGGGACGCCTCTGTTTACAAGAACCTCGTTTACAGTACAAGTTCAACATCGCAGAAAGTGAAAAATGGATAAAGAAGTTGTGGTATTTACTTACAAAGCAATATCACTCAGCAATGAAATCTATGTCATCAGGCCCTTAGCAGCACAATGAGTGGATTCAGGTATGATGATTCTAACTGAAATAAGTCACACAGAAAAAGAAACATCATAAGATATCAGTAATACACGGAATGTAAACTTGGCTCCACAGGAACTGAATTACAGAACAGAACAGGGTCTCAAATTTAGAAAACCAACTTATGCTTGCTTAAGGGGAAAGGTGAGTTGGGGTGCTGCATAAAACCAGAGATTGAAATGAGCACAGAAAAAGTTCCTTAAGCCAAATATGGAATAGACAAGAGCTACTCCTTGCTCAACGAAATGGACTCAACACCGCATATTAAACGCCTAAGAATGTACCTGACTAGTAAGTATCTTAAAACATATGGATTGCTATGTCTCTGAAAGAGAATCAAGCGTGTGAACAGGGGCATAAACGCAGCAGTGATAGGATTGGAGAGGTTCGGTGAGCAAATGAAGACCCTTTGAAGTCATATTGCATGGTACCCATTCCACGGGTTTCAACTACCCAGGTTTAAGGTATTCTTCCTTCAGCTAAAACATGCATGTGGAACCTAGAGTATGATCAACCATGTGATCGGGAGACGTGTTCAAATATGTCTCAGTTTTCGTAACCTGGTACTCGGGTGCAACATTCCAGACGCTTTACTAACACTCTCCCGACTTGGAGAGACAGTCCCTTTAACCTCCTGTTTGGCCCAGTTTGAAATTTCTGTGGAAGATGAACAGGAATAGCGAGAACCAATGAGAGACTAGCTGGAGGTGTCTGGACGGGCAAATTTAACTCTCATTTCCCACCAGGAAGAGGAATTAACCAAAGGCTCAGCGTGCCGTGCCAGAACCAGATTAGGGCCTGAAGCCATCCTGCGGTGTTGCGGCCAGCTCAAAAGAAAGCGAGTTGAAGAAAGGAGCTCAGGGGCACTGTAATTCACAAACCTGCAGAGTTATAAATGACAGCTATCGTCCAAAAACATACTGAAGTAAGGCTGCCAAGAGGACTCGAAAGGGGGGCAGAATTGCAGGAAACCGATTTCAGGAGGTAGACTGGAATTGCATTGAAAGCATAGGAAAAGGGGCAGAACGTCCACAATGATGCACTTGGCCAAAAAGGGCGTATACGTTTTTTCCTGAATATATTCAGGAAAAAACGCATACGCCCTTTATGGCCAACCAAGCAAGCTTGCAAAGGAAATCTGCACTACAATGAAGTCTCACTTCCCCCCGGTCAAAAGGGCCATCTGAAAAAAGTGTAAAATCCAGAAAGGCAGGACAGGCCATGGAGAACTGGGAGCCTTGTTATGCTGATGGGCGGGATGTAAATTGCCAACAGACACTCGGGAGAAGTGTATGGTGTTTCCTGAAACATCTAAAAAACAAAGCAACAGAGCCTAGGGCACTTCCACTTATGGTCCTATAGCTTAGGGAAATTAAAATCAAAAAGACACAACCACCCCAAAGTTTGGGACGCCTCTGTTTACAAGAACCTCGTTTACAGTACAAGTTCAACATCGCAGAAAGTGAAAAATGGATAAAGAAGTTGTGGTATTTACTTACAAAGCAATATCACTCAGCAATGAAATCTATGTCATCAGGCCCTTAGCAGCACAATGAGTGGATTCAGGTATGATGATTCTAACTGAAATAAGTCACACAGAAAAAGAAACATCATAAGATATCAGTAATACACGGAATGTAAACTTGGCTCCACAGGAACTGAATTACAGAACAGAACAGGGTCTCAAATTTAGAAAACCAACTTATGCTTGCTTAAGGGGAAAGGTGAGTTGGGGTGCTGCATAAAACCAGAGATTGAAATGAGCACAGAAAAAGTTCCTTAAGCCAAATATGGAATAGACAAGAGCTACTCCTTGCTCAACGAAATGGACTCAACACCGCATATTAAACGCCTAAGAATGTACCTGACTAGTAAGTATCTTAAAACATATGGATTGCTATGTCTCTGAAAGAGAATCAAGCGTGTGAACAGGGGCATAAACGCAGCAGTGATAGGATTGGAGAGGTTCGGTGAGCAAATGAAGACCCTTTGAAGTCATATTGCATGGTACCCATTCCACGGGTTTCAACTACCCAGGTTTAAGGTATTCTTCCTTCAGCTAAAACATGCATGTGGAACCTAGAGTATGATCAACCATGTGATCGGGAGACGTGTTCAAATATGTCTCAGTTTTCGTAACCTGGTACTCGGGTGCAACATTCCAGACGCTTTACTAACACTCTCCCGACTTGGAGAGACAGTCCCTTTAACCTCCTGTTTGGCCCAGTTTGAAATTTCTGTGGAAGATGAACAGGAATAGCGAGAACCAATGAGAGACTAGCTGGAGGTGTCTGGACGGGCAAATTTAACTCTCATTTCCCACCAGGAAGAGGAATTAACCAAAGGCTCAGCGTGCCGTGCCAGAACCAGATTAGGGCCTGAAGCCATCCTGCGGTGTTGCGGCCAGCTCAAAAGAAAGCGAGTTGAAGAAAGGTGCTCAGGGGCACTGTAATTCACAAACCTGCAGAGTTATAAATGACAGCTATCGTCCAAAAACATACTGAAGTAAGGCTGCCAAGAGGACTTGAAAGCGAGGCAGAATTGCAGGAAACCGATTTCAGGAGGTAGACTGGAATTGCATTGAAAGCATAGGAAAAGGGGCAGAACGTCCACAATGATGCACTTGGCCAAAAAGGACATATACGTTTTTTCCTGAATATATTCAGGAAAAAACGCATACGCCCTTTTTGGCCAACCAAGCAAGCTTGCAAAGGAAATCTGCACTACAATGAAGTCTCACTTCACCCCGGTCAAAAGGGCCATCTGAAAAAAGTGTAAAATCCAGAAAGGCAGGACAGGCCATGGAGAACTGGGAGCCTTGTTATGCTGATGGGCGGGATGTAAATTGCCAACAGACACTCGGGAGAAGTGTATGGTGTTTCCTGAAACATCTAAACAACAAAGCAACAGAGCCTAGGGCACTTCCACTTATGGTCCTATAGCTTAGGGAAATTAAAATCAAAAAGACACAGCCACCCCAAAGTTTGGGACGCCTCTGTTTACAAGAACCTCGTTTACAGTACATGTTCAACATCGCAGAAAGTGAAAAATGGATAAAGAAGTTGTGGTATTTACTTACAAAGCAATATCACTCAGCAATGAAAATTATGTCATCAGGCCCTTAGCAGCACAATGAGTGGATTCAGGTATGATGATTCTAACTGAAATAAGTCACACAGAAAAAGAAACATCATAAGATATCAGTAATACACGGAATGTAAACTTGGCTCCACAGGAACTGAATTACAGAACAGAACAGGGTCTCAAATTTAGAAAACCAACTTATGCTTGCTTAAGGGGAAAGGTGAGTTGGGGTGCTGCATAAAACCAGAGATTGAAATGAGCACAGATAAAGTTCCTTAAGCCAAATATGGAATAGACAAGAGCTACTCCTTGCTCAACGAAATGGACTCAACACCACATATTAAACGTCTAAGAATGTACCTGACTAGTATGTATCTTAAAACCTATGGATTGCTATGTCTCCGAAAGAGAATCAAGCATATGTACAGGGGCATAAACGCAGCAGTGATAAGATTGGAGAGGTTCGGTGAGCAAATGAAGACCCTTTGAAGTCATATTGCATTGTACCCATTCCACGGGTCTCAACTCTCCAGGTTTATGGTATTCTTCCTTCAGCTAAAACATGCATGTGGAACCCAGAGTATGATCAACCGTGTGAACGGGAGACGTGTTCAAATATGTCTCAGTTTTCCTCCCATGGTACTCGGGTGCAACATTCCAGACGCTTTACTAACACTCTCCCCACTTGGAGAGTCAGCGCCTTTAACCTCCTGTTTGGCCCAGTTAGCAATTTCTGCGGAAGATGAACAGGAATAGGGAGAACCAATGAGAGACTAGCTAGAGGTGTCTGGACGGGCAAATTTAACTCTCATTTCCCACCAGGAAGAGGAATTAACCAAAGGCTCAGCGTGCCGTGCCGGAACCACATTAGGGCCTGAAGCCATCCTGCGGTGTTGCGGCCAGGTCACAAGAAAGCCAGTTGAAGAAAGGAGCTCAGGGTCACTGTAATTCACAAACCTGCAGAGTTATAAATGACAGCTATCGTCCAAAAATATACTGAAGTAAGGCTGCCAAGAGGACTTGAAAGCGGGGCAGAATTGCAGGAAACCGATTTCAGGAGGTAGACTGAAATTGCATTGAAAGCATAGGAAAAGAGGCAGAACGTCCACAATGATGCACTTGGCCAAAAAGGGCGTATGCGTTTTTTCCTGAATATATTCAGGAATATATTCAGGAAAAAACGCATACGCCCTTTTTGGCCAACCAAGCAAGCTTGCAAAGGAAATCTGCACTACAATGAAGTCTCACTTCCCCCCGGTCAAAAGGGCCATCTGAAAAAAGTGTAAAATCCAGAAAGGCAGGACAGGCCATGGAGAACTGGGAGCCTTGTTATGCTGATGGGCGGGATGTAAATTGCCAACAGACACTCGGGAGAAGTGTATGGTGTTTCCTGAAACATCTAAAAAACAAAGCAACAGAGCCTAGGGCACTTCCACTTATGGTCCTATAGCTTAGGGAAATTAAAATCAAAAAGACACAGCCACCCCAAAGTTTGGGACGCCTCTGTTTACAAGAACCTCGTTTACCATACAAGTTCAATATCACAGAAAGTGAAAAATGGATAAAGAACTTGTGGTACTTACGTACAATGCAGTATCACTCAGCAATGAAATCTATGTCATCTGGCCCATAGCAGCATAATGAGTGGATTCAGGTACGATGATTCTAACTGCAATAAGTCACACAGAAAATGAAACATCATAAGATATCACTAATACACGGAATGTAAACTTGGCTACACAGGAACTGAATTCCAAAACAGAACAGGGTCTCAAATTTAGAAAACCAACTTATGCTTGCTTAAGGGGAAAGGTGAGTTGGGGTGCTGCATAAAACCAGAGATTGAAATGAGCACAGATAAAGTTCCTTAAGCCAAATATGGAATAGACAAGAGCTACTCCTTGCTCAACGAAATGGACTCAACACCCCATATTAAACGCCTAAGAATGTACCTGACTAGTAAGTATCTTAAAACCTATGGATTGCTATGTCTCCGAAAGAGAATCAAGCGTCTGTACAGGGGCATAAACGCAGCAGTGATAGGATTGGAGAGGTTCGGTGAGCAAATGAAGACCCTTTGAAGTCATATTGCATGGTACCCATTCCACGGGTTTCAACTACCCAGGTTTAAGGTATTCTTCCTTCAGCTAAAACATGCATGTGGAACCTAGAGTATGATCAACCATGTGATCGGGAGACGTGTTCAAATATGTCTCAGTTTTCGTACCCTGGTACTCGGGTGCAACATTCCAGACACTTTACTAACACTCTCCCGACTTGGATAGTCAGTCCCTTTAAACTCCTGTTTGGCCCAGTTTGCAATTTCTTCGGAAGATGAACAGGAATAGGGAGAACCAATGAGAGACTAGCTGGAGGTGTCTGGACGGGCAAATTTAACTCTCATTTCCCACCAGGAAGAGGAATTAACCAAAGGCTCAGCGTGCCGTGCCGGAACCAGATTAGGGCCTGAAGCCATCCTGCGGTGTTGCGGCCAGGTCACAAGAAAGCCAGTTGAAGAAAGGAGCTCAGGGGCACTGTAATTCACAAACCTGCAGAGTTATAAATGACAGCTATCGTCCAAAAATATACTGAAGTAAGGCTGCCAAGAGGACTTGAAAGCGGGGCAGAATTGCAGGAAACCGATTTCAGGAGGTAGACTGAAATTGCATTGAAAGCATAGGAAAAGAGGCAGAACGTCCACAATGATGCACTTGGCCAAAAAGGGCGTATACGTTTTTTCCTGAATATATTCAGGAATATATTCAGGAAAAAACGCATACGCCCTTTTTGGCCAACCAAGCAAGCTTGCAAAGGAAATCTGCACTACAATGAAGTCTCACTTCCCCCCGGTCAAAAGGGCCATCTGAAAAAAGTGTAAAATCCAGAAAGGCAGGACAGGCCATGGAGAACTGGGAGCCTTGTTATGCTGATGGGCGGGATGTAAATTGCCAACAGACACTCGGGAGAAGTGTATGGTGTTTCCTGAAACATCTAAAAAACAAAGCAACAGAGCCTAGGGCACTTCCACTTATGGTCCTATAGCTTAGGGAAATTAAAATCAAAAAGACACAGCCACCCCAAAGTTTGGGACGCCTCTGTTTACAAGAACCTCGTTTACCATACAAGTTCAATATCACAGAAAGTGAAAAATGGATAAAGAACTTGTGGTACTTACGTACAATGCAGTATCACTCAGCAATGAAATCTATGTCATCTGGCCCATAGCAGCATAATGAGTGGATTCAGGTACGATGATTCTAACTGCAATAAGTCACACAGAAAATGAAACATCATAAGATATCACTAATACACGGAATGTAAACTTGGCTACACAGGAACTGAATTCCAAAACAGAACAGGGTCTCAAATTTAGAAAACCAACTTATGCTTGCTTAAGGGGAAAGGTGAGTTGGGGTGCTGCATAAAACCAGAGATTGAAATGAGCACAGATAAAGTTCCTTAAGCCAAATATGGAATAGACAAGAGCTACTCCTTGCTCAACGAAATGGACTCAACACCGCATATTAAAAGCCTAAGAATGTACCTGACTAGGAAGTATCTTAAAACCTATGGATTGCTATGTCTCCGAAAGAGAATCAAGCGTGTGTACAGGGGCATAAACGCAGCAGTGATAGGATTGGAGAGGTTCGGTGAGCAAATGAAGACCCTTTGAAGTCATATTGCATGGTACGCATTCCACGGGTTTCAACTACCCAGGTTTAAGGTATTCTTCCTTCAGCTAAAACATGCATGTGGAACCTAGAGTATGATCAACCATGTGATCGGGAGACGTGTTCAAATATGTCTCAGATTTCGTACCCTGGTACTCGGGTGCAACATTCCAGACGCTTTACTAACACTCTCCCGACTTGGAGAGTCAGTCCCTTTAACCTCCTGTTTGGCCCAGTTTGCAATTTCTGCGGAAGATGAACAGGAATAGCGAGAACCAATGAGAGACTAGCTGGAGGTGTCTGGACGGGCAAATTTAACTCTCATTTCCCACCAGGAAGAGGAATTAACCAAAGGCTCAGCGTGCCGTGCCGGAACCAGATTAGGGCCTGAAGCCATCCTGCGGTGTTGCGGCCAGCTCAAAAGAAAGCGAGTTGAAGAAAGGAGCTCAGGGGCACTGTAATTCACAAACCTGCAGAGTTATAAATGACAGCTATTGTCCAAAAATATACTGAAGTAAGGCTGCCAAGAGGACTTGAAAGCGGGGCAGAATTGCAGGAAACCGATTTCAGGAGGTAGACTGGAATTGCATTGAAAGCATAGGAAATGAGGCAGAACGTCCACAATGATGCACTTGGCCAAAAAGGGCGTATGCGTTTTTTCCTGAATCAGGAAAAAACGCATACGCACTTTTTGGCCAACCAAGCAAGCTTGCAAAGGAAATCTGCACTACAATGAAGTCTCACTTCCCCCCGGTCAAAAGGGCCATCTGAAAAAAGTGTAAAATCCAGAAAGGCAGGACAGGCCATGGAGAACTGGGAGCCTTGTTATGCTGATGGGCGGGATGTAAATTGCCAACAGACACTCGGGAGAAGTGTATGGTGTTTCCTGAAACATCTAAAAAACAAAGCAACAGAGCCTAGGGCACTTCCACTTATGGTCCTATAGCTTAGGGAAATTAAAATCAAAAAGACACAGCCACCCCAAAGTTTGGGACGCCTCTGTTTACAAGAACCTCGTTTACCGTACAAGTTCAGTATCACAGAAAGTGAAAAATGGATAAAGAAATTGTGGTACTTATGTACAATGCAGTATCACTCAGCAATGAAATCTATGTCATCTGGCCCGTAGCAACATAATGAGTGGATTCAGGTACGATGATTCTAACTGCAATAAGTCACACAGAAAATGAAACATCATAAGATATCACTAATACACGGAATGTAAACTTGGCTACACAGGAACTGAATTCCAAAACAGAACAGGGTCTCAAATTTAGAAAACCAACTTATGCTTGCTTAAGGGGAAAGGTGAGTTGGGGTGCTGCATAAAACCAGAGATTGAAATGAGCACAGATAAAGTTCCTTAAGCCAAATATGGAATAGACAAGAGCTACTCCTTGCTCAACGAAATGGACTCAACACCCCATATTAAACGCCTAAGAATGTACCTGACTAGTAAGTATCTTAAAACCTATGGATTGCTATGTCTCCAAAAGAGAATCAAGCGTGTGTACAGGGACATAAACGCAGCAGTGATAGGATTGGAGAGGTTCGGTGAGCAAATGAAGACCCTTTGAAGTCATATTGCATGGTACCCATTCCACGGGTCTCAACTCTCCAGGTTTAAGGTATTCTTCTTTCAGCTAAAACATGCATGTGGAACCCAGAGTATGATCAACCTTGTGAATGGGAGACGTGTTCAAATATGTCTCAGTTTTCCTCCCCTGGTACTCGGGTGCAACATTCCACACGCTTTACTAACACTCTCCCCACTTGGAGAGTCAGCGCCTTTAACCTCCTGTTTGGCCCTGTTTGCAATTTCTGCGGAAGATGAACAGGAATAGGGAGAACCAATGAGAGACTAGCTGGAGGTGTCTGGACGGGCAAATTTAACTCTCATTTCCCACCAGGAAGAGGAAATAACCAAAGGCTCAGCGTGCCGTGCCGGAACCAGATTAGGGCCTGAAGCCATCCTGCGGTGTTGCGGCCAGCTCAAAAGAAAGCAAGTTGAAGAAAGGAGCTCAGGGGCACTGTAATTCACAAACCTGCAGAGTTATAAATGACAGCTATCGTCCAAAAATATACTGAAGTAAGGCTGCCAAGAAGACTTGAAAGCGGGGCAGAATTGCAGGAAACCGATTTCAGGAGGTAGACTGGAATTGCATTGAAAGCATAGGAAAAGAGGCAGAACGTCCACAATGATGCACTTGGCCAAAAAGGGCGTATGCGTTTTTTCCTGAATATATTCAGGAAAAAACGCATACGCCCTTTTTGGCCAACCAAGCAAGCTTGCAAAGGAAATCTGCACTACAATGAAGTCTCACTTCCCCCCGGTCAAAAGGGCCATCTGAAAAAAGTGTAAAATCCAGAAAGGCAGGACAGGCCATGGAGAACTGGGAGCCTTGTTATGCTGATGGGCGGGATGTAAATTGCCAACAGACACTCGGGAGAAGTGTATGGTGTTTCCTGAAACATCTAAAAAACAAAGCAACAGAGCCTAGGGCACTTCCACTTATGGTCCTATAGCTTAGGGAAATTAAAATCAAAAAGACACAGCCACCCCAAAGTTTGGGACGCCTCTGTTTACAAGAACCTCGTTTACCGTACAAGTTCAGTATCACAGAAAGTGAAAAATGGATAAAGAAATTGTGGTACTTATGTACAATGCAGTATCACTCAGCAATGAAATCTATGTCATCTGGCCCGTAGCAGCATAATGAGTGGATTCAGGTACGATGATTCTAACTGAAATAAGTCACACAGAAAAAGAAACATCATAAGATATCAGTAATACACGGAATGTAAACTTGGCTACACAGGAACTGAATTACAGAACAGAAGAGGGTCTCAAATTTAGAAAACCAACTTATGCTTGCTTAAGGGGAAAGGAGAGTTGGGGTGCTGCATAAAACCAGAGATTGAAATGAGCACAGATAAAGTTCCTTAAGCCAAATATGGAATAGACAAGAGCTACTCCTTGCTCAACGAAATGGACTCAACACCGCATATTAAACGCCTAAGAATGTACCTGACTAGTAAGTATCTTAAAACCTATGGATTGCTATGTCTCCGAAAGAGAATCAAGCGTGTGTACAGGGGCATAAACGCAGCAGTGATAGGATTGGAGAGGTTCGGTGAGCAAATGAAGACCCTTTGAAGTCATATTGCATGGTACCCATTCCACGGGTTTCAACTACCCAGGTTTAAGGTATTCTTCCTTCAGCTAAAACATGCATGTGGAACCTAGAGTATGATCAACCATGTGATCGGGAGACGTGTTCAAATATGTCTCAGTTTTCGTACCCTAGTACTCGGGTGCAACATTCCAGACACTTTACTAACACTCTCCCGACTTGGAGAGTCAGTCCCTTTAAACTCCTGTTTGGCCCAGTTTGCAATTTCTGCGGAAGATGAACAGGAATAGGGAGAACCAATGAGAGACTAGCTGGAGGTGTCTGGACGGGCAAATTTAACTCTCATTTCCCACCAGGAAGAGGAATTAACCAAAGGCTCAGCGTGCCGTGCCGGAACCAGATTAGGGCCTGAAGCCATCCTGCGGTGTTGCGGCCAGGTCACAAGAAAGCCAGTTGAAGAAAGGAGCTCAGGGGCACTGTAATTCACAAACCTGCAGAGTTATAAATGACAGCTATCGTCCAAAAATATACTGAAGTAAGGCTGCCAAGAGGACTTGAAAGCGGGGCAGAATTGCAGGAAACCGATTTCAGGAGGTAGACTGGAATTGCATTGAAAGCATAGGAAATGAGGCAGAACGTCCACAATGATGCACTTGGCCAAAAAGGGCGTATGCGTTTTTTCCTGAATCAGGAAAAAACGCATACGCACTTTTTGGCCAACCAAGCAAGCTTGCAAAGGAAATCTGCACTACAATGAAGTCTCACTTCCCCCCGGTCAAAAGGGCCATCTGAAAAAAGTGTAAAATCCAGAAAGGCAGGACAGGCCATGGAGAACTGGGAGCCTTGTTATGCTGATGGGCGGGATGTAAATTGCCAACAGACACTCGGGAGAAGTGTATGGTGTTTCCTGAAACATCTAAAAAACAAAGCAACAGAGCCTAGGGCACTTCCACTTATGGTCCTATAGCTTAGGGAAATTAAAATCAAAAAGACACAGCCACCCCAAAGTTTGGGACGCCTCTGTTTACAAGAACCTCGTTTACCATACAAGTTCAATATCACAGAAAGTGAAAAATGGATAAAGAACTTGTGGTACTTACGTACAATGCAGTATCACTCAGCAATGAAATCTATGTCATCTGGCCCATAGCAGCATAATGAGTGGATTCAGGTACGATGATTCTAACTGCAATAAGTCACACAGAAAATGAAACATCATAAGATATCACTAATACACGGAATGTAAACTTGGCTACACAGGAACTGAATTCCAAAACAGAACAGGGTCTCAAATTTAGAAAACCAACTTATGCTTGCTTAAGGGGAAAGGTGAGTTGGGGTGCTGCATAAAACCAGAGATTGAAATGAGCACAGATAAAGTTCCTTAAGCCAAATATGGAATAGACAAGAGCTACTCCTTGCTCAACGAAATGGACTCAACACCCCATATTAAACGCCTAAGAATGTACCTGACTAGTAAGTATCTTAAAACCTATGGATTGCTATGTCTCCAAAAGAGAATCAAGCGTGTGTACAGGGACATAAACGCAGCAGTGATAGGATTGGAGAGGTTCGGTGAGCAAATGAAGACCCTTTGAAGTCATATTGCATGGTACCCATTCCACGGGTCTCAACTCTCCAGGTTTAAGGTATTCTTCTTTCAGCTAAAACATGCATGTGGAACCCAGAGTATGATCAACCGTGTGAACGGGAGACGTGTTCAAATATGTCTCAGTTTTCCTCCCCTGGTACTCGGGTGCAACATTCCACACGCTTTACTAACACTCTCCCTACTTGGAGAGTCAGCGCCTTTAACCTCCTGTTTGGCCCTGTTTGCAATTTCTGCGGAAGATGAACAGGAATAGGGAGAACCAATGAGAGACTAGCTGGAGGTGTCTGGACGGGCAAATTTAACTCTCATTTCCCACCAGGAAGAGGAAATAACCAAAGGCTCAGCGTGCCGTGCCGGAACCAGATTAGGGCCTGAAGCCATCCTGTGGTGTTGCGGCCAGCTCAAAAGAAAGCGAGTTGAAGAAAGGAGCTCAGGGGCACTGTAATTCACAAACCTGCAGAGTTATAAATGACAGCTATCGTCCAAAAATATACTGAAGTAAGGCTGCCAAGAGGACTTGAAAGCGGGGCAGAATTGCAGGAAACCGATTTCAGGAGGTAGACTGGAATTGCATTGAAAGCATAGGAAAAGAGGCAGAACGTCCACAATGATGCACTTGGCCAAAAAGGGCGTATGCGTTTTTTCCTGAATATTCAGGAAAAAACGCATACGCCCTTTTTGGCCAACCAAGCAAGCTTGCAAAGGAAATCTGCACTACAATGAAGTCTCACTTCCCCCCGGTCAAAAGGGCCATCTGAAAAAAGTGTAAAATCCAGAAAGGCAGGACAGGCCATGGAGAACTGGGAGCCTTGTTATGCTGATGGGCGGGATGTAAATTGCCAACAGACACTCGGGAGAAGTGTATGCTGTTTCCTGAAACATCTAAAAAACAAAGCAACAGAGCCTAGGGCACTTCCACTTATGGTCCTATAGCTTAGGGAAATTAAAATCAAACAGACACAGCCACCCCAAAGTTTGGGACGCCTCTGTTTACAAGAACCTCGTTTACCGTACAAGTTCAGTATCACAGAAAGTGAAAAATGGATAAAGAAATTGTGGTACTTATGTACAATGCAGTATCACTCAGCAATGAAATCTATGTCATCAGGCCTGTAGCAGCATAATGAGTGGATTCAGGTACGATGATTCTAACTGAAATAAGTCACACAGAAAAAGAAACATCATAAGATATCAGTAATACACGGAATGTAAACTTGGCTACACAGGAACTGAATTACAGAACAGAAGAGGGTCTCAAATTTAGAAAACCAACTTATGCTTGCTTAAGGGGAAAGGAGAGTTGGGGTGCTGCATAAAACCAGAGATTGAAATGAGCACAGATAAAGTTCCTTAAGCCAAATATGGAATAGACAAGAGCTACTCCTTGCTCAACGAAATGGACTCAACACCGCATATTAAACGCCTAAGAATGTACCTGACTAGTAAGTATCTTAAAACCTATGGATTGCTATGTCTCCGAAAGAGAATCAAGCGTCTGTACAGGGGCATAAACGCAGCAGTGATAGGATTGGAGAGGTTCGGTGAGCAAATGAAGACCCTTTGAAGTCATATTGCATGGTACCCATTCCACGGGTTTCAACTACCCAGGTTTAAGGTATCCTTCCTTCAGCTAAAACATGCATGTGGAACCTAGAGTATGATCAACCATGTGATCGGGAGACGTGTTCAAATATGTCTCAGTTTTCGTACCCTGGTACTCGGGTGCAACATTCCAGACACTTTACTAACACTCTCCCGACTTGGAGAGTCAGTCCCTTTAAACTCCTGTTTGGCCCAGTTTGCAATTTCTGCGGAAGATGAACAGGAATAGGGAGAACCAATGAGAGACTAGCTGGAGGTGTCTGGACGGGCAAATTTAACTCTCATTTCCCACCAGGAAGAGGAATTAACCAAAGGCTCAGCGTGCCGAGCCGGAACCAGATTAGGGCCTGAAGCCATCCTGCAGTGTTGCGGCCAGGTCACAAGAAAGCCAGTTGAAGAAAGGAGCTCAGGGGCACTGTAATTCACAAACCTGCAGAGTTATAAATGACAGCTATCGTCCAAAAATATACTGAAGTAAGGCTGCCAAGAGGACTTGAAAGCGGGGCAGAATTGCAGGAAACCGATTTCAGGAGGTAGACTGGAATTGCATTGAAAGCATAGGAAATGAGGCAGAACGTCCACAATGATGCACTTGGCCAAAAAGGGCGTATGCGATTTTTCCTGAATCAGGAAAAAACGCATACGCACTTTTTGGCCAACCAAGCAAGCTTGCAAAGGAAATCTGCACTACAATGAAGTCTCACTTCCCCCCGGTCAAAAGGGCCATCTGAAAAATGTGTAAAATCCAGAAAGTCAGGACAGGCCATGGAGAACTGGGAGCCTTGTTATGCTGATGGGCGGGATGTAAATTGCCAACAGACACTCGGGAGAAGTGTATGGTGTTTCCTGAAACATCTAAAAAACAAAGCAACAGAGCCTAGGGCACTTCCACTTATGGTCCTATAGCTTAGGGAAATTAAAATCAAAAAGACACAGCCACCCCAAAGTTTGGGACGCCTCTGTTTACAAGAACCTCGTTTACCATACAAGTTCAATATCACAGAAAGTGAAAAATGGATAAAGAACTTGTGGTACTTACGTACAATGCAGTATCACTCAGCAATGAAATCTATGTCATCTGGCCCATAGCAGCATAATGAGTGGATTCAGGTACGATGATTCTAACTGCAATAAGTCACACAGAAAATGAAACATCATAAGATATCACTAATACACGGAATGTAAACTTGGCTACACAGGAACTGAATTCCAAAACAGAACAGGGTCTCAAATTTAGAAAACCAACTTATGCTTGCTTAAGGGGAAAGGTGAGTTGGGGTGCTGCATAAAACCAGAGATTGAAATGAGCACAGATAAAGTTCCTTAAGCCAAATATGGAATAGACAAGAGCTACTCCTTGCTCAACGAAATGGACTCAACACCCCATATTAAACGCCTAAGAATGTACCTGACTAGTAAGTATCTTAAAACCTATGGATTGCTATGTCTCCAAAAGAGAATCAAGCGTGTGTACAGGGGCATAAACGCAGCAGTGATAGGATTGGAGAGGTTCGGTGAGCAAATGAAGACCCTTTGAAGTCATATTGCATGGTACCCATTCCACGGGTCTCAACTCTCCAGGTTTAAGGTATTCTTCTTTCAGCTAAAACATGCATGTGGAACCCAGAGTATGATCAACCGTGTGAACGGGAGACGTGTTCAAATATGTCTCAGTTTTCCTCCCCTGGTACTCGGGTGCAACATTCCACACGCTTTACTAACACTCTCCCCACTTGGAGAGTCAGCGCCTTTAACCTCCTGTTTGGCCCTGTTTGCAATTTCTGCGGAAGATGAACAGGAATAGGGAGAACCAATGAGAGACTAGCTGGAGGTGTCTGGACGGGCAAATTTAACTCTCATTTCCCACCAGGAAGAGGATATAACCAAAGGCTCAGCGTGCCGGGCCGGAACCAGATTAGGGCCTGAAGCCATCCTGCGGTGTTGCGGCCAGCTCAAAAGAAAGCGAGTTGAAGAAAGGAGCTCAGGGGCACTGTAATTCACAAACCTGCAGAGTTATAAATGACAGCTATCGTCCAAAAATATACTGAAGTAAGGCTGCCAAGAGGACTCGAAAGCGGGGCAGAATTGCAGGAAACCGATTTCAGGAGGTAGACTGGAATTGCATTGAAAGCATAGGAAAAGAGGCAGAACGTCCACAATGATGCACTTGGCCAAAAAGGGCGTATGCGTTTTTTCCTGAATATATTCAGGAAAAAACGCATACGCCCTTTTTGGCCAACCAAGCAAGCTTGCAAAGGAAATCTGCACTACAATGAAGTCTCACTTCCCCCCGGTCAAAAGGGCCATCTGAAAAAAGTGTAAAATCCAGAAAGGCAGGACAGGCCATGGAGAACTGGGAGCCTTGTTATGCTGATGGGCGGGATGTAAATTGCCAACAGACACTCGGGAGAAGTGTATGGTGTTTCCTGAAACATCTAAAAAACAAAGAAACAGAGCCTAGGGCACTTCCACTTATGGTCCTATAGCTTAAGGAAATTAAAATCAAAAAGACACAGCCACCCGAAAGTTTGGGACGCCTCTGTTTACAAGAACCTCGTTTACCGTACAAGTTCAATATCACAGAAAGTGAAAAATGGATAAAGAACTTGTGGTACTTACGTACAATGCAGTATCACTCAGCAATGAAATCTATGTCATCAGGCCCGTAGCAGCATAATGAGTGGATTCAGGTACGATAATTCTAACTGAAATAAGTCACACAGAAAAAGAAACATCATAAGATATCACTAATACACGGAATGTAAACTTGGCTACACAGGAACTGAATTCCAAAACAGAACAGGGTCTCAAATTTAGAAAACCAACTTATGCTTGCTTAAGGGGAAAGGTGAGTTGGGGTGCTGCATAAAACCAGAGATTGAAATGAGCACAGATAAAGTTCCTTAAGCCAAATATGGAATACACAAGAGCTACTCCTTGCTCAACGAAATGGACTCAACACCCCATATTAAACGCCTAAGAATGTACCTGACTACTAAGTATATTAAAACCTATGGATTGCTATGTCTCTGAAAGAGAATCAAGCATGTGTACAGGGGCATAAACGCAGCAGTGATAGGATTGGGGAGGTTCGGTGAGCAAATGAAGACCCTTTGAAGTCATATTGCATGATACCCATTCCACGGGTCTCAACTCTCCAGGTTTAAGGTATTCTTCGTTCAGCTTAAACATGCATGTGGAACCCAGAGTATGATCAACCATGTGAACGGGAGACGTGTTCAAATATGTCTCAGTTTTCCTCCCCTGGTACTCGGATGCAACATTCCAGACGCTTTACTAACACTCTCCCCACTTGGAGAGTCAGCGCCTTTAACCTACTGCTTGGCCCAGTTTGCAATTTCTGCGGAAGATGAACAGGAATAGGGAGAACCAATGAGAGACTAGCTAGAGGTGTCTGGACGGGCAAATTTAACTCTCATTTCCCACCAGGAAGAGGAATTAACCAAAGGCTCAGCGTGCCATGCCGGAACCAGATTAGGGCCTGAAGCCATCCTGCGGTGTTGCGGCCAGGTCACAAGAAAGCGAGTTGAAGAAAGGAGCTCAGGGGCACTGTAATTCACAAACCTGCAGAGTTATAAATGACAGCTCTCGTCCAAAAATATACTGAAGTAAGGCTGCCAAGAGGACTTGAAAGCGGGGCAGAATTGCAGGAAACCGATTTCAGGAGGTAGACTGGAATTGCATTGAAAGCATAGGAAAAGAGGCAGAACGTCCACAATGATGCACTTGGACAAAAAGGGGGTATGCGTTTTTTCCTGAATATATTCAGGAAAAATCGCATTCGCACTTTTTGGCCAACCAAGGAAGCTTGCAAAGGAAATCTGCACTACAATGAAGTCTCACTTCCCCCCGGTCAAAAGGGCCATCTGAAAAAAGTGTAAAATCCAGAAAGGCAGGACAGGCCATGGAGAACTGGGAGCCTTGTTATGCTGATGGGCGGGATGTAAATTGCCAACAGACACTCGGGAGAAGTGTATGGTGTTTCCTGAAACATCTAAAAAACAAAGCAACAGAGCCTAGGGCACTTCCACTTATGGTCCTATAGCTTAGGGAAATTAAAATCAAAAAGACACAGCCACCCCAAAGTTTGGGACGCCTCTGTTTACAAGAACCTCGTTTACAGTACAAGTTCAACATCGCAGAAAGTGAAAAATGGATAAAGAACTTGTGGTACTTACGTACAATGCAGTATCACTCAGCAATGAAATCTATGTCATCAGGCCCTTAGCAGCACAATGAGTGGATTCAGGTATGATGATTCTAACTGAAATAAGTCACACAGAAAAAGAAACATCATAAGATATCAGTAATACACGAAATGTAAACTTGGCTACACAGGAACTGAATTACAGAACAGAACAGGGTCTCAAATTTAGAAAACCAACTTATGCTTGTTTAAGGGTAAAGGTGAGTTGGGGTGCTGCATAAAACCAGAGATTGAAATGAGCACAGATAAAGTTCCTTAAGCCAAATATGGAATAGAAAAGAGCTACTCCTTGCTCAACGAAATGGACTCAACACCCCATATTAAACGCCTAAGAATGTACCTGACTAGTCAGTATCTTAAAACCTATGGATTGCTATGTCTCCGAAAGAGAATCAAGCATGTGTACAGGGGCATAAACGCAGCAGTGATAGGATTGGAGAGGTTCGGTGAGCAAATGAAGACCCTTTGAACTCATATTGCATGGTACACATTCCACGGGTTTCAACTACCCCGGTTTAAGGTATTCTTCCTTCAGCTAAAACATGCATGTGGAACCTAAAGTATGATCAAACATGTGATCGGGAGACATGTTCAAATATGTCTCACTTTTCGTACCCTGGTACTCGGGTGCAACATTCCACACGCTTTACTAACACTCTCCCGACTTGGAGAGTCAGTCCCTTTAACCTCCTGTTTGGCCCAGTTTGCAATTTCTGCGGAAGATGAACAGGAATAGCGAGAACCAATGAGAGACTAGCTGGAGGTGTCTGGACGGGCAAATTTAACTCTCATTTCCCACCAGGAAGAGGAATTAACCAAAGGCTCAGCGTGCCGTGCCGGAACCAGATTAGGGCCTGAAGCCATCCTGTGGTGTTGCGGCCAGGTCACAAGAAAGCAAGTTGAAGAAAGGAGCTCAGGGGCACTGTAATTCACAAACCTGCAGAGTTATAAATGACAGCTATCGTCCAAAAATATACTGAAGTAAGGCTGCCAAGAGGACTTGAAAGCGGGGCAGAATTGCAGGAAACCGATTTCAGGAGGTAGACTGGAATTGCATTGAAAGCATAGGAAAAGAGGCAGAACGTCCACAATGATGCACTTGGCCTAAAAGGGCGTATGCGTTTTTTCCTGAATATATTCAGGAAAAAACGCATACGCCCTTTTTGGCCAACCAAGCAAGCTTGCAAAGGAAATCTGCACTACAATGAAGTCTCACTTCCCCCCGGTCAAAAGGGCCATCTGAAAAAAGTGTAAAATCCAGAAAGGCAGGACAGGCCATGGAGAACTGGGAGCCTTGTTATGCTGATGGGCGGGATGTAAATTGCCAACAGACACTCGGGAGAAGTGTATGCTGTTTCCTGAAACATCTAAAAAACAAAGCAACAGAGCCTAGGGCACTTCCACTTATGGTCCTATAGCTTAGGGAAATTAAAATCAAAAAGACACAGCCACCCCAAAGTTTGGGACGCCTCTGTTTACAAGAACCTCGTTTACCGTACAAGTTCAACATCGCAGAAAGTGAAAAATGGATAAAGAAGTTGTGGTATTTACTTACAAAGTAATATCACTCAGCAATGAAATCTATGTTATCAGGCCCTTAGCAGCACAATGAGTGGATTCAGGTACGATGATTCTAACTGAAATAAGTCACACAGAAAAAGAAACATCATAAGATATCAGTAATACACGGAATGTAAACTTGGCTACACAGGAACTGAATTACAGAACAGAACAGGGTCTCAAATTTAGAAAACCAACTTATGCTTGCTTAAGGGGAAAGGTGAGTTGGGGTGCTGCATAAAACCAGAGATTGAAATGAGCACAGATAAAGTTCCTTAAGCCAAATATGGAATAGACAAGAGCTACTCCTTGCTCAATGAAATGGACACAACACCGCATATTAAACGCCTAAGAATGTACCTGACTAGTAAGTATCTTAAAACCTATGGATTGCTATGTCTCCAAAAGAGAATCAAGCGTGTGTACAGGGGCATAAACGCAGCAGTGATAGGATTGGAGAGGTTCGGTGAGCAAATGAAGACCCTTTGAAGTCATATTGCATGGTACCCATTCCACGGATCTCAACTCTCCAGGTTTAAGGTATTCTTCCTTCAGCTAAATCATGCATGTGGAACCCAGAGTATGATCAACCGTGTGAACGGGAGACGTGTTCAAATATGTCTCAGTTTTCCTCCTCTGGTACTCGGGTGCAACATTCCAGACGCTGTACTAACACTCTCCCCACTTGGAGAGTCAGCGCCTTTAACCTCCTGTTTGGCCCAGTTTGCAATTTCTGCGGAAGATGAACAGGAATAGCGAGAACCAATGAGAGACTAGCTGGAGGTGTCTGGACGGGCAAATTTAACTCTCATTTCGCACCAGGAAGAGGAATTAACCAAAGGCTCAGCGTGCTGTGCCGGAACCAGATTAGGGCCTGAAGCCATCCTGCGGTGTTGCGGCCAGGTCACAAGAAAGCGAGTTGAAGAAAGGAGCTCAGGGGCACTGTAATTCACAAACCTGCAGAGTTATAAATGACAGCTATCGTCCAAAAATATACTGAAGTAAGGCTGCCAAGAGAACTTGAAAGCGGGGCAGAATTGCAGGAAACCGATTTCAGGAGGTAGACTGGAATTGCATTGAAAGCATAGGAAAAGAGGCAGAACGTCC
Organism: Globicephala melas; assembly: GCF_963455315.2. Taxonomy (NCBI): domain Eukaryota; kingdom Metazoa; phylum Chordata; class Mammalia; order Artiodactyla; family Delphinidae; genus Globicephala; species Globicephala melas. The sequence continues at coordinate 1,232,843 of NW_027207219.1, forward strand.
ACAATGATGCACTTGGATAAAAAGGGGGTATGCGTTTTTTCCTGAATATATTCAGGAAAAATCGCATTCGCACTTTTTGGCCAACCAAGGAAGCTTGCAAAGGAAATCTGCACTACAATGAAGTCTCACTTCCCCCCGGTCAAAAGGGCCATCTGAAAAAAGTGTAAAATCCAGAAAGGCAGGACAGGCCATGGAGAACTGGGAGCCTTGTTATGCTGATGGGCGGGATGTAAATTGCCAACAGACACTCGGGAGAAGTGTATGGTGTTTCCTGAAACATCTAAAAAACAAAGCAACAGAGCCTAGGGCACTTCCACTTATGGTCCTATAGCTTAGGGAAATTAAAATCAAACAGACACAGCCACCCCAAAGTTTGGGACGCCTCTGTTTACAAGAACCTCGTTTACAGTACAAGTTCAACATCGCAGAAAGTGAAAAATGGATAAAGAAGTTGTGGTATTTACTTACAAAGCAATATCACTCAGCAATGAAATCTATGTCATCAGGCCCTTAGCAGCACAATGAGTGGATTCAGGTATGATGATTCTAACTGAAATAAGTCACACAGAAAAAGAAACATCATAAGATATCAGTAATACACGAAATGTAAACTTGGCTACACAGGAACTGAATTACAGAACAGAACAGGGTCTCAAATTTAGAAAACCAACTTATGCTTGTTTAAGGGTAAAGGTGAGTTGGGGTGCTGCATAAAACCAGAGATTGAAATGAGCACAGATAAAGTACCTTAAGCCAAATATGGAATAGAAAAGAGCTACTCCTTGCTCAACGAAATGGACTGAACACCGCATATTAAACGCCTAAGAATGTACCTGACTAGTAAGTATCTTAAAACCTATGGATTGCTATGTCTCCAAAAGAGAATCAAGCGTGTGTACAGGGGCATAAACGCAGCAGTGATAGGATTGGAGAGGTTCGGTGAGCAAATGAAGACCCTTTGAAGTCATATTGCATGGTACCCATTCCACGGGTCTCAACTCTCCAGGTTTAAGGTATTCTTCCTTCAGCTAAAACATGCATGTGGAACCCAGAGTATGATCAACCATGTGAACGGGAGACGTGTTCAAATACGTCTCAGTTTTCCTCCCCTGGTACTCGGGTGCAACATTCCAGACGCTTTACTAACACTCTCCCCACTTGGAGAGTCAGCGCCTTTAACCTCCTGTTTGGCCCAGTTTGCAATTTCTGCGGAAGATGAACAGGAATAGGGAACACCAATGAGAGACTAGCTGGAGGTGTCTGGACGGGCAAATTTAACTCTCATTTCCCACCAGGAAGAGGAAATAACCAAAGGCTCAGCGTGCCGTGCCGGAACCAGATTAGGGCCTGAAGCCATCCTGCGGTGTTGCGGCCAGCTCAAAAGAAAGCGAGTTGAAGAAAGGAGCTCAGGGGCACTGTAATTCACAAACCTGCAGAGTTATAAATGACAGCTATCGTCCAAAAATATACTGAAGTAAGGCTGCCAAGAGGACTTGAAAGCGGGGCAGAATTGCAGGAAACCAATTTCAGGAGGTAGACTGGAATTGCATTGAAAGCATAGGAAAAGAGGCAGAACGTCCACAATGATGCACTTGGCCAAAAAGGGCGTATGCGTTTTTTCCTGAATATATTCAGGAAAAAACGCATACGCCCTTTTTGGCCAACCAAGCAAGCTTGCAAAGGAAATCTGCACTACAATGAAGTCTCACTTCCCCCCGGTCAAAAGGGCCATCTGAAAAAAGTGTAAAATCCAGAAAGGCAGGACAGGCCATGGAGAACTGGGAGCCTTCTTATGCTGATGGGCGGGATGTAAATTGCCAACAGACACTCGGGAGAAGTGTATGGTGTTTCCTGAAACATCTAAAAAACAAAGCAACAGAGCCTAGGGCACTTCCACTTATGGTCCTATAGCTTAGGGAAATTAAAATCAAAAAGACACAGCCACCCCAAAGTTTGGGACGCCTCTGTTTACAAGAACCTCGTTTACCGTACAAGTTCAATATCACAGAAAGTGAAAAATGGATAAAGAACTTGTGGTACTTACGTACAATGCAGTATCACTCAGCAATGAAATCTATGTCATCAGGCCCATAGCAGCATAATGAGTGGATTCAGGTACGATGATTCTCACTGAAATAAGTCACACAGAAAAAGAAACATCATAAGGTATCAGTAATACACGGAATGTAAACTTGGCTACACAGGAACTGAATTACAGAACAGAACAGGGTCTCAAATTTAGAAAACCAACTTATGCTTGCTTAAGGGGAAAGGTGAGTTGGGGTGCTGCATAAAACCAGAGATTGAAACGAGCACAGATAAAGTTCCTTAAGCCAAATATGGACTAGACAAGAGCTACTCCTTGCTCAACGAAATGGACTCAACACCCCATATTAAACGCCTAAGAATGTACCTGACTAGTAAGTATCTTAAAACCTATGGATTGCTATGTCTCCAAAAGAGAATCAAGCGTGTGTACAGGGGCATAAACGCAGCAGTGATAGGATTGGAGAGGTTCGGTGAGCAAATGAAGACCCTTTGAAGTCATATTGCATGGTACCCATTCCACGGGTCTCAACTCTCCAGGTTTAAGGTATTCTTCCTTCAGCTAAAACATGCATGTGGAACCCAGAGTATGATCAACCATGTGAACGGGAGACGTGTTCAAATATGTCTCAGTTTTCCTCCCCTGGTACTCGGGTGCAACATTCCAGACGCTTTACTAACACTCTCCCCACTTGGAGAGTCAGCGCCTTTAACCTCCTGTTTGGCCCAGTTTGCAATTTCTGCGGAAGATGAACAGGAATAGGGAACACCAATGAGAGACTAGCTGGAGGTGTCTGGACGGGCAAATTTAACTCTCATTTCCCACCAGGAAGAGGAAATAACCAAAGGCTCAGCGTGCCGTGCCGGAACCAGATTAGGGCCTGAAGCCATCCTGCGGTGTTGCGGCCAGCTCAAAAGAAAGCGAGTTGAAGAAAGGAGCTCAGGGGCACTGTAATTCACAAAGCTGCAGCGTTATAAATGACAGCTTTCGTCCAAAAATATACTGAAGTAAGGCTGCCAAGAGGACTTGAAAGCGGGGCAGAATTGCAGGAAACCGATTTCAGGAGGTAGACTGGAATTGCATTGAAAGCATAGGAAAAGAGGCAGAACGTCCACAATGATGCACTTGGCCAAAAAGGGCGTATGCGTTTTTTCCTGAATATATTCAGGAAAAAACGCATACGCCCTTTTTGGCCAACCAAGCAAGCTTGCAAAGGAAATCTGCACTACAATGAAGTCTCACTTCCCCCCGGTCAAAAGGGCCATCTGAAAAAAGTGTAAAATCCAGAAAGGCAGGACAGGCCATGGAGAACTGGGAGCCTTGTTATGCTGATGGGCGGGATGTAAATTGCCAACAGACACTCGGGAGAAGTGTATGGTGTTTCCTGAAACATCTAAACAACAAAGCAACAGAGCCTAGGGCACTTCCACTTATGGTCCTATAGCTTAGGGAAATTAAAATCAAAAAGACACAGCCACCCCAAAGTTTGGGACGCCTCTGTTTACAAGAACCTCGTTTACCGTACAAGTTCAATATCACAGAAAGTGAAAAATGGATAAAGAACTTGTGGTACTTACGTACAATGCAGTATCACTCAGCAATGAAATCTATGTCATCAGGCCCGTAGCAGCATAATGAGTGGATTCAGGTACGATGATTCTCACTGAAATAAGTCACACAGAAAAAGAAACATCATAAGATATCACTAATACACGGAATGTAAACTTGGCTACACAGGAACTGAATTCCAAAACAGAACAGGGTCTCAAATTTAGAAAACCAACTTATGCTTGCTTAAGGGGAAAGGTGAGTTGGGGTGCTGCATAAAACCAGAGATTGAAATGAGCACAGATAAAGTTCCTTAAGCCAAATATAGACTAGACAAGAGCTACTCCTTGCTCAACGAAATGGACTCAACACCGCATATTAAACGCCTAAGAATGTACCTGACTAGTAAGTATCTTAAAACCTATGGATTGCTATGTCTCCAAAAGAGAATCAAGCGTGTGTACAGGGGCATAAACGCAGCAGTGATAGGATTGGAGAGGTTCGGTGAGCAAATGAAGACCCTTTGAAGTCATATTGCATGGTACCCATTCCACGGGTCTCAACTCTCCAGGTTTAAGGTATTCTTCCTTCAGCTAAAACATGCATGTGGAACCCAGAGTATGATCAACCATGTGAACGGGAGACGTGTTCAAATACGTCTCAGTTTTCCTCCCCTGGTACTCGGGTGCAACATTCCAGACGCTTTACTAACACTCTCCCCACTTGGAGAGTCAGCGCCTTTAACCTCCTGTTTGGCCCAGTTTGCAATTTCTGCGGAAGATGAACAGGAATAGGGAACACCAATGAGAGACTAGCTGGAGGTGTCTGGACGGGCAAATTTAACTCTCATTTCCCACCAGGAAGAGGAAATAACCAAAGGCTCAGCGTGCCGTGCCGGAACCAGATTAGGGCCTGAAGCCATCCTGCGGTGTTGCGGCCAGCTCAAAAGAAAGCGAGTTGAAGAAAGGAGCTCAGGGGCACTGTAATTCACAAACCTGCAGAGTTATAAATGACAGCTTTCGTCCAAAAATATACTGAAGTAAGGCTGCCAAGAGGACTTGAAAGCGGGGCAGAATTGCAGGAAACCGATTTCAGGAGGTAGACTGGAATTGCATTGAAAGCATAGGAAAAGAGGCAGAACGTCCACAATGATGCACTTGGCCAAAAAGGGCGTATGCGTTTTTTCCTGAATATATTCAGGAAAAAACGCATACGCCCTTTTTGGCCAACCAAGCAAGCTTGCAAAGGAAATCTGCACTACAATGAAGTCTCACTTCCCCCCGGTCAAAAGGGCCATCTGAAAAAAGTGTAAAATCCAGAAAGGCAGGACAGGCCATGGAGAACTGGGAGCCTTGTTATGCTGATGGGCGGGATGTAAATTGCCAACAGACACTCGGGAGAAGTGTATGGTGTTTCCGGAAACATCTAAAAAACAAAGCAACAGAGCCTAGGGCACTTCCACTTATGGTCCTATAGCTTAGGGAAATTAAAATCAAAAAGACACAGCCACCCCAAAGTTTGGGACGCCTCTGTTTACAAGAACCTCATTTACCGTTCAAGTTCAATATCACAGAAAGTGAAAAATGGATAAAGAACTTGTGGTACTTACGTACAATGCAGTATCACTCAGCAATGAAATCTATGTCATCAGGCCCGTAGCAGCATAATGAGTGGATTCAGGTACGATGATTCTAACTGAAATAAGTCACACAGAAAATGAAACATCATAAGGTATCACTAATACACGGAATGTGAACTTGGCTACACATGAACTGAATTACAAAACAGAACAGGGTCTCAAGTTTAGAAAACCAACTTATGCCTGCTTAAGGGGGAAGGTGAGTTGGGGTGCTGCATAAAAGCAGAGTTTGAAATTAGCACAGATACCGTTCCATAAGCCAAATATGTAATAGACTAGACCTACCCCTTGCTCAACGAAATGGATTCAACAATGAGGTATCACCTCACACCTGGTAGAATAGGCATCATAGAAAATCTACAAACAAAAAATGCTGGAAAGTGTGTGGAGAAAAGGAACCCTCTTCCACTACTGTTGGGAATATAAATTGATACAGTCATTATGGAGAACAATATGGAATTTCTTATGAAACTAACAATAGAATTACCATATGATACAGCAATCCCAGTACTGGACATATACCCAGACAAAACCATAAATCAAAAAGAGTCATTCACCGCAATGTTCATTGCATCACTATTTACAATATCGAGGTAATGGAAGCAACTTAAATGCCCACAGACAGACGAATGCATAAAGCTGTGGTACATATATAAAATGGAATATTACTAAGCCATGAAAAGGAATGAAATTGGGTCATTTGTAGAGACGTCGATGGATCTAGAGACTGTCATACAGAGTGAAGTAAGTCTGAAAGAGAAAAACAAATCTTGTATATTCATGCATATATGTGGAACCTAGAAAAACTGTACAGATTAACCATTTTGCAAGGCATAAATAGAGCAACAGATGTAGACAACAAACGTATGGACAACAAGGGGGGAAAGCTGTTGGGGGGGTGGTGGTGGGAGGAGTTGAGAGACTGGGATTGGCATGTATACATTTATATGTATAAAATAGATAACCAATAAGAACCTGCTGTATAAAAATATAAAATAAAATTCAAAATTAAAAAGAAATAAAATTTAAAAAATAAAACAAAAAACAATTATTCCCTGCACATACATGTATTTATATGAATAAATTATTTCCATGCTTATATCTGTAAATACAAAAAAGAGGAATAAAATCTACCTTGAACCAAAAACGAAAAAGAGAAAAAAAACACAGAACCCACCAGTTACACAGAGGAAAACCGTATCAGGGCACTTGCTCCAGTTGTAAACAATTCTGAAGTTGGTCAGTGGTGGGGAATCGTCTCCCATTCAGCCAGCAGCCCCCACGCAACAAGCGTCCTCATTGCAAAGCTGGGGCACCGTGCCGAGGCATCTGTGAGTAAACGTGAGCTGAGCCCCGGGCCAGTTGCTGCTGAACTATTCCCACCCGTCCCAGGTAAAACACCTGAATATATACAAGGACTTGAAAGCCTAGAGGAAGGGCCATAGAGCCACACGAGTGACAGCATGCCGGCCGACTTGGTGCCTGCAGGCCAGCCAGGATGGTCCTGGCCCTGGGTGCTCTTCTGGAAGATTTCCATTTCCCTGCCTGAGATACCCGTCCTGTCCCTGCCCCCACGGCTTTTTTCCTTCCTCACCTCTGCCCAGGGAGAAATTCCAGCAGCAGGTATGGGTGACACATCCTCTTCTTTAGCAGGTGGCAGCCTGGCAACTGCTGCAGAAAGTCCAGCAGAGCCCCACTCACACTGGGCCACCCACAAAGCCGTGGCCTCTCACTCCCTCCCACCAGCCCAGCCCCGAGACTGCTGACAGGGCAGAGAAAATGGCGTCAGGCACGGCTGCAGGGGCTCTTGCTGCCTGGAGTGGTATTTATATTGATCTCAACCCAGGCACACCTGGGGAGGGCTGGCCGGCACGGTAAGGCTGCCCAGGTCAGCCAATCATCACCCCTCAGGGGCTCACAGTTGCAGAAAATGGAACTTGCTGAACCGGCCAGGTCCAAGGAACAGGTGTGGGCTCCTGAGAGTCAGGATAGACAAGGGGCTGCAGCTTTGGCTTGTTTTCTAATCATTTTATCTGGCCCATGAGTGGGAGACAACTTCAAGAAAACCCTCTCCTAATGAGAGGAACCCAGGAGTCAGGGAGAGGAGGGGTGGGTGGTGGTTGGAGACAGAGGCCTGGTGCCCCGGGTGCAGTGGAAGTCTCTGGAAGACCAGGTGGAGGGAGGCCTCATGGAGTGATGCCCAGGGTCACAGACCTGTCGCAGCTGCTGTTTGTTAGTTCAAGTCCTGCTCTGAGGTGCTCTGTGTCAGCTCTGAGCGACAGGTGAGCTGGGGGTGCTCTGCAATGAGGGCTATGTGCACGGTTCCTGTGTGCCCAGCCCTGCCACGGTACCTGCAAGGGTAGCTCTGTATCCTGGGAGGGCCCTGACCACGAGAGCCCCGTGGGCTGGGGTGGGGGTGGGGTACCTGCCCAGGTGAGCTCCATATTCTGGGATTGGTCTGACCACGAGAGCCCCATGGGCTGCTGGGGACCTGGTAAAGGATGTCAGGACAGTCAGTGAAGCCACCGAGGATATACCTCCAGTTGCTCCTAATTCCTACACCCTGCTGGTCATTCTACCAACCACCAGGACATGGTATTCTGTATTAGTCTTCAATGATGCCTTCTTTTGTATTCCATTAGTCCCAGAGTCACAAGAAATTTTGGCTTGTGAGTGGCAGGACTCAACATACAACTAAAACAATACTTCCGGGCCGTTCGGCCCCAAGGGTGCAAAAATTCCCACACCATCTTTGGGGAAAGCTTAGCTAAAGACCTAAAAGTTCTACCTCTGGAAAAGGAAACCCTCCTTCAATATGCAGACGACATTCTGATCGCCAGCCCTACTAAGGAGGCCTCTGAACTACCAAGCCAATAAAGGATAGAAGTTGTCCAAGAAAAAGCTCAAATATCACAGACTGCGGTGACCTGCCTGGGCTTCATTCTCACAGAAGGTCAGAGAAGCCCATCCCAGGAAAGGGAAGAAACCATTTTCAGCCTTACCCCTTTCTAAAACTAGAAGACAGCTTAGGGGTTCCTGGGGAGGCCAGGGTTTGCTGCTTCTGGATCCCTAACTACAGTCTACTAGCTGGGCCTCTATATGAAACACTGAAAGGAAAAGATGATGATCCTTTGGAATAGAATCCAGAAGTGGCCTTTCAAGAATGGAAAGAGCAGTCAATTCAGACCCTTGCCCTGGAACTCCCTAATTTAGCTAAACCCTTTGACCTTTACATTCCCGGTGAAAGGTGAATCGCCATTGGAGAATTAGTGCAAAAACTGGGACCACTTGAAATGGAACAATGCAAGAATGCCATCCAGGTAGGATAAACTACGGTCACTAAGGGGCTTGGCCCACTGCCACATCTGGCCAAGATAATGGCGGTATCTAAAAACCTGGAAATCAGCAGCCCAAAAGGCCACCTCCCTCCTAAGGGAAAAGGACCCCACGTGGTGATCCTAACCACCAACCATGCCCTGAAGTTGCAGGGTTCGCTCCGTGGGCACACCGACCTTGAGTGAGGAGGCCCTCCAACTCCAACATCCAGAGAGATAACCAGGGGCAACAGGGCACCATGACGACTCGTGTGAACATCACTTGACCTGGAGTTTCTCTCATAAAACAACAAGAGTGTGTCCCAAAAGAGTAGACTACTGCTTGCAGGACTTACTGCACCCAGAGGGGAGCTAATAATCTTGGCGGGGGAACGGTATATCACACTGTCACCATAGAAAAGCCTACAGACACCGTGATGATGGTGGCCAATAAGACCGGCTGGACTCCTGTTTACTTCAAAAGGCTGTTGACTCAGTGGCCATCATGGTCCTTGATCACCACTGACCCTGGACTGTCTGGGAGTTGAGCGGGCAGGGCTCTGACACCTGGTGCTGTTTGTACGTTAATTCAGGGGCCTAATTGAAGAAAGCGCAGACTACTGGTCAGAGCATCTAGGCTGGCAGAAACGGTCAGCCTAAGGTGGCCGAACAAATGTGGGGCGGGGTGAAACCGGCCCCCACAGCGTCTCTGCACATCTCTTTCCTGGACCCTTAAAGGTCATTAGAATCTATAACACTTCCAATGCTGGTGCTCAGGTGGACGAGAGGGAGGCAGGGGTCCTGGGGACAATCAACGTCACCGGGAGGCTGCTGGGGAGAAGCTCTGACCCTCGCCCCAGGGTATGAGGGCTCCCAACTCAGCACTCAGCAGTTACAGAAGAAGGGTCTGCACCCTCAGCACTCCAAGAATGAGGAACAGGACAAAAGGCAGAGGAGGGGTTTGTCCCCAGCAAAGCCCATTAAAAATCCCTGGGAGATAAAAATAGAATCTGGGCAATAAAGTCAAGTCTAACCTTTTTTATCCTTTGTGCTTTGTCTAATTTCACGTGCTCCTAGGGTCCCGCATGCAGAGGTTCCACACCCGGCACTTCAGACCAGATTTCCTAGTGCAGAATGGCTGGGTCGACACCTCAGCTCCTGGGGCCCAGTGCAGACTCCACGATATAGAGCCTGAGCTACAGCCAACCCGGCCCTCGAGAGCTCCGCCCCCTCCCTCCCACTGACTCTGACAGGATCTCTACACAGCAGCCCAGCCCACAGCCCACAGCCCACGGGGTAGTGCATGCTCTCACCTCTCCATTCTCTGATCAAAATATAAAGTTTCCTTTGCTTGTGAACCAAACTCAGTCTCGATCTGTTGGCCCCAATGACACTGGGCAGGGGGACACTTGTTGGGGTCCACTCTGGAAGATCAGTAACAGAAATTGAGACTATTGTAACCTCAATGAACAGATGTGTGAGCCAAACTGTAGTTAACATAGAACAGTGTATAAGGCTCGGGTAAAATAAGATGTTTCTAACACTTCCATTTGATATTTCCATCACTTTATTATAAGCAAGTTCAGTGAAAAGGTTTGTCTTATTTGTCAGGTCAATATTAGAGAAATGAAGTGATTTCTTTCCAAGGATGTACATCTAATAATCTTGGTTAAACCTTCAATCTTGTTTTAAATGCTTTTCCATTGAAAATGATACCTCTCTTTCAGCTCCCCCATTTCTGAGAAGTATAAAATCTTATAATTTATTATTACCAAAGGGGAAAGGTGGGAGGAGGGATAAATTAACAGTTTGGGATTAACACATACACACTGCTATGTATAAAATAGATCATCAACAAGGAACTACTGTATAGCACAGGGAACTACACTCAACATTTTGCAATAACCTATAAGGGGAAATAATCTGAAAAAGAATAGATATTTTTATTGACATCATCTATCAATGACAGTTAAAGTGTAACCTAAGGGAAGCTGGTGGTGAGTGCTTCTGACCCTGAAGACTTCAATCATCTAAAGTTTGGACTCTGCCTACTTCCCATGGCCCTTAATGAACATATGTGTAGCCGTAACTTAAAAACTTCCCCAGTTTGGGTTTCGGGGAGACACTGATTTTGAAAAAGCCCTGGTGTTCTCCTTACATGAATGGGACTCTTCCTACTGCTAAAACATGTCTGTCACACCCAGAGGATGGTATACCGTCTGATCGGGAAGAGTTTGGAAAAGGCATCTCATCTCCTCATCTCCTGGTGCTCGGGTTCACCCCTCCAGCGTCTTTACTAACAGTCTCCCCACTTGGAGATGTCAGCACTGTCAACATCCTGTTGCGTACAGTTTGGAATTTGTCCAGAGGATGAAGCGGAAGGATGAGGAACAATGAGAGACAAGTCCTAGGTGTTCAGACAGGCACATGTCACTCTAATTTCCAATCAGGAAGACGAATTGACCAAAGGCTAGGGTTGCCCATGGAAACAATATAGGGCTTGAGGAAATCCCGCTGCTTTGTGGCCAGTTCCCATAAACACAAGTTGAACAATGGAACTCAGGGGCAGTAAAATTCACAAAACTGCAGAGTTGAAAATATCCATCACTGAAAAATGTCTTGAGGAAAGTCAGAAAAAAGGACTTGTAAGCAAGGGAGAATGGCAGGAAAGGGATTTGAGGAGGTAGAAAGGACTCGCCATTAAGCACAAGAAAAGGAGCTGAACATTGCCAACATTGCAGTTGGCCAAAAAGGGTGTATGCGTTTTTTTCTGTATATATTCAAGAAAAGGGCATACACTTTTTTAGCCAACCAAACAGATGGGCACTGGAAGTCAATACTACAAAAGATATCACTTCGCATCAGTCAGAAGAGCCATCCTCATAAAGCGTAAACAACAGAAATGCAGGACAGGGCAACGAGAAGAGGGAGCCCTGTGAGACTTATAGTGGAAATGTATATTGCCAACGGCCATTCTGGAGAAGTGTATTGTATTTACTAAAGCATCTAAAAAATGAGCTACAGAGCATAGGGCACTTGCACTCATGGGCGTATATCTTGGGAAAAACAAAAATCGAGAGGACACAGGCACCCCAATGTTTACCCCCTCTCTGTTTAAAAGATCCTCGACTAGGATATAACTTAAATGTCTCTGGAGGGAAAAAATGGATAGAGATGTGGTACTTAGGTAGAGTGGAATATTATTCAGCCTGGAAATCAATGAAATATGGCCAGTTGTAACAACTCCGGAGGAGTTACGTATGATCATTCTAAGTGACAGAATTCAAAAAGAAAAAGACACATATCATAAGATATCACTTAAAGGTGGAATCCAAAATGGCTACACATGAAATAAATTACAAAACAAAAACATAGTCAAATATGTAGAAAACACGCATAAGGCTGCTAAACGGGAAAGGTGGGGAGGGGTGAGGCATCATCCAGGAGGTTGAAATTAGCAAAGATACCATTCCAAATACCAAACTGATAATCAACAAGGCCTACACGGTAGCTAAAAGAACTGCACTCAGCACACTCAAGTCACCGGAAAAGAATATATACGACTGGTAAGAATCTGAAAAAGAATTTATTGATGTCTCTCTGTACGTGAATCAAGTGGATGTACAGCAGCAAGAAACAGAGCTTTGAAAATCAGCTGTAACCAATATAGTAATAAATTGAAAAAAATAAACGACAGAGAGACAGAGAAAACCTCTTACAACTTTTCCTCAGGGACGGTGATGCAACATGGATTGAACACATCTAGACCCACAGCAGGATGAGACATAAGGCTGGAAACTGTTTGCGCTAAGAGAAATGTGAGGTTGGGTGAGGAAATGCACACCCTTTAAAGTAATACTACCTGGTACCCATTCAATGGGTCCCAAATCTGCAGGTTCAAGGGATCTTCCTATAGCTAAAACATGCATGGAAAACCCAGAGGACTGTACACCATGTGATCGGGAGATGTGTCTAAAATGCACCTCATTTATCCTCTCCTGGTGCTCCTGTTCACCATTCCAGCCACGCTACTTAGAATCTCCCCACTTGGAGAATCAGCACATTTAAACTTCTGTTTCACACATTTTGCAAATTGTGAGGAGGATGAACGGGAAGAGGGGGAACCAATGAGAGAATAGTTGTAGGGGTTTGGACGGGCACATATCACTCTAATTTCCCATTAAGAATAAGAATTAAAGAAAGGCTCAGCCTGCCTCGCCGGAGCCAAAATAGGGCCTGAAGCAATCCTGCGGGTTTGAGGCCAGCTCACAAAAGAACAACTTAAAAAATGGAGCTCAGGGTCACTGCAATTCACAAACCTGCAGAGTTATAAATGAAAACTAACGTCCAAAAATATGTTGAGGTAAGGCAAAGAAGAGGATCTGAATGCAAGACAGAATTGCAAGAAACAGATTTCAAGAGATAGATTGGACTCGTCTTTAACGCACATGAAAAGCGGCAGAATTTCGACAATGATGCAGTTGGCCCAAAAGGGCGTATGCGTTTTTTCCTGATTATATCCAGGAAAAAACGCATACGCACTTTATGGGCAACGAAGCAAGCAAGCAATGCAAATGTGCACAACAAAGAAGTCTCATTTCCCACCGGTCAAAAGGGCCATCCTAAAAAATTGTAAAAACCAGAAATGCAGGACAGGCCATGGAGAACAGGGAGCCTTTATACGCTGATGGGCAGTGTGTGGACTGCCGAGAGCCACTCTGGAGAAGTGTATGGTGGTTCCTAAATCATCTAAAAAACAGAGCTACAGAGCATAGGACACTTCCAATCATGGGAGTATATCTAGGGAAGTCTAAAAATCAACAAGACACAAGCACACCACAGTTTAGGGCTACTCTGTTCACAAGAACCTCAACTTCAGTACACCTTAAATATCCCAGGAAAGAGAACAATGGATAAAGAAGATGTGGTACTTATGTACAATTTCTTCACCATGAAATCAATGTAATAAGGCTAGTAGAAGGATAAAGAGTGGATTTAGGTCCGATAATACTACTTGAAATAAGTCAAACAGAAAAAGAAACATATCATAAGATATCACTTATAGAGGGAGGGTAAATATGGCTGCACAAGAAAAGAATTACAGAACAGAACAGTGTCTCACATTTAGAAAACACACTTATGTCAGCTTAAGGGGAAAGGAGAGGTGGGGTGATGCATAAAACCAGAGTTTGAAATTAGCACAGATACCGTTCAATAAACCAAATAGGTATTAGACAAGATCTACACCTTGCTCAATGAACTGGCCTCAACACACCCTATACACCACAGAGAAATATATCTGAGTAATAAGAATCTTAAAACCCATGTATTGATATATCTCCATAAGGGAATCAAGTGTGTGCAGAGCGGCACAAACACAGCAGTGAAAATGAGCTAAACCCCATTATAGAAATAAATTTTAAAAACAAAACGCTGAAACAATGAAAGAGAGAAAAATTCTTACAAAATTCGCTCAGGGGCTGTGATGCAACCTGGATTGACCACATATAAACCCACAGCTGGATAAGACATAAGGCTGGACACTTGGGGCTGAGAGGATTGGTGAGCTTTGGTGAGCAACTGCCGAAAGTTTAATGCAATACTTCATGCTACTCAGTCCAAGGGTCCCAACACTCCAGGTTGAAGGGAATCTTCCTACAGCTAAACCATGCTTGGGAAACCCAGCGACTGGTATACCATATGATCGGGAAAGGTTTCTAAAACACACCTCATTTTTCCTCTCCTGGGGCTCCGGATCGACATTCCAGCCGCTTTACTAACAACATCCCCACATGGAGAGTCAATGCCTTTAAGTTCTGGTATCGCACAGTCTGCAGTTAGTGCGGAGGATGAATGGGAATAGGGGGAACCAGTGAGAAACTAGCTGTAGCGGTTTCAATGGGCACATGTCACTCTAATTTCACATCAGTAAGAAGAATTAACCAAAGGCACAGCAAGGTGCCCCAGAAGAAGAATAGAGCTTCAAGGAATCCTGTGGTTATGGGGCAAGATCACAAAAATAAGAGCTGAAAAATGGAGCTAAGGGCCACTGCAATTCAAAAACCTGCAGAGTTATAAAGGCCAACTATTTTCAAAAAATATATTGAGGTAAGGCTATGAAGAAGCATTGAAAGCAAGGCAGAATTGCAGGCAACCGATTTCAGGAGATACACTGGAATTGCATTGAAAACATATGAAGAGAGTCAGAACCTCGACAATGATGCACTTGGCCAAAAAGGGCGTATGTGTTTTTTCCTGAATATAGTCAGGAAAAAACGCATACACACTTTTTGGCCAACCAAGCAAGCTTGCAAAGGAAATCTGCACTACAATGAAGTCTCACTTTCCCCTGGTCAAAAGGGCCATCTGAAAAAAGTGTAAAATCCATAAAGGCACGACAGGCCATGGAGAACTGGGAGCCTTCTAATGCTGATGGGCGGGATGTAAATTGCCAACAGACACTCGGGAGAAGTGTATGGTGTTTCCTGAAACATCTAAAAAACAAAGCAACAGAGCCTAGGGCACTTCCACTTATGGTCCTATAGCTTAGGGAAATTAAAATCAAAAAGACACAGCCACCCCAAAGTTTGGGACGCCTCTGTTTACAAGAACCTCGTTTACTGTACAAGTTCAATATCACAGAAAGTGAAAAATGGATAAAGAACTTGTGGTACTTACGTACAATGCAGTATCACTCAGCAATGAAATCTATGCCATCAGGCCCGTAGCAGCATAATGAGTGGATTCAGGTACGATGATTCTCACTGAAATAAGTCACACAGAAAAAGAAACATCATAAGATATCACTAATACACGGAATGTAAACTTGGCTACACAGGAACTGAATTCCAAAACAGAACAGCGTCTCAAATTTAGAAAACCAACTTATGCTTGCTTAAGGGGAAAGGTGAGTTGGGGTGCTGCATTAAACCAGAGATTGAAATGAGCACAGATAAAGTTCCTTAAGCCAAATATGGACTAGACAAGAGCTACTCCTTGCTCAACGAAATGGACTCAACACCCCATATTAAACGCCTAAGAATGTACCTGACTAGTAAGTATCTTAAAACCTATGGATTGCTATGTCTCCAAAAGAGAATCAACCGTGTGTACAGGGGCATAAACGCAGCAGTGATAGGATTGGAGAGGTTCAGTGAGCAAATGAAGACACTTTGAAGTCATATTGCATGGTACCCATTCCACGGGTCTCAACTCTCCACGTTTAAGGTATTCTTCCTTCAGCTAAAACATGCATGTGGAACCCAGAGTATGATCAACCATGTGAACGGGAGACGTGTTTAAATATGTCTCAGTTTTCCTCCCCTGGTACTCGGGTGCAACATTCCAGACGCTTTACTAACACTCTCCCCACTTGGAGAGTCAGCGCCTTTAACCTCCTGTTTGGCCCAGTTTGCAATTTCTGCGGAAGATGAACAGGAATAGGGAACACCAATGAGAGACTAGCTGGAGGTGTCTGGACGGGCAAATTTAACTCTCATTTCCCACCAGGAAGAGGAATTAACCAAAGGCTCAGCGTGCCGGGCCGGAACCAGATTAGGGCCTGAAGCCATCCTGCGGTGTTGCGGCCAGGTCACAAGAAAGCGAGTTGAAGAAAGGAGCTCAGGGGCACTGTAATTCACAAACCTGCAGAGTTATAAATGACAGCTATCGTCCAAAAATATACTGAAGTAAGGCTGCCAAGAGGACTCGAAAGCGGGGCAGAATTGCAGGAAACCGATTTCAGGAGGTAGACTGGAATTGCATTGAAAGCATAGGAAAAGAGGCAGAACGTCCACAATGATGCACTTGGCCAAAAAGGGCGTATGCGTTTTTTCCTGAATATATTCAGGAAAAAACGCATACGCCCTTTTTGGCCAACCAAGCAAGCTTGCAAAGGAAATCTGCACTACAATGAAGTCTCACTTCCCCCCGGTCAAAAGGGCCATCTGAAAAAAGTGTAAAATCCAGAAAGGCAGGACAGGCCATGGAGAACTGGGAGCCTTGTTATGCTGATGGGCGGGATGTAAATTGCCAACAGACACTCGGGAGAAGTGTATGGTGTTTCCTGAAACATCTAAACAACAAAGCAACAGAGCCTAGGGCACTTCCACTTATGGTCCTATAGCTTAGGGAAATTAAAATCAAAAAGACACAGCCACCCCAAAGTTTGGGACGCCTCTGTTTACAAGAACCTCGTTTACCGTACAAGTTCAATATCACAGAAAGTGAAAAATGGATAAAGAACTTGTGGTACTTACGTACAATGCAGTATCACTCAGCAATGAAATCTATGTCATCAGGCCCGTAGCAGCATAATGAGTGGATTCAGGTACGATGATTCTCACTGAAATAAGTCACACAGAAAAAGAAACATCATAAGATATCACTAATACACGGAATGTAAACTTGGCTACACAGGAACTGAATTCCAAAACAGAACAGGGTCTCAAATTTAGAAAACCAACTTATGCTTGCTTAAGGGGAAAGGTGAGTTGGGGTGCTGCATTAAACCAGAGATTGAAATGAGCACAGATAAAGTTCCTTAAGCCAAATATGGACTAGACAAGAGCTACTCCTTGCTCAACGAAATGGACTCAACACCCCATATTAAACGCCTAAGAATGTACCTGACTAGTAAGTATCTTAAAACCTATGGATTGCTATGTCTCCAAAAGAGAATCAAGCCTGTGTACAGGGGCATAAACGCAGCAGTGATAGGATTGGAGAGGTTCGGTGAGCAAATGAAGACCCTTTGAAGTCATATTGCATGGTACCCATTCCACGGGTCTCAACTCTCCAGGTTTAAGGTATTCTTCCTTCAGCTAAAACATGCATGTGGAACCCAGAGTATGATCAACCATGTGAACGGGAGACGTGTTCAAATATGTCTCAGTTTTCCTCCCCTGGTACTCGGGTGCAACATTCCAGACGCTTTACTAACACTCTCCCCACTTGGAGAGTCAGCGCCTTTAACCTCCTGTTTGGCCCAGTTTGCAATTTCTGCGGAAGATGAACAGGAATAGGGAACACCAATGAGAGACTAGCTGGAGGTGTCTGGACGGGCAAATTTAACTCTCATTTCCCACCAGGAAGAGGAAATAACCAAAGGCTCAGCGTGCCGGGCCGGAACCAGATTAGGGCCTGAAGCCATCCTGCGGTGTTGCGGCCAGCTCAAAAGAAAGCGAGTTGAAGAAAGGAGCTCAGGGGCACTGTAATTCACAAACCTGCAGAGTTATAAATGACAGCTGTCGTCCAAAAATATACTGAAGTAAGGCTGCCAAGAGGACTTGAAAGCGGGGCAGAATTGCAGGAAACCGATTTCAGGAGGTAGACTGGAATTGCATTGAAAGCATAGGAAAAGAGGCAGAACGTCCACAATGATGCACTTGGCCAAAAAGGGCGTATGCGTTTTTTCCTGAATATATTCAGGAAAAAACGCATACGCCCTTTTTGGCCAACCAAGCAAGCTTGCAAAGGAAATCTGCACTACAATGAAGTCTCACTTCCCCCCGGTCAAAAGGGCCATCTGAAAAAAGTGTAAAATCCAGAAAGGCAGGACAGGCCATGGAGAACTGGGAGCCTTGTTATGCTGATGGGCGGGATGTAAATTGCCAACAGACACTCGGGAGAAGTGTATGGTGTTTCCTGAAACATCTAAAAAACAAAGCAACAGAGCCTAGGGCACTTCCACTTATGGTCCTATAGCTTAGGGAAATTAAAATCAAAAAGACACAGCCACCCCAAAGTTTGGGACGCCTCTGTTTACAAGAACCTCGTTTACAGTACAAGTTCAACATCGCAGAAAGTGAAAAATGGATAAAGAAGGTGTGGTATTTACTTACAAAGCAATATCACTCAGCAATGAAATCTATGTCATCAGGCCCTTAGCAGCACAATGAGTGGATTCAGGTATGATGATTCTAACTGAAATAAGTCACACAGAAAAAGAAACATCATAAGATATCAGTAATACACGGAATGTAAACTTGGCTACACAGGAACTGAATTACAGAACAGAACAGGGTCTCAAATTTAGAAAACCAACTTATGCTTGCTTAAGGGTAAAGGTGAGTTGGGGTGCTGCATAAAACCAGAGATTGAAACGAGCACAGATAAAGTTCCTTAAGCCAAATATGGAATAGACAAGAGCTACTCCTTGCTCAACGAAATGGACTCAACACCGCATATTAAACGCCTAAGAATGTACCTCACTAGTAAGTATCTTAAAACCTATGGATTGCTATGTCTCCGAAAGAGAATCAAGCGTGTGTACAGGGGCATAAACGCAGCAGTGATAGGATTGGAGAGGTTCGGTGAGCAAATGAAGACCCTTTGAAGTCATATTGCATGGTACCCATTCCACGGGTTTCAACTACCCAGGTTTAAGGTATTCTTCCTTCAGCTAAAACATGCATGTGGAACCTAGAGTATGATCAACCATGTGATCGGGAGACGTGTTCAAATATGTCTCAGTTTTCGTACCCTGGTACTCGGGTGCAACATTCCAGACGCTTTACTAACACTCTCCTGACTTGGAGAGTCCGTCCCTTTCATCTCCTGTTTGGCCCAGTTTACAATTTCTGCGGAAGATGAACAGGAATAGCGAGAACCAATGAGAGACTAGCTGGAGGTGTCTGGACGGGCAAATTTAACTCTCATTTCCCAACAGAAAGAGGAATTAACCAAAGGCTCAGCATGCCGTGCCGGAACCAGATTAGGGCCTGAAGCCATCCTGCGGTGTTGCGGCCAGGTCACAAGAAAGCGAGTTGAAGAAAGGAGCTCAGGGGCACTGTAATTCACAAACCTGCAGAGTTATAAATGACAGCTATCGTCCAAAAATATACTGAAGTAAGGCTGCCAAGAGGACTTGAAAGCGGGGCAGAATTGCAGGAAACCGATTTCAGGAGGTAGACTGGAATTGCATTGAAAGCATAGGAAAAGAGGCAGAACGTCCACAATGATGCACTTGGCCAAAAAGGGCGTATGCATTTTTTCCTGAATATATTCAGGAAAAAACGCATATGCCCTTTTTGGCCAACCAAGCAAGCTTGCAAAGGAAATCTGCACTACAATGAAGTCTCACTTTCCCCCGGTCAAAAGGGCCATCTGAAAAAACTGTAAAATCCAGAAAGGCAGGACAGGCCATGGAGAACTGGGAGCCTTGTTATGCTGATGGGCGGGATGTAAATTGCCAACAGACACTCGGGAGAAGTGTATGGTGTTTCCTGAAACATCTAAAAAACAAAGCAACAGAGCCTAGGGCACTTCCACTTATAGTCCTATAGCTTAGGGAAATTAAAATCAAAAAGACACAGCCACCCCAAAGTTTGGGACGCCTCTGTTTACAAGAACCTCGTTTACAGTACAAGTTCAACATCGCAGAAAGTGAAAAATGGATAAAGAACATGTGGTATTTACTTACAAAGCAATATCACTCAGCAATGAAATCTATGTCATCAGGCCCTTAGCAGCACAATGAGTGGATTCAGGTATGATGATTCTAACTGAAATAAGTCATACAGAAAAAGAAACATCATAAGATATCAGTAATACACGGAATGTAAACTTGGCTACACAGGAACTGAATTACAGAACAGAACAGGGTCTCAAATTTAGAAAACCAACTTATGCTTGCTTAAGGGGAAAGGTGAGTTGGGGTGCTGCATAAAACCAGAGATTGAAATGAGCACAGATAAAGTTCCTTAAGCCAAATATGGAATAGACAAGAGCTACTCCTGGCTCAACGAAATGGACTCAACACCGCATATTAAACGCCTAAGAATGTACCTAACTAGTAAGTATCTTAAAACCTATGGATTGCTATGTCTCCGAAAGAGAATCAAGCATGTGTACAGGGGCATAAACGCAGCAGTGATAGGATTGGAGAGGTTCGGTGAGCAAATGAAGACCCTTTGAAGTCATATTGCATGGTACCCATTCCACGGGTCTCAACTCTCCAGGTTTAAGGTATTCTTCCTTCAGCTAAAACATGCATGTGGAACCTAGAGTATGATCAACCATGTGATCGGGAGACGTGTTCAAATATGTCTCAGTTTTCGTACCCTGGTACTCGGGTGCAACATTCCAGACGCTTTACTAACACTCTCCCCACTTGGAGAGTCAGTCCCTTTAACCTCCTGTTTGGCCCAGTTTGCAATTTCTGTGGAAGATGAACAAGAAAGGCGAGAACCAATGAGAGACTAGCTGGAGGTGTCTGGACGGACAAATTTAACTCTCATTTCCCACCAGGAAGAGGAAATAACCAAAGGCTCAGCGTGCCGTGCCGGAACCAGATTAGGGCCTGAAGCCATCCTGCGGTGTTGCGGCCAGGTCACAAGAAAGCGAGTTGAAGAAAGGAGCTCAGGGGCACTGTAATTCACAAACCTGCAGAGTTATAAATGACAGCTATCGTCCAAAAATATACTGAAGTAAGGCTGCCAAGAGGACTTGAAAGTGGGGCAGAATTGTAGGAAACCGATTTCAGGAGGTAGACTGGAATTGCATTGAAAGCATAGGAAAAGAGGCAGAACGTCCACAATGATGCACTTGGCCAAAAAGGGCGTATGTGTTTTTTCCTGAATATATTCAGGAAAAAACGCATACGCCCTTTTTGGCCAACCAAGCAAGCTTGCAAAGGAAATCTGCACTACAATGAAGTCTCACTTCCCCCCGGTCAAAAGGGCCATGTGAAAAAAGTGTAAAATCCAGAAAGGCAGGACAGGCCATGGAGAACTGGGAGCCTTGTTATGCTGATGGGCGGGATGTAAATTGCCAACAGACACTCGGGAGAAGTGTATGGTGTTTCCTGAAACATCTAAAAAACAAAGCAACAGAGCCTAGGGCACTTCCACTTATGGTCCTATAGCTTAGGGAAATTAAAATCAAAAAGACACAGCCACCCCAAAGTTTGGGATGGCTCTGTTTACAAGAACCTCATATACGGTTCAAGTTCAATATCGCAGAAAATGAAAAATGGATAAAGAAATTATGGTACTTACGTAGAAAGCAATATCACTCAGCAATGAAATCTATGTCATCAGGCCCGTAGCAGCATAATGAGTGGATTCAGGTACGATGAATCTAACTGAAATAAGTCACACAGAAAAAGAAACATCATAAGATATCAGTAATACACGGAATGTAAACTTGGCTACACAGGAACTGAATTACAGAACAGAACAGGGTCTCAAATTTAGAAAACCAACTTATGCTTGCTTAAGGGGAAAGGTGAGTTGGGGTGCTGCATAAAACCAGAGATTGAAATGAGCACAGATAAAGTTCCTTAAGCCAAATATGGAATAGACAAGAGCTACTCCTTGCTCAACGAAATGGACTCAACACCGCATATTAAACGCCTAAGAATGTACCTGAGTAGTAAGTATCTTAAAACCTATGGATTGCTATGTCTCTGAAAGAGAATCAAGCATGTGTACAGGGGCATAAACGCAGCAGTGATAGGATTGGAGAGGTTCGGTTAGCAAATGAAGACCCTTTGAAGTCATATTGCATGGTACCCATTCCACGGGTTTCAACTACCCAGGTTTAAGGTATTCTTCCTTCAGCTAAAACATGCATGTGGAACCTAGAGTATGATCAACCATGTGATCGGGAGACGTGTTCAAATATGTCTCAGTTTTCGTACCCTGGTACTCGGGTGCAACATTCCAGACGCTTTACTAACACTCTCCCGACTTGGAGAGTCAGTCCCTTTAACCTCCTGTTTGGCCCAGTTTGCAATTTCTGTGGAAGATGAACAAGAAAGGCGAGAACCAATGAGAGACTAGCTGGAGGTGTCTGGACGGGCAAATTTAACTCTCATTTCCCACCAGGAAGAGGAAATAACCAAAGGCTCAGCGTGCCGTGCCGGAACCAGATTAGGGCCTGAAGCCATCCTGCGGTGTTGCGGCCAGGTCACAAGAAAGCGAGTTGAAGAAAGGAGCTCAGGGGCACTGTAATTCACAAACCTGCAGAGTTATAAATGACAGCTATCGTCCAAAAATATACTGAAGTAAGGCTGCCAAGAGGACTTGAAAGCGGGGCAGAATTGCAGGAAACCGATTTCAGGAGGTAGACTGGAATTGCATTGAAAGCATAGGAAAAGAGGCAGAACGTCCACAATGATGCACTTGGCCAAAAAGGGCGTATGCGTTTTTTCCTGAATATATTCAGGAAAAAACGCATACGCCCTTTTTGGCCAACCAAGCAAGCTTGCAAAGGAAATCTGCACTACAATGAAGTCTCACTTCCCCCCGGTCAAAAGGGCCATCTGAAAAAAGTGTAAAATCCAGAAAGGCAGGACAGGCCATGGAGAACTGGGAGCCTTGTTATGCTGATGGGCGGGATGTAAATTGCCAACAGACACTCGGGAGAAGTGTATGGTTTTTCCTGAAACATCTAAAAAACAAAGCAACAGAGCCTAGGGCACTTCCACTTATGGTCCTATAGCTTAGGGAAATTAAAATCATAAAGACACAGCCACCCCAAAGTTTGGGACGCCTCTGTTTACAAGAACCTCGTTTACAGTACAAGTTCAACATCGCAGAAAGTGAAAAATGGATAAAGAACATGTGGTATTTACTTACAAAGCAATATCACTCAGCAATGAAATCTATGTCATCAGGCCCTTAGCAGCACAATGAGTGGATTCAGGTATGATGATTCTAACTGAAATAAGTCACACAGAAAAAGAAACATCATAAGATATCAGTAATACACGGAATGTAAACTTGGCTACACAGGAACTGAATTACAGAACAGAACAGGGTCTCAAATTTAGAAAACCAACTTATGCTTGCTTAAGGGGAAAGGTGAGTTGGGGTGCTGCATAAAACCAGAGATTGAAATGAGCACAGATAAAGTTCCTTAAGCCAAATATGGAATAGACAAGAGCTACTCCTGGCTCAACGAAATGGACTCAACACCGCATATTAAACGCCTAAGAATGTACCTAACTAGTAAGTATCTTAAAACTTATGGATTGCTATGTCTCCGAAAGAGAATCAAGCATGTGTACAGGGGCATAAACGCAGCAGTGATAGGATTGGAGAGGTTCGGTGAGCAAATGAAGACCCTTTGAAGTCATATTGCATGGTACCCATTCCACGGGTCTCAACTCTCCAGGTTTAAGGTATTCTTCCTTCAGCTAAAACATGCATGTGGAACCTAGAGTATGATCAACCATGTGATCGGGAGACGTGTTCAAATATGTCTCAGTTTTCGTACCCTGGTACTCGGGTGCAACATTCCAGACGCTTTACTAACACTCTCCCGACTTGGAGAGTCAGTCCCTTTAACCTCCTGTTTGGCCCAGTTTGCAATTTCTGTGGAAGATGAACAAGAAAGGCGAGAACCAATGAGAGACTAGCTGGAGGTGTCTGGACGGACAAATTTAACTCTCATTTCCCACCAGGAAGAGGAAATAACCAAAGGCTCAGCGTGCCGTGCCGGAAACAGATTAGGGCCTGAAGCCATCCTGCGGTGTTGCGGCCAGGTCACAAGAAAGCGAGTTGAAGAAAGGAGCTCAGGGGCACTGTAATTCACAAACCTGCAGAGTTATAAATGACAGCTATCGTCCAAAAATATACTGAAGTAAGGCTGCCAAGAGGACTTGAAAGCGGGGCAGAATTGCAGGAAACCGATTTCAGGAGGTAGACTGGAATTGCATTGAAAGCATAGGAAAAGAGGCAGAACGTCCACAATGATGCACTTGGCCAAAAAGGGCGTATGCGTTTTTTCCTGAATATATTCAGGAAAAAACGCATACGCCCTTTTTGGCCAACCAAGCAAACTTGCAAAGGAAATCTGCACTACAATGAAGTCTCACTTCCCCCCGGTCAAAAGGGCCATCTGAAAAAAGTGTAAAATCCAGAAAGGCAGGACAGGCCATGGAGAACTGGGAGCCTTGTTATGCTGATGGGCGGGATGTAAATTGCCAACAGACACTCGGGAGAAATGTATGGTGTTTCCTGAAACATCTAAAAAACAAAGCAACAGAGCCTAGGGCACTTCCACTTATGGTCCTATAGCTTAGGGAAATTAAAATCAAAAAGACACAGCCACCTCAAAGTTTGGGACGCCTCTGTTTACAAGAACCTCGTTTACAGTACAAGTTCAACATCGCAGAAAGTGAAAAATGGATAAAGAACATGTGGTATTTACTTACAAAGCAATATCACTCAGCAATGAAATCTATGTCATCAGGCCCTTAGCAGCACAATGAGTGGATTCAGGTATGATGATTCTAATTGAAATAAGTCACACAGAAAAAGAAACATCATAAGATATCAGTAATACACGGAATGTAAACTTGGCTACACAGGAACTGAATTACAGAACAGAACAGGGTCTCAAATTTAGAAAACCAACTTATGCTTGCTTAAGGGGAAAGGTGAGTTGGGGTGCAGCATAAAACCAGAGATTGAAATGAGCACAGATAAAGTTCCTTAAGCCAAATATGGAATAGACAAGAGCTACTCCTTGCTCAACGAAATGGACTCAACACCGCATATTAAACGCCTAAGAATGTACCTGACTAGTAAGTATCTTAAAACCTATGGATTGTTATGTCTCCGAAAGAGAATCAAGCATGTGTACAGGGGCATAAACGCAGCAGTGATAGGATTGGAGAGGTTCGGTGAACAAATGAAGACCCTTTGAAGTCATATTGCATGGTACCCATTCCACGGGTCTCAACTCTCCAGGTTTAAGGTATTCTTCCTTCAGCTAAAACATGCATGTGGAACCCAGAGTATGATCAACCATGTGAACGGGAGACGTGTTCAAATATGTCTCAGTTTTCGTACCCTGGTACTCGGGTGCAACATTCCAGACACTTTACTAACACTCTCCTGACTTGGAGAGTCAGTCCCTTTAACCTCCTGCTTGGCCCAGTTTGCAATTTCTGTGGAAGATGAACAGGAATAGCGAGAACCAATGAGAGACTAGCTGGAGGTGTCTGGACGGGCAAATTTAACTCTCATTTCCCACCAGGAAGAGGAAATAACCAAAGGCTCAGCGTGCCGTGCCGGAACCAGATTAGGGCCTGAAGCCATCCTGCGGTGTTGCGGCCAGGTCACAAGAAAGCGAGTTGAAGAAAGGAGCTCAGGGGCACTGTAATTCACAAACCTGCAGAGTTATAAATGACAGCTATCGTCCAAAAATATACTGAAGTAAGGCTGCCAAGAGGACTTGAAAGCGGGGCAGAATTGCAGGAAACCGATTTCAGGAGGTAGACTGGAATTGCATTGAAAGCATAGGAAAAGAGGCAGAACGTCCACAATGATGCACTTGGCCAAAAAGGGCGTATGCGTTTTTTCCTGAATATATTCAGGAAAAAACGCATACGCCCTTTTTGGCCAACCAAGCAAGCTTGCAAAGGAAATCTGCACTACAATGAAGTCTCACTTCCCCCCGGTCAAAAGGGCCATCTGAAAAAAGTGTAAAATCCAGAAAGGCAGGACAGGCCATGGAGAACTGGGAGCCTTGTTATGCTGATGGGCGGGATGTAAATTGCCAACAGACACTCGGGAGAAGTGTATGGTGTTTCCTGAAACATCTAAAAAACAAAGCAACAGAGCCTAGGGCACTTCCACTTATGGTCCTATAGCTTAGGGAAATTAAAATCAAAAAGACACAGCCACCCCAAAGTTTGGGACGCCTCTGTTTACAAGAACCTCGTTTACAGTACAAGTTCAACATCGCAGAAAGTGAAAAATGGATAAAGAAGGTGTGGTATTTACTTACAAAGCAATATCACTCAGCAATGAAATCTATGTCATCAGGCCCTTAGCAGCACAATGAGTGGATTCATGTATGATGATTCTAACTGAAATAAGTCACACAGAAAAAGAAATATCATAAGATATCAGTAATACACGGAATGTAAACTTGGCTACACAGGAACTGAATTACAGAACAGAACAGCGTCTCAAATTTAGAAAACCAAATTATGCTTGCTTAAGGGGAAAGGTGAGTTCAGGTGCTGCATAAAACCAGAGATTGAAATGAGCACAGATAAAATTCCTTAAGCCAAATATGGAATAGACAAGAGCTACTCCTTGCTCAACGAAATGGACTCAACACCGCATATTAAACGCCTAAGAATGTACCTGACTAGTAAGTATCTTAAAACCTATGGATTGCTATTTCTCCGAAAGAGAATCAAGCATGTGTACAGGGGCATAAACGCAGCAGTGATAGGATTGGAGAGTTTCGGTGAACAAATGAAGACCCTTTGAAGTCATATTGCATGGTACCCATTACACGGGTCTCAACTCTCCAGGTTTAAGGTATTCTTCCTTCAGCTAAAACATGCATGTGGAACCCAGAGTATGATCAACCATGTGAACGGGAGACGTGTTCAAATATGTCTCAGTTTTGGTACCCTGGTACTCGGGTGCAACATTCCAGAGGCTTTACTAACACTCTCCCCACTTGGAAAGTCAGCGCCTTTAACCTCCTGTTTGGCCCAGTTTGCAATTTCTGCGGAAGATGAACAGGAATAGGGAGAACCAATGAGAGACTAGCTGGAGGTGTCTGGACGGGCAAATTTAACTCTCATTTCCCACCAGGAAGAGGAAATAAACAAAGGCTCAGCGTGCCGTGCCGGAACCAGATTAGTGCCTGAAGCCATCCTGCGGTGTTGCGGCCAGCTCAAAAGAAAGCGAGTTGAAGAAAGGAGCTCAGGGGCACTGTAATTCACAAACCTGCAGAGTTATAAATGACAGCTATCGTCCAAAAATATACTGAAGTAAGGCTGCCAAGAGGACTTGAAAGCGGGGCAGAATTGCAGGAAACCGATTTCAGGAGGTAGACTGGAATTGCATTGAAAGCATAGGAAAAGAGGCAGAACGTCCACAATGATGCACTTGGCCAAAAAGGGCGTATGCGTTTTTTCCTGAATATATTCAGGAAAAAACGCATACGCCCTTTTTGGCCAACCAAGCAAGCTTGCAAAGGAAATCTGCACTACAATGAAGTCTCACTTCCCCCCGGTCAAAAGGGCCATCTGAAAAAAGTGTAAAATCCAGAAAGGCAGGACAGACCATGGAGAATTGGAAGCCTTGTTATGCTGATGGGCGGGATGTAAATTGCCAACAGACACTCGGGAGAAGTGTATGGTGTTTCCTGAAACATCTAGAAAACAAAGCAACAGAGCCTAGGGCACTTCCACTTATGGTCCTATAGCTTAGGGAAATTAAAATCAAAAAGACACAGCCACCCCAAAGTTTGGGACGCCTCTGTTTACAAGAACCTCGTTTACCGTACAAGTTCAATATCACAGAAAGTGAAAAATGGATAAAGAACTTGTGGTACTTACGTACAATGCAGTATCACTCAGCAATGAAATCTATGTCATCAGGCCCGTAGCAGCATAATGAGTGGATTCAGGTACGATGATTCTCACTGAAATAAGTCACACAGAAAAAGAAACATCATAAGATATCACTAATACACGGAATGTAAACTTGGCTACACAGGAACTGAATTCCAAAACAGAACAGGGTCTCAAATTTAGAAAACCAACTTATGCTTGCTTAAGGGGAAAGGTGAGTTGGGGTGCTGCATAAAACCAGAGATTGAAATGAGCACAGATAAAGTTCCTTAAGCCAAATATGGACTAGACAAGAGCTACTCCTTGCTCAACGAAATGGACTCAACACCGCATATTTAACGCCTAAGAATGTACCTGACTAGTAAGTATCTTAAAACCTATGGATTGCTATGTCTCCAAAAGAGAATCAAGCGTGTGTACAGGGGCATAAACGCAGCAGTGATAGGATTGGAGAGGTTCGGTGAGCAAATGAAGACCCTTTGAAGTCATATTGCATGGTACCCATTCCACGGGTCTCAACTCTCCAGGTTTAAGGTATTCTTCCTTCAGCTAAAACATGCATGTGGAACCCAGAGTATGATCAACCATGTGAACGGGAGACGTGTTCAAATACGTCTCAGTTTTCCTCCCCTGGTACTCGGGTGCAACATTCCAGACGCTTTACTAACACTCTCCCCACTTGGAGAGTCAGCGCCTTTAACCTCCTGTTTGGCCCAGTTTGCAATTTCTGCGGAAGATGAACAGGAATAGGGAACACCAATGAGAGACTAGCTGGAGGTGTCTGGACGGGCAAATTTAACTCTCATTTCCCACCAGGAAGAGGAAATAACCAAAGGCTCAGCGTGCCGTGCCGGAACCAGATTAGGGCCTGAAGCCATCCTGCGGTGTTGCGGCCAGCTCAAAAGAAAGCGAGTTGAAGAAAGGAGCTCAGGGGCACTGTAATTCACAAACCTGCAGCGTTATAAATGACAGCTTTCGTCCAAAAATATACTGAAGTAAGGCTGCCAAGAGGACTTGAAAGCGGGGCAGAATTGCAGGAAACCGATTTCAGGAGGTAGACTGGAATTGCATTGAAAGCATAGGAAAAGAGGCAGAACGTCCACAATGATGCACTTGGCCAAAAAGGGCGTATGCGTTTTTTCCTGAATATATTCAGGAAAAAACGCATACGCCCTTTTTGGCCAACCAAGCAAACTTGCAAAGGAAATCTGCACTACAATGAAGTCTCACTTCCCCCCGGTCAAAAGGGCCATCTGAAAAAAGTGTAAAATCCAGAAAGGCAGGACAGGCCATGGAGAACTGGGAGCCTTGTTATGCTGATGGGCGGGATGTAAATTGCCAACAGACACTCGGGAGAAGTGTATGGTGTTTCCTGAAACATCTAAACAACAAAGCAACAGAGCCTAGGGCACTTCCACTTATGGTCCTATAGCTTAGGGAAATTAAAATCAAAAAGACACAGCCACCCCAAAGTTTGGGACGCCTCTGTTTACAAGAACCTCGTTTACCGTACAAGTTCAATATCACAGAAAGTGAAAAATGGATAAAGAACTTGTGGTACTTACGTACAATGCAGTATCACTCAGCAATGAAATCTATGTCATCAGGCCCGTAGCAGCATAATGAGTAGATTCAGGTACGATGATTCTCACTGAAATAAGTCACACAGAAAAAGAAACATCATAAGATATCACTAATACACGGAATGTAAACTTGGCTACACAGGAACTGAATTCCAAATCAGAACAGGGTCTCAAATTTAGAAAACCAACTTATGCTTGCTTAAGGGGAAAGGTGAGTTGGGGTGCTGCATAAAACCAGAGATTGAAATGAGCACAGATAAAGTTCCTTAAGCCAAATATAGACTAGACAAGAGCTACTCCTTGCTCAACGAAATGGACTCAACACCGCATATTTAACGCCTAAGAATGTACCTGACTAGTAAGTATCTTAAAACCTATGGATTGCTATGTCTCCAAAAGAGAATCAAGCGTGTGTACAGGGGCATAAACGCAGCAGTGATAGGATTGGAGAGGTTCGGTGAGCAAATGAAGTCCCTTTGAAGTCATATTGCATGGTACCCATTCCACGGGTCTCAACTCTCCAGGTTTAAGGTATTCTTCCTTCAGCTAAAACATGCATGTGGAACCCAGAGTATGATCAACCATGTGAACGGGAGACGTGTTCAAATACGTCTCAGTTTTCCTCCCCTGGTACTCGGGTGCAACATTCCAGACGCTTTACTAACACTCTCCCCACTTGGAGAGTCAGCGCCTTTAACCTCCTGTTTGGCCCAGTTTGCAATTTCTGCGGAAGATGAACAGGAATAGGGAACACCAATGAGAGACTAGCTGGAGGTGTCTGGACGGGCAAATTTAA
Source organism: Globicephala melas (assembly GCF_963455315.2). Lineage (NCBI taxonomy): Eukaryota > Metazoa > Chordata > Mammalia > Artiodactyla > Delphinidae > Globicephala > Globicephala melas. The sequence continues at coordinate 1,263,103 of NW_027207219.1, forward strand.
CTCTCATTTCCCACCAGGAAGAGGAAATAACCAAAGGCTCAGCGTGCCGGGCCGGAACCAGATTAGGGCCTGAAGCCATCCTGCGGTGTTGCGGCCAGCTCAAAAGAAAGCGAGTTGAAGAAAGGAGCTCAGGGGCACTGTAATTCACAAACCTGCAGCGTTATAAATGACAGCTTTCGTCCAAAAATATACTGAAGTAAGGCTGCCAAGAGGACTTGAAAGCGGGGCAGAATTGCAGGAAACCGATTTCAGGAGGTAGACTGGAATTGCATTGAAAGCATAGGAAAAGAGGCAGAACGTCCACAATGATGCACTTGGCCAAAAAGGGCGTATGCGTTTTTTCCTGAATATATTCAGGAAAAAACGCATACGCCCTTTTTGGCCAACCAAGCAAACTTGCAAAGGAAATCTGCACTACAATGAAGTCTCACTTCCCCCCGGTCAAAAGGGCCATCTGAAAAAAGTGTAAAATCCAGAAAGGCAGGACAGGCCATGGAGAACTGGGAGCCTTGTTATGCTGATGGGCGGGATGTAAATTGCCAACAGACACTCGGGAGAAGTGTATGGTGTTTCCTGAAACATCTAAACAACAAAGCAACAGAGCCTAGGGCACTTCCACTTATGGTCCTATAGCTTAGGGAAATTAAAATCAAAAAGACACAGCCACCCCAAAGTTTGGGACGCCTCTGTTTACAAGAACCTCGTTTACCGTACAAGTTCAATATCACAGAAAGTGAAAAATGGATAAAGAACTTGTGGTACTTACGTACAATGCAGTATCACTCAGCAATGAAATCTATGTCATCAGGCCCGTAGCAGCATAATGAGTGGATTCAGGTACGATGATTCTCACTGAAATAAGTCACACAGAAAAAGAAACATCATAAGATATCACTAATACACGGAATGTAAACTTGGCTACACAGGAACTGAATTCCAAAACAGAACAGGGTCTCAAATTTAGAAAACCAACTTATGCTTGCTAAAGGGGAAAGGTGAGTTGGGGTGCTGCATAAAACCAGAGATTGAAATGAGCACAGATAAAGTTCCTTAAGCCAAATATGGACTAGACAAGAGCTACTCCTTGCTCAACGAAATGGACTCAACACCGCATATTTAACGCCTAAGAATGTACCTGACTAGTAAGTATCTTAAAACCTATGGATTGCTATGTCTCCAAAAGAGAATCAAGCGTGTGTACAGGGGCATAAACGCAGCAGTGATAGGATTGGAGAGGTTCGGTGAGCAAATGAAGACCCTTTGAAGTCATATTGCATGGTACCCATTCCACGGGTCTCAACTCTCCAGGTTTAAGGTATTCTTCCTTCAGCTAAAACATGCATGTGGAACCCAGAGTATGATCAACCATGTGAACGGGAGACGTGTTCAAATACGTCTCAGTTTTCCTCCCCTGGTACTCGGGTGCAACATTCCAGACGCTTTACTAACACTCTCCCCACTTGGAGAGTCAACGCCTTTAACCTCCTGTTTGGCCCAGTTTGCAATTTCTGCGGAAGATGAACAGGAATAGGGAACACCAATGAGAGACTAGCTGGAGGTGTCTGGACGGGCAAATTTAACTCTCATTTCCCACCAGGAAGAGGAAATAACCAAAGGCTCAGCGTGCCGTGCCGGAACCAGATTAGGGCCTGAAGCCATCCTGCGGTGTTGCGGCCAGCTCAAAAGAAAGCGAGTTGAAGAAAGGAGCTCAGGGGCACTGTAATTCACAAACCTGCAGAGTTATAAATGACAGCTATCGTCCAAAAATATACTGAAGTAAGGCTGCCAAGAGGACTTGAAAGCGGGGCAGAATTGCAGGAAACCGATTTCAGGAGGTAGACTAGAATTGCATTGAAAGCATAGGAAAAGAGGCAGAACGTCCACAATGATGCACTTGGCCAAAAAGGGCGTATGCATTTTTTCCTGAATATATTCAGGAAAAAACGCATACGCCCTTTTTGGCCAACCAAGCAAGCTTGCAAAGGAAATCTGCACTACAATGAAGTCTCACTTCCCCCCGGTCAAAAGGGCCATCTGAAAAAAGTGTAAAATCCAGAAAGGCAGGACAGACCATGGAGAATTGGAAGCCTTGTTATGCTGATGGGCGGGATGTAAATTGCCAACAGACACTCGGGAGAAGTGTATGGTGTTTCCTGAAACATCTAGAAAACAAAGCAACAGAGCCTAGGGCACTTCCACTTATGGTCCTATAGCTTAGGGAAATTAAAATCAAAAAGACACAGCCACCCCAAAGTTTGGGACGCCTCTGTTTACAAGAACCTCGTTTACCGTACAAGTTCAATATCACAGAAAGTGAAAAATGGATAAAGAACTTGTGGTACTTACGTACAATGCAGTATCACTCAGCAATGAAATCTATGTCATCAGGCCCGTAGCAGCATAATGAGTGGATTCAGGTACGATGATTCTCACTGAAATAAGTCACACAGAAAAAGAAACATCATAAGATATCACTAATACACGGAATGTAAACTTGGCTACACAGGAACTGAATTCCAAAACAGAACAGGGTCTCAAATTTAGAAAACCAACTTATGCTTGCTTAAGGGGAAAGGTGAGTTGGGGTGCTGCATAAAACCAGAGATTGAAATGAGCACAGATAAAGTTCCTTAAGCCAAATATGGACTAGACAAGAGCTACTCCTTGCTCAACGAAATGGACTCAACACCGCATATTTAACGCCTAAGAATGTACCTGACTAGTAAGTATCTTAAAACCTATGGATTGCTATGTCTCCAAAAGAGAATCAAGCGTGTGTACAGGGGCATAAACGCAGCAGTGATAGGATTGGAGAGGTTCGGTGAGCAAATGAAGACCCTTTGAAGTCATATTGCATGGTACCCATTCCACGGGTCTCAACTCTCCAGGTTTAAGGTATTCTTCCTTCAGCTAAAACATGCATGTGGAACCCAGAGTATGATCAACCATGTGAACGGGAGACGTGTTCAAATACGTCTCAGTTTTCCTCCCCTGGTACTCGGGTGCAACATTCCAGACGCTTTACTAACACTCTCCCCACTTGGAGAGTCAGCGCCTTTAACCTCCTGTTTGGCCCAGTTTGCAATTTCTGCGGAAGATGAACAGGAATAGGGAACACCAATGAGAGACTAGCTGGAGGTGTCTGGACGGGCAAATTTAACTCTCATTTCCCACCAGGAAGAGGAAATAACCAAAGGCTCAGCGTGCCGTGCCGGAACCAGATTAGGGCCTGAAGCCATCCTGCGGTGTTGCGGCCAGCTCAAAAGAAAGCGAGTTGAAGAAAGGAGCTCAGGGGCACTGTAATTCACAAACCTGCAGCGTTATAAATGACAGCTTTCGTCCAAAAATATACTGAAGTAAGGCTGCCAAGAGGACTTGAAAGCGGGGCAGAATTGCAGGAAACCGATTTCAGGAGGTAGACTGGAATTGCATTGAAAGCATAGGAAAAGAGGCAGAACGTCCACAATGATGCACTTGGCCAAAAAGGGCGTATGCGTTTTTTCCTGAATATATTCAGGAAAAAACGCATACGCCCTTTTTGGCCAACCAAGCAAACTTGCAAAGGAAATCTGCACTACAATGAAGTCTCACTTCCCCCCGGTCAAAAGGGCCATCTGAAAAAAGTGTAAAATCCAGAAAGGCAGGACAGGCCATGGAGAACTGGGAGCCTTGTTATGCTGATGGGCGGGATGTAAATTGCCAACAGACACTCGGGAGAAGTGTATGGTGTTTCCTGAAACATCTAAACAACAAAGCAACAGAGCCTAGGGCACTTCCACTTATGGTCCTATAGCTTAGGGAAATTAAAATCAAAAAGACACAGCCACCCCAAAGTTTGGGACGCCTCTGTTTACAAGAACCTCGTTTACCGTACAAGTTCAATATCACAGAAAGTGAAAAATGGATAAAGAACTTGTGGTACTTACGTACAATGCAGTATCACTCAGCAATGAAATCTATGTCATCAGGCCCGTAGCAGCATAATGAGTGGATTCAGGTACGATGATTCTCACTGAAATAAGTCACACAGAAAAAGAAACATCATAAGATATCACTAATACACGGAATGTAAACTTGGCTACACAGGAACTGAATTCCAAAACAGAACAGGGTCTCAAATTTAGAAAACCAACTTATGCTTGCTAAAGGGGAAAGGTGAGTTGGGGTGCTGCATAAAACCAGAGATTGAAATGAGCACAGATAAAGTTCCTTAAGCCAAATATGGACTAGACAAGAGCTACTCCTTGCTCAACGAAATGGACTCAACACCGCATATTTAACGCCTAAGAATGTACCTGACTAGTAAGTATCTTAAAACCTATGGATTGCTATGTCTCCAAAAGAGAATCAAGCGTGTGTACAGGGGCATAAACGCAGCAGTGATAGGATTGGAGAGGTTCGGTGAGCAAATGAAGACCCTTTGAAGTCATATTGCATGGTACCCATTCCACGGGTCTCAACTCTCCAGGTTTAAGGTATTCTTCCTTCAGCTAAAACATGCATGTGGAACCCAGAGTATGATCAACCATGCGAACGGGAGACGTGTTCAAATACGTCTCAGTTTTCCTCCCCTGGTACTCGGGTGCAACATTCCAGACGCTTTACTAACACTCTCCCCACTTGGAGAGTCAGCGCCTTTAACCTCCTGTTTGGCCCAGTTTGCAATTTCTGCGGAAGATGAACAGGAATAGGGAACACCAATGAGAGACTAGCTGGAGGTGTCTGGACGGGCAAATTTAACTCTCATTTCCCACCAGGAAGAGGAAATAACCAAAGGCTCAGCATGCCGGGCCGGAACCAGATTAGGGCCTGAAGCCATCCTGCGGTGTTGCGGCGAGCTCAAAAGAAAGCGAGTTGAAGAAAGGAGCTCAGGGGCACTGTAATTCACAAACCTGCAGCGTTATAAATGACAGCTTTCGTCCAAAAATATACTGAAGTAAGGCTGCCAAGAGGACTTGAAAGCGGGGCAGAATTGCAGGAAACCGATTTCAGGAGGTAGACTGGAATTGCATTGAAAGCATAGGAAAAGAGGCAGAACGTCCACAATGATGCACTTGGCCAAAAAGGGCGTATGCGTTTTTTCCTGAATATATTCAGGAAAAAACGCATACGCCCTTTTTGGCCAACCAAGCAAGCTTGCAAAGGAAATCTGCACTACAATGAAGTCTCACTTCCCCCCGGTCAAAAGGGCCATCTGAAAAAAGTGTAAAATCCAGAAAGGCAGGACAGGCCATGGAGAACTGGGAGCCTTGTTATGCTGATGGGCGGGATGTAAATTGCCAACAGACACTCGGGAGAAGTGTATGGTGTTTCCTGAAACATCTAAAAAACAAAGCAACAGAGCCTAGGGCACTTCCACTTATGGTCCTATAGCTTAGGGAAATTAAAATCAAAAAGACACAGCCACCCCAAAGTTTGGGACGCCTCTGTTTACAAGAACCTCGTTTACCGTACAAGTTCAATATCGCAGAAAGTGAAAAATGGATAAAGAACTTGTGGTACTTACGTACAATGCAGTATCACTCAGCAATGAAATCTATGTCATCAGGCCCGTAGCAGCATAATGAGTGGATTCAGGTACGATGATTCTCACTGAAATAAGTCACACAGAAAAAGAAACATCATAAGATATCACTAATACACGGAATGTAAACTTGGCTACACAGGAACTGAATTACAGAACAGAACAGGGTCTCAAATTTAGAAAACCAACTTATGCTTGCTTAAGGGGAAAGGTGAGTTGGGGTGCTGCATAAAACCAGAGATTGAAACGAGCACAGATAAAGTTCCTTAAGCCAAATATGGAATAGACAAGAGCTACTCCTTGCTCAACGAAATGGACTCAACACCGCATATTAAACGCCTAAGAATGTACCTGACTAGTAAGTATCTTAAAACCTATGGATTGCTATGTCTCCAAAAGAGAATCAAGCCTGTGTACAGGGGCATAAACGCAGCAGTGATAGGATTGGAGAGGTTCGGTGAGCAAATGAAGACCCTTTGAAGTCATATTGCATGGTACCCATTCCACGGGTCTCAACTCTCCAGGTTTAAGGTATTCTTCCTTCAGCTAAAACATGCATGTGGAACCCAGAGTATGATCAACCATGTGAACGGGAGACGTGTTCAAATATGTCTCAGTTTTCCTCTCCTGGTACTCGGGTGCAACATTCCAGACGCTTTACTAACACTCTCCCCACTTGGAGAGTCAGCGCCTTTAACCTCCTGTTTGGCCCAGTTTGCAATTTCTGCGGAAGATGAACAGGAATAGGGAACACCAATGAGAGACTAGCTGGAGGTGTCTGGACGGGCAAATTTAACTCTCATTTCCCACCAGGAAGTGGAAATAACCAAAGGCTCAGCGTGCCGTGCCGTAACCAGATTAGGGCCTGAAGCCATCCTGCGGTGTTGCGGCCAGCTCAAAAGAAAGCGAGTTGAAGAAAGGAGCTCAGGGGCACTGTAATTCACAAACCTGCAGAGTTATAAATGACAGCTATCGTCCAAAAATATACTGAAGTAAGGCTGCCAAGAGGACTTGAAAGCGGGGCAGAATTGCAGGAAACCGATTTCAGGAGGTAGACTGGAATTGCATTGAAAGCATAGGAAAAGAGGCAGAACGCCCACAATGATGCACTTGGCCAAAAAGGGCGTATGCGTTTTTTCCTGAATATATTCAGGAAAAAACGCATACGCCCTTTTTGGCCAACCAAGCAAGCTTGCAAAGGAAATCTGCACTACAATGAAGTCTCACTTCCCCCCGGTCAAAAGGGCCATCTGAAAAAAGTGTAAAATCCAGAAAGGCAGGACAGGCCATGGAGAACTGGGAGCCTTGTTATGCTGATGGGCGGGATGTAAATTGCCAACAGACACTCGGGAGAAGTGTATGGTGTTTCCTGAAACATCTAAACAACAAAGCAACAGAGCCTAGGGCACTTCCACTTATGGTCCTATAGCTTAGGGAAATTAAAATCAAAAAGACACAGCCACCCCAAAGTTTGGGACGCCTCTGTTTACAAGAACCTCGTTTACCGTACAAGTTCAATATCACAGAAAGTGAAAAATGGATAAAGAAATTGTGGTACTTACGTACAATGCAGTATCACTCAGCAATGAAATCTATGTCATCAGGCCCGTAGCAGCATAATGAGTGGATTCAGGTACGATGATTCTCACTGAAATAAGTCACACAGAAAAAGAAACATCATAAGATATCACTAATACACGGAATGTAAACTTGGCTACACAGGAACTGAATTCCAAAACAGAACAGGGTCTCAAATTTAGAAAACCAACTTATGCTTGCTTAAGGGGAAAGGTGAGTTGGGGTGCTGCATAAAACCAGAGATTGAAATGAGCACAGATAAAGTTCCTTAAGCCAAATATGGAATAGACAAGAGCTACTCCTTGCTCAACGAAATGGACTCAACACCGCATATTAAACGCCTAAGAATGTACCTGACTAGTAAGTATCTTAAAACCTATGGATTGCTATGTCTCCAAAAGAGGATCAAGCGTGTGTACAGGGGCATAAACGCAGCAGTGATAGGATTGGAGAGGTTCGGTGAGCAAATGAAGACCCTTTGAAGTCATATTGCATGGTACCCATTCCACGGGTCTCAACTCTCCAGGTTTAAGGTATTCTTCCTTCAGCTAAAACATGCATGTGGAACCCAGAGTATGATCAACCATGTGAACGGGAGACGTGTTCAAATATGTCTCAGTTTTCCTCCCCTGGTACTCGGGTGCAACATTCCAGACGCTTTACTAACACTCTCCCCACTTGGAGAGTCAGCGCCTTTAACCTCCTGTTTGGCCCAGTTTGCAATTTCTGCGGAAGATGAACAGGAATAGGGAACACCAATGAGAGACTAGCTGGAGGTGTCTGGACGGGCAAATTTAACTCTCATTTCCCACCAGGAAGAGGAAATAACCAAAGGCTCAGCGTGCCGTGCCGGAACCAGATTAGGGCCTGAAGCCATCCTGCGGTGTTGCGGCCAGCTCAAAAGAAAGCGAGTTGAAGAAAGGAGCTCAGGGGCACTGTAATTCACAAACCTGCAGAGTTATAAATGACAGCTTTCGTCCAAAAATATACTGAAGTAAGGCTGCCAAGAGGACTTGAAAGCGGGGCAGAATTGCAGGAAACCGATTTCAGGAGGTAGACTGGAATTGCATTGAAAGCATAGGAAAAGAGGCAGAACGTCCACAATGATGCACTTGGCCAAAAAGGGCGTATGCGTTTTTTCCTGAATATATTCAGGAAAAAACGCATACGCCCTTTTTGGCCAACCAAGCAAGCTTGCAAAGGAAATCTGCACTACAATGAAGTCTCACTTCCCCCCGGTCAAAAGGGCCATCTGAAAAAAGTGTAAAATCCAGAAAGGCAGGACAGGCCATGGAGAACTGGGAGCCTTGTTATGCTGATGGGCGGGATGTAAATTGCCAACAGACACTCGGGAGAAGTGTATGGTGTTTCCTGAAACATCTAAAAAACAAAGCAACAGAGCCTAGGGCACTTCCACTTATGGTCCTATAGCTTAGGGAAATTAAAATCAAAAAGACACAGCCACCCCAAAGTTTGGGACGCCTCTGTTTACAAGAACCTCATTTACCGTACAAGTTCAATATCACAGAAAGTGAAAAATGGATAAAGAACTTGTGGTACTTACGTACAATGCAGTATCACTCAGCAATGAAATCTATGTCATCAGGCCCGTAGCAGCATAATGAGTGGATTCAGGTACGATGATTCTCACTGAAATAAGTCACACAGAAAAAGAAACATCATAAGATATCAGTAATACACGGAATATAAACTTGGCTACACAGGAACTGAATTACAGAACAGAACAGGGTCTCAAATTTAGAAAACCAACTTATGCTTGCTTAAGGGGAAAGGTGAGTTGGGGTGCTGCATAAAACCAGAGATTGAAACGAGCACAGATAAAGTTCCTTAAGCCAAATATGGAATAGACAAGAGCTACTCCTTGCTCAACGAAATGGACTCAAAACCCCATATTAAACGCCTAAGAATGTACCTGACTAGTAAGTATCTTAAAACCTATGGATTGCTATGTCTCCAAAAGAGAATCAAGCGTGTGTACAGGGGCATAAACGCAGCAGTGATAGGATTGGAGAGGTTCGGTGAGCAAATGAAGACCCTTTGAAGTCATATTGCATGGTACCCATTCCACGGGTCTCAACTCTCCAGGTTTAAGGTATTCTTCCTTCAGCTAAAACATGCATGTGGAACCCAGAGTATGATCAACCATGTGAACGGGAGACGTGTTCAAATACGTCTCAGTTTTCCTCCCCTGGTACTCGGGTGCAACATTCCAGACGCTTTACTAACACTCTCCCCACTTGGAGAGTCAGCGCCTTTAACCTCCTGTTTGGCCCAGTTTGCAATTTCTGCGGAAGATGAACAGGAATAGGGAACACCAATGAGAGACTAGCTGGAGGTGTCTGGACGGGCAAATTTAACTCTCATTTCCCACCAGGAAGAGGAAATAACCAAAGGCTCAGCGTGCCGTGCCGGAACCAGATTAGGGCCTGAAGCCATCCTGCGGTGTTGCGGCCAGCTCAAAAGAAAGCGAGTTGAAGAAAGGAGCTCAGGGGCACTGTAATTCACAAACCTGCAGCGTTATAAATGACAGCTTTCATCCAAAAATATACTGAAGTAAGGCTGCCAAGAGGACTTGAAAGCGGGGCAGAATTGCAGGAAACCGATTTCAGGAGGTAGACTGGAATTGCATTGAAAGCATAGGAAAAGAGGCAGAACGCCCACAATGATGCACTTGGCCAAAAAGGGCGTATGCGTTTTTTCCTGAATATATTCAGGAAAAAACGCATACGCCCTTTTTGGCCAACCAAGCAAGCTTGCAAAGGAAATCTGCACTACAATGAAGTCTCACTTCCCCCCGGTCAAAAGGGCCATCTGAAAAAAGTGTAAAATCCAGAAAGGCAGGACAGGCCATGGAGAACTGGGAGCCTTGTTATGCTGATGGGCGGGATGTAAATTGCCAACAGACACTCGGGAGAAGTGTATGGTGTTTCCTGAAACATCTAAACAACAAAGCAACAGAGCCTAGGGCACTTCCACTTATGGTCCTATAGCTTAGGGAAATTAAAATCAAAAAGACACAGCCACCCCAAAGTTTGGGACGCCTCTGTTTACAAGAACCTCGTTTACCGTACAAGTTCAATATCACAGAAAGTGAAAAATGGATAAAGAAGTTGTAGTACTTACGTACAATGCAGTATCACTCAGCAATGAAATCTATGTCATCAGGCTCGTAGCAGCATAATGAGTGGATTCAGGTACGATGATTCTCACTGAAATAAGTCACACAGAAAAAGAAACATCATAAGATATCAGTAATACACGGAATGTAAACTTGGCTACACAGGAACTGAATTACAGAACAGAACAGGGTCTCAAATTTAGAAAACCAACTTATGCTTGCTTAAGGGGAAAGGTGAGTTGGGGTGCTGCATAAAACCAGAGATTGAAACGAGCACAGATAAAGTTCCTTAAGCCAAATATGGAATAGACAAGAGCTACTTCTTGCTCAATGAAATGGACTCAACACCCCATATTAAACGCCTAAGAATGTACCTGACTAGTAAGTATCTTAAAACCTATGGATTGCTATGTCTCCAAAAGAGAATCAAGCGTGTGTACAGGGGCATAAACGCAGCAGTGATAGGATTGGAGAGGTTCGGTGAGCAAATGAAGACCCTTTGAAGTCATATTGCATGGTACCCATTCCACGGGTCTCAACTCTCCAGGTTTAAGGTATTCTTCCTTCAGCTAAAACATGCATGTGGAACCCAGAGTATGATCAACCATGTGAACGGGAGACGTGTTCAAATATGTCTCAGTTTTCCTCCCCTGGTACTCGGGTGCAACATTCCAGATGCTTTACTAACACTCTCCCCACTTGGAGAGTCAGCGCCTTTAACCTCCTGTTTGGCCCAGTTTGCAATTTCTGCGGAAGATGAACAGGAATAGGGAACACCAATGAGAGATTAGCTGGAGGTGTCTGGACGGGCAAATTTAACTCTCATTTCCCACCAGGAAGAGGAAATAACCAAAGGCTCAACGTGCCGGGCCGGAACCAGATTAGGGCCTGAAGCCATCCTGCGGTGTTGCGGCCAGCTCAAAAGAAAGCGAGTTGAAGAAAGGAGCTCAGGGGCACTGTAATTCACAAACCTGCAGAGTTATAAATGACAGCTATCGTCCAAAAATATACTGAAGTAAGGCTGCCAAGAGGACTTGAAAGCGGGGCAGAATTGCAGGAAACCGATTTCAGGAGGTAGACTGGAATTGCATTGAAAGCATAGGAAAAGAGGCAGAACGCCCACAATGATGCACTTGGCCAAAAAGGGCGTATGTGTTTTTTCCTGAATATATTCAGGAAAAAACGCATACGCCCTTTTTGGCCAACCAAGCAAGCTTGCAAAGGAAATCTGCACTACAATGAAGTCTCACTTCCCCCCGGTCAAAAGGGCCATCTGAAAAAAGTGTAAAATCCAGAAAGGCAGGACAGGCCATGGAGAACTGGGAGCCTTGTTATGCTGATGGGCGGGATGTAAATTGCCAACAGACACTCGGGAGAAGTGTATGGTGTTTCCTGAAACATCTAAACAACAAAGCAACAGAGCCTAGGGCACTTCCACTTATGGTCCTATAGCTTAGGGAAATTAAAATCAAAAAGACACAGCCACCCCAAAGTTTGGGACGCCTCTGTTTACAAGAACCTCGTTTACCGTACAAGTTCAATATCACAGAAAGTGAAAAATGGATAAAGAAATTGTGGTACTTACGTACAATGCAGTATCACTCAGCAATGAAATCTATGTCATCAGGCCCGTAGCAGCATAATGAGTGGATTCAGGTACGATGATTCTCACTGAAATAAGTCACACAGAAAAAGAAACATCATAAGATATCACTAATACACGGAATGTAAACTTGGCTACACAGGAACTGAATTCCAAAACAGAACAGGGTCTCAAATTTAGAAAACCAACTTATGCTTGCTTAAGGGGAAAGGTGAGTTGGGGTGCTGCATAAAACCAGAGATTGAAATGAGCACAGATAAAGTTCCTTAAGCCAAATATGGAATAGACAAGAGCTACTCCTTGCTCAACGAAATGGACTCAACACCGCATATTAAACGCCTAAGAATGTACCTGACTAGTAAGTATCTTAAAACCTATGGATTGCTATGTCTCCAAAAGAGGATCAAGCGTGTGTACAGGGACATAAACGCAGCAGTGATAGGATTGGAGAGGTTCGGTGAGCAAATGAAGACCCTTTGAAGTCATATTGCATGGTACCCATTCCACGGGTCTCAACTCTCCAGGTTTAAGGTATTCTTCCTTCAGCTAAAACATGCATGTGGAACCCAGAGTATGATCAACCATGTGAACGGGAGACGTGTTCAAATATGTCTCAGTTTTCCTCCCCTGGTACTCGGGTGCAACATTCCAGACGCTTTACTAACACTCTCCCCACTTGGAGAGTCAGCGCCTTTAACCTCCTGTTTGGCCCAGTTTGCAATTTCTGCGGAAGATGAACAGGAATAGGGAACACCAATGAGAGACTAGCTGGAGGTGTCTGGACGGGCAAATTTAACTCTCATTTCCCACCAGGAAGAGGAAATAACCAAAGGCTCAGCGTGCCGTGCCGGAACCAGATTAGGGCCTGAAGCCATCCTGCGGTGTTGCGGCCAGCTCAAAAGAAAGCGAGTTGAAGAAAGGAGCTCAGGGGCACTGTAATTCACAAACCTGCAGAGTTATAAATGACAGCTTTCGTCCAAAAATATACTGAAGTAAGGCTGCCAAGAGGACTTGAAAGCGGGGCAGAATTGCAGGAAACCGATTTCAGGAGGTAGACTGGAATTGCATTGAAAGCATAGGAAAAGAGGCAGAACGTCCACAATGATGCACTTGGCCAAAAAGGGCGTATGCGTTTTTTCCTGAATATATTCAGGAAAAAACGCATACGCCCTTTTTGGCCAACCAAGCAAGCTTGCAAAGGAAATCTGCACTACAATGAAGTCTCACTTCCCCCCGGTCAAAAGGGCCATCTGAAAAAAGTGTAAAATCCAGAAAGGCAGGACAGGCCATGGAGAACTGGGAGCCTTGTTATGCTGATGGGCGGGATGTAAATTGCCAACAGACACTCGGGAGAAGTGTATGGTGTTTCCTGAAACATCTAAAAAACAAAGCAACAGAGCCTAGGGCACTTCCACTTATGGTCCTATAGCTTAGGGAAATTAAAATCAAAAAGACACAGCCACCCCAAAGTTTGGGACGCCTCTGTTTACAAGAACCTCATTTACCGTACAAGTTCAATATCACAGAAAGTGAAAAATGGATAAAGAACTTGTGGTACTTACGTACAATGCAGTATCACTCAGCAATGAAATCTATGTCATCAGGCCCGTAGCAGCATAATGAGTGGATTCAGGTACGATGATTCTCACTGAAATAAGTCACACAGAAAAAGAAACATCATAAGATATCAGTAATACACGGAATATAAACTTGGCTACACAGGAACTGAATTACAGAACAGAACAGGGTCTCAAATTTAGAAAACCAACTTATGCTTGCTTAAGGGGAAAGGTGAGTTGGGGTGCTGCATAAAACCAGAGATTGAAACGAGCACAGATAAAGTTCCTTAAGCCAAATATGGAATAGACAAGAGCTACTCCTTGCTCAACGAAATGGACTCAAAACCCCATATTAAACGCCTAAGAATGTACCTGACTAGTAAGTATCTTAAAACCTATGGATTGCTATGTCTCCAAAAGAGAATCAAGCGTGTGTACAGGGGCATAAACGCAGCAGTGATAGGATTGGAGAGGTTCGGTGAGCAAATGAAGACCCTTTGAAGTCATATTGCATGGTACCCATTCCACGGGTCTCAACTCTCCAGGTTTAAGGTATTCTTCCTTCAGCTAAAACATGCATGTGGAACCCAGAGTATGATCAACCATGTGAACGGGAGACGTGTTCAAATACGTCTCAGTTTTCCTCCCCTGGTACTCGGGTGCAACATTCCAGACGCTTTACTAACACTCTCCCCACTTGGAGAGTCAGCGCCTTTAACCTCCTGTTTGGCCCAGTTTGCAATTTCTGCGGAAGATGAACAGGAATAGGGAACACCAATGAGAGACTAGCTGGAGGTGTCTGGACGGGCAAATTTAACTCTCATTTCCCACCAGGAAGAGGAAATAACCAAAGGCTCAGCGTGCCGTGCCGGAACCAGATTAGGGCCTGAAGCCATCCTGCGGTGTTGCGGCCAGCTCAAAAGAAAGCGAGTTGAAGAAAGGAGCTCAGGGGCACTGTAATTCACAAACCTGCAGCGTTATAAATGACAGCTTTCATCCAAAAATATACTGAAGTAAGGCTGCCAAGAGGACTTGAAAGCGGGGCAGAATTGCAGGAAACCGATTTCAGGAGGTAGACTGGAATTGCATTGAAAGCATAGGAAAAGAGGCAGAACGTCCACAATGATGCACTTGGCCAAAAAGGGCGTATGCGTTTTTTCCTGAATATATTCAGGAAAAAACGCATACGCCCTTTTTGGCCAACCAAGCAAGCTTGCAAAGGAAATCTGCACTACAATGAAGTCTCACTTCCCCCCGGTCAAAAGGGCCATCTGAAAAAAGTGTAAAATCCAGAAAGGCAGGACAGGCCATGGAGAACTGGGAGCCTTGTTATGCTGATGGGCGGGATGTAAATTGCCAACAGACACTCGGGAGAAGTGTATGGTGTTTCCTGAAACATCTAAACAACAAAGCAACAGAGCCTAGGGCACTTCCACTTATGGTCCTATAGCTTAGGGAAATTAAAATCAAAAAGACACAGCCACCCCAAAGTTTGGGACGCCTCTGTTTACAAGAACCTCGTTTACCGTACAAGTTCAATATCACAGAAAGTGAAAAATGGATAAAGAAGTTGTAGTACTTACGTACAATGCAGTATCACTCAGCAATGAAATCTATGTCATCAGGCTCGTAGCAGCATAATGAGTGGATTCAGGTACGATGATTCTCACTGAAATAAGTCACACAGAAAAAGAAACATCATAAGATATCAGTAATACACGGAATGTAAACTTGGCTACACAGGAACTGAATTACAGAACAGAACAGGGTCTCAAATTTAGAAAACCAACTTATGCTTGCTTAAGGGGAAAGGTGAGTTGGGGTGCTGCATAAAACCAGAGATTGAAACGAGCACAGATAAAGTTCCTTAAGCCAAATATGGAATAGACAAGAGCTACTTCTTGCTCAATGAAATGGACTCAACACCCCATATTAAACGCCTAAGAATGTACCTGACTAGTAAGTATCTTAAAACCTATGGATTGCTATGTCTCCAAAAGAGAATCAAGCGTGTGTACAGGGGCATAAACGCAGCAGTGATAGGATTGGAGAGGTTCGGTGAGCAAATGAAGACCCTTTGAAGTCATATTGCATGGTACCCATTCCACGGGTCTCAACTCTCCAGGTTTAAGGTATTCTTCCTTCAGCTAAAACATGCATGTGGAACCCAGAGTATGATCAACCATGTGAACGGGAGACGTGTTCAAATATGTCTCAGTTTTCCTCCCCTGGTACTCGGGTGCAACATTCCAGATGCTTTACTAACACTCTCCCCACTTGGAGAGTCAGCGCCTTTAACCTCCTGTTTGGCCCAGTTTGCAATTTCTGCGGAAGATGAACAGGAATAGGGAACACCAATGAGAGATTAGCTGGAGGTGTCTGGACGGGCAAATTTAACTCTCATTTCCCACCAGGAAGAGGAAATAACCAAAGGCTCAACGTGCCGGGCCGGAACCAGATTAGGGCCTGAAGCCATCCTGCGGTGTTGCGGCCAGCTCAAAAGAAAGCGAGTTGAAGAAAGGAGCTCAGGGGCACTGTAATTCACAAACCTGCAGAGTTATAAATGACAGCTATCGTCCAAAAATATACTGAAGTAAGGCTGCCAAGAGGACTTGAAAGCGGGGCAGAATTGCAGGAAACCGATTTCAGGAGGTAGACTGGAATTGCATTGAAAGCATAGGAAAAGAGGCAGAACGCCCACAATGATGCACTTGGCCAAAAAGGGCGTATGTGTTTTTTCCTGAATATATTCAGGAAAAAACGCATACGCCCTTTTTGGCCAACCAAGCAAGCTTGCAAAGGAAATCTGCACTACAATGAAGTCTCACTTCCCCCCGGTCAAAAGGGCCATCTGAAAAAAGTGTAAAATCCAGAAAGGCAGGACAGGCCATGGAGAACTGGGAGCCTTGTTATGCTGATGGGCGGGATGTAAATTGCCAACAGACACTCGGGAGAAGTGTATGGTGTTTCCTGAAACATCTAAACAACAAAGCAACAGAGCCTAGGGCACTTCCACTTATGGTCCTATAGCTTAGGGAAATTAAAATCAAAAAGACACAGCCACCCCAAAGTTTGGGACGCCTCTGTTTACAAGAACCTCGTTTACCGTACAAGTTCAATATCACAGAAAGTGAAAAATGGATAAAGAACTTGTGGTACTTACGTACAATGCAGTATCACTCAGCAATGAAATCTATGTCATCAGGCCCGTAGCAGCATAATGAGTGGATTCAGGTACGATGATTCTCACTGAAATAAGTCACACAGAAAAAGAAACATCATAAGATATCACTAATACACGGAATGTAAACTTGGCTACACAGGAACTGAATTCCAAAACAGAACAGGGTCTCAAATTTAGAAAACCAACTTATGCTTGCTTAAGGGGAAAGGTGAGTTGGGGTGCTGCATAAAACCAGAGATTGAAATGAGCACAGATAAAGTTCCTTAAGCCAAATATGGACTAGACAAGAGCTACTCCTTGCTCAACGAAATGGACTCAACACCGCATATTAAACGCCTAAGAATGTACCTGACTAGTAAGTATCTTAAAACCTATGGATTGCTATGTCTCCAAAAGAGAATCAAGCGTGTGTACAGGGGCATAAACGCAGCAGTGATAGGATTGGAGAGGTTCGGTGGGCAAATGAAGACCCTTTGAAGTCATATTGCATGGTACCCATTCCACGGGTCTCAACTCTCCAGGTTTAAGGTATTCTTCCTTCAGCTAAAACATGCATGTGGAACCCAGAGTATGATCAACCATGTGAACGGGAGACGTGTTCAAATACGTCTCAGTTTTCCTCCCCTGGTACTCGGGTGCAACATTCCAGACGCTTTACTAACACTCTCCCCACTTGGAGAGTCAGCGCCTTTAACCTCCTGTTTGGCCCAGTTTGCAATTTCTGCGGAAGATGAACAGGAATAGGGAACACCAATGAGAGACTAGCTGGAGGTGTCTGGACGGGCAAATTTAACTCTCATTTCCCACCAGGAAGAGGAAATAACCAAAGGCTCAGCGTGCCGTGCCGGAAAGAGATTAGGGCCTGAAGCCATCCTGCGGTGTTGCGGCCAGCTCAAAAGAAAGCGAGTTGAAGAAAGGAGCTCAGGGGCACTGTAATTCACAAACCTGCAGCGTTATAAATGACAGCTTTCGTCCAAAAATATACTGAAGTAAGGCTGCCAAGAGGACTTGAAAGCGGGGCAGAATTGCAGGAAACCGATTTCAGGAGGTAGACTGGAATTGCATTGAAAGCATAGGAAAAGAGGCAGAACGCCCACAATGATGCACTTGGCCAAAAAGGGCGTATGCGTTTTTTCCTGAATATATTCAGGAAAAAACGCATACGCCCTTTTTGGCCAACCAAGCAAGCTTGCAAAGGAAATCTGCACTACAATGAAGTCTCACTTCCCCCCGGTCAAAAGGGCCATCTGAAAAAAGTGTAAAATCCAGAAAGGCAGGACAGGCCATGGAGAACTGGGAGCCTTGTTATGCTGATGGGCGGGATGTAAATTGCCAACAGACACTCGGGAGAAGTGTATGGTGTTTCCTGAAACATCTAAAAAACAAAGCAACAGAGCCTAGGGCACTTCCACTTATGGTCCTATAGCTTAGGGAAATTAAAATCAAAAAGACACAGCCACCCCAAAGTTTGGGACGCCTCTGTTTACAAGAACCTCGTTTACCGTACAAGTTCAATATCACAGAAAGTGAAAAATGGATAAAGAAGTTGTGGTACTTACGTACAATGCAGTATCACTCAGCAATGAAATCTATGTCATCAGGCCCGTAGCAGCATAATGAGTGGATTCAGGTACGATGATTCTCACTGAAATAAGTCACACAGAAAAAGAAACATCATAAGATATCACTAATACACGGAATGTAAACTTGGCTACACAGGAACTGAATTACAGAACAGAACAGGGTCTCAAATTTAGAAAACCAACTTATGCTTGCTTAAGGGGAAAGGTGAGTTGGGGTGCTGCATAAAACCAGAGATTGAAACGAGCACAGATAAAGTTCCTTAAGCCAAATATGGAATAGACAAGAGCTACTCCTTGCTCAACGAAATGGACTCAACACCGCATATTAAACGCCTAAGAATGTACCTGACTAGTAAGTATCTTAAAACCTATGGATTGCTATGTCTCCAAAAGAGAATCAAGCGTGTGTACAGGGGCATAAACGCAGCAGTGATAGGATTGGAGAGGTTCGGTGAGCAAATGAAGACCCTTTGAAGTCATATTGCATGGTACCCATTCCACGGGTCTCAACTCTCCAGGTTTAAGGTATTCTTCCTTCAGCTAAAACATGCATGTGGAACCCAGAGTATGATCAACCATGTGAACGGGAGACGTGTTCAAATACGTCTCAGTTTTCCTCCCCTGGTACTCGGGTGCAACATTCCAGACGCTTTACTAACACTCTCCCCACTTGGAGAGTCAGCGCCTTTAACCTCCTGTTTGGCCCAGTTTGCAATTTCTGCGGAAGATGAACAGGAATAGGGAACACCAATGAGAGACTAGCTGGAGGTGTCTGGACGGGCAAATTTAACTCTCATTTCCCACCAAGAAGAGGAAATAACCAAAGGCTCAGCGTGCCGTGCCGGAACCAGATTAGGGCCTGAAGCCATCCTGCGGTGTTGCGGCCAGCTCAAAAGAAAGCGAGTTGAAGAAAGGAGCTCAGGGGCACTGTAATTCACAAACCTGCAGAGTTATAAATGACAGCTATCGTCCAAAAATATACTGAAGTAAGGCTGCCAAGAGGACTTGAAAGCGGGGCAGAATTGCAGGAAACCGATTTCAGGAGGTAGACTGGAATTGCATTGAAAGCATAGGAAAAGAGGCAGAACGCCCACAATGATGCACTTGGCCAAAAAGGGCATATGTGTTTTTTCCTGAATATATTCAGGAAAAAACGCATACGCCCTTTTTGGCCAACCAAGCAAGCTTGCAAAGGAAATCTGCACTACAATGAAGTCTCACTTCCCCCCGGTCAAAAGGGCCATCTGAAAAAAGTGTAAAATCCAGAAAGGCAGGACAGGCCATGGAGAACTGGGAGCCTTGTTATGCTGATGGGCGGGATGTAAATTGCCAACAGACACTCGGGAGAAGTGTATGGTGTTTCCTGAAACATCTAAACAACAAAGCAACAGAGCCTAGGGCACTTCCACTTATGGTCCTATAGCTTAGGGAAATTAAAATCAAAAAGACACAGCCACCCCAAAGTTTGGGACGCCTCTGTTTACAAGAACCTCGTTTACCGTACAAGTTCAATATCACAGAAAGTGAAAAATGGATAAAGAACTTGTGGTACTTACGTACAATGCAGTATCACTCAGCAATGAAATCTATGTCATCAGGCCCGTAGCAGCATAATGAGTGGATTCAGGTATGATGATTCTCACTGAAATAAGTCACACAGAAAAAGAAACATCATAAGATATCAGTAATACACGGAATGTAAACTTGGCTACACAGGAACTGAATTACAGAACAGAACAGGGTCTCAAATTTAGAAAACCAACTTATGCTTGCTTAAGGGGAACGGTGAGTTGGGGTGCTGCATAAAACCAGAGATTGAAATGAGCACAGATAAAGTTCCTTAAGCCAAATATGGACTAGACAAGAGCTACTCCTTGCTCAACGAAATGGACTCAACACCGCATATTAAACGCCTAAGAATGTACCTGACTAGTAAGTATCTTAAAACCTATGGATTGCTATGTCTCCAAAAGAGAATCAAGCGTGTGTACAGGGGCATAAACGCAGCAGTGATAGGATTGGAGAGGTTCGGTGAGCAAATGAAGACCCTTTGAAGTCATATTGCATGGTACCCATTCCACGGGTCTCAACTCTCCAGGTTTAAGGTATTCTTCCTTCAGCTAAAACATGCATGTGGAACCCAGAGTATGATCAACCATGTGAACGGGAGACGTGTTCAAATACGTCTCAGTTTTCCTCCCCTGGTACTCGGGTGCAACATTCCAGACGCTTTACTAACACTCTCCCCACTTGGAGAGTCAGCGCCTTTAACCTCCTGTTTGGCCCAGTTTGCAATTTCTGCGGAAGATGAACAGGAATAGGGAACACCAATGAGAGACTAGCTGGAGGTGTCTGGACGGGCAAATTTAACTCTCATTTCCCACCAGGAAGAGGAAATAACCAAAGGCTCAGCGTGCCGGGCCGGAACCAGATTAGGGCCTGAAGCCATCCTGCGGTGTTGCGGCCAGCTCAAAAGAAAGCGAGTTGAAGAAAGGAGCTCAGGGGCACTGTAATTCACAAACCTGCAGCGTTATAAATGACAGCTTTCGTCCAAAAATATACTGAAGTAAGGCTGCCAAGAGGACTTGAAAGCGGGGCAGAATTGCAGGAAACCGATTTCAGGAGGTAGACTGGAATTGCATTGAAAGCATAGGAAAAGAGGCAGAACGTCCACAATGATGCACTTGGCCAAAAAGGGCGTATGCGTTTTTTCCTGAATATATTCAGGAAAAAACGCATACGCCCTTTTTGGCCAACCAAGCAAGCTTGCAAAGGAAATCTGCACTACAATGAAGTCTCACTTCCCCCCGGTCAAAAGGGCCATCTGAAAAAAGTGTAAAATCCAGAAAGGCAGGACAGGCCATGGAGAACTGGGAGCCTTGTTATGCTGATGGGCGGGATGTAAATTGCCAACAGACACTCGGGAGAAGTGTATGGTGTTTCCTGAAACATCTAAACAACAAAGCAACAGAGCCTAGGGCACTTCCACTTATGGTCCTATAGCTTAGGGAAATTAAAATCAAAAAGACACAGCCACCCCAAAGTTTGGGACGCCTCTGTTTACAAGAACCTCGTTTACCGTACAAGTTCAATATCACAGAAAGTGAAAAATGGATAAAGAACTTGTGGTACTTACGTACAATGCAGTATCACTCAGCAATGAAATCTATGTCATCAGGCCCGTAGCAGCATAATGAGTGGATTCAGGTACGATGATTCTCACTGAAATAAGTCACACAGAAAAAGAAACATCATAAGATATCACTAATACACGGAATGTAAACTTGGCTCCACAGGAACTGAATTACAGAACAGAACAGGGTCTCAAATTTAGAAAACCAACTTATGCTTGCTTAAGGGGAAAGGTGAGTTGGGGTGCTGCATAAAACCAGAGATTGAAACGAGCACAGATAAAGTTCCTTAAGCCAAATATGGACTAGACAAGAGCTACTCCTTGCTCAACGAAATGGACTCAACACCGCATATTAAACGCCTAAGAATGTACCTGACTAGTAAGTATCTTAAAACCTATGGATTGCTATGTCTCCAAAAGAGAATCAAGCATGTGTACAGGGGCATAAACGCAGCAGTGATAGGATTGGAGAGGTTCGGTGAGCAAATGAAGACCCTTTGAAGTCATATTGCATGGTACCCATTCCACGGGTCTCAACTCTCCAGGTTTAAAGTATTCTTCCTTCAGCTAAAACATGCATGTGGAACCCAGAGTATGATAAACCATGTGAACGGGAGACGTGTTCAAATATGTCTCAGTTTTCCTCCCCTGGTACTCGGGTGCAACATTCCAGATGCTTTACTAACACTCTCCCCACTTGGAGAGTCAGCGCCTTTAACCTCCTGTTTGGCCCAGTTTGCAATTTCTGCGGAAGATGAACAGGAATAGGGAACACCAATGAGAGATTAGCTGGAGGTGTCTGGACGGGCAAATTTAACTCTCATTTCCCACCAGGAAGAGGAAATAACCAAAGGCTCAGCGTGCCGGGCCGGAACCAGATTAGGGCCTGAAGCCATCCTGCGGTGTTGCGGCCAGCTCAAAAGAAAGCGAGTTGAAGAAAGGAGCTCAGGGGCACTGTAATTCACAAACCTGCAGAGTTATAAATGACAGCTATCGTCCAAAAATATACTGAAGTAAGGCTGCCAAGAGGACTTGAAAGCGGGGCAGAATTGCAGGAAACCGATTTCAGGAGGTAGACTGGAATTGCATTGAAAGCATAGGAAAAGAGGCAGAACGCCCACAATGATGCACTTGGCCAAAAAGGGCGTATGTGTTTTTTCCTGAATATATTCAGGAAAAAACGCATACGCCCTTTTTGGCCAACCAAGCAAGCTTGCAAAGGAAATCTGCACTACAATGAAGTCTCACTTCCCCCCGGTCAAAAGGGCCATCTGAAAAAAGTGTAAAATCCAGAAAGGCAGGACAGGCCATGGAGAACTGGGAGCCTTGTTATGCTGATGGGCGGGATGTAAATTGCCAACAGACACTCCGGAGAAGTGTATGGTGTTTCCTGAAACATCTAAACAACAAAGCAACAGAGCCTAGGGCACTTCCACTTATGGTCCTATAGCTTAGGGAAATTAAAATCAAAAAGACACAGCCACCCCAAAGTTTGGGACGCCTCTGTTTACAAGAACCTCGTTTACCGTACAAGTTCAATATCACAGAAAGTGAAAAATGGATAAAGAACTTGTGGTACTTACGTACAATGCAGTATCACTCAGCAATGAAATCTATGTCATCAGGCCCGTAGCAGCATAATGAGTGGATTCAGGTACGATGATTCTCACTGAAATAAGTCACACAGAAAAAGAAACATCATAAGATATCAGTAATACACGGAATGTAAACTTGGCTACACAGGAACTGAATTACAGAACAGAACAGGGTCTCAAATTTAGAAAACCAACTTATGCTTGCTTAAGGGGAAAGGTGAGTTGGGGTGCTGCATAAAACCAGAGATTGAAATGAGCACAGATAAAGTTCCTTAAGCCAAATATGGACTAGACAAGAGCTACTCCTTGCTCAACGAAATGGACTCAACACCGCATATTAAACGCCTAAGAATGTACCTGACTAGTAAGTATCTTAAAACCTACGGATTGCTATGTCTCCAAAAGAGAATCAAGCGTGTGTACAGGGGCATAAACGCAGCAGTGATAGGATTGGAGAGGTTCGGTGAGCAAATGAAGACCCTTTGAAGTCATATTGCATGGTACCCATTCCACGGGTCTCAACTCTCCAGGTTTAAGGTATTCTTCCTTCAGCTAAAACATGCATGTGGAACCCAGAGTATGATCAACCATGTGAACGGGAGACGTGTTCAAATACGTCTCAGTTTTCCTCCCCTGGTACTCGGGTGCAACATTCCAGACGCTTTACTAACACTCTCCCCACTTGGAGAGTCAGCGCCTTTAACCTCCTGTTTGGCCCAGTTTGCAATTTCTGCGGAAGATGAACAGGAATAGGGAACACCAATGAGAGACTAGCTGGAGGTGTCTGGACGGGCAAATTTAACTCTCATTTCCCACCAGGAAGAGGAAATAACCAAAGGCTCAGCGTGCCGTGCCGGAACCAGATTAGGGCCTGAAGCCATCCTGCGGTGTTGCGGCCAGCTCAAAAGAAAGCGAGTTGAAGAAAGGAGCTCAGGGGCACTGTAATTCACAAACCTGCAGCGTTATAAATGACAGCTTTCGTCCAAAAATATACTGAAGTAAGGCTGCCAAGAGGACTTGAAAGCGGGGCAGAATTGCAGGAAACCGATTTCAGGAGGTAGACTGGAATTGCATTGAAAGCATAGGAAAAGAGGCAGAACGTCCACAATGATGCACTTGGCCAAAAAGGGCGTATGCGTTTTTTCCTGAATATATTCAGGAAAAAACGCATACGCCCTTTTTGGCCAACCAAGCAAGCTTGCAAAGGAAATCTGCACTACAATGAAGTCTCACTTCCCCCCGGTCAAAAGGGCCATCTGAAAAAAGTGTAAAATCCAGAAAGGCAGGACAGGCCATGGAGAACTGGGAGCCTTGTTATGCTGATGGGCGGGATGTAAACTGCCAACAGACACTCGGGAGAAGTGTATGGTGTTTCCTGAAACATCTAAAAAACAAAGCAACAGAGCCTAGGGCACTTCCACTTATGGTCCTATAGCTTAGGGAAATTAAAATCAAAAAGACACAGCCACCCCAAAGTTTGGGACGCCTCTGTTTACAAGAACCTCGTTTACCGTACAAGTTCAATATCACAGAAAGTGAAAAATGGATAAAGAAGTTGTGGTACTTACGTACAATGCAGTATCACTCAGCAATGAAATCTATGTCATCAGGCCCGTAGCAGCATAATGAGTGGATTCAGGTACGATGATTCTCACTGAAATAAGTCACACAGAAAAAGAAACATCATAAGATATCAGTAATACACGGAATGTAAACTTGGCTACACAGGAACTGAATTACAGAACAGAACAGGGTCTCAAATTTAGAAAACCAACTTATGCTTGCTTAAGGGGAAAGGTGAGTTGGGGTGCTGCATAAAACCAGAGATTGAAACGAGCACAGATAAAGTTCCTTAAGCCAAATATGGAATAGACAAGAGCTACTCCTTGCTCAACGAAATGGACTCAACACCCCATATTAAACGCCTAAGAATGTACCTGACTAGTAAGTATCTTAAAACCTATGGATTGCTATGTCTCCAAAAGAGAATCAAGCATGTGTACAGGGGCATAAACGCAGCAGTGATAGGATTGGAGAGGTTCGGTGAGCAAATGAAGACCCTTTGAAGTCATATTGCATGGTACCCATTCCACGGGTCTCAACTCTCCAGGTTTAAGGTATTCTTCCTTCAGCTAAAACATGCATGTGGAACCCAGAGTATGATCAACCATGTGAACGGGAGACGTGTTCAAATACGTCTCAGTTTTCCTCCCCTGGTACTCGGGTGCAACATTCCAGACGCTTTTCTAACACTCTCCCCACTTGGAGAGTCAGCGCCTTTAACCTCCTGTTTGGCCCAGTTTGCAATTTCTGCGGAAGATGAACAGGAATAGGGAACACCAATGAGAGACTAGCTAGAGGTGTCTGGACGGGCAAATTTAACTCTCATTTCCCACCAGGAAGAGGAAATAACCAAAGGCTCAGCGTGCCGTGCCGGAACCAGATTAGGGCCTGAAGCCATCCTGCGGTGTTGCGGCCAGCTCAAAAGAAAGCGAGTTGAAGAAAGGAGCTCAGGGGCACTGTAATTCACAAACCTGCAGCGTTATAAATGACAGCTTTCGTCCAAAAATATACTGAAGTAAGGCTGCCAAGAGGACTTGAAAGCGGGGCAGAATTGCAGGAAACCGATTTCAGGAGGTAGACTGGAATTGCATTGAAAGCATAGGAAGAGAGGCAGAACGTCCACAATGATGCACTTGGCCAAAAAGGGCGTATGCGTTTTTTCCTGAATATATTCAGGAAAAAACGCATACGCCCTTTTTGGCCAACCAAGCAAGCTTGCAAAGGAAATCTGCACTACAATGAAGTCTCACTTCCCCCCGGTCAAAAGGGCCATCTGAAAAAAGTGTAAAATCCAGAAAGGCAGGACAGGCCATGGAGAACTGGGAGCCTTGTTATGCTGATGGGCGGGATGTAAATTGCCAACAGACACTCGGGAGAAGTGTATGGTGTTTCCTGAAACATCTAAAAAACAAAGCAACAGAGCCTAGGGCACTTCCACTTATGGTCCTATAGCTTAGGGAAATTAAAATCAAAAAGACACAGCCACCCCAAAGTTTGGGACGCCTCTGTTTACAAGAACCTCCTTTACCGTACAAGTTCAATATCACAGAAAGTGAAAAATGGATAAAGAACTTGTGGTACTTACGTACAATGCAGTATCACTCAGCAATGAAATCTATGTCATCAGGCCCGTAGCAGCATAATGAGTGGATTCAGGTACGATGATTCTCACTGAAATAAGTCACACAGAAAAAGAAACATCATAAGATATCACTAATACACGGAATGTAAACTTGGCTACACAGGAACTGAATTCCAAAACAGAACAGGGTCTCAAATTTAGAAAACCAACTTATGCTTGCTTAAGGGGAAAGGTGAGTTGGGGTGCTGCGTAAAACCAGAGATTGAAATGAGCACAGATAAAGTTCCTTAAGCCAAATATGGACTAGACAAGAGCTACTCCTTGCTCAACGAAATGGACTCAACACCGCATATTTAACGCCTAAGAATGTACCTGACTAGTAAGTATCTTAAAACCTATGGATTGCTATGTCTCCAAAAGAGAATCAAGCGTGTGTACAGGGGCATAAACGCAGCAGTGATAGGATTGGAGAGGTTCGGTGAGCAAATGAAGACCCTTTGAAGTCATATTGCATGGTACCCATTCCACGGGTCTCAACTCTCCAGGTTTAAGGTATTCTTCCTTCAGCTAAAACATGCATGTGGAACCCAGAGTATGATCAACCATGTGAACGGGAGACGTGTTCAAATACGTCTCAGTTTTCCTCCCCTGGTACTCGGGTGCAACATTCCAGACGCTTTACTAACACTCTCCCCACTTGGAGAGTCAGCGCCTTTAACCTCCTGTTTGGCCCAGTTTGCAATTTCTGCGGAAGATGAACAGGAATAGGGAACACCAATGAGAGACTAGCTGGAGGTGTCTGGACGGGCAAATTTAACTCTCATTTCCCACCAGGAAGAGGAAATAACCAAAGGCTCAGCGTGCCGTGCCGGAACCAGATTTGGGCCTGAAGCCATCCTGCGGTGTTGCGGCCAGCTCAAAAGAAAGCGAGTTGAAGAAAGGAGCTCAGGGGCACTGTAATTCACAAACCTGCAGAGTTATAAATGACAGCTATCGTCCAAAAATATACTGAAGTAAGGCTGCCAAGAGGACTTGAAAGCGGGGCAGAATTGCAGGAAACCGATTTCAGGAGGTAGACTGGAATTGCATTGAAAGCATAGGAAAAGAGGCAGAACGTCCACAATGATGCACTTGGCCAAAAAGGGCGTATGCGTTTTTTCCTGAATATATTCAGGAAAAAACGCATACGCCCTTTTTGGCCAACCAAGCAAGCTTGCAAAGGAAATCTGCACTACAATGAAGTCTCACTTCCCCCCGGTCAAAAGGGCCATCTGAAAAAAGTGTAAAATCCAGAAAGGCAGGACAGGCCATGGAGAACTGGGAGCCTTGTTATGCTGATGGGCGGGATGTAAATTGCCAACAGACACTCAGGAGAAGTGTATGGTGTTTCCTGAAACATCTAAACAACAAAGCTACAGAGCCTAGGGCACTTCCACTTATGGTCCTATAGCTTAGGGAAATTAAAATCAAAAAGACACAGCCACCCCAAAGTTTGGGACGCCTCTGTTTACAAGAACCTCCTTTACCGTACAAGTTCAATATCACAGAAAGTGAAAAATGGATAAAGAACTTGTGGTACTTACGTACAATGCAGTATCACTCAGCAATGAAATCTATGTCATCAGGCCCGTAGCAGCATAATGAGTGGATTCAGGTACGATGATTCTCACTGAAATAAGTCACACAGAAAAAGAAACATCATAAGATATCACTAATACACGGAATGTAAACTTGGCTACACAGGAACTGAATTCCAAAACAGAACAGGGTCTCAAATTTAGAAAACCAACTTATGCTTGCTTAAGGGGAAAGGTGAGTTGGGGTGCTGCGTAAAACCAGAGATTGAAATGAGCACAGATAAAGTTCCTTAAGCCAAATATGGACTAGACAAGAGCTACTCCTTGCTCAACGAAATGGACTCAACACCGCATATTTAACGCCTAAGAATGTACCTGACTAGTAAGTATCTTAAAACCTATGGATTGCTATGTCTCCAAAAGAGAATCAAGCGTGTGTACAGGGGCATAAACGCAGCAGTGATAGGATTGGAGAGGTTCGGTGAGCAAATGAAGACCCTTTGAAGTCATATTGCATGGTACCCATTCCACGGGTCTCAACTCTCCAGGTTTAAGGTATTTTTCCTTCAGCTAAAACATGCATGTGGAACCCAGAGTATGATCAACCATGTGAACGGGAGACGTGTTCAAATACGTCTCAGTTTTCCTCCCCTGGTACTCGGGTGCAACATTCCAGACGCTTTACTAACACTCTCCCCACTTGGAGAGTCAGCGCCTTTAACCTCCTGTTTGGCCCAGTTTGCAATTTCTGCGGAAGATGAACAGGAATAGGGAACACCAATGAGAGACTAGCTGGAGGTGTCTGGACGGGCAAATTTAACTCTCATTTCCCACCAGGAAGAGGAAATAACCAAAGGCTCAGCGTGCCGTGCCGGAACCAGATTTGGGCCTGAAGCCATCCTGCGGTGTTGCGGCCAGCTCAAAAGAAAGCGAGTTGAAGAAAGGAGCTCAGGGGCACTGTAATTCACAAACCTGCAGAGTTATAAATGACAGCTATCGTCCAAAAATATACTGAAGTAAGGCTGCCAAGAGGACTTGAAAGCGGGGCAGAATTGCAGGAAACCGATTTCAGGAGGTAGACTGGAATTGCATTGAAAGCATAGGAAAAGAGGCAGAACGTCCACAATGATGCACTTGGCCAAAAAGGGCGTATGCGTTTTTTCCTGAATATATTCAGGAAAAAACGCATACGCCCTTTT
Source organism: Globicephala melas (assembly GCF_963455315.2). Taxonomy (NCBI): domain Eukaryota; kingdom Metazoa; phylum Chordata; class Mammalia; order Artiodactyla; family Delphinidae; genus Globicephala; species Globicephala melas. The sequence goes on from NW_027207219.1 coordinate 1,291,922, forward strand.
TGGCCAACCAAGCAAGCTTGCAAAGGAAATCTGCACTACAATGAAGTCTCACTTCCCCCCGGTCAAAAGGGCCATCTGAAAAAAGTGTAAAATCCAGAAAGGCAGGACAGGCCATGGAGAACTGGGAGCCTTGTTATGCTGATGGGCGGGATGTAAATTGCCAACAGACACTCGGGAGAAGTGTATGGTGTTTCCTGAAACATCTAAACAACAAAGCTACAGAGCCTAGGGCACTTCCACTTATGGTCCTATAGCTTAGGGAAATTAAAATCAAAAAGACACAGCCACCCCAAAGTTTGGGACGCCTCTGTTTACAAGAACCTCGTTTACCGTACAAGTTCAATATCACAGAAAGTGAAAAATGGATAAAGAACTTGTGGTACTTACGTACAATGCAGTATCACTCAGCAATGAAATCTATGTCATCAGGCCCGTAGCAGCATAATGAGTGGATTCAGGTACGATGATTCTCACTGAAATAAGTCACACAGAAAAAGAAACATCATAAGATATCACTAATACACGGAATGTAAACTTGGATACACAGGAACTGAATTCCAAAACAGAACAGGGTCTCAAATTTAGAAAACCAACTTATGCTTGCTTAAGGGGAAAGGTGAGTTGGGGTGCTGCGTAAAACCAGAGATTGAAATGAGCACAGATAAAGTTCCTTAAGCCAAATATGGACTAGACAAGAGCTACTCCTTGCTCAACGAAATGGACTCAACACCCCATATTAAACGCCTAAGAATGTACCTGACTAGTAAGTATCTTAAAACCTATGGATTGCTATGTCTCCAAAAGAGAATCAAGCGTGTGTACAGGGGCATAAACGCAGCAGTGATAGGATTGGAGAGGTTCGGTGAGCAAATGAAGACCCTTTGAAGTCATATTGCATGGTACCCATTCCACGGGTCTCAACTCTCCAGGTTTAAGGTATTCTTCCTTCAGCTAAAACATGCATGTGGAACCCAGAGTATGATCAACCATGTGAACGGGAGACGTGTTCAAATACGTCTCAGTTTTCCTCCCCTGGTACTCGGGTGCAACATTCCAGACGCTTTACTAACACTCTCCCCACTTGGAGAGTCAGCGCCTTTAACCTCCTGTTTGGCCCAGTTTGCAATTTCTGCGGAAGATGAACAGGAATAGGGAACACCAATGAGAGACTAGCTGGAGGTGTCTGGACGGGCAAATTTAACTCTCATTTCCCACCAGGAAGAGGAAATAACCAAAGGCTCAGCGTGCCGTGCCGGAACCAGATTAGGGCCTGAAGCCATCCTGCGGTGTTGCGGCCAGCTCAAAAGAAAGCGAGTTGAAGAAAGGAGCTCAGGGGCACTGTAATTCACAAACCTGCAGCGTTATAAATGACAGCTTTCGTCCAAAAATATACTGAAGTAAGGCTGCCAAGAGGACTTGAAAGCGGGGCAGAATTGCAGGAAACCGATTTCAGGAGGTAGACTGGAATTGCATTGAAAGCATAGGAAGAGAGGCAGAACGTCCACAATGATGCACTTGGCCAAAAAGGGCGTATGCGTTTTTTCCTGAATATATTCAGGAAAAAACGCATACGCCCTTTTTGGCCAACCAAGCAAGCTTGCAAAGGAAATCTGCACTACAATGAAGTCTCACTTCCCCCCGGTCAAAAGGGCCATCTGAAAAAAGTGTAAAATCCAGAAAGGCAGGACAGGCCATGGAGAACTGGGAGCCTTGTTATGCTGATGGGCGGGATGTAAATTGCCAACAGACACTCGGGAGAAGTGTATGGTGTTTCCTGAAACATCTAAACAACAAAGCAACAGAGCCTAGGGCACTTCCACTTATGGTCCTATAGCTTAGGGAAATTAAAATCAAAAAGACACAGCCACCCCAAAGTTTGGGACGCCTCTGTTTACAAGAACCTCGTTTACCGTACAAGTTCAATATCACAGAAAGTGAAAAATGGATAAAGAACTTGTGGTACTTACGTACAATGCAGTATCACTCAGCAATGAAATCTATGTCATCAGGCCCGTAGCAGCATAATGAGTGGATTCAGGTACGATGATTCTCACTGAAATAAGTCACACAGAAAAAGAAACATCATAAGATATCACTAATACATGGAATGTAAACTTGGCTACACAGGAACTGAATTCCAAAACAGAACAGGGTCTCAAATTTAGAAAACCAACTTATGCTTGCTTAAGGGGAAAGGTGAGTTGGGGTGCTGCGTAAAACCAGAGATTGAAATGAGCACAGATAAAGTTCCTTAAGCCAAATATGGACTAGACAAGAGCTACTCCTTGCTCAACGAAATGGACTCAACACCGCATATTTAACGCCTAAGAATGTACCTGACTAGTAAGTATCTTAAAACCTATGGATTGCTATGTCTCCAAAAGAGAATCAAGCGTGTGTACAGGGGCATAAACGCAGCAGTGATAGGATTGGAGAGGTTCGGTGAGCAAATGAAGACCCTTTGAAGTCATATTGCATGGTACCCATTCCACGGGTCTCAACTCTCCAGGTTTAAGGTATTTTTCCTTCAGCTAAAACATGCATGTGGAACCCAGAGTATGATCAACCATGTGAACGGGAGACGTGTTCAAATACGTCTCAGTTTTCCTCCCCTGGTACTCGGGTGCAACATTCCAGACGCTTTACTAACACTCTCCCCACTTGGAGAGTCAGCGCCTTTAACCTCCTGTTTGGCCCAGTTTGCAATTTCTGCGGAAGATGAACAGGAATAGGGAACACCAATGAGAGACTAGCTGGAGGTGTCTGGACGGGCAAATTTAACTCTCATTTCCCACCAGGAAGAGGAAATAACCAAAGGCTCAGCGTGCCGTGCCGGAACCAGATTTGGGCCTGAAGCCATCCTGCGGTGTTGCGGCCAGCTCAAAAGAAAGCGAGTTGAAGAAAGGAGCTCAGGGGCACTGTAATTCACAAACCTGCAGAGTTATAAATGACAGCTATCGTCCAAAAATATACTGAAGTAAGGCTGCCAAGAGGACTTGAAAGCGGGGCAGAATTGCAGGAAACCGATTTCAGGAGGTAGACTGGAATTGCATTGAAAGCATAGGAAAAGAGGCAGAACGTCCACAATGATGCACTTGGCCAAAAAGGGCGTATGCGTTTTTTCCTGAATATATTCAGGAAAAAACGCATACGCCCTTTTTGGCCAACCAAGCAAGCTTGCAAAGGAAATCTGCACTACAATGAAGTCTCACTTCCCCCCGGTCAAAAGGGCCATCTGAAAAAAGTGTAAAATCCAGAAAGGCAGGACAGGCCATGGAGAACTGGGAGCCTTGTTATGCTGATGGGCGGGATGTAAATTGCCAACAGACACTCAGGAGAAGTGTATGGTGTTTCCTGAAACATCTAAACAACAAAGCTACAGAGCCTAGGGCACTTCCACTTATGGTCCTATAGCTTAGGGAAATTAAAATCAAAAAGACACAGCCACCCCAAAGTTTGGGACGCCTCTGTTTACAAGAACCTCGTTTACCGTACAAGTTCAATATCACAGAAAGTGAAAAATGGATAAAGAACTTGTGGTACTTACGTACAATGCAGTATCACTCAGCAATGAAATCTATGTCATCAGGCCCGTAGCAGCATAATGAGTGGATTCAGGTACGATGATTCTCACTGAAATAAGTCACACAGAAAAAGAAACATCATAAGATATCACTAATACACGGAATGTAAACTTGGCTACACAGGAACTGAATTCCAAAACAGAACAGGGTCTCAAATTTAGAAAACCAACTTATGCTTGCTTAAGGGGAAAGGTGAGTTGGGGTGCTGCGTAAAACCAGAGATTGAAATGAGCACAGATAAAGTTCCTTAAGCCAAATATGGACTAGACAAGAGCTACTCCTTGCTCAACGAAATGGACTCAACACCGCATATTTAACGCCTAAGAATGTACCTGACTAGTAAGTATCTTAAAACCTATGGATTGCTATGTCTCCAAAAGAGAATCAAGCGTGTGTACAGGGGCATAAACGCAGCAGTGATAGGATTGGAGAGGTTCGGTGAGCAAATGAAGACCCTTTGAAGTCATATTGCATGGTACCCATTCCACGGGTCTCAACTCTCCAGGTTTAAGGTATTTTTCCTTCAGCTAAAACATGCATGTGGAACCCAGAGTATGATCAACCATGTGAACGGGAGACGTGTTCAAATACGTCTCAGTTTTCCTCCCCTGGTACTCGGGTGCAACATTCCAGACGCTTTACTAACACTCTCCCCACTTGGAGAGTCAGCGCCTTTAACCTCCTGTTTGGCCCAGTTTGCAATTTCTGCGGAAGATGAACAGGAATAGGGAACACCAATGAGAGACTAGCTGGAGGTGTCTGGACGGGCAAATTTAACTCTCATTTCCCACCAGGAAGAGGAAATAACCAAAGGCTCAGCGTGCCGTGCCGGAACCAGATTAGGGCCTGAAGCCATCCTGCGGTGTTGCGGCCAGCTCAAAAGAAAGCGAGTTGAAGAAAGGAGCTCAGGGGCACTGTAATTCACAAACCTGCAGAGTTATAAATGACAGCTATCGTCCAAAAATATACTGAAGTAAGGCTGCCAAGAGGACTTGAAAGCGGGGCAGAATTGCAGGAAACCGATTTCAGGAGGTAGACTGGAATTGCATTGAAAGCATAGGAAAAGAGGCAGAACGTCCACAATGATGCACTTGGCCAAAAAGGGCGTATGCGTTTTTTCCTGAATATATTCAGGAAAAAACGCATACGCCCTTTTTGGCCAACCAAGCAAGCTTGCAAAGGAAATCTGCACTACAATGAAGTCTCACTTCCCCCCGGTCAAAAGGGCCATCTGAAAAAAGTGTAAAATCCAGAAAGGCAGGACAGGCCATGGAGAACTGGGAGCCTTGTTATGCTGATGGGCGGGATGTAAATTGCCAACAGACACTCGGGAGAAGTGTATGGTGTTTCCTGAAACATCTAAACAACAAAGCAACAGAGCCTAGGGCACTTCCACTTATGGTCCTATAGCTTAGGGAAATTAAAATCAAAAAGACACAGCCACCCCAAAGTTTGGGACGCCTCTGTTTACAAGAACCTCGTTTACCGTACAAGTTCAATATCACAGAAAGTGAAAAATGGATAAAGAACTTGTGGTACTTACGTACAATGCAGTATCACTCAGCAATGAAATCTATGTCATCAGGCCCGTAGCAGCATAATGAGTGGATTCAGGTACGATGATTCTCACTGAAATAAGTCACACAGAAAAAGAAACATCATAAGATATCACTAATACATGGAATGTAAACTTGGCTACACAGGAACTGAATTCCAAAACAGAACAGGGTCTCAAATTTAGAAAACCAACTTATGCTTGCTTAAGGGGAAAGGTGAGTTGGGGTGCTGCATAAAACCAGAGATTGAAATGAGCACAGATAAAGTTCCTTAAGCCAAATATGGACTAGACAAGAGCTACTCCTTGCTCAACGAAATGGACTCAACACCCCATATTAAACGCCTAAGAATGTACCTGACTAGTAAGTATCTTAAAACCTATGGATTGCTATGTCTCCAAAAGAGAATCAAGCGTGTGTACAGGGGCATAAACGCAGCAGTGATAGGATTGGAGAGGTTCGGTGAGCAAATGAAGACCCTTTGAAGTCATATTGCATGGTACCCATTCCACGGGTCTCAACTCTCCAGGTTTAAGGTATTCTTCCTTCAGCTAAAACATGCATGTGGAACCCAGAGTATGATCAACCATGTGAACGGGAGACGTGTTCAAATATGTCTCAGTTTTCCTCCCCTGGTACTCGGGTGCAACATTCCAGACGCTTTACTAACACTCTCCCCACTTGGAGAGTCAGCGCCTTTAACCTCCTGTTTGGCCCAGTTTGCAATTTCTGCGGAAGATGAACAGGAATAGGGAACACCAATGAGAGACTAGCTGGAGGTGTCTGGACGGGCAAATTTAACTCTCATTTCCCACCAGGAAGAGGAAATAACCAAAGGCTCAGCGTGCCGTGCCGGAACCAGATTAGGGCCTGAAGCCATCCTGCGGTGTTGCGGCCAGCTCAAAAGAAAGCGAGTTGAAGAAAGGAGCTCAGGGGCACTGTAATTCACAAACCTGCAGAGTTATAAATGACAGCTATCGTCCAAAAATATACTGAAGTAAGGCTGCCAAGAGGACTTGAAAGCGGGGCAGAATTGCAGGAAACCGATTTCAGGAGGTAGACTGGAATTGCATTGAAAGCATAGGAAAAGAGGCAGAACGCCCACAATGATGCACTTGGCCAAAAAGGGCGTATGCGTTTTTTCCTGAATATATTCAGGAAAAAACGCATACGCCCTTTTTGGCCAACCAAGCAAGCTTGCAAAGGAAATCTGCACTACAATGAAGTCTCACTTCCCCCCGGTCAAAAGGGCCATCTGAAAAAAGTGTAAAATCCAGAAAGGCAGGACAGGCCATGGAGAACTGGGATCCTTGTTATGCTGATGGACGGGATGTAAATTGCCAACAGACACACGGGAGAAGTGTATGGTGTTTCCTGAAACATCTAAACAACAAAGCAACAGAGCCTAGGGCACTTCCACTTATGGTCCTATAGCTTAGGGAAATTAAAATCAAAAAGACACAGCCACCCCAAAGTTTGGGACGCCTCTGTTTACAAGAACCTCGTTTACCGTACAAGTTCAATATCACAGAAAGTGAAAAATGGATAAAGAACTTGTGGTACTTACGTACAATGCAGTATCACTCAGCAATGAAATCTATGTCATCAGGCCCGTAGCAGCATAATGAGTGGATTCAGGTACGATGATTCTCACTGAAATAAGTCACACAGAAAAAGAAACATCATAAGATATCACTAATACACGGAATGTAAACTTGGCTACACAGGAACTGAATTCCAAAACAGAACAGGGTCTCAAATTTAGAAAACCAACTTATGCTTGCTTAAGGGGAAAGGTGAGTTGGGGTGCTGCATAAAACCAGAGATTGAAATGAGCACAGATAAAGTTCCTTAAGCCAAATATGGACTAGACAAGAGCTACTCCTTGCTCAACGAAATGGACTCAACACCGCATATTTAACGCCTAAGAATGTACCTGACTAGTAAGTATCTTAAAACCTATGGATTGCTATGTCTCCAAAAGAGAATCAAGCGTGTGTACAGGGGCATAAACGCAGCAGTGATAGGATTGGAGAGGTTCGGTGAGCAAATGAAGACACTTTGAAGTCATATTGCATGGTACCCATTCCACGGGTCTCAACTCTCCAGGTTTAAGGTATTCTTCCTTCAGCTAAAACATGCATGTGGAACCCAGAGTATGATCAACCATGTGAACGGGAGACGTGTTCAAATACGTCTCAGTTTTCCTCCCCTGGTACTCGGGTGCAACATTCCAGACGCTTTACTAACACTCTCCCCACTTGGAGAGTCAGCGCCTTTAACCTCCTGTTTGGCCCAGTTTGCAATTTCTGCGGAAGATGAACAGGAATAGGGAACACCAATGAGAGACTAGCTGGAGGTGTCTGGACGGGCAAATTTAACTCTCATTTCCCACCAGGAAGAGGAAATAACCAAAGGCTCAGCGTGCCGTGCCGGAACCAGATTAGGGCCTGAAGCCATCCTGCGGTGTTGCGGCCAGCTCAAAAGAAAGCGAGTTGAAGAAAGGAGCTCAGGGGCACTGTAATTCACAAACCTGCAGAGTTATAAATGACAGCTATCGTCCAAAAATATACTGAAGTAAGGCTGCCAAGAGGACTTGAAAGCGGGGCAGAATTGCAGGAAACCGATTTCAGGAGGTAGACTGGAATTGCTGTGAAAGCATAGGAAAAGAGGCAGAACGTCCACAATGATGCACTTGGCCAAAAAGGGCGTATGCGTTTTTTCCTGAATATATTCAGGAAAAAACGCATACGCCCTTTTTGGCCAACCAAGCAAGCTTGCAAAGGAAATCTGCACTACAATGAAGTCTCACTTCCCCCCGGTCAAAAGGGCCATCTGAAAAAAGTGTAAAATCCAGAAAGGCAGGACAGGCCATGGAGAACTGGGAGCCTTGTTATGCTGATGGGCGGGATGTAAACTGCCAACAGACACTCGGGAGAAGTGTATGGTGTTTCCTGAAACATCTAAAAAACAAAGCAACAGAGCCTAGGGCACTTCCACTTATGGTCCTATAGCTTAGGGAAATTAAAATCAAAAAGACACAGCCACCCCAAAGTTTGGGACGCCTCTGTTTACAAGAACCTCGTTTACCGTACAAGTTCAATATCACAGAAAGTGAAAAATGGATAAAGAAGTTGTGGTACTTACGTACAATGCAGTATCACTCAGCAATGAAATCTATGTCATCAGGCCCGTAGCAGCATAATGAGTGGATTCAGGTACGATGATTCTCACTGAAATAAGTCACACAGAAAAAGAAACATCATAAGATATCACTAATACACGGAATGTAAACTTGGCTACACAGGAACTGAATTACAGAACAGAACAGGGTCTCAAATTTAGAAAACCAACTTATGCTTGCTTAAGGGGAAAGGTGAGTTGGGGTGCTGCATAAAACCAGAGATTGAAACGAGCACAGATAAAGTTCCTTAAGCCAAATATGGAATAGACAAGAGCTACTCCTTGCTCAACGAAATGGACTCAACACCCCATATTAAACGCCTAAGAATGTACCTGACTAGTAAGTATCTTAAAACCTATGGATTGCTATGTCTCCAAAAGAGAATCAAGCGTGTGTACAGGGGCATAAACGCAGCAGTGATAGGATTGGAGAGGTTCGGTGAGCAAATGAAGACCCTTTGAAGTCATATTGCATGGTACCCATTCCACGGGTCTCAACTCTCCAGGTTTAAGGTATTCTTCCTTCAGCTAAAACATGCATGTGGAACCCAGAGTATGATCAACCATGTGAACGGGAGACGTGTTCAAATACGTCTCAGTTTTCCTCCCCTGGTACTCGGGTGCAACATTCCAGACGCTTTACTAACACTCTCCCCACTTGGAGAGTCAGCGCCTTTAACCTCCTGTTTGGCCCAGTTTGCAATTTCTGCGGAAGATGAACAGGAATAGGGAACACCAATGAGAGACTAGCTGGAGGTGTCTGGACGGGCAAATTTAACTCTCATTTCCCACCAGGAAGAGGAAATAACCAAAGGCTCAGCGTGCCGTGCCGGAACCAGATTAGGGCCTGAAGCCATCCTGCGGTGTTGCGGCCAGCTCAAAAGAAAGCGAGTTGAAGAAAGGAGCTCAGGGGCACTGTAATTCACAAACCTCCAGCGTTATAAATGACAGCTTTCGTCCAAAAATATACTGAAGTAAGGCTGCCAAGAGGACTTGAAAGCGGGGCAGAATTGCAGGAAACCGATTTCAGGAGGTAGACTGGAATTGCATTGAAAGCATAGGAAAAGAGGCAGAACGTCCACAATGATGCACTTGGCCAAAAAGGGCGTATGCGTTTTTTCCTGAATATATTCAGGAAAAAACGCATACGCCCTTTTTGGCCAACCAAGCAAGCTTGCAAAGGAAATCTGCACTACAATGAAGTCTCACTTCCCCCCGGTCAAAAGGGCCATCTGAAAAAAGTGTAAAATCCAGAAAGGCAGGACAGGCCATGGAGAACTGGGAGCCTTGTTATGCTGATGGGCGGGATGTAAATTGCCAACAGACACTCGGGAGAAGTGTATGGTGTTTCCTGAAACATCTAAAAAACAAAGCAACAGAGCCTAGGGCACTTCCACTTATGGTCCTATAGCTTAGGGAAATTAAAATCAAAAAGACACAGCCACCCCAAAGTTTGGGACGCCTCTGTTTACAAGAACCTCGTTTACCGTACAAGTTCAATATCACAGAAAGTGAAAAATGGATAAAGAACTTGTGGTACTTACGTACAATGCAGTATCACTCAGCAATGAAATCTATGTCATCAGGCCCGTAGCAGCATAATGAGTGGATTCAGGTACGATGATTCTCACTGAAATAAGTCACACAGAAAAAGAAACATCATAAGATATCACTAATACACGGAATGTAAACTTGGCTACACAGGAACTGAATTCCAAAACAGAACAGGGTCTCAAATTTAGAAAACCAACTTATGCTTGCTTAAGGGGAAAGGTGAGTTGGGGTGCTGCATAAAACCAGAGATTGAAATGAGCACAGATAAAGTTCCTTAAGCCAAATATGGACTAGACAAGAGCTACTCCTTGCTCAACGAAATGGACTCAACACCCCATATTAAACGCCTAAGAATGTACCTGACTAGTAAGTATCTTAAAACCTATGGATTGCTATGTCTCCAAAAGAGAATCAAGCGTGTGTACAGGGGCATAAACGCAGCAGTGATAGGATTGGAGAGGTTCGGTGAGCAAATGAAGACCCTTTGAAGTCATATTGCATGGTACCCATTCCACGGGTCTCAACTCTCCAGGTTTAAGGTATTCTTCCTTCAGCTAAAACATGCATGTGGAACCCAGAGTATGATCAACCATGTGAACGGGAGACGTGTTCAAATATGTCTCAGTTTTCCTCCCCTGGTACTCGGGTGCAACATTCCAGACGCTTTACTAACACTCTCCCCACTTGGAGAGTCAGCGCCTTTAACCTCCTGTTTGGCCCAGTTTGCAATTTCTGCGGAAGATGAACTGGAATAGTGAGAACCAATGAGAGACTAGCAGGAGGTGTCTGGACGGGCAAATTTAACTCTCATTTCCCACCAGGAAGAGGAAATAACCAAAGGCTCAGCGTGCCGTGCCGGAACCAGATTAGGGCCTGAAGCCATTCTGTGGTGTTGCGGCCAGCTCAAAAGAAAGCGAGTTGAAGAAAGGAGCTCAGGGGCACTGTAATTCACAAACCTGCAGCGTTATAAATGACAGCTTTCGTCCAAAAATATACTGAAGTAAGGCTGCCAAGAGGACTTGAAAGCGGGGCAGAATTGCAGGAAACCGATTTCAGGAGGTAGACTGGAATTGCATTGAAAGCATAGGAAAAGAGGCAGAACGTCCACAATGATGCACTTGGCCAAAAAGTGCGTATGCGTTTTTTCCTGAATATATTCAGGAAAAAACGCATACGCCCTTTTTGGCCAACCAAGCAAGCTTGCAAAGGAAATCTGCACTACAATGAAGTCTCACTTCCCCCCAGTCAAAAGGGCCATCTGAAAAAAGTGTAAAATCCAGAAAGGCAGGACAGGCCATGGAGAACTGGGAGCCTTGTTATGCTGATGGGCGGGATGTAAATTGCCAACAGACACTCGGGAGAAGTGTATGGTGTTTCCTGAAACATCTAAACAACAAAGCAACAGAGCCTAGGGCACTTCCACTTATGGTCCTATAGCTTAGGGAAATTAAAATCAAAAAGACACAGCCACCCCAAAGTTTGGGACGCCTCTGTTTACAAGAACCTCGTTTACCGTACAAGTTCAATATCACAGAAAGTGAAAAATGGATAAAGAACTTGTGGTACTTACGTACAATGCAGTATCACTCAGCAATGAAATCTATGTCATCAGGCCCGTAGCAGCATAATGAGTGGATTCAGGTACGATGATTCTCACTGAAATAAGTCACACAGAAAAAGAAACATCATAAGATATCACTAATACACGGAATGTAAACTTGGCTACACAGGAACTGAATTCCAAAACAGAACAGGGTCTCAAATTTAGAAAACCAACTTATGCTTGCTTAAGGGGAAAGGTGAGTTGGGGTGCTGCATAAAACCAGAGATTGAAACGAGCACAGATAAAGTTCCTTAAGCCAAATATGGAATAGACAAGAGCTACTCCTTGCTCAACGAAATGGACTCAACACCGCATATTAAACGCCTAAGAATGTACCTGACTAGTAAGTATCTTAAAACCTATGGATTGCTATGTCTCCAAAAGAGAATCAAGCGTGTGTACAGGGGCATAAACGCAGCAGTGATAGGATTGGAGAGGTTCGGTGAGCAAATGAAGACCCTTTGAAGTCATATTGCATGGTACCCATTCCACGGGTCTCAACTCTCCAGGTTTAAGGTATTTTTCCTTCAGCTAAAACATGCATGTGGAACCCAGAGTATGATCAACCATGTGAACGGGAGACGTGTTCAAATACGTCTCAGTTTTCCTCCCCTGGTACTCGGGTGCAACATTCCAGACGCTTTACTAACACTCTCCCCACTTGGAGAGTCAGCGCCTTTAACCTCCTGTTTGGCCCAGTTTGCAATTTCTGCGGAAGATGAACAGGAATAGGGAACACCAATGAGAGACTAGCTGGAGGTGTCTGGACGGGCAAATTTAACTCTCATTTCCCACCAGGAAGAGGAAATAACCAAAGGCTCAGCGTGCCGTGCCGGAACCAGATTAGGGCCTGAAGCCATCCTGCGGTGTTGCGGCCAGCTCAAAAGAAAGCGAGTTGAAGAAAGGAGCTCAGGGGCACTGTAATTCACAAACCTCCAGCGTTATAAATGACAGCTTTCGTCCAAAAATATACTGAAGTAAGGCTGCCAAGAGGACTTGAAAGCGGGGCAGAATTGCAGGAAACCGATTTCAGGAGGTAGACTGGAATTGCATTGAAAGCATAGGAAAAGAGGCAGAACGTCCACAATGATGCACTTGGCCAAAAAGGGCGTATGCGTTTTTTCCTGAATATATTCAGGAAAAAACGCATACGCCCTTTTTGGCCAACCAAGCAAGCTTGCAAAGGAAATCTGCACTACAATGAAGTCTCACTTCCCCCCGGTCAAAAGGGCCATCTGAAAAAAGTGTAAAATCCAGAAAGGCAGGACAGGCCATGGAGAACTGGGAGCCTTGTTATGCTGATGGGCGGGATGTAAATTGCCAACAGACACTCGGGAGAAGTGTATGGTGTTTCCTGAAACATCTAAACAACAAAGCAACAGAGCCTAGGGCACTTCCACTTATGGTCCTATAGCTTAGGGAAATTAAAATCAAAAAGACACAGCCACCCCAAAGTTTGGGACGCCTCTGTTTACAAGAACCTCGTTTACCGTACAAGTTCAATATCACAGAAAGTGAAAAATGGATAAAGAACTTGTGGTACTTACGTACAATGCAGTATCACTCAGCAATGAAATCTATGTCATCAGGCCCGTAGCAGCATAATGAGTGGATTCAGGTACGATGATTCTCACTGAAATAAGTCACACAGAAAAAGAAACATCATAAGATATCACTAATACACGGAATGTAAACTTGGCTACACAGGAACTGAATTCCAAAACAGAACAGGGTCTCAAATTTAGAAAACCAACTTATGCTTGCTTAAGGGGAAAGGTGAGTTGGGGTGCTGCATAAAACCAGAGATTGAAATGAGCACAGATAAAGTTCCTTAAGCCAAATATGGACTAGACAAGAGCTACTCCTTGCTCAACGAAATGGACTCAACACCCCATATTAAACGCCTAAGAATGTACCTGACTAGTAAGTATCTTAAAACCTATGGATTGCTATGTCTCCAAAAGAGAATCAAGCGTGTGTACAGGGGCATAAACGCAGCAGTGATAGGATTGGAGAGGTTCGGTGAGCAAATGAAGACCCTTTGAAGTCATATTGCATGGTACCCATTCCACGGGTCTCAACTCTCCAGGTTTAAGGTATTCTTCCTTCAGCTAAAACATGCATGTGGAACCCAGAGTATGATCAACCATGTGAACGGGAGACGTGTTCAAATATGTCTCAGTTTTCCTCCCCTGGTACTCGGGTGCAACATTCCAGACGCTTTACTAACACTCTCCCCACTTGGAGAGTCAGCGCCTTTAACCTCCTGTTTGGCCCAGTTTGCAATTTCTGCGGAAGATGAACTGGAATAGTGAGAACCAATGAGAGACTAGCAGGAGGTGTCTGGACGGGCAAATTTAACTCTCATTTCCCACCAGGAAGAGGAAATAACCAAAGGCTCAGCGTGCCGTGCCGGAACCAGATTAGGGCCTGAAGCCATACTGTGGTGTTGCGGCCAGCTCAAAAGAAAGCGAGTTGAAGAAAGGAGCTCAGGGGCACTGTAATTCACAAACCTGCAGCGTTATAAATGACAGCTTTCGTCCAAAAATATACTGAAGTAAGGCTGCCAAGAGGACTTGAAAGCGGGGCAGAATTGCAGGAAACCGATTTCAGGAGGTAGACTGGAATTGCATTGAAAGCATAGGAAAAGAGGCAGAACGTCCACAATGATGCACTTGGCCAAAAAGGGCGTATGCGTTTTTTCCTGAATATATTCAGGAAAAAACGCATACGCCCTTTTTGGCCAACCAAGCAAGCTTGCAAAGGAAATCTGCACTACAATGAAGTCTCACTTCCCCCCGGTCAAAAGGGCCATCTGAAAAAAGTGTAAAATCCAGAAAGGCAGGACAGGCCATGGAGAACTGGGAGCCTTGTTATGCTGATGGGCGGGATGTAAATTGCCAACAGACACTCGGGAGAAGTGTATGGTGTTTCCTGAAACATCTAAACAACAAAGCAACAGAGCCTAGGGCACTTCCACTTATGGTCCTATAGCTTAGGGAAATTAAAATCAAAAAGACACAGCCACCCCAAAGTTTGGGACGCCTCTGTTTACAAGAACCTCGTTTACCGTACAAGTTCAATATCACAGAAAGTGAAAAATGGATAAAGAACTTGTGGTACTTACGTACAATGCAGTATCACTCAGCAATGAAATCTATGTCATCAGGCCCGTAGCAGCATAATGAGTGGATTCAGGTACGATGATTCTCACTGAAATAAGTCACACAGAAAAAGAAACATCATAAGATATCACTAATACATGGAATGTAAACTTGGCTACACAGGAACTGAATTCCAAAACAGAACAGGGTCTCAAATTTAGAAAACCAACTTATGCTTGCTTAAGGGGAAAGGTGAGTTGGGGTGCTGCATAAAACCAGAGATTGAAATGAGCACAGATAAAGTTCCTTAAGCCAAATATGGACTAGACAAGAGCTACTCCTTGCTCAACGAAATGGACTCAACACCCCATATTAAACGCCTAAGAATGTACCTGACTAGTAAGTATCTTAAAACCTATGGATTGCTATGTCTCCAAAAGAGAATCAAGCGTGTGTACAGGGGCATAAACGCAGCAGTGATAGGATTGGAGAGGTTCGGTGAGCAAATGAAGACCCTTTGAAGTCATATTGCATGGTACCCATTCCACGGGTCTCAACTCTCCAGGTTTAAGGTATTCTTCCTTCAGCTAAAACATGCATGTGGAACCCAGAGTATGATCAACCATGTGAACGGGAGACGTGTTCAAATATGTCTCAGTTTTCCTCCCCTGGTACTCGGGTGCAACATTCCAGACGCTTTACTAACACTCTCCCCACTTGGAGAGTCAGCGCCTTTAACCTCCTGTTTGGCCCAGTTTGCAATTTCTGCGGAAGATGAACAGGAATAGGGAACACCAATGAGAGACTAGCTGGAGGTGTCTGGACGGGCAAATTTAACTCTCATTTCCCACCAGGAAGAGGAAATAACCAAAGGCTCAGCGTGCCGTGCCGGAACCAGATTAGGGCCTGAAGCCATCCTGCGGTGTTGCGGCCAGCTCAAAAGAAAGCGAGTTGAAGAAAGGAGCTCAGGGGCACTGTAATTCACAAACCTGCAGAGTTATAAATGACAGCTATCGTCCAAAAATATACTGAAGTAAGGCTGCCAAGAGGACTTGAAAGCGGGGCAGAATTGCAGGAAACCGATTTCAGGAGGTAGACTGGAATTGCATTGAAAGCATAGGAAAAGAGGCAGAACGCCCACAATGATGCACTTGGCCAAAAAGGGCGTATGCGTTTTTTCCTGAATATATTCAGGAAAAAACGCATACGCCCTTTTTGGCCAACCAAGCAAGCTTGCAAAGGAAATCTGCACTACAATGAAGTCTCACTTCCCCCCGGTCAAAAGGGCCATCTGAAAAAAGTGTAAAATCCAGAAAGGCAGGACAGGCCATGGAGAACTGGGAGCCTTGTTATGCTGATGGACGGGATGTAAATTGCCAACAGACACTCGGGAGAAGTGTATGGTGTTTCCTGAAACATCTAAACAACAAAGCAACAGAGCCTAGGGCACTTCCACTTATGGTCCTATAGCTTAGGGAAATTAAAATCAAAAAGACACAGCCACCCCAAAGTTTGGGACGCCTCTGTTTACAAGAACCTCGTTTACCGTACAAGTTCAATATCACAGAAAGTGAAAAATGGATAAAGAACTTGTGGTACTTACGTACAATGCAGTATCACTCAGCAATGAAATCTATGTCATCAGGCCCGTAGCAGCATAATGAGTGGATTCAGGTACGATGATTCTCACTGAAATAAGTCACACAGAAAAAGAAACATCATAAGATATCACTAATACACGGAATGTAAACTTGGCTACACAGGAACTGAATTCCAAAACAGAACAGGGTCTCAAATTTAGAAAACCAACTTATGCTTGCTTAAGGGGAAAGGTGAGTTGGGGTGCTGCATAAAACCAGAGATTGAAATGAGCACAGATAAAGTTCCTTAAGCCAAATATGGACTAGACAAGAGCTACTCCTTGCTCAACGAAATGGACTCAACACCCCATATTAAACGCCTAAGAATGTACCTGACTAGTAAGTATCTTAAAACCTATGGATTGCTATGTCTCCAAAAGAGAATCAAGCGTGTGTACAGGGGCATAAACGCAGCAGTGATAGGATTGGAGAGGTTCGGTGAGCAAATGAAGACCCTTTGAAGTCATATTGCATGGTACCCATTCCACGGGTCTCAACTCTCCAGGTTTAAGGTATTCTTCCTTCAGCTAAAACATGCATGTGGAACCCAGAGTATGATCAACCATGTGAACGGGAGACGTGTTCAAATACGTCTCAGTTTTCCTCCCCTGGTACTCGGGTGCAACATTCCAGACGCTTTACTAACACTCTCCCCACTTGGAGAGTCAGCGCCTTTAACCTCCTGTTTGGCCCAGTTTGCAATTTCTGCGGAAGATGAACAGGAATAGGGAACACCAATGAGAGACTAGCTGGAGGTGTCTGGACGGGCAAATTTAACTCTCATTTCCCACCAGGAAGAGGAAATAACCAAAGGCTCAGCGTGCCGTGCCGGAACCAGATTAGGGCCTGAAGCCATCCTGCGGTGTTGCGGCCAGCTCAAAAGAAAGCGAGTTGAAGAAAGGAGCTCAGGGGCACTGTAATTCACAAACCTGCAGCGTTATAAATGACAGCTATCGTCCAAAAATATACTGAAGTAAGGCTGCCAAGAGGACTTGAAAGCGGGGCAGAATTGCAGGAAACCGATTTCAGGAGGTAGACTGGAATTGCTGTGAAAGCATAGGAAAAGAGGCAGAACGTCCACAATGATGCACTTGGCCAAAAAGGGCGTATGCGTTTTTTCCTGAATATATTCAGGAAAAAACGCATACGCCCTTTTTGGCCAACCAAGCAAGCTTGCAAAGGAAATCTGCACTACAATGAAGTCTCACTTCCCCCCGGTCAAAAGGGCCATCTGAAAAAAGTGTAAAATCCAGAAAGGCAGGACAGGCCATGGAGAACTGGGAGCCTTGTTATGCTGATGGGCGGGATGTAAACTGCCAACAGACACTCGGGAGAAGTGTATGGTGTTTCCTGAAACATCTAAAAAACAAAGCAACAGAGCCTAGGGCACTTCCACTTATGGTCCTATAGCTTAGGGAAATTAAAATCAAAAAGACACAGCCACCCCAAAGTTTGGGACGCCTCTGTTTACAAGAACCTCGTTTACCGTACAAGTTCAATATCACAGAAAGTGAAAAATGGATAAAGAAGTTGTGGTACTTACGTACAATGCAGTATCACTCAGCAATGAAATCTATGTCATCAGGCCCGTAGCAGCATAATGAGTGGATTCAGGTACGATGATTCTCACTGAAATAAGTCACACAGAAAAAGAAACATCATAAGATATCACTAATACACGGAATGTAAACTTGGCTACACAGGAACTGAATTACAGAACAGAACAGGGTCTCAAATTTAGAAAACCAACTTATGCTTGCTTAAGGGGAAAGGTGAGTTGGGGTGCTGCATAAAACCAGAGATTGAAACGAGCACAGATAAAGTTCCTTAAGCCAAATATGGAATAGACAAGAGTTACTCCTTGCTCAACGAAATGGACTCAACACCCCATATTAAACGCCTAAGAATGTACCTGACTAGTAAGTATCTTAAAACCTATGGATTGCTATGTCTCCAAAAGAGAATCAAGCGTGTGTACAGGGGCATAAACACAGCAGTGATAGGATTGGAGAGGTTCGGTGAGCAAATGAAGACCCTTTGAAGTCATATTGCATGGTACCCATTCCACGGGTCTCAACTCTCCAGGTTTAAGGTATTCTTCCTTCAGCTAAAACATGCATGTGGAACCCAGAGTATGATCAACCATGTGAACGGGAGACGTGTTCAAATATGTCTCAGTTTTCCTGCCCTGGTACTCGGGTGCAACATTCCAGATGCTTTACTAACACTCTCCCAACTTGGAGAGTCAGCGCCTTTAACCTCCTGTTTGGCCCAGTTTGCAATTTCTGCGGAAGATGAACAGGAATAGGGAACACCAATGAGAGACTAGCTGGAGGTGTCTGGACGGGCAAATTTAACTCTCATTTCCCACCAGGAAGAGGAAATAACCAAAGGCTCAGCGTGCCGGGCCGGAACCAGATTAGGGCCTGAAGCCATCCTGCGGTGTTGCGGCCAGCT
Organism: Globicephala melas; assembly: GCF_963455315.2. Classification (NCBI taxonomy): domain Eukaryota; kingdom Metazoa; phylum Chordata; class Mammalia; order Artiodactyla; family Delphinidae; genus Globicephala; species Globicephala melas. Next base: position 1,310,603 of record NW_027207219.1, read on the forward strand.
CAAAAGAAAGCGAGTTGAAGAAAGGAGCTCAGGGGCACTGTAATTCACAAACCTGCAGAGTTATAAATGACAGCTATCGTCCAAAAATATACTGAAGTAAGGCTGCCAAGAGGACTTGAAAGCGGGGCAGAATTGCAGGAAACCGATTTCAGGAGGTAGACTGGAATTGCATTGAAAGCATAGGAAAAGAGGCAGAACGCCCACAATGATGCACTTGGCCAAAAAGGGCGTATGTGTTTTTTCCTGAATATATTCAGGAAAAAACGCATACGCACTTTTTGGCCAACCAAGCAAGCTTGCAAAGGAAATCTGCACTACAATGAAGTCTCACTTCCCCCCGGTCAAAAGGGCCATCTGAAAAAAGTGTAAAATCCAGAAAGGCAGGACAGGCCATGGAGAACTGGGAGCCTTGTCATGCTGATGGGCGGGATGTAAATTGCCAACAGACACTCGGGAGAAGTGTATGGTGTTTCCTGAAACATCTAAACAACAAAGCAACAGAGCCTAGGGCACTTCCACTTATGGTCCTATAGCTTAGGGAAATTAAAATCAAAAAGACACAGCCACCCCAAAGTTTGGGACGCCTCTGTTTACAAGAACCTCGTTTACCGTACAAGTTCAATATCACAGAAAGTGAAAACTGGATAAAGAACTTGTGGTACTTACGTACAATGCAGTATCACTCAGCAATGAAATCTATGTCATCAGGCCCGTAGCAGCATAATGAGTGGATTCAGGTACGATGATTCTCACTGAAATAAGTCACACAGAAAAAGAAACATCATAAGATATCACTAATACACGGAATGTAAACTTGGCTACACAGGAACTGAATTCCAAAACAGAACAGGGTCTCAAATTTAGAAAACCAACTTATGCTTGCTTAAGGGGAAAGGTGAGTTGGGGTGCTGCATAAAACCAGAGATTGAAATGAGCACAGATAAAGTTCCTTAAGCCAAATATGGACTAGACAAGAGCTACTCCTTGCTCAACGAAATGGACTCAACACCCCATATTAAACGCCTAAGAATGTACCTGACTAGTAAGTATCTTAAAACCTATGGATTGCTATGTCTCCAAAAGAGAATCAAGCGTGTGTACAGGGGCATAAACGCAGCAGTGATAGGATTGGAGAGGTTCGGTGAGCAAATGAAGACCCTTTGAAGTCATATTGCATGGTACCCATTCCACGGGTCTCAACTCTCCAGGTTTAAGGTATTCTTCCTTCAGCTAAAACATGCATGTGGAACCCAGAGTATGATCAACCATGTGAACGGGAGACGTGTTCAAATATGTCTCAGTTTTCCTCCCCTGGTACTCGGGTGCAACATTCCAGACGCTTTACTAACACTCTCCCCACTTGGAGAGTCAGCGCCTTTAACCTCCTGTTTGGCCCAGTTTGCAATTTCTGCGGAAGATGAACTGGAATAGTGAGAACCAATGAGAGACTAGCAGGAGGTGTCTGGACGGGCAAATTTAACTCTCATTTCCCACCAGGAAGAGGAAATAACCAAAGGCTCAGCGTGCCGTGCCGGAACCAGATTAGGGCCTGAAGCCATTCTGTGGTGTTGCGGCCAGCTCAAAAGAAAGCGAGTTGAAGAAAGGAGCTCAGGGGCACTGTAATTCACAAACCTGCAGCGTTATAAATGACAGCTTTCGTCCAAAAATATACTGAAGTAAGGCTGCCAAGAGGACTTGAAAGCGGGGCAGAATTGCAGGAAACCGATTTCAGGAGGTAGACTGGAATTGCATTGAAAGCATAGGAAAAGAGGCAGAACGTCCACAATGATGCACTTGGCCAAAAAGTGCGTATGCGTTTTTTCCTGAATATATTCAGGAAAAAACGCATACGCCCTTTTTGGCCAACCAAGCAAGCTTGCAAAGGAAATCTGCACTACAATGAAGTCTCACTTCCCCCCAGTCAAAAGGGCCATCTGAAAAAAGTGTAAAATCCAGAAAGGCAGGACAGGCCATGGAGAACTGGGAGCCTTGTTATGCTGATGGGCGGGATGTAAATTGCCAACAGACACTCGGGAGAAGTGTATGGTGTTTCCTGAAACATCTAAACAACAAAGCAACAGAGCCTAGGGCACTTCCACTTATGGTCCTATAGCTTAGGGAAATTAAAATCAAAAAGACACAGCCACCCCAAAGTTTGGGACGCCTCTGTTTACAAGAACCTCGTTTACCGTACAAGTTCAATATCACAGAAAGTGAAAAATGGATAAAGAACTTGTGGTACTTACGTACAATGCAGTATCACTCAGCAATGAAATCTATGTCATCAGGCCCGTAGCAGCATAATGAGTGGATTCAGGTACGATGATTCTCACTGAAATAAGTCACACAGAAAAAGAAACATCATAAGATATCACTAATACACGGAATGTAAACTAGGCTACACAGGAACTGAATTCCAAAACAGAACAGGGTCTCAAATTTAGAAAACCAACTTATGCTTGCTTAAGGGGAAAGGTGAGTTGGGGTGCTGCATAAAACCAGAGATTGAAACGAGCACAGATAAAGTTCCTTAAGCCAAATATGGAATAGACAAGAGCTACTCCTTGCTCAACGAAATGGACTCAACACCGCATATTAAACGCCTAAGAATGTACCTGACTAGTAAGTATCTTAAAACCTATGGATTGCTATGTCTCCAAAAGAGAATCAAGCGTGTGTACAGGGGCATAAACGCAGCAGTGATAGGATTGGAGAGGTTCGGTGAGCAAATGAAGACCCTTTGAAGTCATATTGCATGGTACCCATTCCACGGGTCTCAACTCTCCAGGTTTAAGGTATTTTTCCTTCAGCTAAAACATGCATGTGGAACCCAGAGTATGATCAACCATGTGAACGGGAGACGTGTTCAAATACGTCTCAGTTTTCCTCCCCTGGTACTCGGGTGCAACATTCCAGACGCTTTACTAACACTCTCCCCACTTGGAGAGTCAGCGCCTTTAACCTCCTGTTTGGCCCAGTTTGCAATTTCTGCGGAAGATGAACAGGAATAGGGAACACCAATGAGAGACTAGCTAGAGGTGTCTGGACGGGCAAATTTAACTCTCATTTCCCACCAGGAAGAGGAAATAACCAAAGGCTCAGCGTGCCGTGCCGGAACCAGATTAGGGCCTGAAGCCATCCTGCGGTGTTGCGGCCAGCTCAAAAGAAAGCGAGTTGAAGAAAGGAGCTCAGGGGCACTGTAATTCACAAACCTCCAGCGTTATAAATGACAGCTTTCGTCCAAAAATATACTGAAGTAAGGCTGCCAAGAGGACTTGAAAGCGGGGCAGAATTGCAGGAAACCGATTTCAGGAGGTAGACTGGAATTGCATTGAAAGCATAGGAAAAGAGGCAGAACGTCCACAATGATGCACTTGGCCAAAAAGGGCGTATGCGTTTTTTCCTGAATATATTCAGGAAAAAACGCATACGCCCTTTTTGGCCAACCAAGCAAGCTTGCAAAGGAAATCTGCACTACAATGAAGTCTCACTTCCCCCCGGTCAAAAGGGCCATCTGAAAAAAGTGTAAAATCCAGAAAGGCAGGACAGGCCATGGAGAACTGGGAGCCTTGTTATGCTGATGGGCGGGATGTAAATTGCCAACAGACACTCGGGAGAAGTGTATGGTGTTTCCTGAAACATCTAAACAACAAAGCAACAGAGCCTAGGGCACTTCCACTTATGGTCCTATAGCTTAGGGAAATTAAAATCAAAAAGACACAGCCACCCCAAAGTTTGGGACGCCTCTGTTTACAAGAACCTCGTTTACCGTACAAGTTCAATATCACAGAAAGTGAAAAATGGATAAAGAACTTGTGGTACTTACGTACAATGCAGTATCACTCAGCAATGAAATCTATGTCATCAGGCCCGTAGCAGCATAATGAGTGGATTCAGGTACGATGATTCTCACTGAAATAAGTCACACAGAAAAAGAAACATCATAAGATATCACTAATACACGGAATGTAAACTTGGCTACACAGGAACTGAATTCCAAAACAGAACAGGGTCTCAAATTTAGAAAACCAACTTATGCTTGCTTAAGGGGAAAGGTGAGTTGGGGTGCTGCATAAAACCAGAGATTGAAACGAGCACAGATAAAGTTCCTTAAGCCAAATATGGAATAGACAAGAGCTACTCCTTGCTCAACGAAATGGACTCAACACCGCATATTAAACGCCTAAGAATGTACCTGACTAGTAAGTATCTTAAAACCTATGGATTGCTATGTCTCCAAAAGAGAATCAAGCGTGTGTACAGGGGCATAAACGCAGCAGTGATAGGATTGGAGAGGTTCGGTGAGCAAATGAAGACCCTTTGAAGTCATATTGCATGGTACCCATTCCACGGGTCTCAACTCTCCAGGTTTAAGGTATTTTTCCTTCAGCTAAAACATGCATGTGGAACCCAGAGTATGATCAACCATGTGAACGGGAGACGTGTTCAAATACGTCTCAGTTTTCCTCCCCTGGTACTCGGGTGCAACATTCCAGACGCTTTACTAACACTCTCCCCACTTGGAGAGTCAGCGCCTTTAACCTCCTGTTTGGCCCAGTTTGCAATTTCTGCGGAAGATGAACAGGAATAGGGAACACCAATGAGAGACTAGCTGGAGGTGTCTGGACGGGCAAATTTAACTCTCATTTCCCACCAGGAAGAGGAAATAACCAAAGGCTCAGCGTGCCGTGCCGGAACCAGATTAGGGCCTGAAGCCATCCTGCGGTGTTGCGGCCAGCTCAAAAGAAAGCGAGTTGAAGAAAGGAGCTCAGGGGCACTGTAATTCACAAACCTCCAGCGTTATAAATGACAGCTTTCGTCCAAAAATATACTGAAGTAAGGCTGCCAAGAGGACTTGAAAGCGGGGCAGAATTGCAGGAAACCGATTTCAGGAGGTAGACTGGAATTGCATTGAAAGCATAGGAAAAGAGGCAGAACGTCCACAATGATGCACTTGGCCAAAAAGGGCGTATGCGTTTTTTCCTGAATATATTCAGGAAAAAACGCATACGCCCTTTTTGGCCAACCAAGCAAGCTTGCAAAGGAAATCTGCACTACAATGAAGTCTCACTTCCCCCCGGTCAAAAGGGCCATCTGAAAAAAGTGTAAAATCCAGAAAGGCAGGACAGGCCATGGAGAACTGGGAGCCTTGTTATGCTGATGGGCGGGATGTAAATTGCCAACAGACACTCGGGAGAAGTGTATGGTGTTTCCTGAAACATCTAAACAACAAAGCAACAGAGCCTAGGGCACTTCCACTTATGGTCCTATAGCTTAGGGAAATTAAAATCAAAAAGACACAGCCACCCCAAAGTTTGGGACGCCTCTGTTTACAAGAACCTCGTTTACCGTACAAGTTCAATATCACAGAAAGTGAAAAATGGATAAAGAACTTGTGGTACTTACGTACAATGCAGTATCACTCAGCAATGAAATCTATGTCATCAGGCCCGTAGCAGCATAATGAGTGGATTCAGGTACGATGATTCTCACTGAAATAAGTCACACAGAAAAAGAAACATCATAAGATATCACTAATACACGGAATGTAAACTTGGCTACACAGGAACTGAATTCCAAAACAGAACAGGGTCTCAAATTTAGAAAACCAACTTATGCTTGCTTAAGGGGAAAGGTGAGTTGGGGTGCTGCATAAAACCAGAGATTGAAATGAGCACAGATAAAGTTCCTTAAGCCAAATATGGACTAGACAAGAGCTACTCCTTGCTCAACGAAATGGACTCAACACCCCATATTAAACGCCTAAGAATGTACCTGACTAGTAAGTATCTTAAAACCTATGGATTGCTATGTCTCCAAAAGAGAATCAAGCGTGTGTACAGGGGCATAAACGCAGCAGTGATAGGATTGGAGAGGTTCGGTGAGCAAATGAAGACCCTTTGAAGTCATATTGCATGGTACCCATTCCACGGGTCTCAACTCTCCAGGTTTAAGGTATTCTTCCTTCAGCTAAAACATGCATGTGGAACCCAGAGTATGATCAACCATGTGAACGGGAGACGTGTTCAAATATGTCTCAGTTTTCCTCCCCTGGTACTCGGGTGCAACATTCCAGACGCTTTACTAACACTCTCCCCACTTGGAGAGTCAGCGCCTTTAACCTCCTGTTTGGCCCAGTTTGCAATTTCTGCGGAAGATGAACTGGAATAGTGAGAACCAATGAGAGACTAGCAGGAGGTGTCTGGACGGGCAAATTTAACTCTCATTTCCCACCAGGAAGAGGAAATAACCAAAGGCTCAGCGTGCCGTGCCGGAACCAGATTAGGGCCTGAAGCCATTCTGTGGTGTTGCGGCCAGCTCAAAAGAAAGCGAGTTGAAGAAAGGAGCTCAGGGGCACTGTAATTCACAAACCTGCAGCGTTATAAATGACAGCTTTCGTCCAAAAATATACTGAAGTAAGGCTGCCAAGAGGACTTGAAAGCGGGGCAGAATTGCAGGAAACCGATTTCAGGAGGTAGACTGGAATTGCATTGAAAGCATAGGAAAAGAGGCAGAACGTCCACAATGATGCACTTGGCCAAAAAGGGCGTATGCGTTTTTTCCTGAATATATTCAGGAAAAAACGCATACGCCCTTTTTGGCCAACCAAGCAAGCTTGCAAAGGAAATCTGCACTACAATGAAGTCTCACTTCCCCCCGGTCAAAAGGGCCATCTGAAAAAAGTGTAAAATCCAGAAAGGCAGGACAGGCCATGGAGAACTGGGAGCCTTGTTATGCTGATGGGCGGGATGTAAATTGCCAACAGACACTCGGGAGAAGTGTATGGTGTTTCCTGAAACATCTAAAAAACAAAGCAACAGAGCCTAGGGCACTTCCACTTATGGTCCTATAGCTTAGGGAAATTAAAATCAAAAAGACACAGCCACCCCAAAGTTTGGGACGCCTCTGTTTACAAGAACCTCGTTTACCGTACAAGTTCAATATCACAGAAAGTGAAAAATGGATAAAGAACTTGTGGTACTTACGTACAATGCAGTATCACTCAGCAATGAAATCTATGTCATCAGGCCCGTAGCAGCATAATGAGTGGATTCAGGTACGATGATTCTCACTGAAATAAGTCACACAGAAAAAGAAACATCATAAGATATCACTAATACACGGAATGTAAACTTGGCTACACAGGAACTGGATTCCAAAACAGAACAGGGTCTCAAATTTAGAAAACCAACTTATGCTTGCTTAAGGGGAAAGGTGAGTTGGGGTGCTGCATAAAACCAGAGATTGAAATGAGCACAGATAAAGTTCCTTAAGCCAAATATGGACTAGACAAGAGCTACTCCTTGCTCAACGAAATGGACTCAACACCCCATATTAAACGCCTAAGAATGTACCTGACTAGTAAGTATCTTAAAACCTATGGATTGCTATGTCTCCAAAAGAGAATCAAGCGTGTGTACAGGGGCATAAACGCAGCAGTGATAGGATTGGAGAGGTTCGGTGAGCAAATGAAGACCCTTTGAAGTCATATTGCATGGTACCCATTCCACGGGTCTCAACTCTCCAGGTTTAAGGTATTCTTCCTTCAGCTAAAACATGCATGTGGAACCCAGAGTATGATCAACCATGTGAACGGGAGACGTGTTCAAATATGTCTCAGTTTTCCTCCCCTGGTACTCGGGTGCAACATTCCAGACGCTTTACTAACACTCTCCCCACTTGGAGAGTCAGCGCCTTTAACCTCCTGTTTGGCCCAGTTTGCAATTTCTGCGGAAGATGAACTGGAATAGTGAGAACCAATGAGAGACTAGCAGGAGGTGTCTGGACGGGCAAATTTAACTCTCATTTCCCACCAGGAAGAGGAAATAACCAAAGGCTCAGCGTGCCGTGCCGGAACCAGATTAGGGCCTGAAGCCATTCTGTGGTGTTGCGGCCAGCTCAAAAGAAAGCGAGTTGAAGAAAGGAGCTCAGGGGCACTGTAATTCACAAACCTGCAGCGTTATAAATGACAGCTTTCGTCCAAAAATATACTGAAGTAAGGCTGCCAAGAGGACTTGAAAGCGGGGCAGAATTGCAGGAAACCGATTTCAGGAGGTAGACTGGAATTGCATTGAAAGAATAGGAAAAGAGGCAGAACGTCCACAATGATGCACTTGGCCAAAAAGGGCGTATGCGTTTTTTCCTGAATATATTCAGGAAAAAACGCATACGCCCTTTTTGGCCAACCAAGCAAGCTTGCAAAGGAAATCTGCACTACAATGAAGTCTCACTTCCCCCCAGTCAAAAGGGCCATCTGAAAAAAGTGTAAAATCCAGAAAGGCAGGACAGGCCATGGAGAACTGGGAGCCTTGTTATGCTGATGGGCGGGATGTAAATTGCCAACAGACACTCGGGAGAAGTGTATGGTGTTTCCTGAAACATCTAAACAACAAAGCAACAGAGCCTAGGGCACTTCCACTTATGGTCCTATAGCTTAGGGAAATTAAAATCAAAAAGACACAGCCACCCCAAAGTTTGGGACGCCTCTGTTTACAAGAACCTCGTTTACCGTACAAGTTCAATATCACAGAAAGTGAAAAATGGATAAAGAACTTGTGGTACTTACGTACAATGCAGTATCACTCAGCAATGAAATCTATGTCATCAGGCCCGTAGCAGCATAATGAGTGGATTCAGGTACGATGATTCTCACTGAAATAAGTCACACAGAAAAAGAAACATCATAAGATATCACTAATACACGGAATGTAAACTTGGCTACACAGGAACTGAATTCCAAAACAGAACAGGGTCTCAAATTTAGAAAACCAACTTATGCTTGCTTAAGGGGAAAGGTGAGTTGGGGTGCTGCATAAAACCAGAGATTGAAACGAGCACAGATAAAGTTCCTTAAGCCAAATATGGAATGGACAAGAGCTACTCCTTGCTCAACGAAATGGACTCAACACCCCATATTAAACGCCTAAGAATGTACCTGACTAGTAAGTATCTTAAAACCTATGGATTGCTATGTCTCCAAAAGAGAATCAAGCGTGTGTACAGGGGCATAAACGCAGCAGTGATAGGATTGGAGAGGTTCGGTGAGCAAATGAAGACCCTTTGAAGTCATATTGCATGGTACCCATTCCACGGGTCTCAACTCTCCAGGTTTAAGGTATTTTTCCTTCAGCTAAAACATGCATGTGGAACCCAGAGTATGATCAACCATGTGAACGGGAGACGTGTTCAAATACGTCTCAGTTTTCCTCCCCTGGTACTCGGGTGCAACATTCCAGACGCTTTACTAACACTCTCCCCACTTGGAGAGTCAGCGCCTTTAACCTCCTGTTTGGCCCAGTTTGCAATTTCTGCGGAAGATGAACAGGAATAGGGAACACCAATGAGAGACTAGCTGGAGGTGTCTGGACGGGCAAATTTAACTCTCATTTCCCACCAGGAAGAGGAAATAACCAAAGGCTCAGTGTGCCGTGCCGGAACCAGATTAGGGCCTGAAGCCATCCTGCGGTGTTGCGGCCAGCTCAAAAGAAAGCGAGTTGAAGAAAGGAGCTCAGGGGCACTGTAATTCACAAACCTCCAGCGTTATAAATGACAGCTTTCGTCCAAAAATATACTGAAGTAAGGCTGCCAAGAGGACTTGAAAGCGGGGCAGAATTGCAGGAAACCGATTTCAGGAGGTAGACTGGAATTGCATTGAAAGCATAGGAAAAGAGGCAGAACGTCCACAATGATGCACTTGGCCAAAAAGGGCGTATGCGTTTTTTCCTGAATATATTCAGGAAAAAACGCATACGCCCTTTTTGGCCAACCAAGCAAGCTTGCAAAGGAAATCTGCACTACAATGAAGTCTCACTTCCCCCCGGTCAAAAGGGCCATCTGAAAAAAGTGTAAAATCCAGAAAGGCAGGACAGGCCATGGAGAACTGGGAGCCTTGTTATGCTGATGGGCGGGATGTAAATTGCCAACAGACACTCGGGAGAAGTGTATGGTGTTTCCTGAAACATCTAAACAACAAAGCAACAGAGCCTAGGGCACTTCCACTTATGGTCCTATAGCTTAGGGAAATTAAAATCAAAAAGACACAGCCACCCCAAAGTTTGGGACGCCTCTGTTTACAAGAACCTCGTTTACCGTACAAGTTCAATATCACAGAAAGTGAAAAATGGATAAAGAACTTGTGGTACTTACGTACAATGCAGTATCACTCAGCAATGAAATCTATGTCATCAGGCCCGTAGCAGCATAATGAGTGGATTCAGGTACGATGATTCTCACTGAAATAAGTCACACAGAAAAAGAAACATCATAAGATATCACTAATACACGGAATGTAAACTTGGCTACACAGGAACTGAATTCCAAAACAGAACAGGGTCTCAAATTTAGAAAACCAACTTATGCTTGCTTAAGGGGAAAGGTGAGTTGGGGTGCTGCATAAAACCAGAGATTGAAATGAGCACAGATAAAGTTCCTTAAGCCAAATATGGACTAGACAAGAGCTACTCCTTGCTCAACGAAATGGACTCAACACCCCATATTAAACGCCTAAGAATGTACCTGACTAGTAAGTATCTTAAAACCTATGGATTGCTATGTCTCCAAAAGAGAATCAAGCGTGTGTACAGGGGCATAAACGCAGCAGTGATAGGATTGGAGAGGTTCGGTGAGCAAATGAAGACCCTTTGAAGTCATATTGCATGGTACCCATTCCACGGGTCTCAACTCTCCAGGTTTAAGGTATTCTTCCTTCAGCTAAAACATGCATGTGGAACCCAGAGTATGATCAACCATGTGAACGGGAGACGTGTTCAAATATGTCTCAGTTTTCCTCCCCTGGTACTCGGGTGCAACATTCCAGACGCTTTACTAACACTCTCCCCACTTGGAGAGTCAGCGCCTTTAACCTCCTGTTTGGCCCAGTTTGCAATTTCTGCGGAAGATGAACTGGAATAGTGAGAACCAATGAGAGACTAGCAGGAGGTGTCTGGACGGGCAAATTTAACTCTCATTTCCCACCAGGAAGAGGAAATAACCAAAGGCTCAGCGTGCCGTGCCGGAACCAGATTAGGGCCTGAAGCCATTCTGTGGTGTTGCGGCCAGCTCAAAAGAAAGCGAGTTGAAGAAAGGAGCTCAGGGGCACTGTAATTCACAAACCTGCAGCGTTATAGATGACAGCTTTCGTCCAAAAATATACTGAAGTAAGGCTGCCAAGAGGACTTGAAAGCGGGGCAGAATTGCAGGAAACCGATTTCAGGAGGTAGACTGGAATTGCATTGAAAGCATAGGAAAAGAGGCAGAACGTCCACAATGATGCACTTGGCCAAAAAGGGCGTATGCGCTTTTTCCTGAATATATTCAGGAAAAAACGCATACGCCCTTTTTGGCCAACCAAGCAAGCTTGCAAAGGAAATCTGCACTACAATGAAGTCTCACTTCCCCCCGGTCAAAAGGGCCATCTGAAAAAAGTGTAAAATCCAGAAAGGCAGGACAGGCCATGGAGAACTGGGAGCCTTGTTATGCTGATGGGCGGGATGTAAATTGCCAACAGACACTCGGGAGAAGTGTATGGTGTTTCCTGAAACATCTAAACAACAAAGCAACAGAGCCTAGGGCACTTCCACTTATGGTCCTATAGATTAGGGAAATTAAAATCAAAAAGACACAGCCACCCCAAAGTTTGGGACGCCTCTGTTTACAAGAACCTCGTTTACCGTACAAGTTCAATATCACAGAAAGTGAAAAATGGATAAAGAACTTGTGGTACTTACGTACAATGCAGTATCACTCAGCAATGAAATCTATGTCATCAGGCCCGTAGCAGCATAATGAGTGGATTCAGGTACGATGATTCTCACTGAAATAAGTCACACAGAAAAAGAAACATCATAAGATATCACTAATACACGGAATGTAAACTTGGCTACACAGGAACTGAATTCCAAAACAGAACAGGGTCTCAAATTTAGAAAACCAACTTATGCTTGCTTAAGGGGAAAGGTGAGTTGGGGTGCTGCATAAAACCAGAGATTGAAACGAGCACAGATAAAGTTCCTTAAGCCAAATATGGAATAGACAAGAGCTACTCCTTGCTCAACGAAATGGACTCAACACCGCATATTAAACGCCTAAGAATGTACCTGACTAGTAAGTATCTTAAAACCTATGGATTGCTATGTCTCCAAAAGAGAATCAAGCGTGTGTACAGGGGCATAAACGCAGCAGTGATAGGATTGGAGAGGTTCGGTGAGCAAATGAAGACCCTTTGAAGTCATATTGCATGGTACCCATTCCACGGGTCTCAACTCTCCAGGTTTAAGGTATTTTTCCTTCAGCTAAAACATGCATGTGGAACCCAGAGTATGATCAACCATGTGAACGGGAGACGTGTTCAAATACGTCTCAGTTTTCCTCCCCTGGTACTCGGGTGCAACATTCCAGACGCTTTACTAACACTCTCCCCACTTGGAGAGTCAGCGCCTTTAACCTCCTGTTTGGCCCAGTTTGCAATTTCTGCGGAAGATGAACAGGAATAGGGAACACCAATGAGAGACTAGCTGGAGGTGTCTGGACGGGCAAATTTAACTCTCATTTCCCACCAGGAAGAGGAAATAACCAAAGGCTCAGCGTGCCGTGCCGGAACCAGATTAGGGCTGAAGCCATCCTGCGGTGTTGCGGCCAGCTCAAAAGAAAGCGAGTTGAAGAAAGGAGCTCAGGGGCACTGTAATTCACAAACCTGCAGCGTTATAAATGACAGCTTTCGTCCAAAAATATACTGAAGTAAGGCTGCCAAGAGGACTTGAAAGCGGGGCAGAATTGCAGGAAACCGATTTCAGGAGGTAGACTGGAATTGCATTGAAAGCATAGGAAAAGAGGCAGAACGTCCACAATGATGCACTTGGCCAAAAAGGGCGTATGCGTTTTTTCCTGAATATATTCAGGAAAAAACGCATACGCCCTTTTTGGCCAACCAAGCAAGCTTGCAAAGGAAATCTGCACTACAATGAAGTCTCACTTCCCCCCGGTCAAAAGGGCCATCTGAAAAAAGTGTAAAATCCAGAAAGGCAGGACAGGCCATGGAGAACTGGGAGCCTTGTTATGCTGATGGGCGGGATGTAAATTGCCAACAGACACTCGGGAGAAGTGTATGGTGTTTCCTGAAACATCTAAACAACAAAGCAACAGAGCCTAGGGCACTTCCACTTATGGTCCTATAGCTTAGGGAAATTAAAATCAAAAAGACACAGCCACCCCAAAGTTTGGGACGCCTCTGTTTACAAGAACCTCGTTTACCGTACAAGTTCAATATCACAGAAAGTGAAAAATGGATAAAGAACTTGTGGTACTTACGTACAATGCAGTATCACTCAGCAATGAAATCTATGTCATCAGGCCCGTAGCAGCATAATGAGTGGATTCAGGTACGATGATTCTCACTGAAATAAGTCACACAGAAAAAGAAACATCATAAGATATCACTAATACACGGAATGTAAACTTGGCTACACAGGAACTGAATTCCAAAACAGAACAGGGTCTCAAATTTAGAAAACCAACTTATGCTTGCTTAAGGGGAAAGGTGAGTTGGGGTGCTGCATAAAACCAGAGATTGAAATGAGCACAGATAAAGTTCCTTAAGCCAAATATGGACTAGACAAGAGCTACTCCTTGCTCAACGAAATGGACTCAACACCGCATATTAAACGCCTAAGAATGTACCTGACTAGTAAGTATCTTAAAACCTATGGATTGCTATGTCTCCAAAAGAGAATCAAGCGTGTGTACAGGGGCATAAACGCAGCAGTGATAGGATTGGAGAGGTTCGGTGAGCAAATGAAGACCCTTTGAAGTCATATTGCATGGTACCCATTCCACGGGTCTCAACTCTCCAGGTTTAAGGTATTCTTCCTTCAGCTAAAACATGCATGTGGAACCCAGAGTATGATCAACCATGTGAACGGGAGACGTGTTCAAATACGTCTCAGTTTTCCTCCCCTGGTACTCGGGTGCAACATTCCAGACGCTTTACTAACACTCTCCCCACTTGGAGAGTCAGCGCCTTTAACCTCCTGTTTGGCCCAGTTTGCAATTTCTGCGGAAGATGAACAGGAATAGGGAACACCAATGAGAGACTAGCTGGAGGTGTCTGGACGGGCAAATTTAACTCTCATTTCCCACCAGGAAGAGGAAATAACCAAAGGCTCAGCGTGCCGGGCCGGAACCAGATTAGGGCCTGAAGCCATCCTGCGGTGTTGCGGCCAGCTCAAAAGAAAGCGAGTTGAAGAAAGGAGCTCAGGGGCACTGTAATTCACAAACCTGCAGCGTTATAAATGACAGCTTTCGTCCAAAAATATACTGAAGTAAGGCTGCCAAGAGGACTTGAAAGCGGGGCAGAATTGCAGGAAACCGATTTCAGGAGGTAGACTGGAATTGCATTGAAAGCATAGGAAAAGAGGCAGAACGTCCACAATGATGCACTTGGCCAAAAAGGGCGTATGCGTTTTTTCCTGAATATATTCAGGAAAAAACGCATACGCCCTTTTTGGCCAACCAAGCAAGCTTGCAAAGGAAATCTGCACTACAATGAAGTCTCACTTCCCCCCGGTCAAAAGGGCCATCTGAAAAAAGTGTAAAATCCAGAAAGGCAGGACAGGCCATGGAGAACTGGGAGCCTTGTTATGCTGATGGGCGGGATGTAAATTGCCAACAGACACTCGGGAGAAGTGTATGGTGTTTCCTGAAACATCTAAAAAACAAAGCAACAGAGCCTAGGGCACTTCCACTTATGGTCCTATAGCTTAGGGAAATTAAAATCAAAAAGACACAGCCACCCCAAAGTTTGGGACGCCTCTGTTTACAAGAACCTCGTTTACCGTACAAGTTCAATATCACAGAAAGTGAAAAATGGATAAAGAACTTGTGGTACTTACGTACAATGCAGTATCACTCAGCAATGAAATCTATGTCATCAGGCCCGTAGCAGCATAATGAGTGGATTCAGGTACGATGATTCTCACTGAAATAAGTCACACAGAAAAAGAAACATCATAAGATATCACTAATACACGGAATGTAAACTTGGCTACACAGGAACTGAATTCCAAAACAGAACAGGGTCTCAAATTTAGAAAACCAACTTATGCTTGCTTAAGGGGAAAGGTGAGTTGGGGTGCTGCGTAAAACCAGAGATTGAAATGAGCACAGATAAAGTTCCTTAAGCCAAATATGGACTAGACAAGAGCTACTCCTTGCTCAACGAAATGGACTCAACACCCCATATTAAACGCCTAAGAATGTACCTGACTAGTAAGTATCTTAAAACCTATGGATTGCTATGTCTCCAAAAGAGAATCAAGCGTGTGTACAGGGGCATAAACGCAGCAGTGATAGGATTGGAGAGGTTCGGTGAGCAAATGAAGACCCTTTGAAGTCATATTGCATGGTACCCATTCCACGGGTCTCAACTCTCCAGGTTTAAGGTATTCTTCCTTCAGCTAAAACATGCATGTGGAACCCAGAGTATGATCAACCATGTGAACGGGAGACGTGTTCAAATATGTCTCAGTTTTCCTCCCCTGGTACTCGGGTGCAACATTCCAGACGCTTTACTAACACTCTCCCCACTTGGAGAGTCAGCGCCTTTAACCTCCTGTTTGGCCCAGTTTGCAATTTCTGCGGAAGATGAACTGGAATAGTGAGAACCAATGAGAGACTAGCAGGAGGTGTCTGGACGGGCAAATTTAACTCTCATTTCCCACCAGGAAGAGGAAATAACCAAAGGCTCAGCGTGCCGTGCCGGAACCAGATTAGGGCCTTAAGCCATTCTGTGGTGTTGCGGCCAGCTCAAAAGAAAGCGAGTTGAAGAAAGGAGCTCAGGGGCACTGTAATTCACAAACCTGCAGCGTTATAAATGACAGCTTTCGTCCAAAAATATACTGAAGTAAGGCTGCCAAGAGGACTTGAAAGCGGGGCAGAATTGCAGGAAACCGATTTCAGGAGGTAGACTGGAATTGCATTGAAAGCATAGGAAAAGAGGCAGAACGTCCACAATGATGCACTTGGCCAAAAAGGGCGTATGCGTTTTTTCCTGAATATATTCAGGAAAAAACGCATACGCCCTTTTTGGCCAACCAAGCAAGCTTGCAAAGGAAATCTGCACTACAATGAAGTCTCACTTCCCCCCGGTCAAAAGGGCCATCTGAAAAAAGTGTAAAATCCAGAAAGGCAGGACAGGCCATGGAGAACTGGGAGCCTTGTTATGCTGATGGGCGGGATGTAAATTGCCAACAGACACTCGGGAGAAGTGTGTGGTGTTTCCTGAAACATCTAAACAACAAAGCAACAGAGCCTAGGGCACTTCCACTTATGGTCCTATAGCTTAGGGAAATTAAAATCAAAAAGACACAGCCACCCCAAAGTTTGGGACGCCTCTGTTTACAAGAACCTCGTTTACCGTACAAGTTCAATATCACAGAAAGTGAAAAATGGATAAAGAACTTGTGGTACTTACGTACAATGCAGTATCACTCAGCAATGAAATCTATGTCATCAGGCCCGTAGCAGCATAATGAGTGGATTCAGGTACGATGATTCTCACTGAAATAAGTCACACAGATAAAGAAACATCATAAGATATCACTAATACACGGAATGTAAACTTGGCTACACAGGAACTGAATTCCAAAACAGAACAGGGTCTCAAATTTAGAAAACCAACTTATGCTTGCTTAAGGGGAAAGGTGAGTTGGGGTGCTGCATAAAACCAGAGATTGAAACGAGCACAGATAAAGTTCCTTAAGCCAAATATGGAATAGACAAGAGCTACTCCTTGCTCAACGAAATGGACTCAACACCCCATATTAAACGCCTAAGAATGTACCTGACTAGTAAGTATCTTAAAACCTATGGATTGCTATGTCTCCAAAAGAGAATCAAGCGTGTGTACAGGGGCATAAACGCAGCAGTGATAGGATTGGAGAGGTTCGGTGAGCAAATGAAGACCCTTTGAAGTCATATTGCATGGTACCCATTCCACGGGTCTCAACTCTCCAGGTTTAAGGTATTCTTCCTTCAGCTAAAACATGCATGTGGAACCCAGAGTATGATCAACCATGTGAACGGGAGACGTGTTCAAATATGTCTCAGTTTTCCTCCCCTGGTACTCGGGTGCAACATTCCAGGTGCTTTACTAACACTCTCCCCACTTGGAGAGTCAGCGCCTTTAACCTCCTGTTTGGCCCAGTTTGCAATTTCTGCGGAAGATGAACAGGAATAGGGAACACCAATGAGAGACTAGCTGGAGGTGTCTGGACGGGCAAATTTAACTCTCATTTCCCACCAGGAAGAGGAAATAACCAAAGGCTCAGCGTGCCGGGCCGGAACCAGATTAGGGCCTGAAGCCATCCTGCGGTGTTGCGGCCAGCTCAAAAGAAAGCGAGTTGAAGAAAGGAGCTCAGGGGCACTGTAATTCACAAACCTGCAGCGTTATAAATGACAGCTTTCGTCCAAAAATATACTGAAGTAAGGCTGCCAAGAGGACTTGAAAGCGGGGCAGAATTGCAGGAAACCGATTTCAGGAGGTAGACTGGAATTGCATTGAAAGCATAGGAAAAGAGGCAGAACGTCCACAATGATGCACTTGGCCAAAAAGGGCGTATGCGTTTTTTCCTGAATATATTCAGGAAAAAACGCATACGCCCTTTTTGGCCAACCAAGCAAGCTTGCAAAGGAAATCTGCACTACAATGAAGTCTCACTTCCCCCCGGTCAAAAGGGCCATCTGAAAAAAGTGTAAAATCCAGAAAGGCAGGACAGGCCATGGAGAACTGGGAGCCTTGTTATGCTGATGGGCGGGATGTAAATTGCCAACAGACACTCGGGAGAAGTGTATGGTGTTTCCTGAAACATCTAAAAAACAAAGCAACAGAGCCTAGGGCACTTCCACTTATGGTCCTATAGCTTAGGGAAATTAAAATCAAAAAGACACAGCCACCCCAAAGTTTGGGACGCCTCTGTTTACAAGAACCTCGTTTACCGTACAAGTTCAATATCACAGAAAGTGAAAAATGGATAAAGAACTTGTGGTACTTACGTACAATGCAGTATCACTCAGCAATGAAATCTATGTCATCAGGCCCGTAGCAGCATAATGAGTGGATTCAGGTACGATGATTCTCACTGAAATAAGTCACACAGAAAAAGAAACATCATAAGATATCACTAATACACGGAATGTAAACTTGGCTACACAGGAACTGAATTCCAAAACAGAACAGGGTCTCAAATTTAGAAAACCAACTTATGCTTGCTTAAGGGGAAAGGTGAGTTGGGGTGCTGCATAAAACCAGAGATTGAAATGAGCACAGATAAAGTTCCTTAAGCCAAATATGGACTAGACAAGAGCTACTCCTTGCTCAACGAAATGGACTCAACACCGCATATTAAACGCCTAAGAATGTACCTGACTAGTAAGTATCTTAAAACCTATGGATTGCTATGTCTCCAAAAGAGAATCAAGCGTGTGTACAGGGGCATAAACGCAGCAGTGATAGGATTGGAGAGGTTCGGTGAGCAAATGAAGACCCTTTGAAGTCATATTGCATGGTACCCATTCCACGGGTCTCAACTCTCCAGGTTTAAGGTATTCTTCCTTCAGCTAAAACATGCATGTGGAACCCAGAGTATGATCAACCATGTGAACGGGAGACGTGTTCAAATACGTCTCAGTTTTCCTCCCCTGGTACTCGGGTGCAACATTCCAGACGCTTTACTAACACTCTCCCCACTTGGAGAGTCAGCGCCTTTAACCTCCTGTTTGGCCCAGTTTGCAATTTCTGCGGAAGATGAACAGGAATAGGGAACACCAATGAGAGACTAGCTGGAGGTGTCTGGACGGGCAAATTTAACTCTCATTTCCCACCAGGAAGAGGAAATAACCAAAGGCTCAGCGTGCCATGCCGGAACCAGATTAGGGCCTGAAGCCATCCTGCGGTGTTGCGGCCAGCTCAAAAGAAAGCGAGTTGAAGAAAGGAGCTCAGGGGCACTGTAATTCACAAACCTGCAGCGTTATAAATGACAGCTTTCGTCCAAAAATATACTGAAGTAAGGCTGCCAAGAGGACTTGAAAGCGGGGCAGAATTGCAGGAAACCGATTTCAGGAGGTAGACTGGAATTACATTGAAAGCATAGGAAAAGAGGCAGAACGTCCACAATGATGCACTTGGCCAAAAAGGGCGTATGCGTTTTTTCCTGAATATATTCAGGAAAAAACGCATACGCCCTTTTTGGCCAACCAAGCAAGCTTGCAAAGGAAATCTGCACTACAATGAAGTCTCACTTCCCCCCGGTCAAAAGGGCCATCTGAAAAAAGTGTAAAATCCAGAAAGGCAGGACAGGCCATGGAGAACTGGGAGCCTTGTTATGCTGATGGGCGGGATGTAAATTGCCAACAGACACTCGGGAGAAGTGTATGGTGTTTCCTGAAACATCTAAAAAACAAAGCAACAGAGCCTAGGGCACTTCCACTTATGGTCCTATAGCTTAGGGAAATTAAAATCAAAAAGACACAGCCACCCCAAAGTTTGGGACGCCTCTGTTTACAAGAACCTCGTTTACCGTACAAGTTCAATATCACAGAAAGTGAAAAATGGATAAAGAAGTTGTGGTACTTACGTACAATGCAGTATCACTCAGCAATGAAATCTATGTCATCAGGCCCGTAGCAGCATAATGAGTGGATTCAGGTACGATGATTCTCACTGAAATAAGTCACACAGATAAAGAAACATCATAAGATATCACTAATACACGGAATGTAAACTTGGCTACACAGGAACTGAATTCCAAAACAGAACAGGGTCTCAAATTTAGAAAACCAACTTATGCTTGCTTAAGGGGAAAGGTGAGTTGGGGTGCTGCATAAAACCAGAGATTGAAACGAGCACAGATAAAGTTCCTTAAGCCAAATATGGAATAGACAAGAGCTACTCCTTGCTCAACGAAATGGACTCAACACCCCATATTAAACGCCTAAGAATGTACCTGACTAGTAAGTATCTTAAAACCTATGGATTGCTATGTCTCCAAAAGAGAATCAAGCGTGTGTACAGGGGCATAAACGCAGCAGTGATAGGATTGGAGAGGTTCGGTGAGCAAATGAAGACCCTTTGAAGTCATATTGCATGGTACCCATTCCACGGGTCTCAACTCTCCAGGTTTAAGGTATTCTTCCTTCAGCTAAAACATGCATGTGGAACCCAGAGTATGATCAACCATGTGAACGGGAGACGTGTTCAAATATGTCTCAGTTTTCCTCCCCTGGTACTCGGGTGCAACATTCCAGACGCTTTACTAACACTCTCCCCACTTGGAGAGTCAGCGCCTTTAACCTCCTGTTTGGCCCAGTTTGCAATTTCTGCGGAAGATGAACTGGAATAGTGAGAACCAATGAGAGACTAGCAGGAGGTGTCTGGACGGGCAAATTTAACTCTCATTTCCCACCAGGAAGAGGAAATAACCAAAGGCTCAGCGTGCCGTGCCGGAACCAGATTAGGGCCTTAAGCCATTCTGTGGTGTTGCGGCCAGCTCAAAAGAAAGCGAGTTGAAGAAAGGAGCTCAGGGGCACTGTAATTCACAAACCTGCAGCGTTATAAATGACAGCTTTCGTCCAAAAATATACTGAAGTAAGGCTGCCAAGAGGACTTGAAAGCGGGGCAGAATTGCAGGAAACCGATTTCAGGAGGTAGACTGGAATTGCATTGAAAGCATAGGAAAAGAGGCAGAACGTCCACAATGATGCACTTGGCCAAAAAGGGCGTATGCGTTTTTTCCTGAATATATTCAGGAAAAAACGCATACGCCCTTTTTGGCCAACCAAGCAAGCTTGCAAAGGAAATCTGCACTACAATGAAGTCTCACTTCCCCCCGGTCAAAAGGGCCATCTGAAAAAAGTGTAAAATCCAGAAAGGCAGGACAGGCCATGGAGAACTGGGAGCCTTGTTATGCTGATGGGCGGGATGTAAATTGCCAACAGACACTCGGGAGAAGTGTGTGGTGTTTCCTGAAACATCTAAACAACAAAGCAACAGAGCCTAGGGCACTTCCACTTATGGTCCTATAGCTTAGGGAAATTAAAATCAAAAAGACACAGCCACCCCAAAGTTTGGGACGCCTCTGTTTACAAGAACCTCGTTTACCGTACAAGTTCAATATCACAGAAAGTGAAAAATGGATAAAGAACTTGTGGTACTTACGTACAATGCAGTATCACTCAGCAATGAAATCTATGTCATCAGGCCCGTAGCAGCATAATGAGTGGATTCAGGTACGATGATTCTCACTGAAATAAGTCACACAGATAAAGAAACATCATAAGATATCACTAATACACGGAATGTAAACTTGGCTACACAGGAACTGAATTCCAAAACAGAACAGGGTCTCAAATTTAGAAAACCAACTTATGCTTGCTTAAGGGGAAAGGTGAGTTGGGGTGCTGCATAAAACCAGAGATTGAAACGAGCACAGATAAAGTTCCTTAAGCCAAATATGGAATAGACAAGAGCTACTCCTTGCTCAACGAAATGGACTCAACACCCCATATTAAACGCCTAAGAATGTACCTGACTAGTAAGTATCTTAAAACCTATGGATTGCTATGTCTCCAAAAGAGAATCAAGCGTGTGTACAGGGGCATAAACGCAGCAGTGATAGGATTGGAGAGGTTCGGTGAGCAAATGAAGACCCTTTGAAGTCATATTGCATGGTACCCATTCCACGGGTCTCAACTCTCCAGGTTTAAGGTATTCTTCCTTCAGCTAAAACATGCATGTGGAACCCAGAGTATGATCAACCATGTGAACGGGAGACGTGTTCAAATATGTCTCAGTTTTCCTCCCCTGGTACTCGGGTGCAACATTCCAGGTGCTTTACTAACACTCTCCCCACTTGGAGAGTCAGCGCCTTTAACCTCCTGTTTGGCCCAGTTTGCAATTTCTGCGGAAGATGAACAGGAATAGGGAACACCAATGAGAGACTAGCTGGAGGTGTCTGGACGGGCAAATTTAACTCTCATTTCCCACCAGGAAGAGGAAATAACCAAAGGCTCAGCGTGCCGGGCCGGAACCAGATTAGGGCCTGAAGCCATCCTGCGGTGTTGCGGCCAGCTCAAAAGAAAGCGAGTTGAAGAAAGGAGCTCAGGGGCACTGTAATTCACAAACCTGCAGCGTTATAAATGACAGCTTTCGTCCAAAAATATACTGAAGTAAGGCTGCCAAGAGGACTTGAAAGCGGGGCAGAATTGCAGGAAACCGATTTCAGGAGGTAGACTGGAATTGCATTGAAAGCATAGGAAAAGAGGCAGAACGTCCACAATGATGCACTTGGCCAAAAAGGGCGTATGCGTTTTTTCCTGAATATATTCAGGAAAAAACGCATACGCCCTTTTTGGCCAACCAAGCAAGCTTGCAAAGGAAATCTGCACTACAATGAAGTCTCACTTCCCCCCGGTCAAAAGGGCCATCTGAAAAAAGTGTAAAATCCAGAAAGGCAGGACAGGCCATGGAGAACTGGGAGCCTTGTTATGCTGATGGGCGGGATGTAAATTGCCAACAGACACTCGGGAGAAGTGTATGGTGTTTCCTGAAACATCTAAAAAACAAAGCAACAGAGCCTAGGGCACTTCCACTTATGGTCCTATAGCTTAGGGAAATTAAAATCAAAAAGACACAGCCACCCCAAAGTTTGGGACGCCTCTGTTTACAAGAACCTCGTTTACCGTACAAGTTCAATATCACAGAAAGTGAAAAATGGATAAAGAACTTGTGGTACTTACGTACAATGCAGTATCACTCAGCAATGAAATCTATGTCATCAGGCCCGTAGCAGCATAATGAGTGGATTCAGGTACGATGATTCTCACTGAAATAAGTCACACAGAAAAAGAAACATCATAAGATATCACTAATACACGGAATGTAAACTTGGCTACACAGGAACTGAATTCCAAAACAGAACAGGGTCTCAAATTTAGAAAACCAACTTATGCTTGCTTAAGGGGAAAGGTGAGTTGGGGTGCTGCATAAAACCAGAGATTGAAATGAGCACAGATAAAGTTCCTTAAGCCAAATATGGACTAGACAAGAGCTACTCCTTGCTCAACGAAATGGACTCAACACCGCATATTAAACGCCTAAGAATGTACCTGACTAGTAAGTATCTTAAAACCTATGGATTGCTATGTCTCCAAAAGAGAATCAAGCGTGTGTACAGGGGCATAAACGCAGCAGTGATAGGATTGGAGAGGTTCGGTGAGCAAATGAAGACCCTTTGAAGTCATATTGCATGGTACCCATTCCACGGGTCTCAACTCTCCAGGTTTAAGGTATTCTTCCTTCAGCTAAAACATGCATGTGGAACCCAGAGTATGATCAACCATGTGAACGGGAGACGTGTTCAAATACGTCTCAGTTTTCCTCCCCTGGTACTCGGGTGCAACATTCCAGACGCTTTACTAACACTCTCCCCACTTGGAGAGTCAGCGCCTTTAACCTCCTGTTTGGCCCAGTTTGCAATTTCTGCGGAAGATGAACAGGAATAGGGAACACCAATGAGAGACTAGCTGGAGGTGTCTGGACGGGCAAATTTAACTCTCATTTCCCACCAGGAAGAGGAAATAACCAAAGGCTCAGCGTGCCATGCCGGAACCAGATTAGGGCCTGAAGCCATCCTGCGGTGTTGCGGCCAGCTCAAAAGAAAGCGAGTTGAAGAAAGGAGCTCAGGGGCACTGTAATTCACAAACCTGCAGCGTTATAAATGACAGCTTTCGTCCAAAAATATACTGAAGTAAGGCTGCCAAGAGGACTTGAAAGCGGGGCAGAATTGCAGGAAACCGATTTCAGGAGGTAGACTGGAATTACATTGAAAGCATAGGAAAAGAGGCAGAACGTCCACAATGATGCACTTGGCCAAAAAGGGCGTATGCGTTTTTTCCTGAATATATTCAGGAAAAAACGCATACGCCCTTTTTGGCCAACCAAGCAAGCTTGCAAAGGAAATCTGCACTACAATGAAGTCTCACTTCCCCCCGGTCAAAAGGGCCATCTGAAAAAAGTGTAAAATCCAGAAAGGCAGGACAGGCCATGGAGAACTGGGAGCCTTGTTATGCTGATGGGCGGGATGTAAATTGCCAACAGACACTCGGGAGAAGTGTATGGTGTTTCCTGAAACATCTAAAAAACAAAGCAACAGAGCCTAGGGCACTTCCACTTATGGTCCTATAGCTTAGGGAAATTAAAATCAAAAAGACACAGCCACCCCAAAGTTTGGGACGCCTCTGTTTACAAGAACCTCGTTTACCGTACAAGTTCAATATCACAGAAAGTGAAAAATGGATAAAGAAGTTGTGGTACTTACGTACAATGCAGTATCACTCAGCAATGAAATCTATGTCATCAGGCCCGTAGCAGCATAATGAGTGGATTCAGGTACGATGATTCTCACTGAAATAAGTCACACAGATAAAGAAACATCATAAGATATCACTAATACACGGAATGTAAACTTGGCTACACAGGAACTGAATTCCAAAACAGAACAGGGTCTCAAATTTAGAAAACCAACTTATGCTTGCTTAAGGGGAAAGGTGAGTTGGGGTGCTGCATAAAACCAGAGATTGAAACGAGCACAGATAAAGTTCCTTAAGCCAAATATGGAATAGACAAGAGCTACTCCTTGCTCAACGAAATGGACTCAA
This sequence comes from Globicephala melas, assembly GCF_963455315.2. Lineage (NCBI taxonomy): Eukaryota > Metazoa > Chordata > Mammalia > Artiodactyla > Delphinidae > Globicephala > Globicephala melas. Next base: position 1,335,308 of record NW_027207219.1, read on the forward strand.
CACCCCATATTAAACGCCTAAGAATGTACCTGACTAGTAAGTATCTTAAAACCTATGGATTGCTATGTCTCCAAAAGAGAATCAAGCGTGTGTACAGGGGCATAAACGCAGCAGTGATAGGATTGGAGAGGTTCGGTGAGCAAATGAAGACCCTTTGAAGTCATATTGCATGGTACCCATTCCACGGGTCTCAACTCTCCAGGTTTAAGGTATTCTTCCTTCAGCTAAAACATGCATGTGGAACCCAGAGTATGATCAACCATGTGAACGGGAGACGTGTTCAAATACGTCTCAGTTTTCCTCCCCTGGTACTCGGGTGCAACATTCCAGACGCTTTACTAACACTCTCCCCACTTGGAGAGTCAGCGCCTTTAACCTCCTGTTTGGCCCAGTTTGCAATTTCTGCGGAAGATGAACAGGAATAGGGAACACCAATGAGAGACTAGCTGGAGGTGTCTGGACGGGCAAATTTAACTCTCATTTCCCACCAGGAAGAGGAAATAACCAAAGGCTCAGCGTGCCGTGCCGGAACCAGATTAGGGCCTGAAGCCATCCTGCGGTGTTGCGGCCAGCTCAAAAGAAAGCGAGTTGAAGAAAGGAGCTCAGGGGCACTGTAATTCACAAACCTGCAGCGTTATAAATGACAGCTTTCGTCCAAAAATATACTGAAGTAAGGCTGCCAAGAGGACTTGAAAGCGGGGCAGAATTGCAGGAAACCGATTTCAGGAGGTAGACTGGAATTACATTGAAAGCATAGGAAAAGAGGCAGAACGTCCACAATGATGCACTTGGCCAAAAAGGGCGTATGCGTTTTTTCCTGAATATATTCAGGAAAAAACGCATACGCCCTTTTTGGCCAACCAAGCAAGCTTGCAAAGGAAATCTGCACTACAATGAAGTCTCACTTCCCCCCGGTCAAAAGGGCCATCTGAAAAAAGTGTAAAATCCAGAAAGGCAGGACAGGCCATGGAGAACTGGGAGCCTTGTTATGCTGATGGGCGGGATGTAAATTGCCAACAGACACTCGGGAGAAGTGTATGGTGTTTCCTGAAACATCTAAAAAACAAAGCAACAGAGCCTAGGGCACTTCCACTTATGGTCCTATAGCTTAGGGAAATTAAAATCAAAAAGACACAGCCACCCCAAAGTTTGGGACGCCTCTGTTTACAAGAACCTCGTTTACCGTACAAGTTCAATATCACAGAAAGTGAAAAATGGATAAAGAACTTGTGGTACTTACGTACAATGCAGTATCACTCAGCAATGAAATCTATGTCATCAGGCCCGTAGCAGCATAATGAGTGGATTCAGGTACGATGATTCTCACTGAAATAAGTCACACAGAAAAAGAAACATCATAAGATATCACTAATACACGGAATGTAAACTTGGCTACACAGGAACTGAATTCCAAAACAGAACAGGGTCTCAAATTTAGAAAACCAACTTATGCTTGCTTAAGGGGAAAGGTGAGTTGGGGTGCTGTATAAAACCAGAGATTGAAATGAGCACAGATAAAGTTCCTTAAGCCAAATATGGACTAGACAAGAGCTACTCCTTGCTCAACGAAATGGACTCAACACCCCATATTAAACGCCTAAGAATGTACCTGACTAGTAAGTATCTTAAAACCTATGGATTGCTATGTCTCCAAAAGAGAATCAAGCGTGTGTACAGGGGCATAAACGCAGCAGTGATAGGATTGGAGAGGTTCGGTGAGCAAATGAAGACCCTTTGAAGTCATATTGCATGGTACCCATTCCACGGGTCTCAACTCTCCAGGTTTAAGGTATTCTTCCTTCAGCTAAAACATGCATGTGGAACCCAGAGTATGATCAACCATGTGAACGGGAGACGTGTTCAAATATGTCTCAGTTTTCCTCCCCTGGTACTCGGGTGCAACATTCCAGACGCTTTACTAACACTCTCCCCACTTGGAGAGTCAGCGCCTTTAACCTCCTGTTTGGCCCAGTTTGCAATTTCTGCGGAAGATGAACTGGAATAGTGAGAACCAATGAGAGACTAGCAGGAGGTGTCTAGACGGGCAAATTTAACTCTCATTTCCCACCAGGAAGAGGAAATAACCAAAGGCTCAGCGTGCCGTGCTGGAACCAGATTAGGGCCTTAAGCCATTCTGTGGTGTTGCGGCCAGCTCAAAAGAAAGCGAGTTGAAGAAAGGAGCTCAGGGGCACTGTAATTCACAAACCTGCAGCGTTATAAATGACAGCTTTCGTCCAAAAATATACTGAAGTAAGGCTGCCAAGAGGACTTGAAAGCGGGGCAGAATTGCAGGAAACCGATTTCAGGAGGTAGACTGGAATTGCATTGAAAGCATAGGAAAAGAGGCAGAACGTCCACAATGATGCACTTGGCCAAAAAGGGCGTATGCGTTTTTTCCTGAATATATTCAGGAAAAAACGCATACGCCCTTTTTGGCCAACCAAGCAAGCTTGCAAAGGAAATCTGCACTACAATGAAGTCTCACTTCCCCCCGGTCAAAAGGGCCATCTGAAAAAAGTGTAAAATCCAGAAAGGCAGGACAGGCCATGGAGAACTGGGAGCCTTGTTATGCTGATGGGCGGGATGTAAATTGCCAACAGACACTCGGGAGAAGTGTGTGGTGTTTCCTGAAACATCTAAACAACAAAGCAACAGAGCCTAGGGCACTTCCACTTATGGTCCTATAGCTTAGGGAAATTAAAATCAAAAAGACACAGCCACCCCAAAGTTTGGGACGCCTCTGTTTACAAGAACCTCGTTTACCGTACAAGTTCAATATCACAGAAAGTGAAAAATGGATAAAGAACTTGTGGTACTTACGTACAATGCAGTATCACTCAGCAATGAAATCTATGTCATCAGGCCCGTAGCAGCATAATGAGTGGATTCAGGTACGATGATTCTCACTGAAATAAGTCACACAGATAAAGAAACATCATAAGATATCACTAATACACAGAATGTAAACTTGGCTACACAGGAACTGAATTCCAAAACAGAACAGGGTCTCAAATTTAGAAAACCAACTTATGCTTGCTTAAGGGGAAAGGTGAGTTGGGGTGCTGCATAAAACCAGAGATTGAAACGAGCACAGATAAAGTTCCTTAAGCCAAATATGGAATAGACAAGAGCTACTCCTTGCTCAACGAAATGGACTCAACACCGCATATTAAACGCCTAAGAATGTACCTGACTAGTAAGTATCTTAAAACCTATGGATTGCTATGTCTCCAAAAGAGAATCAAGCGTGTGTACAGGGGCATAAACGCAGCAGTGATAGGATTGGAGAGGTTCGGTGAGCAAATGAAGACCCTTTGAAGTCATATTGCATGGTACCCATTCCACGGGTCTCAACTCTCCAGGTTTAAGGTATTCTTCCTTCAGCTAAAACATGCATGTGGAACCCAGAGTATGATCAACCATGTGAACGGGAGACGTGTTCAAATACGTCTCAGTTTTCCTCCCCTGGTACTCGGGTGCAACATTCCAGACGCTTTACTAACACTCTCCCCACTTGGAGAGTCAGCGCCTTTAACCTCCTGTTTGGCCCAGTTTGCAATTTCTGCGGAAGATGAACAGGAATAGGGAACACCAATGAGAGACTAGCTGGAGGTGTCTGGACGGGCAAATTTAACTCTCATTTCCCACCAGGAAGAGGAAATAACCAAAGGCTCAGCGTGCCGGGCCGGAACCAGATTAGGGCCTGAAGCCATCCTGCGGTGTTGCGGCCAGCTCAAAAGAAAGCGAGTTGAAGAAAGGAGCTCAGGGGCACTGTAATTCACAAACCTGCAGAGTTATAAATGACAGCTATCGTCCAAAAATATACTGAAGTAAGGCTGCCAAGAGGACTTGAAAGCGGGGCAGAATTGCAGGAAACCGATTTCAGGAGGTAGACTGGAATTGCATTGAAAGCATAGGAAAAGAGGCAGAACGCCCACAATGATGCACTTGGCCAAAAAGGGCGTATGTGTTTTTTCCTGAATATATTCAGGAAAAAACGCATACGCCCTTTTTGGCCAACCAAGCAAGCTTGCAAAGGAAATCTGCACTACAATGAAGTCTCACTTCCCCCCGGTCAAAAGGGCCATCTGAAAAAAGTGTAAAATCCAGAAAGGCAGGACAGGCCATGGAGAACTGGGAGCCTTGTTATGCTGATGGGCGGGATGTAAATTGCCAACAGACACTCGGGAGAAGTGTATGGTGTTTCCTGAAACATCTAAACAACAAAGCAACAGAGCCTAGGGCACTTCCACTTATGGTCCTATAGCTTAGGGAAATTAAAATCAAAAAGACACAGCCACCCCAAAGTTTGGGACGCCTCTGTTTACAAGAACCTCGTTTACCGTACAAGTTCAATATCACAGAAAGTGAAAAATGGATAAAGAACTTGTGGTACTTACGTACAATGCAGTATCACTCAGCAATGAAATCTATGTCATCAGGCCCGTAGCAGCATAATGAGTGGATTCAGGTACGATGATTCTCACTGAAATAAGTCACACAGAAAAAGAAACATCATAAGATATCACTAATACACGGAATGTAAACTTGGCTACACAGGAACTGAATTCCAAAACAGAACAGGGTCTCAAATTTAGAAAACCAACTTATGCTTGCTTAAGGGGAAAGGTGAGTTGGGGTGCTGCATAAAACCAGAGATTGAAATGAGCACAGATAAAGTTCCTTAAGCCAAATATGGAATAGACAAGAGCTACTCCTTGCTCAACGAAATGGACTCAACACCGCATATTAAACGCCTAAGAATGTACCTGACTAGTAAGTATCTTAAAACCTATGGATTGCTATGTCTCCAAAAGAGAATCAAGCGTGTGTACAGGGGCATAAACGCAGCAGTGATAGGATTGGAGAGGTTCGGTGAGCAAATGAAGACCCTTTGAAGTCATATTGCATGGTACCCATTCCACGGGTCTCAACTCTCCAGGTTTAAGGTATTCTTCCTTCAGCTAAAACATGCATGTGGAACCCAGAGTATGATCAACCATGTGAACGGGAGACGTGTTCAAATATGTCTCAGTTTTCCTCCCCTGGTACTCGGGTGCAACATTCCAGACGCTTTACTAACACTCTCCCCACTTGGAGAGTCAGCGCCTTTAACCTCCTGTTTGGCCCAGTTTGCAATTTCTGCGGAAGATGAACTGGAATAGTGAGAACCAATGAGAGACTAGCAGGAGGTGTCTGGACGGGCAAATTTAACTCTCATTTCCCACCAGGAAGAGGAAATAACCAAAGGCTCAGCGTGCCGTGCCGGAACCAGATTAGGGCCTGAAGCCATTCTGTGCTGTTGCGGCCAGCTCAAAAGAAAGCGAGTTGAAGAAAGGAGCTCAGGGGCACTGTAATTCACAAACCTGCAGAGTTATAAATGACAGCTATCGTCCAAAAATATACTGAAGTAAGGCTGCCAAGAGGACTTGAAAGCGGGGCAGAATTGCAGGAAACCGATTTCAGGAGGTAGACTGGAATTGCATTGAAAGCATAGGAAAAGAGGCAGAACGTCCACAATGATGCACTTGGCCAAAAAGGGCGTATGCGTTTTTTCCTGAATATATTCAGGAAAAAACGCATACGCCCTTTTTGGCCAACCAAGCAAGCTTGCAAAGGAAATCTGCACTACAATGAAGTCTCACTTCCCCCCGGTCAAAAGGGCCATCTGAAAAAAGTGTAAAATCCAGAAAGGCAGGACAGGCCATGGAGAACTGGGAGCCTTGTTATGCTGATGGGCGGGATGTAAATTGCCAACAGACACTCGGGAGAAGTGTATGGTGTTTCCTGAAACATCTAAACAACAAAGCAACAGAGCCTACGGCACTTCCACTTATGGTCCTATAGCTTAGGGAAATTAAAATCAAAAAGACACAGCCACCCCAAAGTTTGGGACGCCTCTGTTTACAAGAACCTCATTTACCGTACAAGTTCAATATCACAGAAAGTGAAAAATGGATAAAGAACTTGTGGTACTTACGTACAATGCAGTATCACTCAGCAATGAAATCTATGTCATCAGGCCCGTAGCAGCATAATGAGTGGATTCAGGAACGATGATTCTCACTGAAATAAGTCACACAGAAAAAGAAACATCATAAGATATCACTAATACACGGAATGTAAACTTGGCTACACAGGAACTGAATTCCAAAACAGAACAGGGTCTCAAATTTAGAAAACCAACTTATGCTTGCTTAAGGGGAAAGGTGAGTTGGGGTGCTGCATAAAACCAGAGATTGAAATGAGCACAGATAAAGTTCCTTAAGCCAAATATGGACTAGACAAGAGCTACTCCTTGCTCAACGAAATGGACTCAACACCGCATATTAAACGCCTAAGAATGTACCTGACTAGTAAGTATCTTAAAACCTATGGATTGCTATGTCTCCAAAAGAGAATCAAGCGTGTGTACAGGGGCATAAACGCAGCAGTGATAGGATTGGAGAGGTTCGGTGAGCAAATGAAGACCCTTTGAAGTCATATTGCATGGTACCCATTCCACGGGTCTCAACTCTCCAGGTTTAAGGTATTCTTCCTTCAGCTAAAACATGCATGTGGAACCCAGAGTATGATCAACCATGTGAACGGGAGACGTGTTCAAATATGTCTCAGTTTTCCTCCCCTGGTACTCGGGTGCAACATTCCAGACGCTTTACTAACACTCTCCCCACTTGGAGAGTCAGCGCCTTTAACCTCCTGTTTGGCCCAGTTTGCAATTTCTGCGGAAGATGAACTGGAATAGTGAGAACCAATGAGAGACTAGCAGGAGGTGTCTGGACGGGCAAATTTAACTCTCATTTCCCACCAGGAAGAGGAAATAACCAAAGGCTCAGCGTGCCGTGCCGGAACCAGATTAGGGCCTTAAGCCATTCTGTGGTGTTGCGGCCAGCTCAAAAGAAAGCGAGTTGAAGAAAGGAGCTCAGGGGCACTGTAATTCACAAACCTGCAGAGTTATAAATGACAGCTATCGTCCAAAAATATACTGAAGTAAGGCTGCCAAGAGGACTTGAAAGCGGGGCAGAATTGCAGGAAACCGATTTCAGGAGGTAGACTGGAATTGCTTTGAAAGCATAGGAAAAGAGGCAGAACGTCCACAATGATGCACTTGGCCAAAAAGGGCGTATGCGTTTTTTCCTGAATATATTCAGGAAAAAACGCATACGCCCTTTTTGGCCAACCAAGCAAGCTTGCAAAGGAAATCTGCACTACAATGAAGTCTCACTTCCCCCCGGTCAAAAGGGCCATCTGAAAAAAGTGTAAAATCCAGAAAGGCAGGACAGGCCATGGAGAACTGGGAGCCTTGTTATGCTGATGGGCGGGATGTAAATTGCCAACAGACACTCGGGAGAAGTGTATGGTGTTTCCTGAAACATCTAAAAAACAAAGCAACAGAGCCTAGGGCACTTCCACTTATGGTCCTATAGCTTAGGGAAATTAAAATCAAAAAGACACAGCCACCCCAAAGTTTGGGACGCCTCTGTTTACAAGAACCTCGTTTACCGTACAAGTTCAATATCACAGAAAGTGAAAAATGGATAAAGAACTTGTGGTACTTACGTACAATGCAGTATCACTCAGCAATGAAATCTATGTCATCAGGCCCGTAGCAGCATAATGAGTGGATTCAGGTACGATGATTCTCACTGAAATAAGTCACACAGAAAAAGAAACATCATAAGATATCAGTAATACACGGAATGTAAACTTGGCTACACAGGAACTGAATTACAGAACAGAACAGGGTCTCAAATTTAGAAAACCAACTTATGCTTGCTTAAGGGGAAAGGTGAGTTGGGGTGCTGCATAAAACCAGAGATTGAAACGAGCACAGATAAAGTTCCTTAAGCCAAATATGGAATAGACAAGAGCTACTCCTTGCTCAACGAAATGGACTCAACACCCCATATTAAACGCCTAAGAATGTACCTGACTAGTAAGTATCTTAAAACCTATGGATTGCTATGTCTCCAAAAGAGAATCAAGCGTGTGTACAGGGGCATAAACGCAGCAGTGATAGGATTGGAGAGGTTCGGTGAGCAAATGAAGACCCTTTGAAGTCATATTGCATGGTACCCATTCCACGGGTCTCAACTCTCCAGGTTTAAGGTATTCTTCCTTCAGCTAAAACATGCATGTGGAACCCAGAGTATGATCAACCATGTGAACGGGAGACGTGTTCAAATATGTCTCAGTTTTCCTCCCCTGGTACTCGGGTGCAACATTCCAGACGCTTTACTAACACTCTCCCCACTTGGAGAGTCAGCGCCTTTAACCTCCTGTTTGGCCCAGTTTGCAATTTCTGCGGAAGATGAACTGGAATAGTGAGAACCAATGAGAGACTAGCAGGAGGTGTCTGGACGGGCAAATTTAACTCTCATTTCCCACCAGGAAGAGGAAATAACCAAAGGCTCAGCGTGCCGTGCCGGAACCAGATTAGGGCCTTAAGCCATTCTGTGGTGTTGCGGCCAGCTCAAAAGAAAGCGAGTTGAAGAAAGGAGCTCAGGGGCACTGTAATTCACAAACCTGCAGAGTTATAAATGACAGCTATCGTCCAAAAATATACTGAAGTAAGGCTGCCAAGAGGACTTGAAAGCGGGGCAGAATTGCAGGAAACCGATTTCAGGAGGTAGACTGGAATTGCTTTGAAAGCATAGGAAAAGAGGCAGAACGTCCACAATGATGCACTTGGCCAAAAAGAGCGTATGCGTTTTTTCCTGAATATATTCAGGAAAAAACGCATACGCCCTTTTTGGCCAACCAAGCAAGCTTGCAAAGGAAATCTGCACTACAATGAAGTCTCACTTCCCCCCGGTCAAAAGGGCCATCTGAAAAAAGTGTAAAATCCAGAAAGGCAGGACAGGCCATGGAGAACTGGGAGCCTTGTTATGCTGATGGGCGGGATGTAAACTGCCAACAGACACTTGGGAGAAGTGTATGGTGTTTCCTGAAACATCTAAAAAACAAAGCAACAGAGCCTAGGGCACTTCCACTTATGGTCCTATAGCTTAGGGAAATTAAAATCAAAAAGACACAGCCACCCCAAAGTTTGGGACGCCTCTGTTTACAAGAACCTCGTTTACCGTACAAGTTCAATATCACAGAAAGTGAAAAATGGATAAAGAACTTGTGGTACTTACGTACAATGCAGTATCACTCAGCAATGAAATCTATGTCATCAGGCCCGTAGCAGCATAATGAGTGGATTCAGGTACGATGATTCTCACTGAAATAAGTCACACAGAAAAAGAAACATCATAAGATATCAGTAATACACGGAATGTAAACTTGGCTACACAGGAACTGAATTACAGAACAGAACAGGGTCTCAAATTTAGAAAACCAACTTATGCTTGCTTAAGGGGAAAGGTGAGTTGGGGTGCTGCATAAAACCAGAGATTGAAACGAGCACAGATAAAGTTCCTTAAGCCAAATATGGAATAGACAAGAGCTACTCCTTGCTCAACGAAATGTACTCAACACCCCATATTAAACGCCTAAGAATGTACCTGACTAGTAAGTATCTTAAAACCTATGGATTGCTATGTCTCCAAAAGAGAATCAAGCATGTGTACAGGGGCATAAACGCAGCAGTGATAGGATTGGAGAGGTTCGGTGAGCAAATGAAGACCCTTTGAAGTCATATTGCATGGTACCCATTCCACGGGTCTCAACTCTCCAGGTTTAAGGTATTCTTCCTTCAGCTAAAACATGCATGTGGAACCCAGAGTATGATCAACCATGTGAACGGGAGACGTGTTCAAATATGTCTCAGTTTTCCTCCCCTGGTACTCGGGTGCAACATTCCAGACGCTTTACTAACACTCTCCCCACTTGGAGAGTCAGCGCCTTTAACCTCCTGTTTGGCCCAGTTTGCAATTTCTGCGGAAGATGAACAGGAATAGGGAACACCAATGAGAGACTAGCTGGAGGTGTCTGGACGGGCAAATTTAACTCTCATTTCCCACCAGGAAGAGGAAATAACCAAAGGCTCAGCGTGCCGGGCCGGAACCAGATTAGGGCCTGAAGCCATCCTGCGGTGTTGCGGCCAGCTCAAAAGAAAGCGAGTTGAAGAAAGGAGCTCAGGGGCACTGTAATTCACAAACCTGCAGAGTTATAAATGACAGCTATCGTCCAAAAATATACTGAAGTAAGGCTGCCAAGAGGACTTGAAAGCGGGGCAGAATTGCAGGAAACCGATTTCAGGAGGTAGACTGGAATTGCATTGAAAGCATAGGAAAAGAGGCAGAACGCCCACAATGATGCACTTGGCCAAAAAGGGCGTATGTGTTTTTTCCTGAATATATTCAGGAAAAAACGCATACGCCCTTTTTGGCCAACCAAGCAAGCTTGCACAGGAAATCTGCACTACAATGAAGTCTCACTTCCCCCCGGTCAAAAGGGCCATCTGAAAAAAGTGTAAAATCCAGAAAGGCAGGACAGGCCATGGAGAACTGGGAGCCTTGTTATGCTGATGGGCGGGATGTAAATTGCCAACAGACACTCGGGAGAAGTGTATGGTGTTTCCTGAAACATCTAAACAACAAAGCAACAGAGCCTAGGGCACTTCCACTTATGGTCCTATAGCTTAGGGAAATTAAAATCAAAAAGACACAGCCACCCCAAAGTTTGGGACGCCTCTGTTTACAAGAACCTCGTTTACCGTACAAGTTCAATATCACAGAAAGTGAAAAATGGATAAAGAAGTTGTGGTACTTACGTACAATGCAGTATCACTCAGCAATGAAATCTATGTCATCAGGCCCGTAGCAGCATAATGAGTGGATTCAGGTACGATGATTCTCACTGAAATAAGTCACACAGAAAAAGAAACATCATAAGATATCACTAATACACGGAATGTAAACTTGGCTACACAGGAACTGAATTCCAAAACAGAACAGGGTCTCAAATTTAGAAAACCAACTTATGCTTGCTTAAGGGGAAAGGTGAGTTGGGGTGCTGCATAAAACCAGAGATTGAAATGAGCACAGATAAAGTTCCTTAAGCCAAATATGGAATAGACAAGAGCTACTCCTTGCTCAACGAAATGGACTCAACACCGCATATTTAACGCCTAAGAATGTACCTGACTAGTAAGTATCTTAAAACCTATGGATTGCTATGTCTCCAAAAGAGAATCAAGCGTGTGTACAGGGGCATAAACGCAGCAGTGATAGGATTGGAGAGGTTCGGTGAGCAAATGAAGACCCTTTGAAGTCATATTGCATGGTACCCATTCCACGGGTCTCAACTCTCCAGGTTTAAGGTATTCTTCCTTCAGCTAAAACATGCATGTGGAACCCAGAGTATGATCAACCATGTGAACGGGAGACGTGTTCAAATACGTCTCAGTTTTCCTCCCCTGGTACTCGGGTGCAACATTCCAGACGCTTTACTAACACTCTCCCCACTTGGAGAGTCAGCGCCTTTAACCTCCTGGTTGGCCCAGTTTGCAATTTCTGCGGAAGATGAACAGGAATAGGGAACACCAATGAGAGACTAGCTGGAGGTGTCTGGACGGGCAAATTTAACTCTCATTTCCCACCAGCAAGAGGAAATAACCAAAGGCTCAGCGTGCCGTGCCGGAACCAGATTAGGGCCTGAAGCCATCCTGCGGTGTTGCGGCCAGCTCAAAAGAAAGCGAGTTGAAGAAAGGAGCTCAGGGGCACTGTAATTCACAAACCTGCAGAGTTATAAATGACAGCTATCGTCCAAAAATATACTGAAGTAAGGCTGCCAAGAGGACTTGAAAGCGGGGCAGAATTGCAGGAAACCGATTTCAGGAGGTAGACTGGAATTGCATTGAAAGCATAGGAAAAGAGGCAGAACGTCCACAATGATGCACTTGGCCAAAAAGGGCGTATGCGTTTTTTCCTGAATATATTCAGGAAAAAACGCATACGCCCTTTTTGGCCAACCAAGCAAGCTTGCAAAGGAAATCTGCACTACAATGAAGTCTCACTTCCCCCCGGTCAAAAGGGCCATCTGAAAAAAGTGTAAAATCCAGAAAGGCAGGACAGGCCATGGAGAACTGGGAGCCTTGTTATGCTGATGGGCGGGATGTAAATTGCCAACAGACACTCGGGAGAAGTGTATGGTGTTTCCTGAAACATCTAAACAACAAAGCAACAGAGCCTAGGGCACTTCCACTTATGGTCCTATAGCTTAGGGAAATTAAAATCAAAAAGACACAGCCACCCCAAAGTTTGGGACGCCTCTGTTTACAAGAACCTCGTTTACCGTACAAGTTCAATATCACAGAAAGTGAAAAATGGATAAAGAACTTGTGGTACTTACATACAATGCAGTATCACTCAGCAATGAAATCTATGTCATCAGGCCCGTAGCAGCATAATGAGTGGATTCAGGTACGATGATTCTCACTGAAATAAGTCACACAGAAAAAGAAACATCATAAGATATCACTAATACACGGAATGTAAACTTGGCTACACAGGAACTGAATTACAGAACAGAACAGGGTCTCAAATTTAGAAAACCAACTTATGCTTGCTTAAGGGGAAAGGTGAGTTGGGGTGCTGCATAAAACCAGAGATTGAAACGAGCACAGATAAAGTTCCTTAAGCCAAATATGGAATAGACAAGAGCTACTCCTTGCTCAACGAAATGGACTCAACACCCCATATTAAACGCCTAAGAATGTACCTGACTAGTAAGTATCTTAAAACCTATGGATTGCTATGTCTCCAAAAGAGAATCAAGCATGTGTACAGGGGCATAAACGCAGCAGTGATAGGATTGGAGAGGTTCGGTGAGCAAATGAAGACCCTTTGAAGTCATATTGCATGGTACCCATTCCACGGGTCTCAACTCTCCAGGTTTAAGGTATTCTTCCTTCAGCTAAAACATGCATGTGGAACCCAGAGTATGATCAACCATGTGAACGGGAGACGTGTTCAAATATGTCTCAGTTTTCCTCCCCTGGTACTCGGGTGCAACATTCCAGACGCTTTACTAACACTCTCCCCACTTGGAGAGTCAGCGCCTTTAACCTCCTGTTTGGCCCAGTTTGCAATTTCTGCGGAAGATGAACAGGAATAGGGAACACCAATGAGAGACTAGCTGGAGGTGTCTGGACGGGCAAATTTAACTCTCATTTCCCACCAGGAAGAGGAAATAACCAAAGGCTCAGCGTGCCGGGCCGGAACCAGATTAGGGCCTGAAGCCATCCTGCGGTGTTGCGGCCAGCTCAAAAGAAAGCGAGTTGAAGAAAGGAGCTCAGGGGCACTGTAATTCACAAACCTGCAGAGTTATAAATGACAGCTATCGTCCAAAAATATACTGAAGTAAGGCTGCCAAGAGGACTTGAAAGCGGGGCAGAATTGCAGGAAACCGATTTCAGGAGGTAGACTGGAATTGCATTGAAAGCATAGGAAAAGAGGCAGAACGCCCACAATGATGCACTTGGCCTAAAAGGGCGTATGTGTTTTTTCCTGAATATATTCAGGAAAAAATGCATACGCCCTTTTTGGCCAACCAAGCAAGCTTGCAAAGGAAATCTGCACTACAATGAAGTCTCACTTCTCCCCGGTCAAAAGGGCCATCTGAAAAAAGTGTAAAATCCAGAAAGGCAGGACAGGCCATGGAGAACTGGGAGCCTTGTTATGCTGATGGGCGGGATGTAAATTGCCAACAGACACTCGGGAGAAGTGTATGGTGTTTCCTGAAACATCTAAAAAACAAAACAACAGAGCCTAGGGCACTTCCACTTATGGTCCTATAGCTTAGGGAAATTAAAATCAAAAAGACACAGCCACCCCAAAGTTTGGGACGCCTCTGTTTACAAGAACCTCGTTTACCGTACAAGTTCAATATCACAGAAAGTGAAAAATGGATAAAGAACTTGTGGTACTTACGTACAATGCAGTATCACTCAGCAATGAAATCTATGTCATCAGGCCCGTAGCAGCATAATGAGTGGATTCAGGTACGATGATTCTCACTGAAATAAGTCACACAGAAAAAGAAACATCATAAGATATCACTAATACACGGAATGTAAACTTGGCTACACAGGAACTGAATTCCAAAACAGAACAGGGTCTCAAATTTAGAAAACCAACTTATGCTTGCTTAAGGGGAAAGGTGAGTTGGGGTGCTGCATAAAACCAGAGATTGAAATGAGCACAGATAAAGTTCCTTAAGCCAAATATGGAATAGACAAGAGCTACTCCTTGCTCAACGAAATGGACTCAACACCGCATATTTAACGCCTAAGTATGTACCTGACTAGTAAGTATCTTAAAACCTATGGATTGCTATGTCTCCAAAAGAGAATCAAGCGTGTGTACAGGGGCATAAACGCAGCAGTGATAGGATTGGAGAGGTTCGGTGAGCAAATGAAGACCCTTTGAAGTCATATTGCATGGTACCCATTCCACGGGTCTCAACTCTCCAGGTTTAAGGTATTCTTCCTTCAGCTAAAACATGCATGTGGAACCCAGAGTATGATCAACCATGTGAACGGGAGACGTGTTCAAATACGTCTCAGTTTTCCTCCCCTGGTACTCGGGTGCAACATTCCAGACGCTTTACTAACACTCTCCCCACTTGGAGAGTCAGCGCCTTTAACCTCCTGGTTGGCCCAGTTTGCAATTTCTGCGGAAGATGAACAGGAATAGGGAACACCAATGAGAGACTAGCTGGAGGTGTCTGGACGGGCAAATTTAACTCTCATTTCCCACCAGGAAGAGGAAATAACCAAAGGCTCAGCGTGCCGTGCCGGAACCAGATTAGGGCCTGAAGCCATCCTGCGGTGTTGCGGCCAGCTCAAAAGAAAGCGAGTTGAAGAAAGGAGCTCAGGGGCACTGTAATTCACAAACCTGCAGCGTTATAAATGACAGCTTTCGTCCAAAAATACACTGAAGTAAGGCTGCCAAGAGGACTTGAAAGCGGGGCAGAATTGCAGGAAACCGATTTCAGGAGGTAGACTGGAATTGCATTGAAAGCATAGGAAAAGAGGCAGAACGTCCACAATGATGCACTTGGCCAAAAAGGGCGTATGCGTTTTTTCCTGAATATATTCAGGAAAAAACGCATACGCCCTTTTTGGCCAACCAAGCAAGCTTGCAAAGGAAATCTGCACTACAATGAAGTCTCACTTCCCCCCGGTCAAAAGGGCCATCTGAAAAAAGTGTAAAATCCAGAAAGGCAGGACAGGCCATGGAGAACTGGGAGCCTTGTTATGCTGATGGGCGGGATGTAAATTGCCAACAGACACTCGGGAGAAGTGTGTGGTGTTTCCTGAAACATCTAAACAACAAAGCAACAGAGCCTAGGGCACTTCCACTTATGGTCCTATAGCTTAGGGAAATTAAAATCAAAAAGACACAGCCACCCCAAAGTTTGGGACGCCTCTGTTTACAAGAACCTCGTTTACCGTACAAGTTCAATATCACAGAAAGTGAAAAATGGATAAAGAACTTGTGGTACTTACGTACAATGCAGTATCACTCAGCAATGAAATCTATGTCATCAGGCCCGTAGCAGCATAATGAGTGGATTCAGGTACGATGATTCTCACTGAAATAAGTCACACAGATAAAGAAACATCATAAGATATCACTAATACACGGAATGTAAACTTGGCTACACAGGAACTGAATTCCAAAACAGAACAGGGTCTCAAATTTAGAAAACCAACTTATGCTTGCTTAAGGGGAAAGGTGAGTTGGGGTGCTGCATAAAACCAGAGATTGAAACGAGCACAGATAAAGTTCCTTAAGCCAAATATGGAATAGACAAGAGCTACTCCTTGCTCAACGAAATGGACTCAACACCCCATATTAAACGCCTAAGAATGTACCTGACTAGTAAGTATCTTAAAACCTATGGATTGCTATGTCTCCAAAAGAGAATCAAGCGTGTGTACAGGGGCATAAACGCAGCAGTGATAGGATTGGAGAGGTTCGGTGAGCAAATGAAGACCCTTTGAAGTCATATTGCATGGTACCCATTCCACGGGTCTCAACTCTCCAGGTTTAAGGTATTCTTCCTTCAGCTAAAACATGCATGTGGAACCCAGAGTATGATCAACCATGTGAACGGGAGACGTGTTCAAATATGTCTCAGTTTTCCTCCCCTGGTACTCGGGTGCAACATTCCAGATGCTTTACTAACACTCTCCCCACTTGGAGAGTCAGCGCCTTTAACCTCCTGTTTGGCCCAGTTTGCAATTTCTGCGGAAGATGAACAGGAATAGGGAACACCAATGAGAGACTAGCTGGAGGTGTCTGGACGGGCAAATTTAACTCTCATTTCCCACCAGGAAGAGGAAATAACCAAAGGCTCAGCGTGCCGGGCCGGAACCAGATTAGGGCCTGAAGCCATCCTGCGGTGTTGCGGCCAGCTCAAAAGAAAGCGAGTTGAAGAAAGGAGCTCAGGGGCACTGTAATTCACAAACCTGCAGAGTTATAAATGACAGCTATCGTCCAAAAATATACTGAAGTAAGGCTGCCAAGAGGACTTGAAAGCGGGGCAGAATTGCAGGAAACCGATTTCAGGAGGTAGACTGGAATTGCATTGAAAGCATAGGAAAAGAGGCAGAACGCCCACAATGATGCACTTGGCCAAAAAGGGCGTATGTGTTTTTTCCTGAATATATTCAGGAAAAAACGCATACGCCCTTTTTGGCCAACCAAGCAAGCTTGCAAAGGAAATCTGCACTACAATGAAGTCTCACTTCCCCCCGGTCAAAAGGGCCATCTGAAAAAAGTGTAAAATCCAGAAAGGCAGGACAGGCCATGGAGAACTGGGAGCCTTGTTATGCTGATGGGCGGGATGTAAATTGCCAACAGACACTCGGGAGAAGTGTATGGTGTTTCCTGAAACATCTAAACAACAAAGCAACAGAGCCTAGGGCACTTCCACTTATGGTCCTATAGCTTAGGGAAATTAAAATCAAAAAGACACAGCCACCCCAAAGTTTGGGACGCCTCTGTTTACAAGAACCTCGTTTACCGTACAAGTTCAATATCACAGAAAGTGAAAAATGGATAAAGAACTTGTGGTACTTACGTACAATGCAGTATCACTCAGCAATGAAATCTATGTCATCAGGCCCGTAGCAGCATAATGAGTGGATTCAGGTACGATGATTCTCACTGAAATAAGTCACACAGAAAAAGAAACATCATAAGATATCACTAATACACGGAATGTAAACTTGGCTACACAGGAACTGAATTCCAAAACAGAACAGGGTCTCAAATTTAGAAAACCAACTTATGCTTGCTTAAGGGGAAAGGTGAGTTGGGGTGCTGCATAAAACCAGAGATTGAAATGAGCACAGATAAAGTTCCTTAAGCCAAATATGGAATAGACAAGAGCTACTCCTTGCTCAACGAAATGGACTCAACACCGCATATTAAACGCCTAAGAATGTACCTGACTAGTAAGTATCTTAAAACCTATGGATTGCTATGTCTCCAAAAGAGAATCAAGCGTGTGTACAGGGGCATAAACGCAGCAGTGATAGGATTGGAGAGGTTCGGTGAGCAAATGAAGACCCTTTGAAGTCATATTGCATGGTACCCATTCCACGGGTCTCAACTCTCCAGGTTTAAGGTATTCTTCCTTCAGCTAAAACATGCATGTGGAACCCAGAGTATGATCAACCATGTGAACGGGAGACGTGTTCAAATATGTCTCAGTTTTCCTCCCCTGGTACTCGGGTGCAACATTCCAGACGCTTTACTAACACTCTCCCCACTTGGAGAGTCAGCGCCTTTAACCTCCTGTTTGGCCCAGTTTGCAATTTCTGCGGAAGATGAACTGGAATAGTGAGAACCAATGAGAGACTAGCAGGAGGTGTCTGGACGGGCAAATTTAACTCTCATTTCCCACCAGGAAGAGGAAATAACCAAAGGCTCAGCGTGCCGTGCCGGAACCAGATTAGGGCCTGAAGCCATTCTGTGGTGTTGCGGCCAGCTCAAAAGAAAGCGAGTTGAAGAAAGGAGCTCAGGGGCACTGTAATTCACAAACCTGCAGAGTTATAAATGACAGCTATCGTCCAAAAATATACTGAAGTAAGGCTGCCAAGAGGACTTGAAAGCGGGGCAGAATTGCAGGAAACCGATTTCAGGAGGTAGACTGGAATTGCATTGAAAGCATAGGAAAAGAGGCAGAACGTCCACAATGATGCACTTGGCCAAAAAGGGCGTATGCGTTTTTTCCTGAATATATTCAGGAAAAAACGCATACGCCCTTTTTGGCCAACCAAGCAAGCTTGCAAAGGAAATCTGCACTACAATGAAGTCTCACTTCCCCCCGGTCAAAAGGGCCATCTGAAAAAAGTGTAAAATCCAGAAAGGCAGGACAGGCCATGGAGAACTGGGAGCCTTGTTATGCTGATGGGCGGGATGTAAATTGCCAACAGACACTCGGGAGAAGTGTATGGTGTTTCCTGAAACATCTAAACAACAAAGCAACAGAGCCTACGGCACTTCCACTTATGGTCCTATAGCTTAGGGAAATTAAAATCAAAAAGACACAGCCACCCCAAAGTTTGGGACGCCTCTGTTTACAAGAACCTCATTTACCGTACAAGTTCAATATCACAGAAAGTGAAAAATGGATAAAGAACTTGTGGTACTTACGTACAATGCAGTATCACTCAGCAATGAAATCTATGTCATCAGGCCCGTAGCAGCATAATGAGTGGATTCAGGAACGATGATTCTCACTGAAATAAGTCACACAGAAAAAGAAACATCATAAGATATCACTAATACACGGAATGTAAACTTGGCTACACAGGAACTGAATTCCAAAACAGAACAGGGTCTCAAATTTAGAAAACCAACTTATGCTTGCTTAAGGGGAAAGGTGAGTTGGGGTGCTGCATAAAACCAGAGATTGAAATGAGCACAGATAAAGTTCCTTAAGCCAAATATGGACTAGACAAGAGCTACTCCTTGCTCAACGAAATGGACTCAACACCCCATATTAAACGCCTAAGAATGTACCTGACTAGTAAGTATCTTAAAACCTATGGATTGCTATGTCTCCAAAAGAGAATCAAGCGTGTGTACAGGGGCATAAACGCAGCAGTGATAGGATTGGAGAGGTTCGGTGAGCAAATGAAGACCCTTTGAAGTCATATTGCATGGTACCCATTCCACGGGTCTCAACTCTCCAGGTTTAAGGTATTCTTCCTTCAGCTAAAACATGCATGTGGAACCCAGAGTATGATCAACCATGTGAACGGGAGACGTGTTCAAATATGTCTCAGTTTTCCTCCCCTGGTACTCGGGTGCAACATTCCAGACGCTTTACTCACACTCTCCCCACTTGGAGAGTCAGCGCCTTTAACCTCCTGTTTGGCCCAGTTTGCAATTTCTGCGGAAGATGAACTGGAATAGTGAGAACCAATGAGAGACTAGCAGGAGGTGTCTGGACGGGCAAATTTAACTCTCATTTCCCACCAGGAAGAGGAAATAACCAAAGGCTCAGCGTGCCGTGCCGGAACCAGATTAGGGCCTTAAGCCATTCTGTGGTGTTGCGGCCAGCTCAAAAGAAAGCGAGTTGAAGAAAGGAGCTCAGGGGCACTGTAATTCACAAACCTGCAGAGTTATAAATGACAGCTATCGTCCAAAAATATACTGAAGTAAGGCTGCCAAGAGGACTTGAAAGCGGGGCAGAATTGCAGGAAACCGATTTCAGGAGGTAGACTGGAATTGCTTTGAAAGCATAGGAAAAGAGGCAGAACGTCCACAATGATGCACTTGGCCAAAAAGGGCGTATGCGTTTTTTCCTGAATATATTCAGGAAAAAACGCATACGCCCTTTTTGGCCAACCAAGCAAGCTTGCAAAGGAAATCTGCACTACAATGAAGTCTCACTTCCCCCCGGTCAAAAGGGCCATCTGAAAAAAGTGTAAAATCCAGAAAGGCAGGACAGGCCATGGAGAACTGGGAGCCTTGTTATGCTGATGGGCGGGATGTAAATTGCCAACAGACACTCGGGAGAAGTGTATGGTGTTTCCTGAAACATCTAAAAAACAAAGCAACAGAGCCTAGGGCACTTCCACTTATGGTCCTATAGCTTAGGGAAATTAAAATCAAAAAGACACAGCCACCCCAAAGTTTGGGACGCCTCTGTTTACAAGAACCTCGTTTACCGTACAAGTTCAATATCACAGAAAGTGAAAAATGGATAAAGAACTTGTGGTACTTACGTACAATGCAGTATCACTCAGCAATGAAATCTATGTCATCAGGCCCGTAGCAGCATAATGAGTGGATTCAGGTACGATGATTCTCACTGAAATAAGTCACACAGAAAAAGAAACATCATAAGATATCAGTAATACACGGAATGTAAACTTGGCTACACAGGAACTGAATTACAGAACAGAACAGGGTCTCAAATTTAGAAAACCAACTTATGCTTGCTTAAGGGGAAAGGTGAGTTGGGGTGCTGCATAAAACCAGAGATTGAAACGAGCACAGATAAAGTTCCTTAAGCCAAATATGGAATAGACAAGAGCTACTCCTTGCTCAACGAAATGGACTCAACACCCCATATTAAACGCCTAAGAATGTACCTGACTAGTAAGTATCTTAAAATCTATGGATTGCTATGTCTCCAAAAGAGAATCAAGCGTGTGTACAGGGGCATAAACGCAGCAGTGATAGGATTGGAGAGGTTCGGTGAGCAAATGAAGACCCTTTGAAGTCATATTGCATGGTACCCATTCCACGGGTCTCAACTCTCCAGGTTTAAGGTATTCTTCCTTCAGCTAAAACATGCATGTGGAACCCAGAGTATGATCAACCATGTGAACGGGAGACGTGTTCAAATATGTCTCAGTTTTCCTCCCCTGGTACTCGGGTGCAACATTCCAGACGCTTTACTAACACTCTCCCCACTTGGAGAGTCAGCGCCTTTAACCTCCTGTTTGGCCCAGTTTGCAATTTCTGCGGAAGATGAACTGGAATAGTGAGAACCAATGAGAGACTAGCAGGAGGTGTCTGGACGGGCAAATTTAACTCTCATTTCCCACCAGGAAGAGGAAATAACCAAAGGCTCAGCGTGCCGTGCCGGAACCAGATTAGGGCCTGAAGCCATTCTGTGGTGTTGCGGCCAGCTCAAAAGAAAGCGAGTTGAAGAAAGGAGCTCAGGGGCACTGTAATTCACAAACCTGCAGAGTTATAAATGACAGCTATCGTCCAAAAATATACTGAAGTAAGGCTGCCAAGAGGACTTGAAAGCGGGGCAGAATTGCAGGAAACCGATTTCAGGAGGTAGACTGGAATTGCTTTGAAAGCATAGGAAAAGAGGCAGAACGTCCACAATGATGCACTTGGCCAAAAAGAGCGTATGCGTTTTTTCCTGAATATATTCAGGAAAAAACGCATACGCCCTTTTTGGCCAACCAAGCAAGCTTGCAAAGGAAATCTGCACTACAATGAAGTCTCACTTCCCCCCGGTCAAAAGGGCCATCTGAAAAAAGTGTAAAATCCAGAAAGGCAGGACAGGCCATGGAGAACTGGGAGCCTTGTTATGCTGATGGGCGGGATGTAAACTGCCAACAGACACTCGGGAGAAGTGTATGGTGTTTCCTGAAACATCTAAAAAACAAAGCAACAGAGCCTAGGGCACTTCCACTTATGGTCCTATAGCTTAGGGAAATTAAAATCAAAAAGACACAGCCACCCCAAAGTTTGGGACGCCTCTGTTTACAAGAACCTCGTTTACCGTACAAGTTCAATATCACAGAAAGTGAAAAATGGATAAAGAACTTGTGGTACTTACGTACAATGCAGTATCACTCAGCAATGAAATCTATGTCATCAGGCCCGTAGCAGCATAATGAGTGGATTCAGGAACGATGATTCTCACTGAAATAAGTCACACAGAAAAAGAAACATCATAAGATATCACTAATACACGGAATGTAAACTTGGCTACACAGGAACTGAATTCCAAAACAGAACAGGGTCTCAAATTTAGAAAACCAACTTATGCTTGCTTAAGGGGAAAGGTGAGTTGGGGTGCTGCATAAAACCAGAGATTGAAATGAGCACAGATAAAGTTCCTTAAGCCAAATATGGACTAGACAAGAGCTACTCCTTGCTCAACGAAATGGACTCAACACCCCATATTAAACGCCTAAGAATGTACCTGACTAGTAAGTATCTTAAAACCTATGGATTGCTATGTCTCCAAAAGAGAATCAAGCGTGTGTACAGGGGCATAAACGCAGCAGTGATAGGATTGGAGAGGTTCGGTGAGCAAATGAAGACCCTTTGAAGTCATATTGCATGGTACCCATTCCACGGGTCTCAACTCTCCAGGTTTAAGGTATTCTTCCTTCAGCTAAAACATGCATGTGGAACCCAGAGTATGATCAACCATGTGAACGGGAGACGTGTTCAAATATGTCTCAGTTTTCCTCCCCTGGTACTCGGGTGCAACATTCCAGACGCTTTACTAACACTCTCCCCACTTGGAGAGTCAGCGCCTTTAACCTCCTGTTTGGCCCAGTTTGCAATTTCTGCGGAAGATGAACTGGAATAGTGAGAACCAATGAGAGACTAGCAGGAGGTGTCTGGACGGGCAAATTTAACTCTCATTTCCCACCAGGAAGAGGAAATAACCAAAGGCTCAGCGTGCCGTGCCGGAACCAGATTAGGGCCTTAAGCCATTCTGTGGTGTTGCGGCCAGCTCAAAAGAAAGCGAGTTGAAGAAAGGAGCTCAGGGGCACTGTAATTCACAAACCTGCAGAGTTATAAATGACAGCTATCGTCCAAAAATATACTGAAGTAAGGCTGCCAAGAGGACTTGAAAGCGGGGCAGAATTGCAGGAAACCGATTTCAGGAGGTAGACTGGAATTGCTTTGAAAGCATAGGAAAAGAGGCAGAACGTCCACAATGATGCACTTGGCCAAAAAGAGCGTATGCGTTTTTTCCTGAATATATTCAGGAAAAAACGCATACGCCCTTTTTGGCCAACCAAGCAAGCTTGCAAAGGAAATCTGCACTACAATGAAGTCTCACTTCCCCCCGGTCAAAAGGGCCATCTGAAAAAAGTGTAAAATCCAGAAAGGCAGGACAGGCCATGGAGAACTGGGAGCCTTGTTATGCTGATG
The DNA here is from genome assembly GCF_963455315.2 of Globicephala melas. NCBI lineage: Eukaryota > Metazoa > Chordata > Mammalia > Artiodactyla > Delphinidae > Globicephala > Globicephala melas. The sequence continues at coordinate 1,358,425 of NW_027207219.1, forward strand.
GGCGGGATGTAAACTGCCAACAGACACTCGGGAGAAGTGTATGGTGTTTCCTGAAACATCTAAAAAACAAAGCAACAGAGCCTAGGGCACTTCCACTTATGGTCCTATAGCTTAGGGAAATTAAAATCAAAAAGACACAGCCACCCCAAAGTTTGGGACGCCTCTGTTTACAAGAACCTCGTTTACCGTACAAGTTCAATATCACAGAAAGTGAAAAATGGATAAAGAACTTGTGGTACTTACGTACAATGCAGTATCACTCAGCAATGAAATCTATGTCATCAGGCCCGTAGCAGCATAATGAGTGGATTCAGGTACGATGATTCTCACTGAAATAAGTCACACAGAAAAAGAAACATCATAAGATATCAGTAATACACGGAATGTAAACTTGGCTACACAGGAACTGAATTACAGAACAGAACAGGGTCTCAAATTTAGAAAACCAACTTATGCTTGCTTAAGGGGAAAGGTGAGTTGGGGTGCTGCATAAAACCAGAGATTGAAACGAGCACAGATAAAGTTCCTTAAGCCAAATATGGAATAGACAAGAGCTACTCCTTGCTCAACGAAATGGACTCAACACCCCATATTAAACGCCTAAGAATGTACCTGACTAGTAAGTATCTTAAAACCTATGGATTGCTATGTCTCCAAAAGAGAATCAAGCATGTGTACAGGGGCATAAACGCAGCAGTGATAGGATTGGAGAGGTTCGGTGAGCAAATGAAGACCCTTTGAAGTCATATTGCATGGTACCCATTCCACGGGTCTCAACTCTCCAGGTTTAAGGTATTCTTCCTTCAGCTAAAACATGCATGTGGAACCCAGAGTATGATCAACCATGTGAACGGGAGACGTGTTCAAATATGTCTCAGTTTTCCTCCCCTGGTACTCGGGTGCAACATTCCAGACGCTTTACTAACACTCTCCCCACTTGGAGAGTCAGCGCCTTTAACCTCCTGTTTGGCCCAGTTTGCAATTTCTGCGGAAGATGAACAGGAATAGGGAACACCAATGAGAGACTAGCTGGAGGTGTCTGGACGGGCAAATTTAACTCTCATTTCCCACCAGGAAGAGGAAATAACCAAAGGCTCAGCGTGCCGGGCCGGAACCAGATTAGGGCCTGAAGCCATCCTGCGGTGTTGCGGCCAGCTCAAAAGAAAGCGAGTTGAAGAAAGGAGCTCAGGGGCACTGTAATTCACAAACCTGCAGAGTTATAAATGACAGCTATCGTCCAAAAATATACTGAAGTAAGGCTGCCAAGAGGACTTGAAAGCGGGGCAGAATTGCAGGAAACCGATTTCAGGAGGTAGACTGGAATTGCATTGAAAGCATAGGAAAAGAGGCAGAACGCCCACAATGATGCACTTGGCCAAAAAGGGCGTATGTGTTTTTTCCTGAATATATTCAGGAAAAAACGCATACGCCCTTTTTGGCCAACCAAGCAAGCTTGCACAGGAAATCTGCACTACAATGAAGTCTCACTTCCCCCCGGTCAAAAGGGCCATCTGAAAAAAGTGTAAAATCCAGAAAGGCAGGACAGGCCATGGAGAACTGGGAGCCTTGTTATGCTGATGGGCGGGATGTAAATTGCCAACAGACACTCGGGAGAAGTGTATGGTGTTTCCTGAAACATCTAAACAACAAAGCAACAGAGCCTAGGGCACTTCCACTTATGGTCCTATAGCTTAGGGAAATTAAAATCAAAAAGACACAGCCACCCCAAAGTTTGGGACGCCTCTGTTTACAAGAACCTCGTTTACCGTACAAGTTCAATATCACAGAAAGTGAAAAATGGATAAAGAACTTGTGGTACTTACGTACAATGCAGTATCACTCAGCAATGAAATCTATGTCATCAGGCCCGTAGCAGCATAATGAGTGGATTCAGGTACGATGATTCTCACTGAAATAAGTCACACAGAAAAAGAAACATCATAAGATATCACTAATACACGGAATGTAAACTTGGCTACACAGGAACTGAATTCCAAAACAGAACAGGGTCTCAAATTTAGAAAACCAACTTATGCTTGCTTAAGGGGAAAGGTGAGTTGGGGTGCTGCATAAAACCAGAGATTGAAATGAGCACAGATAAAGTTCCTTAAGCCAAATATGGAATAGACAAGAGCTACTCCTTGCTCAACGAAATGGACTCAACACCGCATATTTAACGCCTAAGAATGTACCTGACTAGTAAGTATCTTAAAACCTATGGATTGCTATGTCTCCAAAAGAGAATCAAGCGTGTGTACAGGGGCATAAACGCAGCAGTGATAGGATTGGAGAGGTTCGGTGAGCAAATGAAGACCCTTTGAAGTCATATTGCATGGTACCCATTCCACGGGTCTCAACTCTCCAGGTTTAAGGTATTCTTCCTTCAGCTAAAACATGCATGTGGAACCCAGAGTATGATCAACCATGTGAACGGGAGACGTGTTCAAATACGTCTCAGTTTTCCTCCCCTGGTACTCGGGTGCAACATTCCAGACGCTTTACTAACACTCTCCCCACTTGGAGAGTCAGCGCCTTTAACCTCCTGGTTGGCCCAGTTTGCAATTTCTGCGGAAGATGAACAGGAATAGGGAACACCAATGAGAGACTAGCTGGAGGTGTCTGGACGGGCAAATTTAACTCTCATTTCCCACCAGCAAGAGGAAATAACCAAAGGCTCAGCGTGCCGTGCCGGAACCAGATTAGGGCCTGAAGCCATCCTGCGGTGTTGCGGCCAGCTCAAAAGAAAGCGAGTTGAAGAAAGGAGCTCAGGGGCACTGTAATTCACAAACCTGCAGCGTTATAAATGACAGCTTTCGTCCAAAAATATACTGAAGTAAGGCTGCCAAGAGGACTTGAAAGCGGGGCAGAATTGCAGGAAACCGATTTCAGGAGGTAGACTGGAATTGCATTGAAAGCATAGGAAAAGAGGCAGAACGTCCACAATGATGCACTTGGCCAAAAAGGGCGTATGCGTTTTTTCCTGAATATATTCAGGAAAAAACGCATACGCCCTTTTTGGCCAACCAAGCAAGCTTGCAAAGGAAATCTGCACTACAATGAAGTCTCACTTCCCCCCGGTCAAAAGGGCCATCTGAAAAAAGTGTAAAATCCAGAAAGGCAGGACAGGCCATGGAGAACTGGGAGCCTTGTTATGCTGATGGGCGGGATGTAAATTGCCAACAGACACTCGGGAGAAGTGTATGGTGTTTCCTGAAACATCTAAACAACAAAGCAACAGAGCCTAGGGCACTTCCACTTATGGTCCTATAGCTTAGGGAAATTAAAATCAAAAAGACACAGCCACCCCAAAGTTTGGGACGCCTCTGTTTACAAGAACCTCGTTTACCGTACAAGTTCAATATCACAGAAAGTGAAAAATGGATAAAGAACTTGTGGTACTTACGTACAATGCAGTATCACTCAGCAATGAAATCTATGTCATCAGGCCCGTAGCAGCATAATGAGTGGATTCAGGTACGATGATTCTCACTGAAATAAGTCACACAGAAAAAGAAACATCATAAGATATCACTAATACACGGAATGTAAACTTGGCTACACAGGAACTGAATTACAGAACAGAACAGGGTCTCAAATTTAGAAAACCAACTTATGCTTGCTTAAGGGGAAAGGTGAGTTGGGGTGCTGCATAAAACCAGAGATTGAAACGAGCACAGATAAAGTTCCTTAAGCCAAATATGGAATAGACAAGAGCTACTCCTTGCTCAACGAAATGGACTCAACACCCCATATTAAACGCCTAAGAATGTACCTGACTAGTAAGTATCTTAAAACCTATGGATTGCTATGTCTCCAAAAGAGAATCAAGCATGTGTACAGGGGCATAAACGCAGCAGTGATAGGATTGGAGAGGTTCGGTGAGCAAATGAAGACCCTTTGAAGTCATATTGCATGGTACCCATTCCACGGGTCTCAACTCTCCAGGTTTAAGGTATTCTTCCTTCAGCTAAAACATGCATGTGGAACCCAGAGTATGATCAACCATGTGAACGGGAGACGTGTTCAAATATGTCTCAGTTTTCCTCCCCTGGTACTCGGGTGCAACATTCCAGACGCTTTACTAACACTCTCCCCACTTGGAGAGTCAGCGCCTTTAACCTCCTGTTTGGCCCAGTTTGCAATTTCTGCGGAAGATGAACAGGAATAGGGAACACCAATGAGAGACTAGCTGGAGGTGTCTGGACGGGCAAATTTAACTCTCATTTCCCACCAGGAAGAGGAAATAACCAAAGGCTCAGCGTGCCGGGCCGGAACCAGATTAGGGCCTGAAGCCATCCTGCGGTGTTGCGGCCAGCTCAAAAGAAAGCGAGTTGAAGAAAGGAGCTCAGGGGCACTGTAATTCACAAACCTGCAGAGTTATAAATGACAGCTATCGTCCAAAAATATACTGAAGTAAGGCTGCCAAGAGGACTTGAAAGCGGGGCAGAATTGCAGGAAACCGATTTCAGGAGGTAGACTGGAATTGCATTGAAAGCATAGGAAAAGAGGCAGAACGCCCACAATGATGCACTTGGCCAAAAAGGGCGTATGTGTTTTTTCCTGAATATATTCAGGAAAAAATGCATACGCCCTTTTTGGCCAACCAAGCAAGCTTGCAAAGGAAATCTGCACTACAATGAAGTCTCACTTCCCCCCGGTCAAAAGGGCCATCTGAAAAAAGTGTAAAATCCAGAAAGGCAGGACAGGCCATGGAGAACTGGGAGCCTTGTTATGCTGATGGGCGGGATGTAAATTGCCAACAGACACTCGGGAGAAGTGTATGGTGTTTCCTGAAACATCTAAAAAACAAAACAACAGAGCCTAGGGCACTTCCACTTATGGTCCTATAGCTTAGGGAAATTAAAATCAAAAAGACACAGCCACCCCAAAGTTTGGGACGCCTCTGTTTACAAGAACCTCGTTTACCGTACAAGTTCAATATCACAGAAAGTGAAAAATGGATAAAGAACTTGTGGTACTTACGTACAATGCAGTATCACTCAGCAATGAAATCTATGTCATCAGGCCCGTAGCAGCATAATGAGTGGATTCAGGTACGATGATTCTCACTGAAATAAGTCACACAGAAAAAGAAACATCATAAGATATCACTAATACACGGAATGTAAACTTGGCTACACAGGAACTGAATTCCAAAACAGAACAGGGTCTCAAATTTAGAAAACCAACTTATGCTTGCTTAAGGGGAAAGGTGAGTTGGGGTGCTGCATAAAACCAGAGATTGAAATGAGCACAGATAAAGTTCCTTAAGCCAAATATGGAATAGACAAGAGCTACTCCTTGCTCAACGAAATGGACTCAACACCGCATATTTAACGCCTAAGTATGTACCTGACTAGTAAGTATCTTAAAACCTATGGATTGCTATGTCTCCAAAAGAGAATCAAGCGTGTGTACAGGGGCATAAACGCAGCAGTGATAGGATTGGAGAGGTTCGGTGAGCAAATGAAGACCCTTTGAAGTCATATTGCATGGTACCCATTCCACGGGTCTCAACTCTCCAGGTTTAAGGTATTCTTCCTTCAGCTAAAACATGCATGTGGAACCCAGAGTATGATCAACCATGTGAACGGGAGACGTGTTCAAATACGTCTCAGTTTTCCTCCCCTGGTACTCGGGTGCAACATTCCAGACGCTTTACTAACACTCTCCCCACTTGGAGAGTCAGCGCCTTTAACCTCCTGGTTGGCCCAGTTTGCAATTTCTGCGGAAGATGAACAGGAATAGGGAACACCAATGAGAGACTAGCTGGAGGTGTCTGGACGGGCAAATTTAACTCTCATTTCCCACCAGGAAGAGGAAATAACCAAAGGCTCAGCGTGCCGTGCCGGAACCAGATTAGGGCCTGAAGCCATCCTGCGGTGTTGCGGCCAGCTCAAAAGAAAGCGAGTTGAAGAAAGGAGCTCAGGGGCACTGTAATTCACAAACCTGCAGCGTTATAAATGACAGCTTTCGTCCAAAAATACACTGAAGTAAGGCTGCCAAGAGGACTTGAAAGCGGGGCAGAATTGCAGGAAACCGATTTCAGGAGGTAGACTGGAATTGCATTGAAAGCATAGGAAAAGAGGCAGAACGTCCACAATGATGCACTTGGCCAAAAAGGGCGTATGCGTTTTTTCCTGAATATATTCAGGAAAAAACGCATACGCCCTTTTTGGCCAACCAAGCAAGCTTGCAAAGGAAATCTGCACTACAATGAAGTCTCACTTCCCCCCGGTCAAAAGGGCCATCTGAAAAAAGTGTAAAATCCAGAAAGGCAGGACAGGCCATGGAGAACTGGGAGCCTTGTTATGCTGATGGGCGGGATGTAAATTGCCAACAGACACTCGGGAGAAGTGTATGGTGTTTCCTGAAACATCTAAAAAACAAAGCAACAGAGCCTAGGGCACTTCCACTTATGGTCCTATAGCTTAGGGAAATTAAAATCAAAAAGACACAGCCACCCCAAAGTTTGGGACGCCTCTGTTTACAAGAACCTCGTTTACCGTACAAGTTCAATATCACAGAAAGTGAAAAATGGATAAAGAACTTGTGGTACTTACGTACAATGCAGTATCACTCAGCAATGAAATCTATGTCATCAGGCCCGTAGCAGCATAATGAGTGGATTCAGGTACGATGATTCTCACTGAAATAAGTCACACAGAAAAAGAAACATCATAAGATATCACTAATACACGGAATGTAAACTTGGCTACACAGGAACTGAATTCCAAAACAGAACAGGGTCTCAAATTTAGAAAACCAACTTATGCTTGCTTAAGGGGAAAGGTGAGTTGGGGTGCTGCATAAAACCAGAGATTGAAATGAGCACAGATAAAGTTCCTTAAGCCAAATATGGAATAGACAAGAGCTACTCCTTGCTCAACGAAATGGACTCAACACCGCATATTAAACGCCTAAGAATGTACCTGACTAGTAAGTATCTTAAAACCTATGGATTGCTATGTCTCCAAAAGAGAATCAAGCGTGTGTACAGGGGCATAAACGCAGCAGTGATAGGATTGGAGAGGTTCGGTGAGCAAATGAAGACCCTTTGAAGTCATATTGCATGGTACCCATTCCACGGGTCTCAACTCTCCAGGTTTAAGGTATTCTTCCTTCAGCTAAAACATGCATGTGGAACCCAGAGTATGATCAACCATGTGAACGGGAGACGTGTTCAAATATGTCTCAGTTTTCCTCCCCTGGTGCTCGGGTGCAACATTCCAGACGCTTTACTAACACTCTCCCCACTTGGAGAGTCAGCGCCTTTAACCTCCTGTTTGGCCCAGTTTGCAATTTCTGCGGAAGATGAACTGGAATAGTGAGAACCAATGAGAGACTAGCAGGAGGTGTCTGGACGGGCAAATTTAACTCTCATTTCCCACCAGGAAGAGGAAATAACCAAAGGCTCAGCGTGCCGTGCCGGAACCAGATTAGGGCCTGAAGCCATTCTGTGGTGTTGCGGCCAGCTCAAAAGAAAGCGAGTTGAAGAAAGGAGCTCAGGGGCACTGTAATTCACAAACCTGCAGAGTTATAAATGACAGCTATCGTCCAAAAATATACTGAAGTAAGGCTGCCAAGAGGACTTGAAAGCGGGGCAGAATTGCAGGAAACCGATTTCAGGAGGTAGACTGGAATTGCATTGAAAGCATAGGAAAAGAGGCAGAACGTCCACAATGATGCACTTGGCCAAAAAGGGCGTATGCGTTTTTTCCTGAATATATTCAGGAAAAAACGCATACGCCCTTTTTGGCCAACCAAGCAAGCTTGCAAAGGAAATCTGCACTACAATGAAGTCTCACTTCCCCCCGGTCAAAAGGGCCATCTGAAAAAAGTGTAAAATCCAGAAAGGCAGGACAGGCCATGGAGAACTGGGAGCCTTGTTATGCTGATGGGCGGGATGTAAATTGCCAACAGCCACTCGGGAGAAGTGTATGGTGTTTCCTGAAACATCTAAAAAACAAAGCAACAGAGCCTAGGGCACTTCCACTTATGGTCCTATAGCTTAGGGAAATTAAAATCAAAAAGACACAGCCACCCCAAAGTTTGGGACGCCTCTGTTTACAAGAACCTCGTTTACCGTACAAGTTCAATATCACAGAAAGTGAAAAATGGATAAAGAACTTGTGGTACTTACGTACAATGCAGTATCACTCAGCAATGAAATCTATGTCATCAGGCCCGTAGCAGCATAATGAGTGGATTCAGGTACGATGATTCTCACTGAAATAAGTCACACAGAAAAAGAAACATCATAAGATATCACTAATACACGGAATGTAAACTTGGCTACACAGGAACTGAATTCCAAAACAGAACAGGGTCTCAAATTTAGAAAACCAACTTATGCTTGCTTAAGGGGAAAGGTGAGTTGGGGTGCTGCATAAAACCAGAGATTGAAATGAGCACAGATAAAGTTCCTTAAGCCAAATATGGACTAGACAAGAGCTACTCCTTGCTCAACGAAATGGACTCAACACCCCATATTAAACGCCTAAGAATGTACCTGACTAGTAAGTATCTTAAAACCTATGGATTGCTATGTCTCCAAAAGAGAATCAAGCGTGTGTACAGGGGCATAAACGCAGCAGTGATAGGATTGGAGAGGTTCGGTGAGCAAATGAAGACCCTTTGAAGTCATATTGCATGGTACCCATTCCACGGGTCTCAACTCTCCAGGTTTAAGGTATTCTTCCTTCAGCTAAAACATGCATGTGGAACCCAGAGTATGATCAACCATGTGAACGGGAGACGTGTTCAAATATGTCTCAGTTTTCCTCCCCTGGTACTCGGGTGCAACATTCCAGATGCTTTACTAACACTCTCCCCACTTGGAGAGTCAGCGCCTTTAACCTCCTGTTTGGCCCAGTTTGCAATTTCTGCGGAAGATGAACAGGAATAGGGAACACCAATGAGAGACTAGCTGGAGGTGTCTGGACGGGCAAATTTAACTCTCATTTCCCACCAGGAAAAGGAAATAACCAAAGGCTCAGCGTGCCGGGCCGGAACCAGATTAGGGCCTGAAGCCATCCTGCGGTGTTGCGGCCAGCTCAGAAGAAAGCGAGTTGAAGAAAGGAGCTCAGGGGCACTGTAATTCACAAACCTGCAGAGTTATAAATGACAGCTATCGTCCAAAAATATACTGAAGTAAGGCTGCCAAGAGGACTTGAAAGCGGGGCAGAATTGCAGGAAACCGATTTCAGGAGGTAGACTGGAATTGCATTGAAAGCATAGGAAAAGAGGCAGAACGCCCACAATGATGCACTTGGCCAAAAAGGGCATATGTGTTTTTTCCTGAATATATTCAGGAAAAAACGCATACGCCCTTTTTGGCCAACCAAGCAAGCTTGCAAAGGAAATCTGCACTACAATGAAGTCTCACTTCCCCCCGGTCAAAAGGGCCATCTGAAAAAAGTGTAAAATCCAGAAAGGCAGGACAGGCCATGGAGAACTGGGAGCCTTGTTATGCTGATGGGCGGGATGTAAATTGCCAACAGACACTCGGGAGAAGTGTATGGTGTTTCCTGAAACATCTAAAAAACAAAGCAACAGAGCCTAGGGCACTTCCACTTATGGTCCTATAGCTTAGGGAAATTAAAATCAAAAAGACACAGCCACCCCAAAGTTTGGGACGCCTCTGTTTACAAGAACCTCGTTTACTGTACAAGTTCAATATCACAGAAAGTGAAAAATGGATAAAGAACTTGTGGTACTTACGTACAATGCAGTATCACTCAGCAATGAAATCTATGTCATCAGGCCCGTAGCAGCATAATGAGTGGATTCAGGTACGATGATTCTCACTGAAATAAGTCACACAGAAAAAGAAACATCATAAGATATCACTAATACACGGAATGTAAACTTGGCTACACAGGAACTGAATTCCAAAACAGAACAGGGTCTCAAATTTAGAAAACCAACTTATGCTTGCTTAAGGGGAAAGGTGAGTTGGGGTGCTGCATAAAACCAGAGATTGAAATGAGCACAGATAAAGTTCCTTAAGCCAAATATGGACTAGACAAGAGCTACTCCTTGCTCAACGAAATGGACTCAACACCGCATATTAAACGCCTAAGAATGTACCTGACTAGTAAGTATCTTAAAACCTATGGATTGCTATGTCTCCAAAAGAGAATCAAGCATGTGTACAGGGGCATAAACGCAGCAGTGATAGGATTGGAGAGGTTCGGTGAGCAAATGAAGACCCTTTGAAGTCATATTGCATGGTACCCATTCCACGGGTCTCAACTCTCCAGGTTTAAGGTATTTTTCCTTCAGCTAAAACATGCATGTGGAACCCAGAGTATGATCAACCATGTGAACGGGAGACGTGTTCAAATACGTCTCAGTTTTCCTCCCCTGGTACTCGGGTGCAACATTCCAGACGCTTTACTAACACTCTCCCCACTTGGAGAGTCAGCGCCTTTAACCTCCTGTTTGGCCCAGTTTGCAATTTCTGCGGAAGATGAACAGGAATAGGGAACACCAATGAGAGACTAGCTGGAGGTGTCTGGACGGGCAAATTTAACTCTCATTTCCCACCAGCAAGAGGAAATAACCAAAGGCTCAGCGTGCCGTGCCGGAACCAGATTATGGCCTGAAGCCATCCTGCGGTGTTGCGGCCAGCTCAAAAGAAAGCGAGTTGAAGAAAGGAGCTCAGGGGCACTGTAATTCACAAACCTGCAGCGTTATAAATGACAGCTTTCGTCCAAAAATATACTGAAGTAAGGCTGCCAAGAGGACTTGAAAGCGGGGCAGAATTGCAGGAAACCGATTTCAGGAGGTAGACTGGAATTGCATTGAAAGCATAGGAAAAGAGGCAGAACGTCCACAATGATGCACTTGGCCAAAAAGGGCGTATGCGTTTTTTCCTGAATATATTCAGGAAAAAACGCATACGCCCTTTTTGGCCAACCAAGCAAGCTTGCAAAGGAAATCTGCACTACAATGAAGTCTCACTTCCCCCCGGTCAAAAGGGCCATCTGAAAAAAGTGTAAAATCCAGAAAGGCAGGACAGGCCATGGAGAACTGGGAGCCTTGTTATGCTGATGGGCGGGATGTAAATTGCCAACAGACACTCCGGAGAAGTGTATGGTGTTTCCTGAAACATCTAAACAACAAAGCAACAGAGCCTAGGGCACTTCCACTTATGGTCCTATAGCTTAGGGAAATTAAAATCAAAAAGACACAGCCACCCCAAAGTTTGGGACGCCTCTGTTTACAAGAACCTCGTTTACCGTACAAGTTCAATATCATAGAAAGTGAAAAATGGATAAAGAACTTGTGGTACTTACGTACAATGCTGTATCACTCAGCAATGAAATCTATGTCATCAGGCCCGTAGCAGCATAATGAGTGGATTCAGGTACGATGATTCTCACTGAAATAAGTCACACAGAAAAAGAAACATCATAAGATATCACTAATACACGGAATGTAAACTTGGCTACACAGGAACTGAATTCCAAAACAGAACAGGGTCTCAAATTTAGAAAACCAACTTATGCTTGCTTAAGGGGAAAGGTGAGTTGGGGTGCTGCGTAAAACCAGAGATTGAAATGAGCACAGATAAAGTTCCTTAAGCCAAATATGGAATAGACAAGAGCTACTCCTTGCTCAACGAAATGGACTCAACACCGCATATTAAACGCCTAAGAATGTACCTGACTAGTAAGTATCTTAAAACCTATGGATTGCTATGTCTCCAAAAGAGAATCAAGCGTGTGTACAGGGGCATAAACGCAGCAGTGATAGGATTGGAGAGGTTCGGTGAGCAAATGAAGACCCTTTGAAGTCATATTGCATGGTACCCATTCCACGGGTCTCAACTCTCCAGGTTTAAGGTATTCTTCCTTCAGCTAAAACATGCATGTGGAACCCAGAGTATGATCAACCATGTGAACGGGAGACGTGTTCAAATATGTCTCAGTTTTCCTCCCCTGGTGCTCGGGTGCAACATTCCAGACGCTTTACTAACACTCTCCCCACTTGGAGAGTCAGCGCCTTTAACCTCCTGTTTGGCCCAGTTTGCAATTTCTGCGGAAGATGAACTGGAATAGTGAGAACCAATGAGAGACTAGCAGGAGGTGTCTGGACGGGCAAATTTAACTCTCATTTCCCACCAGGAAGAGGAAATAACCAAAGGCTCAGCGTGCCGTGCCGGAACCAGATTAGGGCCTGAAGCCATTCTGTGGTGTTGCGGCCAGCTCAAAAGAAAGCGAGTTGAAGAAAGGAGCTCAGGGGCACTGTAATTCACAAACCTGCAGAGTTATAAATGACAGCTATCGTCCAAAAATATACTGAAGTAAGGCTGCCAAGAGGACTTGAAAGCGGGGCAGAATTGCAGGAAACCGATTTCAGGAGGTAGACTGGAATTGCATTGAAAGCATAGGAAAAGAGGCAGAACGTCCACAATGATGCACTTGGCCAAAAAGGGCGTATGCGTTTTTTCCTGAATATATTCAGGAAAAAACGCATACGCCCTTTTTGGCCAACCAAGCAAGCTTGCAAAGGAAATCTGCACTACAATGAAGTCTCACTTCCCCCCGGTCAAAAGGGCCATCTGAAAAAAGTGTAAAATCCAGAAAGGCAGGACAGGCCATGGAGAACTGGGAGCCTTGTTATGCTGATGGGCGGGATGTAAATTGCCAACAGCCACTCGGGAGAAGTGTATGGTGTTTCCTGAAACATCTAAAAAACAAAGCAACAGAGCCTAGGGCACTTCCACTTATGGTCCTATAGCTTAGGGAAATTAAAATCAAAAAGACACAGCCACCCCAAAGTTTGGGACGCCTCTGTTTACAAGAACCTCGTTTACCGTACAAGTTCAATATCACAGAAAGTGAAAAATGGATAAAGAACTTGTGGTACTTACGTACAATGCAGTATCACTCAGCAATGAAATCTATGTCATCAGGCCCGTAGCAGCATAATGAGTGGATTCAGGTACGATGATTCTCACTGAAATAAGTCACACAGAAAAAGAAACATCATAAGATATCACTAATACACGGAATGTAAACTTGGCTACACAGGAACTGAATTCCAAAACAGAACAGGGTCTCAAATTTAGAAAACCAACTTATGCTTGCTTAAGGGGAAAGGTGAGTTGGGGTGCTGCATAAAACCAGAGATTGAAATGAGCACAGATAAAGTTCCTTAAGCCAAATATGGACTAGACAAGAGCTACTCCTTGCTCAACGAAATGGACTCAACACCCCATATTAAACGCCTAAGAATGTACCTGACTAGTAAGTATCTTAAAACCTATGGATTGCTATGTCTCCAAAAGAGAATCAAGCGTGTGTACAGGGGCATAAACGCAGCAGTGATAGGATTGGAGAGGTTCGGTGAGCAAATGAAGACCCTTTGAAGTCATATTGCATGGTACCCATTCCACGGGTCTCAACTCTCCAGGTTTAAGGTATTCTTCCTTCAGCTAAAACATGCATGTGGAACCCAGAGTATGATCAACCATGTGAACGGGAGACGTGTTCAAATATGTCTCAGTTTTCCTCCCCTGGTACTCGGGTGCAACATTCCAGATGCTTTACTAACACTCTCCCCACTTGGAGAGTCAGCGCCTTTAACCTCCTGTTTGGCCCAGTTTGCAATTTCTGCGGAAGATGAACAGGAATAGGGAACACCAATGAGAGACTAGCTGGAGGTGTCTGGACGGGCAAATTTAACTCTCATTTCCCACCAGGAAAAGGAAATAACCAAAGGCTCAGCGTGCCGGGCCGGAACCAGATTAGGGCCTGAAGCCATCCTGCGGTGTTGCGGCCAGCTCAGAAGAAAGCGAGTTGAAGAAAGGAGCTCAGGGGCACTGTAATTCACAAACCTGCAGAGTTATAAATGACAGCTATCGTCCAAAAATATACTGAAGTAAGGCTGCCAAGAGGACTTGAAAGCGGGGCAGAATTGCAGGAAACCGATTTCAGGAGGTAGACTAGAATTGCATTGAAAGCATAGGAAAAGAGGCAGAACGCCCACAATGATGCACTTGGCCAAAAAGGGCATATGTGTTTTTTCCTGAATATATTCAGGAAAAAACGCATACGCCCTTTTTGGCCAACCAAGCAAGCTTGCAAAGGAAATCTGCACTACAATGAAGTCTCACTTCCCCCCGGTCAAAAGGGCCATCTGAAAAAAGTGTAAAATCCAGAAAGGCAGGACAGGCCATGGAGAACTGGGAGCCTTGTTATGCTGATGGGCGGGATGTAAATTGCCAACAGACACTCGGGAGAAGTGTATGGTGTTTCCTGAAACATCTAAACAACAAAGCAACAGAGCCTAGGGCACTTCCACTTATGGTCCTATAGCTTAGGGAAATTAAAATCAAAAAGACACAGCCACCCCAAAGTTTGGGACGCCTCTGTTTACAAGAACCTCGTTTACCGTACAAGTTCAATATCATAGAAAGTGAAAAATGGATAAAGAACTTGTGGTACTTACGTACAATGCTGTATCACTCAGCAATGAAATCTATGTCATCAGGCCCGTAGCAGCATAATGAGTGGATTCAGGTACGATGATTCTCACTGAAATAAGTCACACAGAAAAAGAAACATCATAAGATATCACTAATACACGGAATGTAAACTTGGCTACACAGGAACTGAATTCCAAAACAGAACAGGGTCTCAAATTTAGAAAACCAACTTATGCTTGCTTAAGGGGAAAGGTGAGTTGGGGTGCTGCGTAAAACCAGAGATTGAAATGAGCACAGATAAAGTTCCTTAAGCCAAATATGGAATAGACAAGAGCTACTCCTTGCTCAACGAAATGGACTCAACACCGCATATTAAACGCCTAAGAATGTACCTGACTAGTAAGTATCTTAAAACCTATGGATTGCTATGTCTCCAAAAGAGAATCAAGCGTGTGTACAGGGGCATAAACGCAGCAGTGATAGGATTGGAGAGGTTCGGTGAGCAAATGAAGACCCTTTGAAGTCATATTGCATGGTACCCATTCCACGGGTCTCAACTCTCCAGGTTTAAGGTATTTTTCCTTCAGCTAAAACATGCATGTGGAACCCAGAGTATGATCAACCATGTGAATGGGAGACGTGTTCAAATACGTCTCAGTTTTCCTCCCCTGGTACTCGGGTGCAACATTCCAGACGCTTTACTAACACTCTCCCCACTTGGAGAGTCAGCGCCTTTAACCTCCTGTTTGGCCCAGTTTGCAATTTCTGCGGAAGATGAACAGGAATACGGAACACCAATGAGAGACTAGCTGGAGGTGTATGGACGGGCAAATATAACTCTCATTTCCCACCAGCAAGAGGAAATAACCAAAGGCTCAGCGTGCCGTGCCGGAACCAGATTAGGGCCTGAAGCCATCCTGCGGTGTTGCGGCCAGCTCAAAAGAAAGCGAGTTGAAGAAAGGAGCTCAGGGGCACTGTAATTCACAAACCTGCAGCGTTATAAATGACAGCTTTCGTCCAAAAATATACTGAAGTAAGGCTGCCAAGAGGACTTGAAAGCGGGGCAGAATTGCAGGAAACCGATTTCAGGAGGTAGACTGGAATTGCATTGAAAGCATAGGAAAAGAGGCAGAACGTCCACAATGATGCACTTGGCCAAAAAGGGCGTATGCGTTTTTTCCTGAATATATTCAGGAAAAAACGCATACGCCCTTTTTGGCCAACCAAGCAAGCTTGCAAAGGAAATCTGCACTACAATGAAGTCTCACTTCCCCCCGGTCAAAAGGGCCATCTGAAAAAAGTGTAAAATCCAGAAAGGCAGGACAGGCCATGGAGAACTGGGAGCCTTGTTATGCTGATGGGCGGGATGTAAATTGCCAACAGACACTCGGGAGAAGTGTATGGTGTTTCCTGAAACATCTAAACAACAAAGCAACAGAGCCTAGGGCACTTCCACTTATGGTCCTATAGCTTAGGGAAATTAAAATCAAAAAGACACAGCCACCCCAAAGTTTGGGACGCCTCTGTTTACAAGAACCTCGTTTACCGTACAAGTTCAATATCACAGAAAGTGAAAAATGGATAAAGAACTTGTGGTACTTACGTACAATGCAGTATCACTCAGCAATGAAATCTATGTCATCAGGCCCGTAGCAGCATAATGAGTGGATTCAGGTACGATGATTCTCACTGAAATAAGTCACACAGAAAAAGAAACATCATAAGATATCACTAATACACGGAATGTAAACTTGGCTACACAGGAACTGAATTCCAAAACAGAACAGGGTCTCAAATTTAGAAAACCAACTTATGCTTGCTTAAGGGGAAAGGTGAGTTGGGGTGCTGCATAAAACCAGAGATTGAAATGAGCACAGATAAAGTTCCTTAAGCCAAATATGGAATAGACAAGAGCTACTCCTTGCTCAACGAAATGGACTCAACACCGCATATTAAACGCCTAAGAATGTACCTGACTAGTAAGTATCTTAAAACCTATGGATTGCTATGTCTCCAAAAGAGAATCAAGCGTGTGTACAGGGGCATAAACGCAGCAGTGATAGGATTGGAGAGGTTCGGTGAGCAAATGAAGACCCTTTGAAGTCATATTGCATGGTACCCATTCCACGGGTCTCAACTCTCCAGGTTTAAGGTATTCTTCCTTCAGCTAGAACATGCATGTGGAACCCAGAGTATGATCAACCATGTGAACGGGAGACGTGTTCAAATACGTCTCAGTTTTCCTCCCCTGGTACTCGGGTGCAACATTCCAGACGCTTTACTAACACTCTCCCCACTTGGAGAGTCAGCGCCTTTAACCTCCTGTTTGGCCCAGTTTGCAATTTCTGCGGAAGATGAACAGGAATAGGGAACACCAATGAGAGACTAGCTGGAGGTGTCTGGACGGGCAAATTTAACTCTCATTTCCCACCAGGAAGAGGAAATAACCAAAGGCTCAGCGTGCCGTGCCGGAACCAGATTAGGGCCTGAAGCCATCCTGCGGTGTTGCGGCCAGCTCAAAAGAAAGCGAGTTGAAGAAAGGAGCTCAGGGGCACTGTAATTCACAAACCTGCAGCGTTATAAATGACAGCTTTCGTCCAAAAATATACTGAAGTAAGGCTGCCAAGAGGACTTGAAAGCGGGGCAGAATTGCAGGAAACCGATTTCAGGAGGTAGACTGGAATTGCATTGAAAGCATAGGAAAAGAGGCAGAACGTCCACAATGATGCACTTGGCCAAAAAGGGCGTATGCGTTTTTTCCTGAATATATTCAGGAAAAAACGCATACGCCCTTTTTGGCCAACCAAGCAAGCTTGCAAAGGAAATCTGCACTACAATGAAGTCTCACTTCCCCCCGGTCAAAAGGGCCATCTGAAAAAAGTGTAAAATCCAGAAAGGCAGGACAGGCCATGGAGAACTGGGAGCCTTGTTATGCTGATGGGCGGGATGTAAATTGCCAACAGACACTCGGGAGAAGTGTATGGTGTTTCCTGAAACATCTAAAAAACAAAGCAACAGAGCCTAGGGCACTTCCACTTATGGTCCTATAGCTTAGGGAAATTAAAATCAAAAAGACACAGCCACCCCAAAGTTTGGGACGCCTCTGTTTACAAGAACCTCGTTTACCGTACAAGTTCAATATCACAGAAAGTGAAAAATGGATAAAGAACTTGTGGTACTTACGTACAATGCAGTATCACTCAGCAATGAAATCTATGTCATCAGGCCCGTAGCAGCATAATGAGTGGATTCAGGTACGATGATTCTCACTGAAATAAGTCACACAGAAAAAGAAACATCATAAGATATCACTAATACACGGAATGTAAACTTGGCTACACAGGAACTGAATTCCAAAACAGAACAGGGTCTCAAATTTAGAAAACCAACTTATGCTTGCTTAAGGGGAAAGGTGAGTTGGGGTGCTGCATAAAACCAGAGATTGAAATGAGCACAGATAAAGTTCCTTAAGCCAAATATGGACTAGACAAGAGCTACTCCTTGCTCAACGAAATGGACTCAACACCCCATATTAAACGCCTAAGAATGTACCTGACTAGTAAGTATCTTAAAACCTATGGATTGCTATGTCTCCAAAAGAGAATCAAGCGTGTGTACAGGGGCATAAACGCAGCAGTGATAGGATTGGAGAGGTTCGGTGAGCAAATGAAGACCCTTTGAAGTCATATTGCATGGTACACATTCCACGGGTCTCAACTCTCCAGGTT
The DNA here is from genome assembly GCF_963455315.2 of Globicephala melas. Taxonomy (NCBI): domain Eukaryota; kingdom Metazoa; phylum Chordata; class Mammalia; order Artiodactyla; family Delphinidae; genus Globicephala; species Globicephala melas. Next base: position 1,376,593 of record NW_027207219.1, read on the forward strand.
TAAGGTATTCTTCCTTCAGCTAAAACATGCATGTGGAACCCAGAGTATGATCAACCATGTGAACGGGAGACGTGTTCAAATATGTCTCAGTTTTCCTCCCCTGGTACTCGGGTGCAACATTCCAGACGCTTTACTAACACTCTCCCCACATGGAGAGTCAGCGCCTTTAACCTCCTGTTTGGCCCAGTTTGCAATTTCTGTGGAAGATGAACTGGAATAGTGAGAACCAATGAGAGACTAGCAGGAGGTGTCTGGACGGGCAAATTTAACTCTCATTTCCCACCAGGAAGAGGAAATAACCAAAGGCTCAGCGTGCCGTGCCGGAACCAGATTAGGGCCTGAAGCCATTCTGTGGTGTTGCGGCCAGCTCAAAAGAAAGCGAGTTGAAGAAAGGAGCTCAGGGGCACTGTAATTCACAAACCTGCAGCGTTATAAATGACAGCTTTCGTCCAAAAATATACTGAAGTAAGGCTGCCAAGAGGACTTGAAAGCGGGGCAGAATTGCAGGAAACCGATTTCAGGAGGTAGACTGGAATTGCATTGAAAGCATAGGAAAAGAGGCAGAACGTCCACAATGATGCACTTGGCCAAAAAGGGCGTATGCGTTTTTTCCTGAATATATTCAGGAAAAAACGCATACGCCCTTTTTGGCCAACCAAGCAAGCTTGCAAAGGAAATCTGCACTACAATGAAGTCTCACTTCCCCCCGGTCAAAAGGGCCATCTGAAAAAAGTGTAAAATCCAGAAAGGCAGGACAGGCCATGGAGAACTGGGAGCCTTGTTATGCTGATGGGCGGGATGTAAATTGCCAACAGACACTCGGGAGAAGTGTGTGGTGTTTCCTGAAACATCTAAAAAACAAAGCAACAGAGCCTAGGGCACTTCCACTTATGGTCCTATAGCTTAGGGAAATTAAAATCAAAAAGACACAGCCACCCCAAAGTTTGGGACGCCTCTGTTTACAAGAACCTCGTTTACCGTACAAGTTCAATATCACAGAAAGTGAAAAATGGATAAAGAACTTGTGGTACTTACGTACAATGCAGTATCACTCAGCAATGAAATCTATGTCATCAGGCCCGTAGCAGCATAATGAGTGGATTCAGGTACGATGATTCTCACTGAAATAAGTCACACAGAAAAAGAAACATCATAAGATATCACTAATACACGGAATGTAAACTTGGCTACACAGGAACTGAATTCCAAAACAGAACAGGGTCTCAAATTTAGAAAACCAACTTATGCTTGCTTAAGGGGAAAGGTGAGTTGGGGTGCTGCATAAAACCAGAGATTGAAATGAGCACAGATAAAGTTCCTTAAGCCAAATATGGACTAGACAAGAGCTACTCCTTGCTCAACGAAATGGACTCAACACCCCATATTAAACGCCTAAGAATGTACCTAACTAGTAAGTATCTTAAAACCTATGGATTGCTATGTCTCCAAAAGAGAATCAAGCGTGTGTACAGGGGCATAAACGCAGCAGTGATAGGATTGGAGAGGTTCGGTGAGCAAATGAAGACCCTTTGAAGTCATATTGCATGGTACCCATTCCACGGGTCTCAACTCTCCAGGTTTAAGGTATTCTTCCTTCAGCTAAAACATGCATGTGGAACCCAGAGTATGATCAACCATGTGAACGGGAGACGTGTTCAAATACGTCTCAGTTTTCCTCCCCTGGTACTCGGGTGCAACATTCCAGACGCTTTACTAACACTCTCCCCACTTGGAGAGTCAGCGCCTTTAACCTCCTGTTTGGCCCAGTTTGCAATTTCTGCGGAAGATGAACAGGAATAGGGAACACCAATGAGAGACTAGCTGGAGGTGTCTGGACGGGCAAATTTAACTCTCATTTCCCACCAGGAAGAGGAAATAACCAAAGGCTCAGCATGCCGTGCCGGAACCAGATTAGGGCCTGAAGCCATCCTGCGGTGTTGCGGCCAGCTCAAAAGAAAGCGAGTTGAAGAAAGGAGCTCAGGGGCACTGTAATTCACAAACCTGCAGAGTTATAAATGACAGCTATCGTCCAAAAATATACTGAAGTAAGGCTTCCAAGAGGACTTGAAAGCGGGGCAGAATTGCAGGAAACCGATTTCAGGAGGTAGACTGGAATTGCATTGAAAGCATAGGAAAAGAGGCAGAACGTCCACAATGATGCACTTGGCCAAAAAGGGCGTATGCGTTTTTTCCTGAATATATTCAGGAAAAAACGCATACGCCCTTTTTGGCCAACCAAGCAAGCTTGCAAAGGAAATCTGCACTACAATGAAGTCTCACTTCCCCCCGGTCAAAAGGGCCATCTGAAAAAAGTGTAAAATCCAGAAAGGCAGGACAGGCCATGGAGAACTGGGAGCCTTGTTATGCTGATGGGCGGGATGTAAACTGCCAACAGACACTCGGGAGAAGTGTATGGTGTTTCCTGAAACATCTAAACAACAAAGCAACAGAGCCTAGGGCACTTCCACTTATGGTCCTATAGCTTAGGGAAATTAAAATCAAAAAGACACAGCCACCCCAAAGTTTGGGACGCCTCTGTTTACAAGAACCTCGTTTACCGTACAAGTTCAATATCACAGAAAGTGAAAAATGGATAAAGAACTTGTGGTACTTACGTACAATGCAGTATCACTCAGCAATGAAATCTATGTCATCAGGCCCGTAGCAGCATAATGAGTGGATTCAGGTACGATGATTCTCACTGAAATAAGTCACACAGATAAAGAAACATCATAAGATATCACTAATACACGGAATGTAAACTTGGCTACACAGGAACTGAATTCCAAAACAGAACAGGGTCTCAAATTTAGAAAACCAACTTATGCTTGCTTAAGGGGAAAGGTGAGTTGGGGTGCTGCATAAAACCAGAGACTGAAACGAGCACAGATAAAGTTCCTTAAGCCAAATATGGAATAGACAAGAGCTACTCCTTGCTCAACGAAATGGACTCAACACCGCATATTAAACGCCTAAGAATGTACCTGACTAGTAAGTATCTTAAAACCTATGGATTGCTATGTCTCCAAAAGAGAATCAAGCGTGTGTACAGGGGCATAAACGCAGCAGTGATAGGATTGGAGAGGTTCGGTGAGCAAATGAAGACCCTTTGAAGTCATATTGCATGGTACCCATTCCACGGGTCTCAACTCTCCAGGTTTAAGGTATTCTTCCTTCAGCTAAAACATGCATGTGGAACCCAGAGTATGATCAACCATGTGAACGGGAGACGTGTTCAAATATGTCTCAGTTTTCCTGCCCTGGTACTCGGGTGCAACATTCCAGATGCTTTACTAACACTCTCCCCACTTGGAGAGTCAGCGCCTTTAACCTCCTGTTTGGCCCAGTTTGCAATTTCTGCGGAAGATGAACAGGAATAGGGAACACCAATGAGAGACTAGCTGGAGGTGTCTGGACGGGCAAATTTAACTCTCATTTCCCACCAGGAAGAGGAAATAACCAAAGTCTCAGCGTGCCGGGCCGGAACCAGATTAGGGCCTGAAGCCATCCTGCGGTGTTGCGGCCAGCTCAAAAGAAAGCGAGTTGAAGAAAGGAGCTCAGGGGCACTGTAATTCACAAACCTGCAGAGTTATAAATGACAGCTATCGTCCAAAAATATACTGAAGTAAGGCTGCCAAGAGGACTTGAAAGCGGGGCAGAATTGCAGGAAACCGATTTCAGGAGGTAGACTGGAATTGCATTGAAAGCATAGGAAAAGAGGCAGAACGCCCACAATGATGCACTTGGCCAAAAAGGGCGTATGTGTTTTTTCCTGAATATATTCAGGAAAAAACGCATACGCCCTTTTTGGCCAACCAAGCAAGCTTGCAAAGGAAATCTGCACTACAATGAAGTCTCACTTCCCCCCGGTCAAAAGGGCCATCTGAAAAAAGTGTAAAATCCAGAAAGGCAGGACAGGCCATGGAGAACTGGGAGCCTTGTTATGCTGATGGGCGGGATGTAAATTGCCAACAGACACTCGGGAGAAGTGTATGGTGTTTCCTGAAACATCTAAACAACAAAGCAACAGAGCCTAGGGCACTTCCACTTATGGTCCTATAGCTTAGGGAAATTAAAATCAAAAAGACACAGCCACCCCAAAGTTTGGGACGCCTCTGTTTACAAGAACCTCGTTTACCGTACAAGTTCAATATCACAGAAAGTGAAAAATGGATAAAGAACTTGTGGTACTTATGTACAATGCAGTATCACTCAGCAATGAAATCTATGTCATCAGGCCCGTAGCAGCATAATGAGTGGATTCAGGTACGATGATTCTCACTGAAATAAGTAACACAGAAAAAGAAACATCATAAGATATCACTAATACACGGAATGTAAACTTGGCTACACAGGAACTGAATTCCAAAACAGAACAGGGTCTCAAATTTAGAAAACCAACTTATGCTTGCTTAAGGGGAAAGGTGAGTTGGGGTGCTGCATAAAACCAGAGATTGAAATGAGCACAGATAAAGTTCCTTAAGCCAAATATGGACTAGACAAGAGCTACTCCTTGCTCAACGAAATGGACTCAACACCGCATATTTAACGCCTAAGAATGTACCTGACTAGTAAGTATCTTAAAACCTATGGATTGCTATGTCTCCAAAAGAGAATCAAGCGTGTGTACAGGGGCATAAACGCAGCAGTGATAGGATTGGAGAGGTTCGGTGAGCAAATGAAGACCCTTTGAAGTCATATTGCATGGTACCCATTCCACGGGTCTCAACTCTCCAGGTTTAAGGTATTCTTCCTTCAGCTAAAACATGCATGTGGAACCCAGAGTATGATCAACCATGTGAACGGGAGACGTGTTCAAATACGTCTCAGTTTTCCTCCCCTGGTACTCGGGTGCAACATTCCAGACGCTTTACTAACACTCTCCCCACTTGGAGAGTCAGCGCCTTTAACCTCCTGTTTGGCCCAGTTTGCAATTTCTGCGGAAGATGAACAGGAATAGGGAACACCAATGAGAGACTAGCTGGAGGTGTCTGGACGGGCAAATTTAACTCTCATTTCCCACCAGGAAGAGGAAATAACCAAAGGCTCAGCGTGCCGTGCCGGAACCAGATTAGGGCCTGAAGCCATCCTGCGGTGTTGCGGCCAGCTCAAAAGAAAGCGAGTTGAAGAAAGGAGCTCAGGGGCACTGTAATTCACAAACCTGCAGCGTTATAAATGACAGCTTTCGTCCAAAAATATACTGAAGTAAGGCTGCCAAGAGGACTTGAAAGCGGGGCAGAATTGCAGGAAACCGATTTCAGGAGGTAGACTGGAATTGCATTGAAAGCATAGGAAAAGAGGCAGAACGTCCACAATGATGCACTTGGCCAAAAAGGGCGTATGCGTTTTTTCCTGAATATATTCAGGAAAAAACGCATACGCCCTTTTTGGCCAACCAAGCAAGCTTGCAAAGGAAATCTGCACTACAATGAAGTCTCACTTCCCCCCGGTCAAAAGGGCCATCTGAAAAAAGTGTAAAATCCAGAAAGGCAGGACAGGCCATGGAGAACTGGGAGCCTTGTTATGCTGATGGGCGGGATGTAAATTGCCAACAGACACTCGGGAGAAGTGTGTGGTGTTTCCTGAAACATCTAAAAAACAAAGCAACAGAGCCTAGGGCACTTCCACTTATGGTCCTATAGCTTAGGGAAATTAAAATCAAAAAGACACAGCCACCCCAAAGTTTGGGACGCCTCTGTTTACAAGAACCTCGTTTACCGTACAAGTTCAATATCACAGAAAGTGAAAAATGGATAAAGAACTTGTGGTACTTACGTACAATGCAGTATCACTCAGCAATGAAATCTATGTCATCAGGCCCGTAGCAGCATAATGAGTGGATTCAGGTACGATGATTCTCACTGAAATAAGTCACACAGAAAAAGAAACATCATAAGATATCACTAATACACGGAATGTAAACTTGGCTACACAGGAACTGAATTCCAAAACAGAACAGGGTCTCAAATTTAGAAAACCAACTTATGCTTGCTTAAGGGGAAAGGTGAGTTGGGGTGCTGCATAAAACCAGAGATTGAAATGAGCACAGATAAAGTTCCTTAAGCCAAATATGGACTAGACAAGAGCTACTCCTTGCTCAACGAAATGGACTCAACACCCCATATTAAACGCCTAAGAATGTACCTGACTAGTAAGTATCTTAAAACCTATGGATTGCTATGTCTCCAAAAGAGAATCAAGCGTGTGTACAGGGGCATAAACGCAGCAGTGATAGGATTGGAGAGGTTCGGTGAGCAAATGAAGACCCTTTGAAGTCATATTGCATGGTACCCATTCCACGGGTCTCAACTCTCCAGGTTTAAGGTATTCTTCCTTCAGCTAAAACATGCATGTGGAACCCAGAGTATGATCAACCATGTGAACGGGAGACGTGTTCAAATACGTCTCAGTTTTCCTCCCCTGGTACTCGGGTGCAACATTCCAGACGCTTTACTAACACTCTCCCCACTTGGAGAGTCAGCGCCTTTAACCTCCTGTTTGGCCCAGTTTGCAATTTCTGCGGAAGATGAACAGGAATAGGGAACACCAATGAGAGACTAGCTGGAGGTGTCTGGACGGGCAAATTTAACTCTCATTTCCCACCAGGAAGAGGAAATAACCAAAGGCTCAGCGTGCCGTGCCGGAACCAGATTAGGGCCTGAAGCCATCCTGCGGTGTTGCGGCCAGCTCAAAAGAAAGCGAGTTGAAGAAAGGAGCTCAGGGGCACTGTAATTCACAAACCTGCAGAGTTATAAATGACAGCTATCGTCCAAAAATATACTGAAGTAAGGCTTCCAAGAGGACTTGAAAGCGGGGCAGAATTGCAGGAAACCGATTTCAGGAGGTAGACTGGAATTGCATTGAAAGCATAGGAAAAGAGGCAGAACGTCCACAATGATGCACTTGGCCAAAAAGGGCGTATGCGTTTTTTCCTGAATATATTCAGGAAAAAACGCATACGCCCTTTTTGGCCAACCAAGCAAGCTTGCAAAGGAAATCTGCACTACAATGAAGTCTCACTTCCCCCCGGTCAAAAGGGCCATCTGAAAAAAGTGTAAAATCCAGAAAGGCAGGACAGGCCATGGAGAACTGGGAGCCTTGTTATGCTGATGGGCGGGATGTAAACTGCCAACAGACACTCGGGAGAAGTGTATGGTGTTTCCTGAAACATCTAAACAACAAAGCAACAGAGCCTAGGGCACTTCCACTTATGGTCCTATAGCTTAGGGAAATTAAAATCAAAAAGACACAGCCACCCCAAAGTTTGGGACGCCTCTGTTTACAAGAACCTCGTTTACCGTACAAGTTCAATATCACAGAAAGTGAAAAATGGATAAAGAACTTGTGGTACTTACGTACAATGCAGTATCACTCAGCAATGAAATCTATGTCATCAGGCCCGTAGCAGCATAATGAGTGGATTCAGGTACGATGATTCTCACTGAAATAAGTCACACAGATAAAGAAACATCATAAGATATCACTAATACACGGAATGTAAACTTGGCTACACAGGAACTGAATTCCAAAACAGAACAGGGTCTCAAATTTAGAAAACCAACTTATGCTTGCTTAAGGGGAAAGGTGAGTTGGGGTGCTGCATAAAACCAGAGATTGAAACGAGCACAGATAAAGTTCCTTAAGCCAAATATGGAATAGACAAGAGCTACTCCTTGCTCAACGAAATGGACTCAACACCCCATATTAAACGCCTAAGAATGTACCTGACTAGTAAGTATCTTAAAACCTATGGATTGCTATGTCTCCAAAAGAGAATCAAGCGTGTGTACAGGGGCATAAACGCAGCAGTGATAGGATTGGAGAGGTTCGGTGAGCAAATGAAGACCCTTTGAAGTCATATTGCATGGTACCCATTCCACGGGTCTCAACTCTCCAGGTTTAAGGTATTCTTCCTTCAGCTAAAACATGCATGTGGAACCCAGAGTATGATCAACCATGTGAACGGGAGACGTGTTCAAATATGTCTCAGTTTTCCTCCCCTGGTACTCGGGTGCAACATTCCAGATGCTTTACTAACACTCTCCCCACTTGGAGAGTCAGCGCCTTTAACCTCCTGTTTGGCCCAGTTTGCAATTTCTGCGGAAGATGAACAGGAATAGGGAACACCAATGAGAGACTAGCTGGAGGTGTCTGGACGGGCAAATTTAACTCTCATTTCCCACCAGGAAGAGGAAATAACCAAAGTCTCAGCGTGCCGGGCCGGAACCAGATTAGGGCCTGAAGCCATCCTGCGGTGTTGCGGCCAGCTCAAAAGAAAGCGAGTTGAAGAAAGGAGCTCAGGGGCACTGTAATTCACAAACCTGCAGAGTTATAAATGACAGCTATCGTCCAAAAATATACTGAAGTAAGGCTGCCAAGAGGACTTGAAAGCGGGGCAGAATTGCAGGAAACCGATTTCAGGAGGTAGACTGGAATTGCATTGAAAGCATAGGAAAAGAGGCAGAACGCCCACAATGATGCACTTGGCCAAAAAGGGCGTATGTGTTTTTTCCTGAATATATTCAGGAAAAAACGCATACGCCCTTTTTGGCCAACCAAGCAAGCTTGCAAAGGAAATCTGCACTACAATGAAGTCTCACTTCCCCCCGGTCAAAAGGGCCATCTGAAAAAAGTGTAAAATCCAGAAAGGCAGGACAGGCCATGGAGAACTGGGAGCCTTGTTATGCTGATGGGCGGGATGTAAATTGCCAACAGACACTCGGGAGAAGTGTATGGTGTTTCCTGAAACATCTAAACAACAAAGCAACAGAGCCTAGGGCACTTCCACTTATGGTCCTATAGCTTAGGGAAATTAAAATCAAAAAGACACAGCCACCCCAAAGTTTGGGACGCCTCTGTTTACAAGAACCTCGTTTACCGTACAAGTTCAATATCACAGAAAGTGAAAAATGGATAAAGAACTTGTGGTACTTATGTACAATGCAGTATCACTCAGCAATGAAATCTATGTCATCAGGCCCGTAGCAGCATAATGAGTGGATTCAGGTACGATGATTCTCACTGAAATAAGTAACACAGAAAAAGAAACATCATAAGATATCACTAATACACGGAATGTAAACTTGGCTACACAGGAACTGAATTCCAAAACAGAACAGGGTCTCAAATTTAGAAAACCAACTTATGCTTGCTTAAGGGGAAAGGTGAGTTGGGGTGCTGCATAAAACCAGAGATTGAAATGAGCACAGATAAAGTTCCTTAAGCCAAATATGGACTAGACAAGAGCTACTCCTTGCTCAACGAAATGGACTCAACACCGCATATTTAACGCCTAAGAATGTACCTGACTAGTAAGTATCTTAAAACCTATGGATTGCTATGTCTCCAAAAGAGAATCAAGCGTGTGTACAGGGGCATAAACGCAGCAGTGATAGGATTGGAGAGGTTCGGTGAGCAAATGAAGACCCTTTGAAGTCATATTGCATGGTACCCATTCCACGGGTCTCAACTCTCCAGGTTTAAGGTATTCTTCCTTCAGCTAAAACATGCATGTGGAACCCAGAGTATGATCAACCATGTGAACGGGAGACGTGTTCAAATACGTCTCAGTTTTCCTCCCCTGGTACTCGGGTGCAACATTCCAGACGCTTTACTAACACTCTCCCCACTTGGAGAGTCAGCGCCTTTAACCTCCTGTTTGGCCCAGTTTGCAATTTCTGCGGAAGATGAACAGGAATAGGGAACACCAATGAGAGACTAGCTGGAGGTGTCTGGACGGGCAAATTTAACTCTCATTTCCCACCAGGAAGAGGAAATAACCAAAGGCTCAGCGTGCCGTGCCGGAACCAGATTAGGGCCTGAAGCCATCCTGCGGTGTTGCGGCCAGCTCAAAAGAAAGCGAGTTGAAGAAAGGAGCTCAGGGGCACTGTAATTCACAAACCTGCAGCGTTATAAATGACAGCTTTCGTCCAAAAATATACTGAAGTAAGGCTGCCAAGAGGACTTGAAAGCGGGGCAGAATTGCAGGAAACCGATTTCAGGAGGTAGACTGGAATTGCATTGAAAGCATAGGAAAAGAGGCAGAACGTCCACAATGATGCACTTGGCCAAAAAGGGCGTATGCGTTTTTTCCTGAATATATTCAGGAAAAAACGCATACGCCCTTTTTGGCCAACCAAGCAAGCTTGCAAAGGAAATCTGCACTACAATGAAGTCTCACTTCCCCCCGTCAAAAGGGCCATCTGAAAAAAGTGTAAAATCCAGAAAGGCAGGACAGGCCATGGAGAACTGGGAGCCTTGTTATGCTGATGGGCGGGATGTAAATTGCCAACAGACACTCGGGAGAAGTGTGTGGTGTTTCCTGAAACATCTAAAAAACAAAGCAACAGAGCCTAGGGCACTTCCACTTATGGTCCTATAGCTTAGGGAAATTAAAATCAAAAAGACACAGCCACCCCAAAGTTTGGGACGCCTCTGTTTACAAGAACCTCGTTTACCGTACAAGTTCAATATCACAGAAAGTGAAAAATGGATAAAGAACTTGTGGTACTTACGTACAATGCAGTATCACTCAGCAATGAAATCTATGTCATCAGGCCCGTAGCAGCATAATGAGTGGATTCAGGTACGATGATTCTCACTGAAATAAGTCACACAGAAAAAGAAACATCATAAGATATCACTAATACACGGAATGTAAACTTGGCTACACAGGAACTGAATTCCAAAACAGAACAGGGTCTCAAATTTAGAAAACCAACTTATGCTTGCTTAAGGGGAAAGGTGAGTTGGGGTGCTGCATAAAACCAGAGATTGAAATGAGCACAGATAAAGTTCCTTAAGCCAAATATGGACTAGACAAGAGCTACTCCTTGCTCAACGAAATGGACTCAACACCCCATATTAAACGCCTAAGAATGTACCTGACTAGTAAGTATCTTAAAACCTATGGATTGCTATGTCTCCAAAAGAGAATCAAGCGTGTGTACAGGGGCATAAACGCAGCAGTGATAGGATTGGAGAGGTTCGGTGAGCAAATGAAGACCCTTTGAAGTCATATTGCATGGTACCCATTCCACGGGTCTCAACTCTCCAGGTTTAAGGTATTCTTCCTTCAGCTAAAACATGCATGTGGAACCCAGAGTATGATCAACCATGTGAACGGGAGACGTGTTCAAATACGTCTCAGTTTTCCTCCCCTGGTACTCGGGTGCAACATTCCAGACGCTTTACTAACACTCTCCCCACTTGGAGAGTCAGCGCCTTTAACCTCCTGTTTGGCCCAGTTTGCAATTTCTGCGGAAGATGAACAGGAATAGGGAACACCAATGAGAGACTAGCTGGAGGTGTCTGGACGGGCAAATTTAACTCTCATTTCCCACCAGGAAGAGGAAATAACCAAAGGCTCAGCGTGCCGTGCCGGAACCAGATTAGGGCCTGAAGCCATCCTGCGGTGTTGCGGCCAGCTCAAAAGAAAGCGAGTTGAAGAAAGGAGCTCAGGGGCACTGTAATTCACAAACCTGCAGCGTTATAAATGACAGCTTTCGTCCAAAAATATACTGAAGTAAGGCTGCCAAGAGGACTTGAAAGCGGGGCAGAATTGCAGGAAACCGATTTCAGGAGGTAGACTGGAATTGCATTGAAAGCATAGGAAAAGAGGCAGAACGTCCACAATGATGCACTTGGCCAAAAAGGGCGTATGCGTTTTTTCCTGAATATATTCAGGAAAAAACGCATACGCCCTTTTTGGCCAACCAAGCAAGCTTGCAAAGGAAATCTGCACTACAATGAAGTCTCACTTCCCCCCGTCAAAAGGGCCATCTGAAAAAAGTGTAAAATCCAGAAAGGCAGGACAGGCCATGGAGAACTGGGAGCCTTGTTATGCTGATGGGCGGGATGTAAATTGCCAACAGACACTCGGGAGAAGTGTGTGGTGTTTCCTGAAACATCTAAAAAACAAAGCAACAGAGCCTAGGGCACTTCCACTTATGGTCCTATAGCTTAGGGAAATTAAAATCAAAAAGACACAGCCACCCCAAAGTTTGGGACGCCTCTGTTTACAAGAACCTCGTTTACCGTACAAGTTCAATATCACAGAAAGTGAAAAATGGATAAAGAACTTGTGGTACTTACGTACAATGCAGTATCACTCAGCAATGAAATCTATGTCATCAGGCCCGTAGCAGCATAATGAGTGGATTCAGGTACGATGATTCTCACTGAAATAAGTCACACAGAAAAAGAAACATCATAAGATATCACTAATACACGGAATGTAAACTTGGCTACACAGGAACTGAATTCCAAAACAGAACAGGGTCTCAAATTTAGAAAACCAACTTATGCTTGCTTAAGGGGAAAGGTGAGTTGGGGTGCTGCATAAAACCAGAGATTGAAATGAGCACAGATAAAGTTCCTTAAGCCAAATATGGACTAGACAAGAGCTACTCCTTGCTCAACGAAATGGACTCAACACCCCATATTAAACGCCTAAGAATGTACCTGACTAGTAAGTATCTTAAAACCTATGGATTGCTATGTCTCCAAAAGAGAATCAAGCGTGTGTACAGGGGCATAAACGCAGCAGTGATAGGATTGGAGAGGTTCGGTGAGCAAATGAAGACCCTTTGAAGTCATATTGCATGGTACCCATTCCACGGGTCTCAACTCTCCAGGTTTAAGGTATTCTTCCTTCAGCTAAAACATGCATGTGGAACCCAGAGTATGATCAACCATGTGAACGGGAGACGTGTTCAAATACGTCTCAGTTTTCCTCCCCTGGTACTCGGGTGCAACATTCCAGACGCTTTACTAACACTCTCCCCACTTGGAGAGTCAGCGCCTTTAACCTCCTGTTTGGCCCAGTTTGCAATTTCTGCGGAAGATGAACAGGAATAGGGAACACCAATGAGAGACTAGCTGGAGGTGTCTGGACGGGCAAATTTAACTCTCATTTCCCACCAGGAAGAGGAAATAACCAAAGGCTCAGCGTGCCGTGCCGGAACCAGATTAGGGCCTGAAGCCATCCTGCGGTGTTGCGGCCAGCTCAAAAGAAAGCGAGTTGAAGAAAGGAGCTCAGGGGCACTGTAATTCACAAACCTGCAGAGTTATAAATGACAGCTATCGTCCAAAAATATACTGAAGTAAGGCTGCCAAGAGGACTTGAAAGCGGGGCAGAATTGCAGGAAACCGATTTCAGGAGGTAGACTGGAATTGCATTGAAAGCATAGGAAAAGAGGCAGAACGTCCACAATGATGCACTTGGCCAAAAAGGGCGTATGCGTTTTTTCCTGAATATATTCAGGAAAAAACGCATACGCACTTTTTGGCCAACCAAGCAAGCTTGCAAAGGAAATCTGCACTACAATGAAGTCTCACTTCCCCCCGGTCAAAAGGGCCATCTGAAAAAAGTGTAAAATCCAGAAAGGCAGGACAGGCCATGGAGAACTGGGAGCCTTGTTATGCTGATGGGCGGGATGTAAACTGCCAACAGACACTCGGGAGAAGTGTATGGTGTTTCCTGAAACATCTAAACAACAAAGCAACAGAGCCTAGGGCACTTCCACTTATGGTCCTATAGCTTAGGGAAATTAAAATCAAAAAGACACAGCCACCCCAAAGTTTGGGACGCCTCTGTTTACAAGAACCTCGTTTACCGTACAAGTTCAATATCACAGAAAGTGAAAAATGGATAAAGAACTTGTGGTACTTACGTACAATGCAGTATCACTCAGCAATGAAATCTATGTCATCAGGCCCGTAGCAGCATAATGAGTGGATTCAGGTACGATGATTCTCACTGAAATAAGTCACACAGATAAAGAAACATCATAAGATATCACTAATACACGGAATGTAAACTTGGCTACACAGGAACTGAATTCCAAAACAGAACAGGGTCTCAAATTTAGAAAACCAACTTATGCTTGCTTAAGGGGAAAGGTGAGTTGGGGTGCTGCATAAAACCAGAGATTGAAACGAGCACAGATAAAGTTCCTTAAGCCAAATATGGAATAGACAAGAGCTACTCCTTGCTCAACGAAATGGACTCAACACCCCATATTAAACGCCTAAGAATGTACCTGACTAGTAAGTATCTTAAAACCTATGGATTGCTATGTCTCCAAAAGAGAATCAAGCGTGTGTACAGGGGCATAAACGCAGCAGTGATAGGATTGGAGAGGTTCGGTGAGCAAATGAAGACCCTTTGAAGTCATATTGCATGGTACCCATTCCACGGGTCTCAACTCTCCAGGTTTAAGGTATTCTTCCTTCAGCTAAAACATGCATGTGGAACCCAGAGTATGATCAACCATGTGAACGGGAGACGTGTTCAAATATGTCTCAGTTTTCCTCCCCTGGTACTCGGGTGCAACATTCCAGATGCTTTACTAACACTCTCCCCACTTGGAGAGTCAGCGCCTTTAACCTCCTGTTTGGCCCAGTTTGCAATTTCTGCGGAAGATGAACAGGAATAGGGAACACCAATGAGAGACTAGCTGGAGGTGTCTGGACGGGCAAATTTAACGCTCATTTCCCACCAGGAAGAGGAAATAACCAAAGGCTCAGCGTGCCGGGCCGGAACCAGATTAGGGCCTGAAGCCATCCTGCGGTGTTGCGGCCAGCTCAAAAGAAAGCGAGTTGAAGAAAGGAGCTCAGGGGCACTGTAATTCACAAACCTGCAGCGTTATAAATGACAGCTTTCGTCCAAAAATATACTGAAGTAAGGCTGCCAAGAGGACTTGAAAGCGGGGCAGAATTGCAGGAAACCGATTTCAGGAGGTAGACTGGAATTGCATTGAAAGCATAGGAAAAGAGGCAGAACGTCCACAATGATGCACTTGGCCAAAAAGGGCGTATGCGTTTTTTCCTGAATATATTCAGGAAAAAACGCATACGCCCTTTTTGGCCAACCAAGCAAGCTTGCAAAGGAAATCTGCACTACAATGAAGTCTCACTTCCCCCCGGTCAAAAGGGCCATCTGAAAAAAGTGTAAAATCCAGAAAGGCAGGACAGGCCATGGAGAACTGGGAGCCTTGTTATGCTGATGGGCGGGATGTAAATTGCCAACAGACACTCGGGAGAAGTGTGTGGTGTTTCCTGAAACATCTAAAAAACAAAGCAACAGAGCCTAGGGCACTTCCACTTATGGTCCTATAGCTTAGGGAAATTAAAATCAAAAAGACACAGCCACCCCAAAGTTTGGGACGCCTCTGTTTACAAGAACCTCGTTTACCGTACAAGTTCAATATCACAGAAAGTGAAAAATGGATAAAGAACTTGTGGTACTTACGTACAATGCAGTATCACTCAGCAATGAAATCTATGTCATCAGGCCCGTAGCAGCATAATGAGTGGATTCAGGTACGATGATTCTCACTGAAATAAGTCACACAGAAAAAGAAACATCATAAGATATCACTAATACACGGAATGTAAACTTGGCTACACAGGAACTGAATTCCAAAACAGAACAGGGTCTCAAATTTAGAAAACCAACTTATGCTTGCTTAAGGGGAAAGGTGAGTTGGGGTGCTGCATAAAACCAGAGATTGAAATGAGCACAGATAAAGTTCCTTAAGCCAAATATGGACTAGACAAGAGCTACTCCTTGCTCAACGAAATGGACTCAACACCCCATATTAAACGCCTAAGAATGTACCTGACTAGTAAGTATCTTAAAACCTATGGATTGCTATGTCTCCAAAAGAGAATCAAGCGTGTGTACAGGGGCATAAACGCAGCAGTGATAGGATTGGAGAGGTTCGGTGAGCAAATGAAGACCCTTTGAAGTCATATTGCATGGTACCCATTCCACGGGTCTCAACTCTCCAGGTTTAAGGTATTCTTCCTTCAGCTAAAACATGCATGTGGAACCCAGAGTATGATCAACCATGTGAACGGGAGACGTGTTCAAATACGTCTCAGTTTTCCTCCCCTGGTACTCGGGTGCAACATTCCAGACGCTTTACTAACACTCTCCCCACTTGGAGAGTCAGCGCCTTTAACCTCCTGTTTGGCCCAGTTTGCAATTTCTGCGGAAGATGAACAGGAATAGGGAACACCAATGAGAGACTAGCTGGAGGTGTCTGGACGGGCAAATTTAACTCTCATTTCCCACCAGGAAGAGGAAATAACCAAAGGCTCAGCGTGCCGTGCCGGAACCAGATTAGGGCCTGAAGCCATCCTGCGGTGTTGCGGCCAGCTCAAAAGAAAGCGAGTTGAAGAAAGGAGCTCAGGGGCACTGTAATTCACAAACCTGCAGAGTTATAAATGACAGCTATCGTCCAAAAATATACTGAAGTAAGGCTGCCAAGAGGACTTGAAAGCGGGGCAGAATTGCAGGAAACCGATTTCAGGAGGTAGACTGGAATTGCATTGAAAGCATAGGAAAAGAGGCAGAACGTCCACAATGATGCACTTGGCCAAAAAGGGCGTATGCGTTTTTTCCTGAATATATTCAGGAAAAAACGCATACGCACTTTTTGGCCAACCAAGCAAGCTTGCAAAGGAAATCTGCACTACAATGAAGTCTCACTTCCCCCCGGTCAAAAGGGCCATCTGAAAAAAGTGTAAAATCCAGAAAGGCAGGACAGGCCATGGAGAACTGGGAGCCTTGTTATGCTGATGGGCGGGATGTAAACTGCCAACAGACACTCGGGAGAAGTGTATGGTGTTTCCTGAAACATCTAAACAACAAAGCAACAGAGCCTAGGGCACTTCCACTTATGGTCCTATAGCTTAGGGAAATTAAAATCAAAAAGACACAGCCACCCCAAAGTTTGGGACGCCTCTGTTTACAAGAACCTCGTTTACCGTACAAGTTCAATATCACAGAAAGTGAAAAATGGATAAAGAACTTGTGGTACTTACGTACAATGCAGTATCACTCAGCAATGAAATCTATGTCATCAGGCCCGTAGCAGCATAATGAGTGGATTCAGGTACGATGATTCTCACTGAAATAAGTCACACAGATAAAGAAACATCATAAGATATCACTAATACACGGAATGTAAACTTGGCTACACAGGAACTGAATTCCAAAACAGAACAGGGTCTCAAATTTAGAAAACCAACTTATGCTTGCTTAAGGGGAAAGGTGAGTTGGGGTGCTGCATAAAACCAGAGATTGAAACGAGCACAGATAAAGTTCCTTAAGCCAAATATGGAATAGACAAGAGCTACTCCTTGCTCAACGAAATGGACTCAACACCCCATATTAAACGCCTAAGAATGTACCTGACTAGTAAGTATCTTAAAACCTATGGATTGCTATGTCTCCAAAAGAGAATCAAGCGTGTGTACAGGGGCATAAACGCAGCAGTGATAGGATTGGAGAGGTTCGGTGAGCAAATGAAGACCCTTTGAAGTCATATTGCATGGTACCCATTCCACGGGTCTCAACTCTCCAGGTTTAAGGTATTCTTCCTTCAGCTAAAACATGCATGTGGAACCCAGAGTATGATCAACCATGTGAACGGGAGACGTGTTCAAATATGTCTCAGTTTTCCTCCCCTGGTACTCGGGTGCAACATTCCAGATGCTTTACTAACACTCTCCCCACTTGGAGAGTCAGCGCCTTTAACCTCCTGTTTGGCCCAGTTTGCAATTTCTGCGGAAGATGAACAGGAATAGGGAACACCAATGAGAGACTAGCTGGAGGTGTCTGGACGGGCAAATTTAACGCTCATTTCCCACCAGGAAGAGGAAATAACCAAAGGCTCAGCGTGCCGGGCCGGAACCAGATTAGGGCCTGAAGCCATCCTGCGGTGTTGCGGCCAGCTCAAAAGAAAGCGAGTTGAAGAAAGGAGCTCAGGGGCACTGTAATTCACAAACCTGCAGCGTTATAAATGACAGCTTTCGTCCAAAAATATACTGAAGTAAGGCTGCCAAGAGGACTTGAAAGCGGGGCAGAATTGCAGGAAACCGATTTCAGGAGGTAGACTGGAATTGCATTGAAAGCATAGGAAAAGAGGCAGAACGTCCACAATGATGCACTTGGCCAAAAAGGGCGTATGCGTTTTTTCCTGAATATATTCAGGAAAAAACGCATACGCCCTTTTTGGCCAACCAAGCAAGCTTGCAAAGGAAATCTGCACTACAATGAAGTCTCACTTCCCCCCGGTCAAAAGGGCCATCTGAAAAAAGTGTAAAATCCAGAAAGGCAGGACAGGCCATGGAGAACTGGGAGCCTTGTTATGCTGATGGGCGGGATGTAAATTGCCAACAGACACTCGGGAGAAGTGTGTGGTGTTTCCTGAAACATCTAAAAAACAAAGCAACAGAGCCTAGGGCACTTCCACTTATGGTCCTATAGCTTAGGGAAATTAAAATCAAAAAGACACAGCCACCCCAAAGTTTGGGACGCCTCTGTTTACAAGAACCTCGTTTACCGTACAAGTTCAATATCACAGAAAGTGAAAAATGGATAAAGAACTTGTGGTACTTACGTACAATGCAGTATCACTCAGCAATGAAATCTATGTCATCAGGCCCGTAGCAGCATAATGAGTGGATTCAGGTACGATGATTCTCACTGAAATAAGTCACACAGAAAAAGAAACATCATAAGATATCACTAATACACGGAATGTAAACTTGGCTACACAGGAACTGAATTCCAAAACAGAACAGGGTCTCAAATTTAGAAAACCAACTTATGCTTGCTTAAGGGGAAAGGTGAGTTGGGGTGCTGCATAAAACCAGAGATTGAAATGAGCACAGATAAAGTTCCTTAAGCCAAATATGGACTAGACAAGAGCTACTCCTTGCTCAACGAAATGGACTCAACACCCCATATTAAACGCCTAAGAATGTACCTGACTAGTAAGTATCTTAAAACCTATGGATTGCTATGTCTCCAAAAGAGAATCAAGCGTGTGTACAGGGGCATAAACGCAGCAGTGATAGGATTGGAGAGGTTCGGTGAGCAAATGAAGACCCTTTGAAGTCATATTGCATGGTACCCATTCCACGGGTCTCAACTCTCCAGGTTTAAGGTATTCTTCCTTCAGCTAAAACATGCATGTGGAACCCAGAGTATGATCAACCATGTGAACGGGAGACGTGTTCAAATACGTCTCAGTTTTCCTCCCCTGGTACTCGGGTGCAACATTCCAGACGCTTTACTAACACTCTCCCCACTTGGAGAGTCAGCGCCTTTAACCTCCTGTTTGGCCCAGTTTGCAATTTCTGCGGAAGATGAACAGGAATAGGGAACACCAATGAGAGACTAGCTGGAGGTGTCTGGACGGGCAAATTTAACTCTCATTTCCCACCAGGAAGAGGAAATAACCAAAGGCTCAGCGTGCCGTGCCGGAACCAGATTAGGGCCTGAAGCCATCCTGCGGTGTTGCGGCCAGCTCAAAAGAAAGCGAGTTGAAGAAAGGAGCTCAGGGGCACTGTAATTCACAAACCTGCAGAGTTATAAATGACAGCTATCGTCCAAAAATATACTGAAGTAAGGCTGCCAAGAGGACTTGAAAGCGGGGCAGAATTGCAGGAAACCGATTTCAGGAGGTAGACTGGAATTGCATTGAAAGCATAGGAAAAGAGGCAGAACGTCCACAATGATGCACTTGGCCAAAAAGGGCGTATGCGTTTTTTCCTGAATATATTCAGGAAAAAACGCATACGCCCTTTTTGGCCAACCAAGCAAGCTTGCAAAGGAAATCTGCACTACAATGAAGTCTCACTTCCCCCCGGTCAAAAGGGCCATCTGAAAAAAGTGTAAAATCCAGAAAGGCAGGACAGGCCATGGAGAACTGGGAGCCTTGTTATGCTGATGGGCGGGATGTAAACTGCCAACAGACACTCGGGAGAAGTGTATGGTGTTTCCTGAAACATCTAAACAACAAAGCAACAGAGCCTAGGGCACTTCCACTTATGGTCCTATAGCTTAGGGAAATTAAAATCAAAAAGACACAGCCACCCCAAAGTTTGGGACGCCTCTGTTTACAAGAACCTCGTTTACCGTACAAGTTCAATATCACAGAAAGTGAAAAATGGATAAAGAACTTGTGGTACTTACGTACAATGCAGTATCACTCAGCAATGAAATCTATGTCATCAGGCCCGTAGCAGCATAATGAGTGGATTCAGGTACGATGATTCTCACTGAAATAAGTCACACAGATAAAGAAACATCATAAGATATCACTAATACACGGAATGTAAACTTGGCTACACAGGAACTGAATTCCAAAACAGAACAGGGTCTCAAATTTAGAAAACCAACTTATGCTTGCTTAAGGGGAAAGGTGAGTTGGGGTGCTGCATAAAACCAGAGATTGAAACGAGCACAGATAAAGTTCCTTAAGCCAAATATGGAATAGACAAGAGCTACTCCTTGCTCAACGAAATGGACTCAACACCCCATATTAAACGCCTAAGAATGTACCTGACTAGTAAGTATCTTAAAACCTATGGATTGCTATGTCTCCAAAAGAGAATCAAGCGTGTGTACAGGGGCATAAACGCAGCAGTGATAGGATTGGAGAGGTTCGGTGAGCAAATGAAGACCCTTTGAAGTCATATTGCATGGTACCCATTCCACGGGTCTCAACTCTCCAGGTTTAAGGTATTCTTCCTTCAGCTAAAACATGCATGTGGAACCCAGAGTATGATCAACCATGTGAACGGGAGACGTGTTCAAATATGTCTCAGTTTTCCTCCCCTGGTACTCGGGTGCAACATTCCAGATGCTTTACTAACACTCTCCCCACTTGGAGAGTCAGCGCCTTTAACCTCCTGTTTGGCCCAGTTTGCAATTTCTGCGGAAGATGAACAGGAATAGGGAACACCAATGAGAGACTAGCTGGAGGTGTCTGGACGGGCAAATTTAACTCTCATTTCCCACCAGGAAGAGGAAATAACCAAAGGCTCAGCGTGCCGGGCCGGAACCAGATTAGGGCCTGAAGCCATCCTGCGGTGTTGCGGCCAGCTCAAAAGAAAGCGAGTTGAAGAAAGGAGCTCAGGGGCACTGTAATTCACAAACCTGCAGAGTTATAAATGACAGCTATCGTCCAAAAATATACTGAAGTAAGGCTGCCAAGAGGACTTGAAAGCGGGGCAGAATTGCAGGAAACCGATTTCAGGAGGTAGACTGGAATTGCATTGAAAGCATAGGAAAAGAGGCAGAACGCCCACAATGATGCACTTGGCCAAAAAGGGCGTATGCGTTTTTTCCTGAATATATTCAGGAAAAAACGCATACGCCCTTTTTGGCCAACCAAGCAAGCTTGCACAGGAAATCTGCACTACAATAAAGTCTCACTTCCCCCCGGTCAAAAGGGCCATCTGAAAAAAGTGTAAAATCCAGAAAGGCAGGACAGGCCATGGAGAACTGGGAGCCTTGTTATGCTGATGGGCGGGATGTAAATTGCCAACAGACACTCGGGAGAAGTGTATGGTGTTTCCTGAAACATCTAAACAACAAAGCAACAGAGCCTAGGGCACTTCCACTTATGGTCCTATAGCTTAGGGAAATTAAAATCAAAAAGACACAGCCACCCCAAAGTTTGGGACGCCTCTGTTTACAAGAACCTCGTTTACCGTACAAGTTCAATATCACAGAAAGTGAAAAATGGATAAAGAACTTGTGGTACTTACGTACAATGCAGTATCACTCAGCAATGAAATCTATGTCATCAGGCCCGTAGCAGCATAATGAGTGGATTCAGGTACGATGATTCTCACTGAAATAAGTCACACAGAAAAAGAAACATCATAAGATATCACTAATACACGGAATGTAAACTTGGCTACACAGGAACTGAATTCCAAAACAGAACAGGGTCTCAAATTTAGAAAACCAACTTATGCTTGCTTAAGGGGAAAGGTGAGTTGGGGTGCTGCATAAAACCAGAGATTGAAATGAGCACAGATAAAGTTCCTTAAGCCAAATATGGAATAGACAAGAGCTACTCCTTGCTCAACGAAATGGACTCAACACCGCATATTTAACGCCTAAGAATGTACCTGACTAGTAAGTATCTTAAAACCTATGGATTGCTATGTCTCCAAAAGAGAATCAAGCGTGTGTACAGGGGCATAAACGCAGCAGTGATAGGATTGGAGAGGTTCGGTGAGCAAATGAAGACCCTTTGAAGTCATATTGCATGGTACCCATTCCACGGGTCTCAACTCTCCAGGTTTAAGGTATTCTTCCTTCAGCTAAAACATGCATGTGGAACCCAGAGTATGATCAACCATGTGAACGGGAGACGTGTTCAAATACGTCTCAGTTTTCCTCCCCTGGTACTCGGGTGCAACATTCCAGACGCTTTACTAACACTCTCCCCACTTGGAGAGTCAGCGCCTTTAACCTCCTGGTTGGCCCAGTTTGCAATTTCTGCGGAAGATGAACAGGAATAGGGAACACCAATGAGAGACTAGCTGGAGGTGTCTGGACGGGCAAATTTAACTCTCATTTCCCACCAGGAAGAGGAAATAACCAAAGGCTCAGCGTGCCGTGCCGGAACCAGATTAAGGCCTGAAGCCATCCTGCGGTGTTGCGGCCAGCTCAAAAGAAAGCGAGTTGAAGAAAGGAGCTCAGGGGCACTGTAATTCACAAACCTGCAGCGTTATAAATGACAGCTTTCGTCCAAAAATATACTGAAGTAAGGCTGCCAAGAGGACTTGAAAGCGGGGCAGAATTGCAGGAAACCGATTTCAGGAGGTAGACTGGAATTGCATTGAAAGCATAGGAAAAGAGGCAGAACGTCCACAATGATGCACTTGGCCAAAAAGGGCGTATGCGTTTTTTCCTGAATATATTCAGGAAAAAACGCATACGCCCTTTTTGGCCAACCAAGCAAGCTTGCAAAGGAAATCTGCACTACAATGAAGTCTCACTTCCCCCCGGTCAAAAGGGCCATCTGAAAAAAGTGTAAAATCCAGAAAGGCAGGACAGGCCATGGAGAACTGGGAGCCTTGTTATGCTGATGGGCGGGATGTAAATTGCCAACAGACACTCGGGAGAAGTGTGTGGTGTTTCCTGAAACATCTAAAAAACAAAGCAACAGAGCCTAGGGCACTTCCACTTATGGTCCTATAGCTTAGGGAAATTAAAATCAAAAAGACACAGCCACCCCAAAGTTTGGGACGCCTCTGTTTACAAGAACCTCGTTTACCGTACAAGTTCAATATCACAGAAAGTGAAAAATGGATAAAGAACTTGTGGTACTTACGTACAATGCAGTATCACTCAGCAATGAAATCTATGTCATCAGGCCCGTAGCAGCATAATGAGTGGATTCAGGTACGATGATTCTCACTGAAATAAGTCACACAGAAAAAGAAACATCATAAGATATCACTAATACACGGAATGTAAACTTGGCTACACAGGAACTGAATTCCAAAACAGAACAGGGTCTCAAATTTAGAAAACCAACTTATGCTTGCTTAAGGGGAAAGGTGAGTTGGGGTGCTGCATAAAACCAGAGATTGAAATGAGCACAGATAAAGTTCCTTAAGCCAAATATGGACTAGACAAGAGCTACTCCTTGCTCAACGAAATGGACTCAACACCCCATATTAAACGCCTAAGAATGTACCTGACTAGTAAGTATCTTAAAACCTATGGATTGCTATGTCTCCAAAAGAGAATCAAGCGTGTGTACAGGGGCATAAACGCAGCAGTGATAGGATTGGAGAGGTTCGGTGAGCAAATGAAGACCCTTTGAAGTCATATTGCATGGTACCCATTCCACGGGTCTCAACTCTCCAGGTTTAAGGTATTCTTCCTTCAGCTAAAACATGCATGTGGAACCCAGAGTATGATCAACCATGTGAACGGGAGACGTGTTCAAATATGTCTCAGTTTTCCTCCCCTGGTACTCGGGTGCAACATTCCAGATGCTTTACTAACACTCTCCCCACTTGGAGAGTCAGCGCCTTTAACCTCCTGTTTGGCCCAGTTTGCAATTTCTGCGGAAGATGAACAGGAATAGGGAACACCAATGAGAGACTAGCTGGAGGTGTCTGGACGGGCAAATTTAACTCTCATTTCCCACCAGGAAGAGGAAATAACCAAAGTCTCAGCGTGCCGGGCCGGAACCAGATTAGGGCCTGAAGCCATCCTGCGGTGTTGCGGCCAGCTCAAAAGAAAGCGAGTTGAAGAAAGGAGCTCAGGGGCACTGTAATTCACAAACCTGCAGAGTTATAAATGACAGCTATCGTCCAAAAATATACTGAAGTAAGGCTGCCAAGAGGACTTGAAAGCGGGGCAGAATTGCAGGAAACCGATTTCAGGAGGTAGACTGGAATTGCATTGAAAGCATAGGAAAAGAGGCAGAACGCCCACAATGATGCACTTGGCCAAAAAGGGCGTATGTGTTTTTTCCTGAATATATTCAGGAAAAAACGCATACGCCCTTTTTGGCCAACCAAGCAAGCTTGCAAAGGAAATCTGCACTACAATGAAGTCTCACTTCCCCCCGGTCAAAAGGGCCATCTGAAAAAAGTGTAAAATCCAGAAAGGCAGGACAGGCCATGGAGAACTGGGAGCCTTGTTATGCTGATGGGCGGGATGTAAATTGCCAACAGACACTCGGGAGAAGTGTATGGTGTTTCCTGAAACATCTAAACAACAAAGCAACAGAGCCTAGGGCACTTCCACTTATGGTCCTATAGCTTAGGGAAATTAAAATCAAAAAGACACAGCCACCCCAAAGTTTGGGACGCCTCTGTTTACAAGAACCTCGTTTACCGTACAAGTTCAATATCACAGAAAGTGAAAAATGGATAAAGAACTTGTGGTACTTATGTACAATGCAGTATCACTCAGCAATGAAATCTATGTCATCAGGCCCGTAGCAGCATAATGAGTGGATTCAGGTACGATGATTCTCACTGAAATAAGTAACACAGAAAAAGAAACATCATAAGATATCACTAATACACGGAATGTAAACTTGGCTACACAGGAACTGAATTCCAAAACAGAACAGGGTCTCAAATTTAGAAAACCAACTTATGCTTGCTTAAGGGGAAAGGTGAGTTGGGGTGCTGCATAAAACCAGAGATTGAAATGAGCACAGATAAAGTTCCTTAAGCCAAATATGGACTAGACAAGAGCTACTCCTTGCTCAACGAAATGGACTCAACACCGCATATTTAACGCCTAAGAATGTACCTGACTAGTAAGTATCTTAAAACCTATGGATTGCTATGTCTCCAAAAGAGAATCAAGCGTGTGTACAGGGGCATAAACGCAGCAGTGATAGGATTGGAGAGGTTCGGTGAGCAAATGAAGACCCTTTGAAGTCATATTGCATGGTACCCATTCCACGGGTCTCAACTCTCCAGGTTTAAGGTATTCTTCCTTCAGCTAAAACATGCATGTGGAACCCAGAGTATGATCAACCATGTGAACGGGAGACGTGTTCAAATACGTCTCAGTTTTCCTCCCCTGGTACTCGGGTGCAACATTCCAGACGCTTTACTAACACTCTCCCCACTTGGAGAGTCAGCGCCTTTAACCTCCTGTTTGGCCCAGTTTGCAATTTCTGCGGAAGATGAACAGGAATAGGGAACACCAATGAGAGACTAGCTGGAGGTGTCTGGACGGGCAAATTTAACTCTCATTTCCCACCAGGAAGAGGAAATAACCAAAGGCTCAGCGTGCCGTGCCGGAACCAGATTAGGGCCTGAAGCCATCCTGCGGTGTTGCGGCCAGCTCAAAAGAAAGCGAGTTGAAGAAAGGAGCTCAGGGGCACTGTAATTCACAAACCTGCAGCGTTATAAATGACAGCTTTCGTCCAAAAATATACTGAAGTAAGGCTGCCAAGAGGACTTGAAAGCGGGGCAGAATTGCAGGAAACCGATTTCAGGAGGTAGACTGGAATTGCATTGAAAGCATAGGAAAAGAGGCAGAACGTCCACAATGATGCACTTGGCCAAAAAGGGCGTATGCGTTTTTTCCTGAATATATTCAGGAAAAAACGCATACGCCCTTTTTGGCCAACCAAGCAAGCTTGCAAAGGAAATCTGCACTACAATGAAGTCTCACTTCCCCCCGTCAAAAGGGCCATCTGAAAAAAGTGTAAAATCCAGAAAGGCAGGACAGGCCATGGAGAACTGGGAGCCTTGTTATGCTGATGGGCGGGATGTAAATTGCCAACAGACACTCGGGAGAAGTGTGTGGTGTTTCCTGAAACATCTAAAAAACAAAGCAACAGAGCCTAGGGCACTTCCACTTATGGTCCTATAGCTTAGGGAAATTAAAATCAAAAAGACACAGCCACCCCAAAGTTTGGGACGCCTCTGTTTACAAGAACCTCGTTTACCGTACAAGTTCAATATCACAGAAAGTGAAAAATGGATAAAGAACTTGTGGTACTTACGTACAATGCAGTATCACTCAGCAATGAAATCTATGTCATCAGGCCCGTAGCAGCATAATGAGTGGATTCAGGTACGATGATTCTCACTGAAATAAGTCACACAGAAAAAGAAACATCATAAGATATCACTAATACACGGAATGTAAACTTGGCTACACAGGAACTGAATTCCAAAACAGAACAGGGTCTCAAATTTAGAAAACCAACTTATGCTTGCTTAAGGGGAAAGGTGAGTTGGGGTGCTGCATAAAACCAGAGATTGAAATGAGCACAGATAAAGTTCCTTAAGCCAAATATGGACTAGACAAGAGCTACTCCTTGCTCAACGAAATGGACTCAACACCCCATATTAAACGCCTAAGAATGTACCTGACTAGTAAGTATCTTAAAACCTATGGATTGCTATGTCTCCAAAAGAGAATCAAGCGTGTGTACAGGGGCATAAACGCAGCAGTGATAGGATTGGAGAGGTTCGGTGAGCAAATGAAGACCCTTTGAAGTCATATTGCATGGTACCCATTCCACGGGTCTCAACTCTCCAGGTTTAAGGTATTCTTCCTTCAGCTAAAACATGCATGTGGAACCCAGAGTATGATCAACCATGTGAACGGGAGACGTGTTCAAATACGTCTCAGTTTTCCTCCCCTGGTACTCGGGTGCAACATTCCAGACGCTTTACTAACACTCTCCCCACTTGGAGAGTCAGCGCCTTTAACCTCCTGTTTGGCCCAGTTTGCAATTTCTGCGGAAGATGAACAGGAATAGGGAACACCAATGAGAGACTAGCTGGAGGTGTCTGGACGGGCAAATTTAACTCTCATTTCCCACCAGGAAGAGGAAATAACCAAAGGCTCAGCGTGCCGTGCCGGAACCAGATTAGGGCCTGAAGCCATCCTGCGGTGTTGCGGCCAGCTCAAAAGAAAGCGAGTTGAAGAAAGGAGCTCAGGGGCACTGTAATTCACAAACCTGCAGAGTTATAAATGACAGCTATCGTCCAAAAATATACTGAAGTAAGGCTGCCAAGAGGACTTGAAAGCGGGGCAGAATTGCAGGAAACCGATTTCAGGAGGTAGACTGGAATTGCATTGAAAGCATAGGAAAAGAGGCAGAACGTCCACAATGATGCACTTGGCCAAAAAGGGCGTATGCGTTTTTTCCTGAATATATTCAGGAAAAAACGCATACGCACTTTTTGGCCAACCAAGCAAGCTTGCAAAGGAAATCTGCACTACAATGAAGTCTCACTTCCCCCCGGTCAAAAGGGCCATCTGAAAAAAGTGTAAAATCCAGAAAGGCAGGACAGGCCATGGAGAACTGGGAGCCTTGTTATGCTGATGGGCGGGATGTAAACTGCCAACAGACACTCGGGAGAAGTGTATGGTGTTTCCTGAAACATCTAAACAACAAAGCAACAGAGCCTAGGGCACTTCCACTTATGGTCCTATAGCTTAGGGAAATTAAAATCAAAAAGACACAGCCACCCCAAAGTTTGGGACGCCTCTGTTTACAAGAACCTCGTTTACCGTACAAGTTCAATATCACAGAAAGTGAAAAATGGATAAAGAACTTGTGGTACTTACGTACAATGCAGTATCACTCAGCAATGAAATCTATGTCATCAGGCCCGTAGCAGCATAATGAGTGGATTCAGGTACGATGATTCTCACTGAAATAAGTCACACAGATAAAGAAACATCATAAGATATCACTAATACACGGAATGTAAACTTGGCTACACAGGAACTGAATTCCAAAACAGAACAGGGTCTCAAATTTAGAAAACCAACTTATGCTTGCTTAAGGGGAAAGGTGAGTTGGGGTGCTGCATAAAACCAGAGATTGAAACGAGCACAGATAAAGTTCCTTAAGCCAAATATGGAATAGACAAGAGCTACTCCTTGCTCAACGAAATGGACTCAACACCCCATATTAAACGCCTAAGAATGTACCTGACTAGTAAGTATCTTAAAACCTATGGATTGCTATGTCTCCAAAAGAGAATCAAGCGTGTGTACAGGGGCATAAACGCAGCAGTGATAGGATTGGAGAGGTTCGGTGAGCAAATGAAGACCCTTTGAAGTCATATTGCATGGTACCCATTCCACGGGTCTCAACTCTCCAGGTTTAAGGTATTCTTCCTTCAGCTAAAACATGCATGTGGAACCCAGAGTATGATCAACCATGTGAACGGGAGACGTGTTCAAATATGTCTCAGTTTTCCTCCCCTGGTACTCGGGTGCAACATTCCAGATGCTTTACTAACACTCTCCCCACTTGGAGAGTCAGCGCCTTTAACCTCCTGTTTGGCCCAGTTTGCAATTTCTGCGGAAGATGAACAGGAATAGGGAACACCAATGAGAGACTAGCTGGAGGTGTCTGGACGGGCAAATTTAACGCTCATTTCCCACCAGGAAGAGGAAATAACCAAAGGCTCAGCGTGCCGGGCCGGAACCAGATTAGGGCCTGAAGCCATCCTGCGGTGTTGCGGCCAGCTCAAAAGAAAGCGAGTTGAAGAAAGGAGCTCAGGGGCACTGTAATTCACAAACCTGCAGCGTTATAAATGACAGCTTTCGTCCAAAAATATACTGAAGTAAGGCTGCCAAGAGGACTTGAAAGCGGGGCAGAATTGCAGGAAACCGATTTCAGGAGGTAGACTGGAATTGCATTGAAAGCATAGGAAAAGAGGCAGAACGTCCACAATGATGCACTTGGCCAAAAAGGGCGTATGCGTTTTTTCCTGAATATATTCAGGAAAAAACGCATACGCCCTTTTTGGCCAACCAAGCAAGCTTGCAAAGGAAATCTGCACTACAATGAAGTCTCACTTCCCCCCGGTCAAAAGGGCCATCTGAAAAAAGTGTAAAATCCAGAAAGGCAGGACAGGCCATGGAGAACTGGGAGCCTTGTTATGCTGATGGGCGGGATGTAAATTGCCAACAGACACTCGGGAGAAGTGTGTGGTGTTTCCTGAAACATCTAAAAAACAAAGCAACAGAGCCTAGGGCACTTCCACTTATGGTCCTATAGCTTAGGGAAATTAAAATCAAAAAGACACAGCCACCCCAAAGTTTGGGACGCCTCTGTTTACAAGAACCTCGTTTACCGTACAAGTTCAATATCACAGAAAGTGAAAAATGGATAAAGAACTTGTGGTACTTACGTACAATGCAGTATCACTCAGCAATGAAATCTATGTCATCAGGCCCGTAGCAGCATAATGAGTGGATTCAGGTACGATGATTCTCACTGAAATAAGTCACACAGAAAAAGAAACATCATAAGATATCACTAATACACGGAATGTAAACTTGGCTACACAGGAACTGAATTCCAAAACAGAACAGGGTCTCAAATTTAGAAAACCAACTTATGCTTGCTTAAGGGGAAAGGTGAGTTGGGGTGCTGCATAAAACCAGAGATTGAAATGAGCACAGATAAAGTTCCTTAAGCCAAATATGGACTAGACAAGAGCTACTCCTTGCTCAACGAAATGGACTCAACACCCCATATTAAACGCCTAAGAATGTACCTGACTAGTAAGTATCTTAAAACCTATGGATTGCTATGTCTCCAAAAGAGAATCAAGCGTGTGTACAGGGGCATAAACGCAGCAGTGATAGGATTGGAGAGGTTCGGTGAGCAAATGAAGACCCTTTGAAGTCATATTGCATGGTACCCATTCCACGGGTCTCAACTCTCCAGGTTTAAGGTATTCTTCCTTCAGCTAAAACATGCATGTGGAACCCAGAGTATGATCAACCATGTGAACGGGAGACGTGTTCAAATACGTCTCAGTTTTCCTCCCCTGGTACTCGGGTGCAACATTCCAGACGCTTTACTAACACTCTCCCCACTTGGAGAGTCAGCGCCTTTAACCTCCTGTTTGGCCCAGTTTGCAATTTCTGCGGAAGATGAACAGGAATAGGGAACACCAATGAGAGACTAGCTGGAGGTGTCTGGACGGGCAAATTTAACTCTCATTTCCCACCAGGAAGAGGAAATAACCAAAGGCTCAGCGTGCCGTGCCGGAACCAGATTAGGGCCTGAAGCCATCCTGCGGTGTTGCGGCCAGCTCAAAAGAAAGCGAGTTGAAGAAAGGAGCTCAGGGGCACTGTA
Organism: Globicephala melas; assembly: GCF_963455315.2. Lineage (NCBI taxonomy): Eukaryota > Metazoa > Chordata > Mammalia > Artiodactyla > Delphinidae > Globicephala > Globicephala melas. The sequence goes on from NW_027207219.1 coordinate 1,407,021, forward strand.
ATTCACAAACCTGCAGAGTTATAAATGACAGCTATCGTCCAAAAATATACTGAAGTAAGGCTGCCAAGAGGACTTGAAAGCGGGGCAGAATTGCAGGAAACCGATTTCAGGAGGTAGACTGGAATTGCATTGAAAGCATAGGAAAAGAGGCAGAACGTCCACAATGATGCACTTGGCCAAAAAGGGCGTATGCGTTTTTTCCTGAATATATTCAGGAAAAAACGCATACGCCCTTTTTGGCCAACCAAGCAAGCTTGCAAAGGAAATCTGCACTACAATGAAGTCTCACTTCCCCCCGGTCAAAAGGGCCATCTGAAAAAAGTGTAAAATCCAGAAAGGCAGGACAGGCCATGGAGAACTGGGAGCCTTGTTATGCTGATGGGCGGGATGTAAACTGCCAACAGACACTCGGGAGAAGTGTATGGTGTTTCCTGAAACATCTAAACAACAAAGCAACAGAGCCTAGGGCACTTCCACTTATGGTCCTATAGCTTAGGGAAATTAAAATCAAAAAGACACAGCCACCCCAAAGTTTGGGACGCCTCTGTTTACAAGAACCTCGTTTACCGTACAAGTTCAATATCACAGAAAGTGAAAAATGGATAAAGAACTTGTGGTACTTACGTACAATGCAGTATCACTCAGCAATGAAATCTATGTCATCAGGCCCGTAGCAGCATAATGAGTGGATTCAGGTACGATGATTCTCACTGAAATAAGTCACACAGATAAAGAAACATCATAAGATATCACTAATACACGGAATGTAAACTTGGCTACACAGGAACTGAATTCCAAAACAGAACAGGGTCTCAAATTTAGAAAACCAACTTATGCTTGCTTAAGGGGAAAGGTGAGTTGGGGTGCTGCATAAAACCAGAGATTGAAACGAGCACAGATAAAGTTCCTTAAGCCAAATATGGAATAGACAAGAGCTACTCCTTGCTCAACGAAATGGACTCAACACCCCATATTAAACGCCTAAGAATGTACCTGACTAGTAAGTATCTTAAAACCTATGGATTGCTATGTCTCCAAAAGAGAATCAAGCGTGTGTACAGGGGCATAAACGCAGCAGTGATAGGATTGGAGAGGTTCGGTGAGCAAATGAAGACCCTTTGAAGTCATATTGCATGGTACCCATTCCACGGGTCTCAACTCTCCAGGTTTAAGGTATTCTTCCTTCAGCTAAAACATGCATGTGGAACCCAGAGTATGATCAACCATGTGAACGGGAGACGTGTTCAAATATGTCTCAGTTTTCCTCCCCTGGTACTCGGGTGCAACATTCCAGATGCTTTACTAACACTCTCCCCACTTGGAGAGTCAGCGCCTTTAACCTCCTGTTTGGCCCAGTTTGCAATTTCTGCGGAAGATGAACAGGAATAGGGAACACCAATGAGAGACTAGCTGGAGGTGTCTGGACGGGCAAATTTAACTCTCATTTCCCACCAGGAAGAGGAAATAACCAAAGGCTCAGCGTGCCGGGCCGGAACCAGATTAGGGCCTGAAGCCATCCTGCGGTGTTGCGGCCAGCTCAAAAGAAAGCGAGTTGAAGAAAGGAGCTCAGGGGCACTGTAATTCACAAACCTGCAGAGTTATAAATGACAGCTATCGTCCAAAAATATACTGAAGTAAGGCTGCCAAGAGGACTTGAAAGCGGGGCAGAATTGCAGGAAACCGATTTCAGGAGGTAGACTGGAATTGCATTGAAAGCATAGGAAAAGAGGCAGAACGCCCACAATGATGCACTTGGCCAAAAAGGGCGTATGCGTTTTTTCCTGAATATATTCAGGAAAAAACGCATACGCCCTTTTTGGCCAACCAAGCAAGCTTGCACAGGAAATCTGCACTACAATAAAGTCTCACTTCCCCCCGGTCAAAAGGGCCATCTGAAAAAAGTGTAAAATCCAGAAAGGCAGGACAGGCCATGGAGAACTGGGAGCCTTGTTATGCTGATGGGCGGGATGTAAATTGCCAACAGACACTCGGGAGAAGTGTATGGTGTTTCCTGAAACATCTAAACAACAAAGCAACAGAGCCTAGGGCACTTCCACTTATGGTCCTATAGCTTAGGGAAATTAAAATCAAAAAGACACAGCCACCCCAAAGTTTGGGACGCCTCTGTTTACAAGAACCTCGTTTACCGTACAAGTTCAATATCACAGAAAGTGAAAAATGGATAAAGAACTTGTGGTACTTACGTACAATGCAGTATCACTCAGCAATGAAATCTATGTCATCAGGCCCGTAGCAGCATAATGAGTGGATTCAGGTACGATGATTCTCACTGAAATAAGTCACACAGAAAAAGAAACATCATAAGATATCACTAATACACGGAATGTAAACTTGGCTACACAGGAACTGAATTCCAAAACAGAACAGGGTCTCAAATTTAGAAAACCAACTTATGCTTGCTTAAGGGGAAAGGTGAGTTGGGGTGCTGCATAAAACCAGAGATTGAAATGAGCACAGATAAAGTTCCTTAAGCCAAATATGGAATAGACAAGAGCTACTCCTTGCTCAACGAAATGGACTCAACACCGCATATTTAACGCCTAAGAATGTACCTGACTAGTAAGTATCTTAAAACCTATGGATTGCTATGTCTCCAAAAGAGAATCAAGCGTGTGTACAGGGGCATAAACGCAGCAGTGATAGGATTGGAGAGGTTCGGTGAGCAAATGAAGACCCTTTGAAGTCATATTGCATGGTACCCATTCCACGGGTCTCAACTCTCCAGGTTTAAGGTATTCTTCCTTCAGCTAAAACATGCATGTGGAACCCAGAGTATGATCAACCATGTGAACGGGAGACGTGTTCAAATACGTCTCAGTTTTCCTCCCCTGGTACTCGGGTGCAACATTCCAGACGCTTTACTAACACTCTCCCCACTTGGAGAGTCAGCGCCTTTAACCTCCTGGTTGGCCCAGTTTGCAATTTCTGCGGAAGATGAACAGGAATAGGGAACACCAATGAGAGACTAGCTGGAGGTGTCTGGACGGGCAAATTTAACTCTCATTTCCCACCAGGAAGAGGAAATAACCAAAGGCTCAGCGTGCCGTGCCGGAACCAGATTAAGGCCTGAAGCCATCCTGCGGTGTTGCGGCCAGCTCAAAAGAAAGCGAGTTGAAGAAAGGAGCTCAGGGGCACTGTAATTCACAAACCTGCAGCGTTATAAATGACAGCTTTCGTCCAAAAATATACTGAAGTAAGGCTGCCAAGAGGACTTGAAAGCGGGGCAGAATTGCAGGAAACCGATTTCAGGAGGTAGACTGGAATTGCATTGAAAGCATAGGAAAAGAGGCAGAACGTCCACAATGATGCACTTGGCCAAAAAGGGCGTATGCGTTTTTTCCTGAATATATTCAGGAAAAAACGCATACGCCCTTTTTGGCCAACCAAGCAAGCTTGCAAAGGAAATCTGCACTACAATGAAGTCTCACTTCCCCCCGGTCAAAAGGGCCATCTGAAAAAAGTGTAAAATCCAGAAAGGCAGGACAGGCCATGGAGAACTGGGAGCCTTGTTATGCTGATGGGCGGGATGTAAATTGCCAACAGACACTCGGGAGAAGTGTGTGGTGTTTCCTGAAACATCTAAAAAACAAAGCAACAGAGCCTAGGGCACTTCCACTTATGGTCCTATAGCTTAGGGAAATTAAAATAAAAAAGACACAGCCACCCCAAAGTTTGGGACGCCTCTGTTTACAAGAACCTCGTTTACCGTACAAGTTCAATATCACAGAAAGTGAAAAATGGATAAAGAACTTGTGGTACTTACGTACAATGCAGTATCACTCAGCAATGAAATCTATGTCATCAGGCCCGTAGCAGCATAATGAGTGGATTCAGGTACGATGATTCTCACTGAAATAAGTCACACAGAAAAAGAAACATCATAAGATATCACTAATACACGGAATGTAAACTTGGCTACACAGGAACTGAATTCCAAAACAGAACAGGGTCTCAAATTTAGAAAACCAACTTATGCTTGCTTAAGGGGAAAGGTGAGTTGGGGTGCTGCATAAAACCAGAGATTGAAATGAGCACAGATAAAGTTCCTTAAGCCAAATATGGACTAGACAAGAGCTACTCCTTGCTCAACGAAATGGACTCAACACCCCATATTAAACGCCTAAGAATGTACCTGACTAGTAAGTATCTTAAAACCTATGGATTGCTATGTCTCCAAAAGAGAATCAAGCGTGTGTACAGGGGCATAAACGCAGCAGTGATAGGATTGGAGAGGTTCGGTGAGCAAATGAAGACCCTTTGAAGTCATATTGCATGGTACCCATTCCACGGGTCTCAACTCTCCAGGTTTAAGGTATTCTTCCTTCAGCTAAAACATGCATGTGGAACCCAGAGTATGATCAACCATGTGAACGGGAGACGTGTTCAAATATGTCTCAGTTTTCCTCCCCTGGTACTCGGGTGCAACATTCCAGATGCTTTACTAACACTCTCCCCACTTGGAGAGTCAGCGCCTTTAACCTCCTGTTTGGCCCAGTTTGCAATTTCTGCGGAAGATGAACAGGAATAGGGAACACCAATGAGAGACTAGCTGGAGGTGTCTGGACGGGCAAATTTAACTCTCATTTCCCACCAGGAAGAGGAAATAACCAAAGTCTCAGCGTGCCGGGCCGGAACCAGATTAGGGCCTGAAGCCATCCTGCGGTGTTGCGGCCAGCTCAAAAGAAAGCGAGTTGAAGAAAGGAGCTCAGGGGCACTGTAATTCACAAACCTGCAGAGTTATAAATGACAGCTATCGTCCAAAAATATACTGAAGTAAGGCTGCCAAGAGGACTTGAAAGCGGGGCAGAATTGCAGGAAACCGATTTCAGGAGGTAGACTGGAATTGCATTGAAAGCATAGGAAAAGAGGCAGAACGCCCACAATGATGCACTTGGCCAAAAAGGGCGTATGCGTTTTTTCCTGAATATATTCAGGAAAAAACGCATACGCCCTTTTTGGCCAACCAAGCAAGCTTGCAAAGGAAATCTGCACTACAATAAAGTCTCACTTCCCCCCGGTCAAAAGGGCCATCTGAAAAAAGTGTAAAATCCAGAAAGGCAGGACAGGCCATGGAGAACTGGGAGCCTTGTTATGCTGATGGGCGGGATGTAAATTGCCAACAGACACTCGGGAGAAGTGTATGGTGTTTCCTGAAACATCTAAACAACAAAGCAACAGAGCCTAGGGCACTTCCACTTATGGTCCTATAGCTTAGGGAAATTAAAATCAAAAAGACACAGCCACCCCAAAGTTTGGGACGCCTCTGTTTACAAGAACCTCGTTTACCGTACAAGTTCAATATCACAGAAAGTGAAAAATGGATAAAGAACTTGTGGTACTTACGTACAATGCAGTATCACTCAGCAATGAAATCTATGTCATCAGGCCCGTAGCAGCATAATGAGTGGATTCAGGTACGATGATTCTCACTGAAATAAGTCACACAGAAAAAGAAACATCATAAGATATCACTAATACACGGAATGTAAACTTGGCTACACAGGAACTGAATTCCAAAACAGAACAGGGTCTCAAATTTAGAAAACCAACTTATGCTTGCTTAAGGGGAAAGGTGAGTTGGGGTGCTGCATAAAACCAGAGATTGAAATGAGCACAGATAAAGTTCCTTAAGCCAAATATGGAATAGACAAGAGCTACTCCTTGCTCAACGAAATGGACTCAACACCGCATATTTAACGCCTAAGAATGTACCTGACTAGTAAGTATCTTAAAACCTATGGATTGCTATGTCTCCAAAAGAGAATCAAGCGTGTGTACAGGGGCATAAACGCAGCAGTGATAGGATTGGAGAGGTTCGGTGAGCAAATGAAGACCCTTTGAAGTCATATTGCATGGTACCCATTCCACGGGTCTCAACTCTCCAGGTTTAAGGTATTCTTCCTTCAGCTAAAACATGCATGTGGAACCCAGAGTATGATCAACCATGTGAACGGGAGACGTGTTCAAATACGTCTCAGTTTTCCTCCCCTGGTACTCAGGTGCAACATTCCAGACGCTTTACTAACACTCTCCCCACTTGGAGAGTCAGCGCCTTTAACCTCCTGGTTGGCCCAGTTTGCAATTTCTGCGGAAGATGAACAGGAATAGGGAACACCAATGAGAGACTAGCTGGAGGTGTCTGGACGGGCAAATTTAACTCTCATTTCCCACCAGGAAGAGGAAATAACCAAAGGCTCAGCGTGCCGTGCCGGAACCAGATTAAGGCCTGAAGCCATCCTGCGGTGTTGCGGCCAGCTCAAAAGAAAGCGAGTTGAAGAAAGGAGCTCAGGGGCACTGTAATTCACAAACCTGCAGCGTTATAAATGACAGCTTTCGTCCAAAAATATACTGAAGTAAGGCTGCCAAGAGGACTTGAAAGCGGGGCAGAATTGCAGGAAACCGATTTCAGGAGGTAGACTGGAATTGCATTGAAAGCATAGGAAAAGAGGCAGAACGTCCACAATGATGCACTTGGCCAAAAAGGGCGTATGCGTTTTTTCCTGAATATATTCAGGAAAAAACGCATACGCCCTTTTTGGCCAACCAAGCAAGCTTGCAAAGGAAATCTGCACTACAATGAAGTCTCACTTCCCCCCGGTCAAAAGGGCCATCTGAAAAAAGTGTAAAATCCAGAAAGGCAGGACAGGCCATGGAGAACTGGGAGCCTTGTTATGCTGATGGGCGGGATGTAAATTGCCAACAGACACTCGGGAGAAGTGTGTGGTGTTTCCTGAAACATCTAAAAAACAAAGCAACAGAGCCTAGGGCACTTCCACTTATGGTCCTATAGCTTAGGGAAATTAAAATCAAAAAGACACAGCCACCCCAAAGTTTGGGACGCCTCTGTTTACAAGAACCTCGTTTACCGTACAAGTTCAATATCACAGAAAGTGAAAAATGGATAAAGAACTTGTGGTACTTACGTACAATGCAGTATCACTCAGCAATGAAATCTATGTCATCAGGCCCGTAGCAGCATAATGAGTGGATTCAGGTACGATGATACTCACTGAAATAAGTCACACAGAAAAAGAAACATCATAAGATATCACTAATACACGGAATGTAAACTTGGCTACACAGGAACTGAATTCCAAAACAGAACAGGGTCTCAAATTTAGAAAACCAACTTATGCTTGCTTAAGGGGAAAGGTGAGTTGGGGTGCTGCATAAAACCAGAGATTGAAATGAGCACAGATAAAGTTCCTTAAGCCAAATATGGACTAGACAAGAGCTACTCCTTGCTCAACGAAATGGACTCAACACCCCATATTAAACGCCTAAGAATGTACCTGACTAGTAAGTATCTTAAAACCTATGGATTGCTATGTCTCCAAAAGAGAATCAAGCGTGTGTACAGGGGCATAAACGCAGCAGTGATAGGATTGGAGAGGTTCGGTGAGCAAATGAAGACCCTTTGAAGTCATATTGCATGGTACCCATTCCACGGGTCTCAACTCTCCAGGTTTAAGGTATTCTTCCTTCAGCTAAAACATGCATGTGGAACCCAGAGTATGATCAACCATGTGAACGGGAGACGTGTTCAAATATGTCTCAGTTTTCCTCCCCTGGTACTCGGGTGCAACATTCCAGATGCTTTACTAACACTCTCCCCACTTGGAGAGTCAGCGCCTTTAACCTCCTGTTTGGCCCAGTTTGCAATTTCTGCGGAAGATGAACAGGAATAGGGAACACCAATGAGAGACTAGCTGGAGGTGTCTGGACGGGCAAATTTAACTCTCATTTCCCACCAGGAAGAGGAAATAACCAAAGTCTCAGCGTGCCGGGCCGGAACCAGATTAGGGCCTGAAGCCATCCTGCGGTGTTGCGGCCAGCTCAAAAGAAAGCGAGTTGAAGAAAGGAGCTCAGGGGCACTGTAATTCACAAACCTGCAGAGTTATAAATGACAGCTATCGTCCAAAAATATACTGAAGTAAGGCTGCCAAGAGGACTTGAAAGCGGGGCAGAATTGCAGGAAACCGATTTCAGGAGGTAGACTGGAATTGCATTGAAAGCATAGGAAAAGAGGCAGAACGCCCACAATGATGCACTTGGCCAAAAAGGGCGTATGTGTTTTTTCCTGAATATATTCAGGAAAAAACGCATACGCCCTTTTTGGCCAACCAAGCAAGCTTGCAAAGGAAATCTGCACTACAATGAAGTCTCACTTCCCCCCGGTCAAAAGGGCCATCTGAAAAAAGTGTAAAATCCAGAAAGGCAGGACAGGCCATGGAGAACTGGGAGCCTTGTTATGCTGATGGGCGGGATGTAAATTGCCAACAGACACTCGGGAGAAGTGTATGGTGTTTCCTGAAACATCTAAACAACAAAGCAACAGAGCCTAGGGCACTTCCACTTATGGTCCTATAGCTTAGGGAAATTAAAATCAAAAAGACACAGCCTCCCCAAAGTTTGGGACGCCTCTGTTTACAAGAACCTCATTTACCGTACAAGTTCAATATCACAGAAAGTGAAAAATGGATAAAGAACTTGTGGTACTTATGTACAATGCAGTATCACTCAGCAATGAAATCTATGTCATCAGGCCCGTAGCAGCATAATGAGTGGATTCAGGTACGATGATTCTCACTGAAATAAGTCACACAGAAAAAGAAACATCATAAGATATCACTAATACACGGAATGTAAACTTGGCTACACAGGAACTGAATTCCAAAACAGAACAGGGTCTCAAATTTAGAAAACCAACTTATGCTTGCTTAAGGGGAAAGGTGAGTTGGGGTGCTGCATAAAACCAGAGATTGAAATGAGCACAGATAAAGTTCCTTAAGCCAAATATGGACTAGACAAGAGCTACTCCTTGCTCAACGAAATGGACTCAACACCGCATATTTAACGCCTAAGAATGTACCTGACTAGTAAGTATCTTAAAACCTATGGATTGCTATGTCTCCAAAAGAGAATCAAGCGTGTGTACAGGGGCATAAACGCAGCAGTGATAGGATTGGAGAGGTTCGGTGAGCAAATGAAGACCCTTTGAAGTCATATTGCATGGTACCCATTCCACGGGTCTCAACTCTCCAGGTTTAAGGTATTCTTCCTTCAGCTAAAACATGCATGTGGAACCCAGAGTATGATCAACCATGTGAACGGGAGACGTGTTCAAATACGTCTCAGTTTTCCTCCCCTGGTACTCGGGTGCAACATTCCAGACGCTTTACTAACACTCTCCCCACTTGGAGAGTCAGCGCCTTTAACCTCCTGTTTGGCCCAGTTTGCAATTTCTGCGGAAGATGAACAGGAATAGGGAACACCAATGAGAGACTAGCTGGAGGTGTCTGGACGGGCAAATTTAACTCTCATTTCCCACCAGGAAGAGGAAATAACCAAAGGCTCAGCGTGCCGTGCCGGAACCAGATTAGGGCCTGAAGCCATCCTGCGGTGTTGCGGCCAGCTCAAAAGAAAGCGAGTTGAAGAAAGGAGCTCAGGGGCACTGTAATTCACAAACCTGCAGCGTTATAAATGACAGCTTTCGTCCAAAAATATACTGAAGTAAGGCTGCCAAGAGGACTTGAAAGCGGGGCAGAATTGCAGGAAACCGATTTCAGGAGGTAGACTGGAATTGCATTGAAAGCATAGGAAAAGAGGCAGAACGTCCACAATGATGCACTTGGCCAAAAAGGGCGTATGCGTTTTTTCCTGAATATATTCAGGAAAAAACGCATACGCCCTTTTTGGCCAACCAAGCAAGCTTGCAAAGGAAATCTGCACTACAATGAAGTCTCACTTCCCCCCGGTCAAAAGGGCCATCTGAAAAAAGTGTAAAATCCAGAAAGGCAGGACAGGCCATGGAGAACTGGGAGCCTTGTTATGCTGATGGGCGGGATGTAAATTGCCAACAGACACTCGGGAGAAGTGTGTGGTGTTTCCTGAAACATCTAAAAAACAAAGCAACAGAGCCTAGGGCACTTCCACTTATGGTCCTATAGCTTAGGGAAATTAAAATCAAAAAGACACAGCCACCCCAAAGTTTGGGACGCCTCTGTTTACAAGAACCTCGTTTACCGTACAAGTTCAATATCACAGAAAGTGAAAAATGGATAAAGAACTTGTGGTACTTACGTACAATGCAGTATCACTCAGCAATGAAATCTATGTCATCAGGCCCGTAGCAGCATAATGAGTGGATTCAGGTACAATGATTCTCACTGAAATAAGTCACACAGAAAAAGAAACATCATAAGATATCACTAATACACGGAATGTAAACTTGGCTACACAGGAACTGAATTCCAAAACAGAACAGGGTCTCAAATTTAGAAAACCAACTTATGCTTGCTTAAGGGGAAAGGTGAGTTGGGGTGCTGCATAAAACCAGAGATTGAAATGAGCACAGATAAAGTTCCTTAAGCCAAATATGGACTAGACAAGAGCTACTCCTTGCTCAACGAAATGGACTCAACACCCCATATTAAACGCCTAAGAATGTACCTGACTAGTAAGTATCTTAAAACCTATGGATTGCTATGTCTCCAAAAGAGAATCAAGCGTGTGTACAGGGGCATAAACGCAGCAGTGATAGGATTGGAGAGGTTCGGTGAGCAAATGAAGACCCTTTGAAGTCATATTGCATGGTACCCATTCCACGGGTCTCAACTCTCCAGGTTTAAGGTATTCTTCCTTCAGCTAAAACATGCATGTGGAACCCAGAGTATGATCAACCATGTGAACGGGAGACGTGTTCAAATACGTCTCAGTTTTCCTCCCCTGGTACTCGGGTGCAACATTCCAGACGCTTTACTAACACTCTCCCCACTTGGAGAGTCAGCGCCTTTAACCTCCTGTTTGGCCCAGTTTGCAATTTCTGCGGAAGATGAACAGGAATAGGGAACACCAATGAGAGACTAGCTGGAGGTGTCTGGACGGGCAAATTTAACTCTCATTTCCCACCAGGAAGAGGAAATAACCAAAGGCTCAGCGTGCCGTGCCGGAACCAGATTAGGGCCTGAAGCCATCCTGCGGTGTTGCGGCCAGCTCAAAAGAAAGCGAGTTGAAGAAAGGAGCTCAGGGGCACTGTAATTCACAAACCTGCAGAGTTATAAATGACAGCTATCGTCCAAAAATATACTGAAGTAAGGCTGCCAAGAGGACTTGAAAGCGGGGCAGAATTGCAGGAAACCGATTTCAGGAGGTAGACTGGAATTGCATTGAAAGTATAGGAAAAGAGGCAGAACGTCCACAATGATGCACTTGGCCAAAAAGGGCGTATGCGTTTTTTCCTGAATATATTCAGGAAAAAACGCATACGCACTTTTTGGCCAACCAAGCAAGCTTGCAAAGGAAATCTGCACTACAATGAAGTCTCACTTCCCCCCGGTCAAAAGGGCCATCTGAAAAAAGTGTAAAATCCAGAAAGGCAGGACAGGCCATGGAGAACTGGGAGCCTTGTTATGCTGATGGGCGGGATGTAAATTGCCAACAGACACTCGGGAGAAGTGTATGGTGTTTCCTGAAACATCTAAACAACAAAGCAACAGAGCCTAGGGCACTTCCACTTATGGTCCTATAGCTTAGGGAAATTAAAATCAAAAAGACACAGCCACCCCAAAGTTTGGGACGCCTCTGTTTACAAGAACCTCGTTTACCGTACAAGTTCAATATCACAGAAAGTGAAAAATGGATAAAGAACTTGTGGTACTTACGTACAATGCAGTATCACTCAGCAATGAAATCTATGTCATCAGGCCCGTAGCAGCATAATGAGTGGATTCAGGTACGATGATTCTCACTGAAATAAGTCACACAGATAAAGAAACATCATAAGATATCACTAATACACGGAATGTAAACTTGGCTACACAGGAACTGAATTCCAAAACAGAACAGGGTCTCAAATTTAGAAAACCAACTTATGCTTGCTTAAGGGGAAAGGTGAGTTGGGGTGCTGCATAAAACCAGAGATTGAAATGAGCACAGATAAAGTTCCTTAAGCCAAATATGGAATAGACAAGAGCTACTCCTTGCTCAACGAAATGGACTCAACACCCCATATTAAACGCCTAAGAATGTACCTGACTAGTAAGTATCTTAAAACCTATGGATTGCTATGTCTCCAAAAGAGAATCAAGCGTGTGTACAGGGGCATAAACGCAGCAGTGATAGGATTGGAGAGGTTCGGTGAGCAAATGAAGACCCTTTGAAGTCATATTGCATGGTACCCATTCCACGGGTCTCAACTCTCCAGGTTTAAGGTATTCTTCCTTCAGCTAAAACATGCATGTGGAACCCAGAGTATGATCAACCATGTGAACGGGAGACGTGTTCAAATATGTCTCAGTTTTCCTCCCCTGGTACTCGGGTGCAACATTCCAGATGCTTTACTAACACTCTCCCCACTTGGAGAGTCAGCGCCTTTAACCTCCTGTTTGGCCCAGTTTGCAATTTCTGCGGAAGATGAACAGGAATAGGGAACACCAATGAGAGACTAGCTGGAGGTGTCTGGACGGGCAAATTTAACTCTCATTTCCCACCAGGAAGAGGAAATAACCAAAGGCTCAGCGTGCCGGGCCGGAACCAGATTAGGGCCTGAAGCCATCCTGCGGTGTTGCGGCCAGCTCAAAAGAAAGCGAGTTGAAGAAAGGAGCTCAGGGGCACTGTAATTCACAAACCTGCAGCGTTATAAATGACAGCTTTCGTCCAAAAATATACTGAAGTAAGGCTGCCAAGAGGACTTGAAAGCGGGGCAGAATTGCAGGAAACCGATTTCAGGAGGTAGACTGGAATTGCATTGAAAGCATAGGAAAAGAGGCAGAACGTCCACAATGATGCACTTGGCCAAAAAGGGCATATGCGTTTTTTCCTGAATATATTCAGGAAAAAACGCATACGCCCTTTTTGGCCAACCAAGCAAGCTTGCAAAGGAAATCTGCACTACAATGAAGTCTCACTTCCCCCCGGTCAAAAGGGCCATCTGAAAAAAGTGTAAAATCCAGAAAGGCAGGACAGGCCATGGAGAACTGGGAGCCTTGTTATGCTGATGGGCGGGATGTAAATTGCCAACAGACACTCGGGAGAAGTGTGTGGTGTTTCCTGAAACATCTAAAAAACAAAGCAACAGAGCCTAGGGCACTTCCACTTATGGTCCTATAGCTTAGGGAAATTAAAATCAAAAAGACACAGCCACCCCAAAGTTTGGGACGCCTCTGTTTACAAGAACCTCGTTTACCGTACAAGTTCAATATCACAGAAAGTGAAAAATGGATAAAGAACTTGTGGTACTTACGTACAATGCAGTATCACTCAGCAATGAAATCTATGTCATCAGGCCCGTAGCAGCATAATGAGTGGATTCAGGTACGATGATTCTCACTGAAATAAGTCACACAGAAAAAGAAACATCATAAGATATCACTAATACACGGAATGTAAACTTGGCTACACAGGAACTGAATTCCAAAACAGAACAGGGTCTCAAATTTAGAAAACCAACTTATGCTTGCTTAAGGGGAAAGGTGAGTTGGGGTGCTGCATAAAACCAGAGATTGAAATGAGCACAGATAAAGTTCCTTAAGCCAAATATGGACTAGACAAGAGCTACTCCTTGCTCAACGAAATGGACTCAACACCCCATATTAAACGCCTAAGAATGTACCTGACTAGTAAGTATCTTAAAACCTATGGATTGCTATGTCTCCAAAAGAGAATCAAGCGTGTGTACAGGGGCATAAACGCAGCAGTGATAGGATTGGAGAGGTTCGGTGAGCAAATGAAGACCCTTTGAAGTCATATTGCATGGTACCCATTCCACGGGTCTCAACTCTCCAGGTTTAAGGTATTCTTCCTTCAGCTAAAACATGCATGTGGAACCCAGAGTATGATCAACCATGTGAACGGGAGACGTGTTCAAATACGTCTCAGTTTTCCTCCCCTGGTACTCGGGTGCAACATTCCAGACGCTTTACTAACACTCTCCCCACTTGGAGAGTCAGCGCCTTTAACCTCCTGTTTGGCCCAGTTTGCAATTTCTGCGGAAGATGAACAGGAATAGGGAACACCAATGAGAGACTAGCTGGAGGTGTCTGGACGGGCAAATTTAACTCTCATTTCCCACCAGGAAGAGGAAATAACCAAAGGCTCAGCGTGCCGTGCCGGAACCAGATTAGGGCCTGAAGCCATCCTGCGGTGTTGCGGCCAGCTCAAAAGAAAGCGAGTTGAAGAAAGGAGCTCAGGGGCACTGTAATTCACAAACCTGCAGAGTTATAAATGACAGCTATCGTCCAAAAATATACTGAAGTAAGGCTGCCAAGAGGACTTGAAAGCGGGGCAGAATTGCAGGAAACCGATTTCAGGAGGTAGACTGGAATTGCATTGAAAGCATAGGAAAAGAGGCAGAACGTCCACAATGATGCACTTGGCCAAAAAGGGCGTATGCGTTTTTTCCTGAATATATTCAGGAAAAAACGCATACGCCCTTTTTGGCCAACCAAGCAAGCTTGCAAAGGAAATCTGCACTACAATGAAGTCTCACTTCCCCCCGGTCAAAAGGGCCATCTGAAAAAAGTGTAAAATCCAGAAAGGCAGGACAGGCCATGGAGAACTGGGAGCCTTGTTATGCTGATGGGCGGGATGTAAACTGCCAACAGACACTCGGGAGAAGTGTATGGTGTTTCCTGAAACATCTAAACAACAAAGCAACAGAGCCTAGGGCACTTCCACTTATGGTCCTATAGCTTAGGGAAATTAAAATCAAAAAGACACAGCCACCCCAAAGTTTGGGACGCCTCTGTTTACAAGAACCTCGTTTACCGTACAAGTTCAATATCACAGAAAGTGAAAAATGGATAAAGAACTTGTGGTACTTACGTACAATGCAGTATCACTCAGCAATGAAATCTATGTCATCAGGCCCGTAGCAGCATAATGAGTGGATTCAGGTACGATGATTCTCACTGAAATAAGTCACACAGATAAAGAAACATCATAAGATATCACTAATACACGGAATGTAAACTTGGCTACACAGGAACTGAATTCCAAAACAGAACAGGGTCTCAAATTTAGAAAACCAACTTATGCTTGCTTAAGGGGAAAGGTGAGTTGGGGTGCTGCATAAAACCAGAGATTGAAACGAGCACAGATAAAGTTCCTTAAGCCAAATATGGAATAGACAAGAGCTACTCCTTGCTCAACGAAATGGACTCAACACCCCATATTAAACGCCTAAGAATGTACCTGACTAGTAAGTATCTTAAAACCTATGGATTGCTATGTCTCCAAAAGAGAATCAAGCGTGTGTACAGGGGCATAAACGCAGCAGTGATAGGATTGGAGAGGTTCGGTGAGCAAATGAAGACCCTTTGAAGTCATATTGCATGGTACCCATTCCACGGGTCT
This sequence comes from Globicephala melas, assembly GCF_963455315.2. Classification (NCBI taxonomy): domain Eukaryota; kingdom Metazoa; phylum Chordata; class Mammalia; order Artiodactyla; family Delphinidae; genus Globicephala; species Globicephala melas. Next base: position 1,422,396 of record NW_027207219.1, read on the forward strand.
CAACTCTCCAGGTTTAAGGTATTCTTCCTTCAGCTAAAACATGCATGTGGAACCCAGAGTATGATCAACCATGTGAACGGGAGACGTGTTCAAATATGTCTCAGTTTTCCTCCCCTGGTACTCGGGTGCAACATTCCAGATGCTTTACTAACACTCTCCCCACTTGGAGAGTCAGCGCCTTTAACCTCCTGTTTGGCCCAGTTTGCAATTTCTGCGGAAGATGAACAGGAATAGGGAACACCAATGAGAGACTAGCTGGAGGTGTCTGGACGGGCAAATTTAACTCTCATTTCCCACCAGGAAGAGGAAATAACCAAAGGCTCAGCGTGCCGGGCCGGAACCAGATTAGGGCCTGAAGCCATCCTGCGGTGTTGCGGCCAGCTCAAAAGAAAGCGAGTTGAAGAAAGGAGCTCAGGGGCACTGTAATTCACAAACCTGCAGAGTTATAAATGACAGCTATCGTCCAAAAATATACTGAAGTAAGGCTGCCAAGAGGACTTGAAAGCGGGGCAGAATTGCAGGAAACCGATTTCAGGAGGTAGACTGGAATTGCATTGAAAGCATAGGAAAAGAGGCAGAACGCCCACAATGATGCACTTGGCCAAAAAGGGCGTATGCGTTTTTTCCTGAATATATTCAGGAAAAAACGCATACGCCCTTTTTGGCCAACCAAGCAAGCTTGCAAAGGAAATCTGCACTACAATAAAGTCTCACTTCCCCCCGGTCAAAAGGGCCATCTGAAAAAAGTGTAAAATCCAGAAAGGCAGGACAGGCCATGGAGAACTGGGAGCCTTGTTATGCTGATGGGCGGGATGTAAATTGCCAACAGACACTCGGGAGAAGTGTATGGTGTTTCCTGAAACATCTAAACAACAAAGCAACAGAGCCTAGGGCACTTCCACTTATGGTCCTATAGCTTAGGGAAATTAAAATCAAAAAGACACAGCCACCCCAAAGTTTGGGACGCCTCTGTTTACAAGAACCTCGTTTACCGTACAAGTTCAATATCACAGAAAGTGAAAAATGGATAAAGAACTTGTGGTACTTACGTACAATGCAGTATCACTCAGCAATGAAATCTATGTCATCAGGCCCGTAGCAGCATAATGAGTGGATTCAGGTACGATGATTCTCACTGAAATAAGTCACACAGAAAAAGAAACATCATAAGATATCACTAATACACGGAATGTAAACTTGGCTACACAGGAACTGAATTCCAAAACAGAACAGGGTCTCAAATTTAGAAAACCAACTTATGCTTGCTTAAGGGGAAAGGTGAGTTGGGGTGCTGCATAAAACCAGAGATTGAAATGAGCACAGATAAAGTTCCTTAAGCCAAATATGGAATAGACAAGAGCTACTCCTTGCTCAACGAAATGGACTCAACACCGCATATTTAACGCCTAAGAATGTACCTGACTAGTAAGTATCTTAAAACCTATGGATTGCTATGTCTCCAAAAGAGAATCAAGCGTGTGTACAGGGGCATAAACGCAGCAGTGATAGGATTGGAGAGGTTCGGTGAGCAAATGAAGACCCTTTGAAGTCATATTGCATGGTACCCATTCCACGGGTCTCAACTCTCCAGGTTTAAGGTATTCTTCCTTCAGCTAAAACATGCATGTGGAACCCAGAGTATGATCAACCATGTGAACGGGAGACGTGTTCAAATACGTCTCAGTTTTCCTCCCCTGGTACTCGGGTGCAACATTCCAGACGCTTTACTAACACTCTCCCCACTTGGAGAGTCAGCGCCTTTAACCTCCTGTTTGGCCCAGTTTGCAATTTCTGCGGAAGATGAACAGGAATAGGGAACACCAATGAGAGACTAGCTGGAGGTGTCTGGACGGGCAAATTTAACTCTCATTTCCCACCAGGAAGAGGAAATAACCAAAGGCTCAGCGTGCCGTGCCGGAACCAGATTAGGGCCTGAAGCCATCCTGCGGTGTTGCGGCCAGCTCAAAAGAAAGCGAGTTGAAGAAAGGAGCTCAGGGGCACTGTAATTCACAAACCTGCAGAGTTATAAATGACAGCTATCGTCCAAAAATATACTGAAGTAAGGCTGCCAAGAGGACTTGAAAGCGGGGCAGAATTGCAGGAAACCGATTTCAGGAGGTAGACTGGAATTGCATTGAAAGCATAGGAAAAGAGGCAGAACGTCCACAATGATGCACTTGGCCAAAAAGGGCGTATGCGTTTTTTCCTGAATATATTCAGGAAAAAACGCATACGCCCTTTTTGGCCAACCAAGCAAGCTTGCAAAGGAAATCTGCACTACAATGAAGTCTCACTTCCCCCCGGTCAAAAGGGCCATCTGAAAAAAGTGTAAAATCCAGAAAGGCAGGACAGGCCATGGAGAACTGGGAGCCTTGTTATGCTGATGGGCGGGATGTAAACTGCCAACAGACACTCGGGAGAAGTGTATGGTGTTTCCTGAAACATCTAAACAACAAAGCAACAGAGCCTAGGGCACTTCCACTTATGGTCCTATAGCTTAGGGAAATTAAAATCAAAAAGACACAGCCACCCCAAAGTTTGGGACGCCTCTGTTTACAAGAACCTCGTTTACCGTACAAGTTCAATATCACAGAAAGTGAAAAATGGATAAAGAACTTGTGGTACTTACGTACAATGCAGTATCACTCAGCAATGAAATCTATGTCATCAGGCCCGTAGCAGCATAATGAGTGGATTCAGGTACGATGATTCTCACTGAAATAAGTCACACAGATAAAGAAACATCATAAGATATCACTAATACACGGAATGTAAACTTGGCTACACAGGAACTGAATTCCAAAACAGAACAGGGTCTCAAATTTAGAAAACCAACTTATGCTTGCTTAAGGGGAAAGGTGAGTTGGGGTGCTGCATAAAACCAGAGATTGAAACGAGCACAGATAAAGTTCCTTAAGCCAAATATGGAATAGACAAGAGCTACTCCTTGCTCAACGAAATGGACTCAACACCCCATATTAAACGCCTAAGAATGTACCTGACTAGTAAGTATCTTAAAACCTATGGATTGCTATGTCTCCAAAAGAGAATCAAGCGTGTGTACAGGGGCATAAACGCAGCAGTGATAGGATTGGAGAGGTTCGGTGAGCAAATGAAGACCCTTTGAAGTCATATTGCATGGTACCCATTCCACGGGTCTCAACTCTCCAGGTTTAAGGTATTCTTCCTTCAGCTAAAACATGCATGTGGAACCCAGAGTATGATCAACCATGTGAACGGGAGACGTGTTCAAATATGTCTCAGTTTTCCTCCCCTGGTACTCGGGTGCAACATTCCAGATGCTTTACTAACACTCTCCCCACTTGGAGAGTCAGCGCCTTTAACCTCCTGTTTGGCCCAGTTTGCAATTTCTGCGGAAGATGAACAGGAATAGGGAACACCAATGAGAGACTAGCTGGAGGTGTCTGGACGGGCAAATTTAACTCTCATTTCCCACCAGGAAGAGGAAATAACCAAAGGCTCAGCGTGCCGGGCCGGAACCAGATTAGGGCCTGAAGCCATCCTGCGGTGTTGCGGCCAGCTCAAAAGAAAGCGAGTTGAAGAAAGGAGCTCAGGGGCACTGTAATTCACAAACCTGCAGAGTTATAAATGACAGCTATCGTCCAAAAATATACTGAAGTAAGGCTGCCAAGAGGACTTGAAAGCGGGGCAGAATTGCAGGAAACCGATTTCAGGAGGTAGACTGGAATTGCATTGAAAGCATAGGAAAAGAGGCAGAACGCCCACAATGATGCACTTGGCCAAAAAGGGCGTATGCGTTTTTTCCTGAATATATTCAGGAAAAAACGCATACGCCCTTTTTGGCCAACCAAGCAAGCTTGCAAAGGAAATCTGCACTACAATAAAGTCTCACTTCCCCCCGGTCAAAAGGGCCATCTGAAAAAAGTGTAAAATCCAGAAAGGCAGGACAGGCCATGGAGAACTGGGAGCCTTGTTATGCTGATGGGCGGGATGTAAATTGCCAACAGCCACTCTGGAGAAGTGTATGGTGTTTCCTGAAACATCTAAACAACAAAGCAACAGAGCCTAGGGCACTTCCACTTATGGTCCTATAGCTTAGGGAAATTAAAATCAAAAAGACACAGCCACCCCAAAGTTTGGGACGCCTCTGTTTACAAGAACCTCGTTTACCGTACAAGTTCAATATCACAGAAAGTGAAAAATGGATAAAGAACTTGTGGTACTTACGTACAATGCAGTATCACTCAGCAATGAAATCTATGTCATCAGGCCCGTAGCAGCATAATGAGTGGATTCAGGTACGATGATTCTCACTGAAATAAGTCACACAGAAAAAGAAACATCATAAGATATCACTAATACACGGAATGTAAACTTGGCTACACAGGAACTGAATTCCAAAACAGAACAGGGTCTCAAATTTAGAAAACCAACTTATGCTTGCTTAAGGGGAAAGGTGAGTTGGGGTGCTGCATAAAACCAGAGATTGAAATGAGCACAGATAAAGTTCCTTAAGCCAAATATGGAATAGACAAGAGCTACTCCTTGCTCAACGAAATGGACTCAACACCGCATATTTAACGCCTAAGAATGTACCTGACTAGTAAGTATCTTAAAACCTATGGATTGCTATGTCTCCAAAAGAGAATCAAGCGTGTGTACAGGGGCATAAACGCAGCAGTGATAGGATTGGAGAGGTTCGGTGAGCAAATGAAGACCCTTTGAAGTCATATTGCATGGTACCCATTCCACGGGTCTCAACTCTCCAGGTTTAAGGTATTCTTCCTTCAGCTAAAACATGCATGTGGAACCCAGAGTATGATCAACCATGTGAACGGGAGACGTGTTCAAATACGTCTCAGTTTTCCTCCCCTGGTACTCGGGTGCAACATTCCAGACGCTTTACTAACACTCTCCCCACTTGGAGAGTCAGCGCCTTTAACCTCCTGGTTGGCCCAGTTTGCAATTTCTGCGGAAGATGAACAGGAATAGGGAACACCAATGAGAGACTAGCTGGAGGTGTCTGGACGGGCAAATTTAACTCTCATTTCCCACCAGGAAGAGGAAATAACCAAAGGCTCAGCGTGCCGTGCCGGAACCAGATTAGGGCCTGAAGCCATCCTGCGGTGTTGCGGCCAGCTCAAAAGAAAGCGAGTTGAAGAAAGGAGCTCAGGGGCACTGTAATTCACAAACCTGCAGCGTTATAAATGACAGCTTTCGTCCAAAAATATACTGAAGTAAGGCTGCCAAGAGGACTTGAAAGCGGGGCAGAATTGCAGGAAACCGATTTCAGGAGGTAGACTGGAATTGCATTGAAAGCATAGGAAAAGAGGCAGAACGTCCACAATGATGCACTTGGCCAAAAAGGGCGTATGCGTTTTTTCCTGAATATATTCAGGAAAAAACGCATACGCCCTTTTTGGCCAACCAAGCAAGCTTGCAAAGGAAATCTGCACTACAATGAAGTCTCACTTCCCCCCGGTCAAAAGGGCCATCTGAAAAAAGTGTAAAATCCAGAAAGGCAGGACAGGCCATGGAGAACTGGGAGCCTTGTTATGCTGATGGGCGGGATGTAAATTGCCAACAGACACTCCGGAGAAGTGTGTGGTGTTTCCTGAAACATCTAAAAAACAAAGCAACAGAGCCTAGGGCACTTCCACTTATGGTCCTATAGCTTAGGGAAATTAAAATCAAAAAGACACAGCCACCCCAAAGTTTGGGACGCCTCTGTTTACAAGAACCTCGTTTACCGTACAAGTTCAATATCACAGAAAGTGAAAAATGGATAAAGAACTTGTGGTACTTACGTACAATGCAGTATCACTCAGCAATGAAATCTATGTCATCAGGCCCGTAGCAGCATAATGAGTGGATTCAGGTACGATGATTCTCACTGAAATAAGTCACACAGAAAAAGAAACATCATAAGATATCACTAATACACGGAATGTAAACTTGGCTACACAGGAACTGAATTCCAAAACAGAACAGGGTCTCAAATTTAGAAAACCAACTTATGCTTGCTTAAGGGGAAAGGTGAGTTGGGGTGCTGCATAAAACCAGAGATTGAAATGAGCACAGATAAAGTTCCTTAAGCCAAATATGGACTAGACAAGAGCTACTCCTTGCTCAACGAAATGGACTCAACACCCCATATTAAACGCCTAAGAATGTACCTGACTAGTAAGTATCTTAAAACCTATGGATTGCTATGTCTCCAAAAGAGAATCAAGCGTGTGTACAGGGGCATAAACGCAGCAGTGATAGGATTGGAGAGGTTCGGTGAGCAAATGAAGACCCTTTGAAGTCATATTGCATGGTACCCATTCCACGGGTCTCAACTCTCCAGGTTTAAGGTATTCTTCCTTCAGCTAAAACATGCATGTGGAACCCAGAGTATGATCAACCATGTGAACGGGAGACGTGTTCAAATACGTCTCAGTTTTCCTCCCCTGGTACTCGGGTGCAACATTCCAGACGCTTTACTAACACTCTCCCCACTTGGAGAGTCAGCGCCTTTAACCTCCTGTTTGGCCCAGTTTGCAATTTCTGCGGAAGATGAACAGGAATAGGGAACACCAATGAGAGACTAGCTGGAGGTGTCTGGACGGGCAAATTTAACTCTCATTTCCCACCAGGAAGAGGAAATAACCAAAGGCTCAGCGTGCCGTGCCGGAACCAGATTAGGGCCTGAAGCCATCCTGCGGTGTTGCGGCCAGCTCAAAAGAAAGCGAGTTGAAGAAAGGAGCTCAGGGGCACTGTAATTCACAAACCTGCAGAGTTATAAATGACAGCTATCGTCCAAAAATATACTGAAGTAAGGCTGCCAAGAGGACTTGAAAGCGGGGCAGAATTGCAGGAAACCGATTTCAGGAGGTAGACTGGAATTGCATTGAAAGCATAGGAAAAGAGGCAGAACGTCCACAATGATGCACTTGGCCAAAAAGGGCGTATGCGTTTTTTCCTGAATATATTCAGGAAAAAACGCATACGCCCTTTTTGGCCAACCAAGCAAGCTTGCAAAGGAAATCTGCACTACAATGAAGTCTCACTTCCCCCCGGTCAAAAGGGCCATCTGAAAAAAGTGTAAAATCCAGAAAGGCAGGACAGGCCATGGAGAACTGGGAGCCTTGTTATGCTGATGGGCGGGATGTAAACTGCCAACAGACACTCGGGAGAAGTGTATGGTGTTTCCTGAAACATCTAAACAACAAAGCAACAGAGCCTAGGGCACTTCCACTTATGGTCCTATAGCTTAGGGAAATTAAAATCAAAAAGACACAGCCACCCCAAAGTTTGGGACGCCTCTGTTTACAAGAACCTCGTTTACCGTACAAGTTCAATATCACAGAAAGTGAAAAATGGATAAAGAACTTGTGGTACTTACGTACAATGCAGTATCACTCAGCAATGAAATCTATGTCATCAGGCCCGTAGCAGCATAATGAGTGGATTCAGGTACGATGATTCTCACTGAAATAAGTCACACAGATAAAGAAACATCATAAGATATCACTAATACACGGAATGTAAACTTGGCTACACAGGAACTGAATTCCAAAACAGAACAGGGTCTCAAATTTAGAAAACCAACTTATGCTTGCTTAAGGGGAAAGGTGAGTTGGGGTGCTGCATAAAACCAGAGATTGAAACGAGCACAGATAAAGTTCCTTAAGCCAAATATGGAATAGACAAGAGCTACTCCTTGCTCAACGAAATGGACTCAACACCCCATATTAAACGCCTAAGAATGTACCTGACTAGTAAGTATCTTAAAACCTATGGATTGCTATGTCTCCAAAAGAGAATCAAGCGTGTGTACAGGGGCATAAACGCAGCAGTGATAGGATTGGAGAGGTTCGGTGAGCAAATGAAGACCCTTTGAAGTCATATTGCATGGTACCCATTCCACGGGTCTCAACTCTCCAGGTTTAAGGTATTCTTCCTTCAGCTAAAACATGCATGTGGAACCCAGAGTATGATCAACCATGTGAACGGGAGACGTGTTCAAATATGTCTCAGTTTTCCTCCCCTGGTACTCGGGTGCAACATTCCAGATGCTTTACTAACACTCTCCCCACTTGGAGAGTCAGCGCCTTTAACCTCCTGTTTGGCCCAGTTTGCAATTTCTGCGGAAGATGAACAGGAATAGGGAACACCAATGAGAGACTAGCTGGAGGTGTCTGGACGGGCAAATTTAACTCTCATTTCCCACCAGGAAGAGGAAATAACCAAAGGCTCAGCGTGCCGGGCCGGAACCAGATTAGGGCCTGAAGCCATCCTGCGGTGTTGCGGCCAGCTCAAAAGAAAGCGAGTTGAAGAAAGGAGCTCAGGGGCACTGTAATTCACAAACCTGCAGAGTTATAAATGACAGCTATCGTCCAAAAATATACTGAAGTAAGGCTGCCAAGAGGACTTGAAAGCAGGGCAGAATTGCAGGAAACCGATTTCAGGAGGTAGACTGGAATTGCATTGAAAGCATAGGAAAAGAGGCAGAACGCCCACAATGATGCACTTGGCCAAAAAGGGCGTATGTGTTTTTTCCTGAATATATTCAGGAAAAAACGCATACGCCCTTTTTGGCCAACCAAGCAAGCTTGCAAAGGAAATCTGCACTACAATGAAGTCTCACTTCCCCCCGGTCAAAAGGGCCATCTGAAAAAAGTGTAAAATCCAGAAAGGCAGGACAGGCCATGGAGAACTGGGAGCCTTGTTATGCTGATGGGCGGGATGTAAATTGCCAACAGACACTCGGGAGAAGTGTATGGTGTTTCCTGAAACATCTAAACAACAAAGCAACAGAGCCTAGGGCACTTCCACTTATGGTCCTATAGCTTAGGGAAATTAAAATCAAAAAGACACAGCCACCCCAAAGTTTGGGACGCCTCTGTTTACAAGAACCTCGTTTACCGTACAAGTTCAATATCACAGAAAGTGAAAAATGGATAAAGAACTTGTGGTACTTACGTACAATGCAGTATCACTCAGCAATGAAATCTATGTCATCAGGCCCGTAGCAGCATAATGAGTGGATTCAGGTACGATGATTCTCACTGAAATAAGTCACACAGAAAAAGAAACATCATAAGATATCACTAATACACGGAATGTAAACTTGGCTACACAGGAACTGAATTCCAAAACAGAACAGGGTCTCAAATTTAGAAAACCAACTTATGCTTGCTTAAGGGGAAAGGTGAGTTGGGGTGCTGCATAAAACCAGAGATTGAAATGAGCACAGATAAAGTTCCTTAAGCCAAATATGGAATAGACAAGAGCTACTCCTTGCTCAACGAAATGGACTCAACACCGCATATTTAACGCCTAAGAATGTACCTGACTAGTAAGTATCTTAAAACCTATGGATTGCTATGTCTCCAAAAGAGAATCAAGCGTGTGTACAGGGGCATAAACGCAGCAGTGATAGGATTGGAGAGGTTCGGTGAGCAAATGAAGACCCTTTGAAGTCATATTGCATGGTACCCATTCCACGGGTCTCAACTCTCCAGGTTTAAGGTATTCTTCCTTCAGCTAAAACATGCATGTGGAACCCAGAGTATGATCAACCATGTGAACGGGAGACGTGTTCAAATACGTCTCAGTTTTCCTCCCCTGGTACTCGGGTGCAACATTCCAGACGCTTTACTAACACTCTCCCCACTTGGAGAGTCAGCGCCTTTAACCTCCTGGTTGGCCCAGTTTGCAATTTCTGCGGAAGATGAACAGGAATAGGCAACACCAATGAGAGACTAGCTGGAGGTGTCTGGACGGGCAAATTTAACTCTCATTTCCCACCAGGAAGAGGAAATAACCAAAGGCTCAGCGTGCCGTGCCGGAACCAGATTAGGGCCTGAAGCCATCCTGCGGTGTTGCGGCCAGCTCAAAAGAAAGCGAGTTGAAGAAAGGAGCTCAGGGGCACTGTAATTCACAAACCTGCAGCGTTATAAATGACAGCTTTCGTCCAAAAATATACTGAAGTAAAGCTGCCAAGAGGACTTGAAAGCGGGGCAGAATTGCAGGAAACCGATTTCAGGAGGTAGACTGGAATTGCATTGAAAGCATAGGAAAAGAGGCAGAACGTCCACAATGATGCACTTGGCCAAAAAGGGCGTATGCGTTTTTTCCTGAATATATTCAGGAAAAAACGCATACGCCCTTTTTGGCCAACCAAGCAAGCTTGCAAAGGAAATCTGCACTACAATGAAGTCTCACTTCCCCCCGGTCAAAAGGGCCATCTGAAAAAAGTGTAAAATCCAGAAAGGCAGGACAGGCCATGGAGAACTGGGAGCCTTGTTATGCTGATGGGCGGGATGTAAATTGCCAACAGACACTCGGGAGAAGTGTATGGTGTTTCCTGAAACATCTAAAAAACAAAGCAACAGAGCCTAGGGCACTTCCACTTATGGTCCTATAGCTTAGGGAAATTAAAATCAAAAAGACACAGCCACCCCAAAGTTTGGGACGCCTCTGTTTACAAGAACCTCGTTTACCGTACAAGTTCAATATCACAGAAAGTGAAAAATGGATAAAGAACTTGTGGTACTTACGTACAATGCAGTATCACTCAGCAATGAAATCTATGTCATCAGGCCCGTAGCAGCATAATGAGTGGATTCAGGTACGATGATTCTCACTGAAATAAGTCACACAGAAAAAGAAACATCATAAGATATCACTAATACACGGAATGTAAACTTGGCTACACAGGAACTGAATTCCAAAACAGAACAGGGTCTCAAATTTAGAAAACCAACTTATGCTTGCTTAAGGGGAAAGGTGAGTTGGGGTGCTGCATAAAACCAGAGATTGAAACGAGCACAGATAAAGTTCCTTAAGCCAAATATGGAATAGACAAGAGCTACTCCTTGCTCAACGAAATGGACTCAACACCCCATATTAAACGCCTAAGAATGTACCTGACTAGTAAGTATCTTAAAACCTATGGATTGCTATGTCTCCAAAAGAGAATCAAGCATGTGTACAGGGGCATAAACGCAGCAGTGATAGGATTGGAGAGGTTCGGTGAGCAAATGAAGACCCTTTGAAGTCATATTGCATGGTACCCATTCCACGGGTCTCAACTCTCCAGGTTTAAGGTATTCTTCCTTCAGCTAAAACATGCATGTGGAACCCAGAGTATGATCAACCATGTGAACGGGAGACGTGTTCAAATATGTCTCAGTTTTCCTCTCCTGGTACTCGGGTGCAACATTCCAGACGCTTTACTAACACTCTCCCCACTTGGAGAGTCAGCGCCTTTAACCTCCTGTTTGGCCCAGTTTGCAATTTCTGCGGAAGATGAACAGGAATAGGGAACACCAATGAGAGACTAGCTGGAGGTGTCTGGACGGGCAAATTTAACTCTCATTTCCCACCAGGAAGAGGAAATAACCAAAGGCTCAGCGTGCCGTGCCGGAACCAGATTAGGGCCTGAAGCCATCCTGCGGTGTTGCGGCCAGCTCAAAAGAAAGCGAGTTGAAGAAAGGAGCTCAGGGGCACTGTTATTCACAAACCTGCAGCGTTATAAATGACAGCTTTCGTCCAAAAATATACTGAAGTAAGGCTGCCAAGAGGACTTGAAAGCGGGGCAGAATTGCAGGAAACCGATTTCAGGAGGTAGACTGGAATTGCATTGAAAGCATAGGAAAAGAGGCAGAACGTCCACAATGATGCACTTGGCCAAAAAGGGCGTATGCGTTTTTTCCTGAATATATTCAGGAAAAAACGCATACGCCCTTTTTGGCCAACCAAGCAAGCTTGCAAAGGAAATCTGCACTACAATGAAGTCTCACTTCCCCCCGGTCAAAAGGGCCATCTGAAAAAAGTGTAAAATCCAGAAAGGCAGGACAGGCCATGGAGAACTGGGAGCCTTGTTATGCTGATGGGCGGGATGTAAATTGCCAACAGCCACTGGGGAGAAGTGTATGGTGTTTCCTGAAACATCTAAAAAACAAAGCAACAGAGCCTAGGGCACTTCCACTTATGGTCCTATAGCTTAGGGAAATTAAAATCAAAAAGACACAGCCACCCCAAAGTTTGGGACGCCTCTGTTTACAAGAACCTCGTTTACCGTACAAGTTCAATATCACAGAAAGTGAAAAATGGATAAAGAACTTGTGGTACTTACGTACAATGCAGTATCACTCAGCAATGAAATCTATGTCATCAGGCCCGTAGCAGCATAATGAGTGGATTCAGGTACGATGATTCTCACTGAAATAAGTCACACAGAAAAAGAAACATCATAAGATATCACTAATACACGGAATGTAAACTTGGCTACACAGGAACTGAATTCCAAAACAGAACAGGGTCTCAAATTTAGAAAACCAACTTATGCTTGCTTAAGGGGAAAGGTGAGTTGGGGTGCTGCATAAAACCAGAGATTGAAATGAGCACAGATAAAGTTCCTTAAGCCAAATATGGACTAGACAAGAGCTACTCCTTGCTCAACGAAATGGACTCAACACCCCATATTAAAGGCCTAAGAATGTACCTGACTAGTAAGTATCTTAAAACCTATGGATTGCTATGTCTCCAAAAGAGAATCAAGCGTGTGTACAGGGGCATAAACGCAGCAGTGATAGGATTGGAGAGGTTCGGTGAGCAAATGAAGACCCTTTGAAGTCATATTGCATGGTACCCATTCCACGGGTCTCAACTCTCCAGGTTTAAGGTATTCTTCCTTCAGCTAAAACATGCATGTGGAACCCAGAGTATGATCAACCATGTGAACGGGAGACGTGTTCAAATATGTCTTAGTTTTCCTCCCCTGGTACTCGGGTGCAACATTCCAGACGCTTTACTAACACTCTCCCCACTTGGAGAGTCAGCGCCTTTAACCTCCTGTTTGGCCCAGTTTGCAATTTCTGCGGAAGATGAACAGGAATAGGGAACACCAATGAGAGACTAGCTGGAGGTGTCTGGACGGGCAAATTTAACTCTCATTTCCCACCAGGAAGAGGAAATAACCAAAGGCTCAGCGTGCCGGGCCGGAACCAGATTAGGACCTGAAGCCATCCTGCGGTGTTGCGGCCAGCTCAAAAGAAAGCGAGTTGAAGAAAGGAGCTCAGGGGCACTGTAATTCACAAACCTGCAGAGTTATAAATGACAGCTATCGTCCAAAAATATACTGAAGTAAGGCTGCCAAGAGGACTTGAAAGCGGGGCAGAATTGCAGGAAACCGATTTCAGGAGGTAGACTGGAATTGCATTGAAAGCATAGGAAAAGAGGCAGAACGCCCACAATGATGCACTTGGCCAAAAAGGGCGTATGTGTTTTTTCCTGAATATATTCAGGAAAAAACGCATACGCCCTTTTTGGCCAACCAAGCAAGCTTGCAAAGGAAATCTGCACTACAATGAAGTCTCACTTCCCCCCGGTCAAAAGGGCCATCTGAAAAAAGTGTAAAATCCAGAAAGGCAGGACAGGCCATGGAGAACTGGGAGCCTTGTTATGCTGATGGGCGGGATGTAAATTGCCAACAGACACTCGGGAGAAGTTTATGGTGTTTCCTGAAACATCTAAACAACAAAGCAACAGAGCCTAGGGCACTTCCACTTATGGTCCTATAGCTTAGGGAAATTAAAATCAAAAAGACACAGCCACCCCAAAGTTTGGGACGCCTCTGTTTACAAGAACCTCGTTTACCGTACAAGTTCAATATCACAGAAAGTGAAAAATGGATAAAGAACTTGTGGTACTTACGTACAATGCAGTATCACTCAGCAATGAAATCTATGTCATCAGGCCCGTAGCAGCATAATGAGTGGATTCAGGTACGATGATTCTCACTGAAATAAGTCACACAGAAAAAGAAACATCATAAGATATCACTAATACACGGAATGTAAACTTGGCTACACAGGAACTGAATTCCAAAACAGAACAGGGTCTCAAATTTAGAAAACCAACTTATGCTTGCTTAAGGGGAAAGGTGAGTTGGGGTGCTGCATAAAACCAGAGATTGAAATGAGCACAGATAAAGTTCCTTAAGCCAAATATGGACTAGACAAGAGCTACTCCTTGCTCAACGAAATGGACTCTACACCCCATATTAAACGCCTAAGAATGTACCTGACTAGTAAGTATCTTAAAACCTATGGATTGCTATGTCTCCAAAAGAGAATCAAGCGTGTGTACAGGGGCATAAACGCAGCAGTGATAGGATTGGAGAGGTTCGGTGAGCAAATGAAGACCCTTTGAAGTCATATTGCGTGGTACCCATTCCACGGGTCTCAACTCTCCAGGTTTAAGGTATTCTTCCTTCAGCTAAAACATGCATGTGGAACCCAGAGTATGATCAACCATGTGAACGGGAGACGTGTTCAAATACGTCTCAGTTTTCCTCCCCTGGTACTCGGGTGCAACATTCCAGACGCTTTACTAACACTCTCCCCACTTGGAGAGTCAGCGCCTTTAACCTCCTGTTTGGCCCAGTTTGCAATTTCTGCGGAAGATGAACAGGAATAGGGAACACCAATGAGAGACTAGCTGGAGGTGTCTGGACGGGCAAATTTAACTCTCATTTCCCACCAGGAAGAGGAAATAACCAAAGGCTCAGCGTGCCGGGCCGGAACCAGATTAGGGCCTGAAGCCATCCTGCGGTGTTGCGGCCAGCTCAAAAGAAAGCGAGTTGAAGAAAGGAGCTCAGGGGCACTGTAATTCACAAACCTGCAGCGTTATAAATGACAGCTATCGTCCAAAAATATACTGAAGTAAGGCTGCCAAGAGGACTTGAAAGCGGGGCAGAATTGCAGGAAACCGATTTCAGGAGGTAGACTGGAATTGCATTGAAAGCATAGGAAAAGAGGCAGAACGTCCACAATGATGCACTTGGCCAAAAAGGGCGTATGCGCTTTTTCCTGAATATATTCAGGAAAAAACGCATACGCCCTTTTTGGCCAACCAAGCAAGCTTGCAAAGGAAATCTGCACTACAATGAAGTCTCACTTCCCCCCGGTCAAAAGGGCCATCTGAAAAAAGTGTAAAATCCAGAAAGGCAGGACAGGCCATGGAGAACTGGGAGCCTTGTTATGCTGATGGGCGGGATGTAAATTGCCAACAGACACTCGGGAGAAGTGTATGGTGTTTCCTGAAACATCTAAACAACAAAGCAACAGAGCCTAGGGCACTTCCACTTATGGTCCTATAGCTTAGGGAAATTAAAATCAAAAAGACACAGCCACCCCAAAGTTTGGGACGCCTCTGTTTACAAGAACCTCGTTTACCGTACAAGTTCAATATCACAGAAAGTGAAAAATGGATAAAGAACTTGTGGTACTTACGTACAATGCAGTATCACTCAGCAATGAAATCTATGTCATCAGGCCCGTAGCAGCATAATGAGTGGATTCAGGTACGATGATTCTCACTGAAATAAGTCACACAGAAAAAGAAACATCATAAGATATCACTAATACACGGAATGTAAACTTGGCTACACAGGAACTGAATTCCAAAACAGAACAGGGTCTCAAATTTAGAAAACCAACTTATGCTTGCTTAAGGGGAAAGGTGAGTTGGGGTGCTGCATAAAACCAGAGATTGAAATGAGCACAGATAAAGTTCCTTAAGCCAAATATGGAATAGACAAGAGCTACTCCTTGCTCAACGAAATGGACTCAACACCGCATATTAAACGCCTAAGAATGTACCTGACTAGTAAGTATCTTAAAACCTATGGATTGCTATGTCTCCAAAAGAGAATCAAGCGTGTGTACAGGGGCATAAACGCAGCAGTGATAGGATTGGAGAGGTTCGGTGAGCAAATGAAGACCCTTTGAAGTCATATTGCATGGTACCCATTCCACGGGTCTCAACTCTCCAGGTTTAAGGTATTCTTCCTTCAGCTAAAACATGCATGTGGAACCCAGAGTATGATCAACCATGTGAACGGGAGACGTGTTCAAATACGTCTCAGTTTTCCTCCCCTGGTACTCGGGTGCAACATTCCAGACGCTTTACTAACACTCTCCCCACTTGGAGAGTCAGCGCCTTTAACCTCCTGTTTGGCCCAGTTTGCAATTTCTGCGGAAGATGAACAGGAATAGGGAACACCAATGAGAGACTAGCTGGAGGTGTCTGGACGGGCAAATTTAACTCTCATTTCCCACCAGGAAGAGGAAATAACCAAAGGCTCAGCGTGCCGTGCCGGAACCAGATTAGGGCCTGAAGCCATCCTGCGGTGTTGCGGCCAGCTCAAAAGAAAGCGAGTTGAAGAAAGGAGCTCAGGGGCACTGTAATTCACAAACCTGCAGAGTTATAAATGACAGCTATCGTCCAAAAATATACTGAAGCAAGGCTGCCAAGAGGACTTGAAAGCGGGGCAGAATTGCAGGAAACCGATTTCAGGAGGTAGACTGGAATTGCATTGAAAGCATAGGAAAAGAGGCAGAACGTCCACAATGATGCACTTGGCCAAAAAGGGCGTATGCGTTTTTTCCTGAATATATTCAGGAAAAAACGCATACGCCCTTTTTGGCCAACCAAGCAAGCTTGCAAAGGAAATCTGCACTACAATGAAGTCTCACTTCCCCCCGGTCAAAAGGGCCATCTGAAAAAAGTGTAAAATCCAGAAAGGCAGGACAGGCCATGGAGAACTGGGAGCCTTGTTATGCTGATGGGCGGGATGTAAACTGCCAACAGACACTCGGGAGAAGTGTATGGTGTTTCCTGAAACATCTAAAAAACAAAGCAACAGAGCCTAGGGCACTTCCACTTATGGTCCTATAGCTTAGGGAAATTAAAATCAAAAAGACACAGCCACCCCAAAGTTTGGGACGCCTCTGTTTACAAGAACCTCGTTTACCGTACAAGTTCAATATCACAGAAAGTGAAAAATGGATAAAGAACTTGTGGTACTTACGTACAATGCAGTATCACTCAGCAATGAAATCTATGTCATCAGGCCCGTAGCAGCATAATGAGTGGATTCAGGTACGATGATTCTCACTGAAATAAGTCACACAGAAAAAGAAACATCATAAGATATCAGTAATACACGGAATGTAAACTTGGCTACACAGGAACTGAATTACAGAACAGAACAGGGTCTCAAATTTAGAAAACCAACTTATGCTTGCTTAAGGGGAAAGGTGAGTTGGGGTGCTGCATAAAACCAGAGATTGAAACGAGCACAGATAAAGTTCCTTAAGCCAAATATGGACTAGACAAGAGCTACTCCTTGCTCAACGAAATGGACTCAACACCCCATATTAAACGCCTAAGAATGTACCTGACTAGTAAGTATCTTAAAACCTATGGATTGCTATGTCTCCAAAAGAGAATCAAGCGTGTGTACAGGGGCATAAACGCAGCAGTGATAGGATTGGAGAGGTTCGGTGAGCAAATGAAGACCCTTTGAAGTCATATTGCATGGTACCCATTCCACGGGTCTCAACTCTCCAGGTTTAAGGTATTCTTCCTTCAGCTAAAACATGCATGTGGAACCCAGAGTATGATCAACCATGTGAACGGGAGACGTGTTCAAATATGTCTCAGTTTTCCTCCCCTGGTACTCGGGTGCAACATTCCAGACGCTTTACTAACACTCTCCCCACTTGGAGAGTCAGCGCCTTTAACCTCCTGTTTGGCCCAGTTTGCAATTTCTGCGGAAGATGAACAGGAATAGGGAACACCAATGAGAGACTAGCTGGAGGTGTCTGGACGGGCAAATTTAACTCTCATTTCCCACCAGGAAGAGGAAATAACCAAAGGCTCAGCGTGCCGGGCCGGCACCAGATTAGGGCCTGAAGCCATCCTGCGGTGTTGCGGCCAGCTCAAAAGAAAGCGAGTTGAAGAAAGGAGCTCAGGGGCACTGTAATTCACAAACCTGCAGAGTTATAAATGACAGCTATCGTCCAAAAATATACTGAAGTAAGGCTGCCAAGAGGACTTGAAAGCGGGGCAGAATTGCAGGAAACCGATTTCAGGAGGTAGACTGGAATTGCATTGAAAGCATAGGAAAAGAGGCAGAACGTCCACAATGATGCACTTGGCCAAAAAGGGCGTATGCGTTTTTTCCTGAATATATTCAGGAAAAAACGCATACGCCCTTTTTGGCCAACCAAGCAAGCTTGCAAAGGAAATCTGCACTACAATGAAGTCTCACTTCCCCCCGGTCAAAAGGGCCATCTGAAAAAAGTGTAAAATCCAGAAAGGCAGGACAGGCCATGGAGAACTGGGAGCCTTCTTATGCTGATGGGCGGGATGTAAATTGCCAACAGACACTCGGGAGAAGTGTATGGTGTTTCCTGAAACATCTAAACAACAAAGCAACAGAGCCTAGGGCACTTCCACTTATGGTCCTATAGCTTAGGGAAATTAAAATCAAAAAGACACAGCCACCCCAAAGTTTGGGACGCCTCTGTTTACAAGAACCTCGTTTACCGTACAAGTTCAATATCACAGAAAGTGAAAAATGGATAAAGAACTTGTGGTACTTACGTACAATGCAGTATCACTCAGCAATGAAATCTATGTCATCAGGCCCGTAGCAGCATAATGAGTGGATTCAGGTACGATGATTCTCACTGAAATAAGTCACACAGAAAAAGAAACATCATAAGATATCAGTAATACACGGAATGTAAACTTGGCTACACAGGAACTGAATTACAGAACAGAACAGGGTCTCAAATTTAGAAAACCAACTTATGCTTGCTTAAGGGGAAAGGTGAGTTGGGGTGCTGCATAAAACCAGAGATTGAAACGAGCACAGATAAAGTTCCTTAAGCCAAATATGGAATAGACAAGAGCTACTCCTTGCTCAACGAAATGGACTCAACACCCCATATTAAATGCCTAAGAATGTACCTGACTAGTAAGTATCTTAAAACCTATGGATTGCTATGTCTCCAAAAGAGAATCAAGCGTGTGTACAGGGGCATAAACGCAGCAGTGATAGGATTGGAGAGGTTCGGTGAGCAAATGAAGACCCTTTGAAGTCATATTGCATGGTACCCATTCCACGGGTCTCAACTCTCCAGGTTTAAGGTATTCTTCCTTCAGCTAAAACATGCATGTGGAACCCAGAGTATGATCAACCATGTGAACGGGAGACGTGTTCAAATACGTCTCAGTTTTCCTCCCCTGGTACTCGGGTGCAACATTCCAGACGCTTTACTAACACTCTCCCCACTTGGAGAGTCAACGCCTTTAACCTCCTGTTTGGCCCAGTTTGCAATTTCTGCGGAAGATGAACAGGAATAGGGAACACCAATGAGAGACTAGCTGGAGGTGTCTGGACGGGCAAATTTAACTCTCATTTCCCACCAGGAAGAGGAAATAACCAAAGGCTCAGCGTGCCGTGCCGGAACCAGATTAGGGCCTGAAGCCATCCTGCGGTGTTGCGGCCAGCTCAAAAGAAAGCGAGTTGAAGAAAGGAGCTCAGGGGCACTGTAATTCACAAACCTGCAGAGTTATAAATGACAGCTATCGTCCAAAAATATACTGAAGTAAGGCTGCCAAGAGGACTTGAAAGCGGGGCAGAATTGCAGGAAACCGATTTCAGGAGGTAGACTGGAATTGCTTTGAAAGCATAGGAAAAGAGGCAGAACGTCCACAATGATGCACTTGGCCAAAAAGGGCGTATGCGTTTTTTCCTGAATATATTCAGGAAAAAACGCATACGCCCTTTTTGGCCAACCAAGCAAGCTTGCAAAGGAAATCTGCACTACAATGAAGTCTCACTTCCCCCCGGTCAAAAGGGCCATCTGAAAAAAGTGTAAAATCCAGAAAGGCAGGACAGGCCATGGAGAACTGGGAGCCTTGTTATGCTGATGGGCGGGATGTAAACTGCCAACAGACACTCGGGAGAAGTGTATGGTGTTTCCTGAAACATCTAAACAACAAAGCAACAGAGCCTAGGGCACTTCCACTTATGGTCCTATAGCTTAGGGAAATTAAAATCAAAAAGACACAGCCACCCCAAAGTTTGGGACGCCTCTGTTTACAAGAACCTCGTTTACCGTACAAGTTCAATATCACAGAAAGTGAAAAATGGATAAAGAACTTGTGGTACTTACGTACAATGCAGTATCACTCAGCAATGAAATCTATGTCATCAGGCCCGTAGCAGCATAATGAGTGGATTCAGGTACGATGATTCTCACTGAAATAAGTCACACAGAAAAAGAAACATCATAAGATATCAGTAATACACGGAATGTAAACTTGGCTACACAGGAACTGAATTACAGAACAGAACAGGGTCTCAAATTTAGAAAACGAACTTATGCTTGCTTAAGGGGAAAGGTGAGTTGGGGTGCTGCATAAAACCAGAGATTGAAATGAGCACAGATAAAGTTCCTTAAGCCAAATATGGACTAGACAAGAGCTACTCCTTGCTCAACGAAATGGACTCAACACCCCATATTAAACGCCTAAGAATGTACCTGACTAGTAAGTATCTTAAAACCTATGGATTGCTATGTCTCCAAAAGAGAATCAAGCGTGTGTACAGGGGCATAAACGCAGCAGTGATAGGATTGGAGAGGTTCGGTGAGCAAATGAAGACCCTTTGAAGTCATATTGCATGGTACCCATTCCACGGGTCTCAACTCTCCAGGTTTAAGGTATTCTTCCTTCAGCTAAAACATGCATGTGGAACCCAGAGTATGATCAACCATGTGAACGGGAGACGTGTTCAAATACGTCTCAGTTTTCCTCCCCTGGTACTCGGGTGCAACATTCCAGACGCTTTACTAACACTCTCCCCACTTGGAGAGTCAGCGCCTTTAACCTCCTGTTTGGCCCAGTTTGCAATTTCTGCGGAAGATGAACAGGAATAGGGAACACCAATGAGAGACTAGCTGGAGGTGTCTGGACGGGCAAATTTAACTCTCATTTCCCACCAGGAAGAGGAAATAACCAAAGGCTCAGCGTGCCGTGCCGGAACCAGATTAGGGCCTGAAGCCATCCTGCGGTGTTGCGGCCAGCTCAAAAGAAAGCGAGTTGAAGAAAGGAGCTCAGGGGCACTGTAATTCACAAACCTGCAGCGTTATAAATGACAGCTTTCGTCCAAAAATATACTGAAGTAAGGCTGCCAAGAGGACTTGAAAGCGGGGCAGAATTGCAGGAAACCGATTTCAGGAGGTAGACTGGAATTGCATTGAAAGCATAGGAAAAGAGGCAGAACGTCCACAATGATGCACTTGGCCAAAAAGGGCGTATGCGTTTTTTCCTGAATATATTCAGGAAAAAACGCATACGCCCTTTTTGGCCAACCAAGCAAGCTTGCAAAGGAAATCTGCACTACAATGAAGTCTCACTTCCCCCCGGTCAAAAGGGCCATCTGAAAAAAGTGTAAAATCCAGAAAGGCAGGACAGGCCATGGAGAACTGGGAGCCTTGTTATGCTGATGGGCGGGATGTAAATTGCCAACAGACACTCGGGAGAAGTGTATGGTGTTTCCTGAAACATCTAAAAAACAAAGCAACAGAGCCTAGGGCACTTCCACTTATGGTCCTATAGCTTAGGGAAATTAAAATCAAAAAGACACAGCCACCCCAAAGTTTGGGACGCCTCTGTTTACAAGAACCTCGTTTACCGTACAAGTTCAATATCACAGAAAGTGAAAAATGGATAAAGAACTTGTGGTACTTACGTACAATGCAGTATCATTCAGCAATGAAATCTATGTCATCAGGCCCGTAGCAGCATAATGAGTGGATTCAGGTACGATGATTCTCACTGAAATAAGTCACACAGAAAAAGAAACATCATAAGATATCACTAATACACGGAATGTAAACTTGGCTACACAGGAACTGAATTCCAAAACAGAACAGGGTCTCAAATTTAGAAAACCAACTTATGCTTGCTTAAGGGGAAAGGTGAGTTGGGGTGCTGCATAAAACCAGAGATTGAAATGAGCACAGATAAAGTTCCTTAAGCCAAATATGGAATAGACAAGAGCTACTCCTTGCTCAACGAAATGGACTCAACACCCCATATTAAACGCCTAAGAATGTACCTGACTAGTAAGTATCTTAAAACCTATGGATTGCTATGTCTCCAAAAGAGAATCAAGCGTGTGTACAGGGGCATAAACGCAGCAGTGATAGGATTGGAGAGGTTCGGTGAGCAAATGAAGACCCTTTGAAGTCATATTGCATGGTACCCATTCCACGGGTCTCAACTCTCCAGGTTTAAGGTATTCTTCCTTCAGCTAAAACATGCATGTGGAACCCAGAGTATGATCAACCATGTGAACGGGAGACGTGTTCAAATATGTCTCAGTTTTCCTCCCCTGGTACTCGGGTGCAACATTCCAGACGCTTTACTAACACTCTCCCCACTTGGAGAGTCAGCGCCTTTAACCTCCTGTTTGGCCCAGTTTGCAATTTCTGCGGAAGATGAACTGAAATAGTGAGAACCAATGAGAGACTAGCAGGAGGTGTCTGGACGGGCAAATTTAACTCTCATTTCCCACCAGGAAGAGGAAATAACCAAAGGCTCAGCGTGCCGTGCCGGAACCAGATTAGGGCCTGAGGCCATCCTGCGGTGTTGCGGCCAGCTCAAAAGAAAGCGAGTTGAAGAAAGGAGCTCAGGGGCACTGTAATTCACAAACCTGCAGAGTTATAAATGACAGCTATCGTCCAAAAATATACTGAAGTAAGGCTGCCAAGAGGACTTGAAAGCGGGGCAGAATTGCAGGAAACCGATTTCAGGAGGTAGACTGGAATTGCATTGAAAGCATAGGAAAAGAGGCAGAACGCCCACAATGATGCACTTGGCCAAAAAGGGCGTATGTGTTTTTTCCTGAATATATTCAGGAAAAAACGCATACGCCCTTTTTGGCCAACCAAGCAAGCTTGCAAAGGAAATCTGCACTACAATGAAGTCTCACTTCCCCCCGGTCAAAAGGGCCATCTGAAAAAAGTGTAAAATCCAGAAAGGCAGGACAGGCCATGGAGAACTGGGAGCCTTGTTATGCTGATGGGCGGGATGTAAATTGCCAACAGACACTCGGGAGAAGTGTATGGTGTTTCCTGAAACATCTAAAAAACAAAGCAACAGAGCCTAGGGCACTTCCACTTATGGTCCTATAGCTTAGGGAAATTAAAATCAAAAAGACACAGCCACCCCAAAGTTTGGGACGCCTCTGTTTACAAGAACCTCGTTTACCGTACAAGTTCAATATCACAGAAAGTGAAAAATGGATAAAGAACTTGTGGTACTTACGTACAATGCAGTATCATTCAGCAATGAAATCTATGTCATCAGGCCCGTAGCAGCATAATGAGTGGATTCAGGTACGATGATTCTCACTGAAATAAGTCACACAGAAAAAGAAACATCATAAGATATCACTAATACACGGAATGTAAACTTGGCTACACAGGAACTGAATTCCAAAACAGAACAGGGTCTCAAATTTAGAAAACCAACTTATGCTTGCTTAAGGGGAAAGGTGAGTTGGGGTGCTGCATAAAACCAGAGATTGAAATGAGCACAGATAAAGTTCCTTAAGCCAAATATGGAATAGACAAGAGCTACTCCTTGCTCAACGAAATGGACTCAACACCCCATATTAAACGCCTAAGAATGTACCTGACTAGTAAGTATCTTAAAACCTATGGATTGCTATGTCTCCAAAAGAGAATCAAGCGTGTGTACAGGGGCATAAACGCAGCAGTGATAGGATTGGAGAGGTTCGGTGAGCAAATGAAGACCCTTTGAAGTCATATTGCATGGTACCCATTCCACGGGTCTCAACTCTCCAGGTTTAAGGTATTCTTCCTTCAGCTAAAACATGCATGTGGAACCCAGAGTATGATCAACCATGTGAACGGGAGACGTGTTCAAATATGTCTCAGTTTTCCTCCCCTGGTACTCGGGTGCAACATTCCAGACGCTTTACTAACACTCTCCCCACTTGGAGAGTCAGCGCCTTTAACCTCCTGTTTGGCCCAGTTTGCAATTTCTGCGGAAGATGAACTGAAATAGTGAGAACCAATGAGAGACTAGCAGGAGGTGTCTGGACGGGCAAATTTAACTCTCATTTCCCACCAGGAAGAGGAAATAACCAAAGGCTCAGCGTGCCGTGCCGGAACCAGATTAGGGCCTGAGGCCATCCTGCGGTGTTGCGGCCAGCTCAAAAGAAAGCGAGTTGAAGAAAGGAGCTCAGGGGCACTGTAATTCACAAACCTGCAGAGTTATAAATGACAGCTATCGTCCAAAAATATACTGAAGTAAGGCTGCCAAGAGGACTTGAAAGCGGGGCAGAATTGCAGGAAACCGATTTCAGGAGGTAGACTGGAATTGCATTGAAAGCATAGGAAAAGAGGCAGAACGCCCACAATGATGCACTTGGCCAAAAAGGGCGTATGTGTTTTTTCCTGAATATATTCAGGAAAAAACGCATACGCCCTTTTTGGCCAACCAAGCAAGCTTGCAAAGGAAATCTGCACTACAATGAAGTCTCACTTCCCCCCGGTCAAAAGGGCCATCTGAAAAAAGTGTAAAATCCAGAAAGGCAGGACAGGCCATGGAGAACTGGGAGCCTTGTTATGCTGATGGGCGGGATGTAAATTGCCAACAGACACTCGGGAGAAGTGTATGGTGTTTCCTGAAACATCTAAACAACAAAGCAACAGAGCCTAGGGCACTTCCACTTATGGTCCTATAGCTTAGGGAAATTAAAATCAAAAAGACACAGCCACCCCAAAGTTTGGGACGCCTCTGTTTACAAGAACCTCGTTTACCGTACAAGTTCAATATCACAGAAAGTGAAAAATGGATAAAGAAGTTGTGGTACTTACGTACAATGCAGTATCACTCAGCAATGAAATCTATGTCATCAGGCCCGTAGCAGCATAATGAGTGGATTCAGGTACGATGATTCTCACTGAAATAAGTCACACAGAAAAAGAAACATCATAAGATATCACTAATACACGGAATGTAAACTTGGCTACACAGGAACTGAATTACAGAACAGAACAGGGTCTCAAATTTAGAAAACCAACTTATGCTTGCTTAAGGGGAAAGGTGAGTTGGGGTGCTGCATAAAACCAGAGATTGAAACGAGCACAGATAAAGTTCCTTAAGCCAAATATGGAATAGACAAGAGCTACTCCTTGCTCAACGAAATGGACTCAACACCCCATATTAAACGCCTAAGAATGTACCTGACTAGTAAGTATCTTAAAACCTATGGATTGCTATGTCTCCAAAAGAGAATCAAGCGTGTGTACAGGGGCATAAACGCAGCAGTGATAGGATTGGAGAGGTTCGGTGAGCAAATGAAGACCCTTTGAAGTCATATTGCATGGTACCCATTCCACGGGTCTCAACTCTCCAGGTTTAAGGTATTCTTCCTTCAGCTAAAACATGCATGTGGAACCCAGAGTATGATCAACCATGTGAACGGGAGACGTGTTCAAATACGTCTGTTTTCCTCCCCTGGTACTCGGGTGCAACATTCCAGACGCTTTACTAACACTCTCCCCACTTGGAGAGTCAGCGCCTTTAACCTCCTGTTTGGCCCAGTTTGCAATTTCTGCGGAAGATGAACAGGAATAGGGAACACCAATGAGAGACTAGCTGGAGGTGTCTGGACGGGCAAATTTAACTCTCATTTCCCACCAGGAAGAGGAAATAACCAAAGGCTCAGCGTGCCGTGCCGGAACCAGATTAGGGCCTGAAGCCATCCTGCGGTGTTGCGGCCAGCTCAAAAGAAAGCGAGTTGAAGAAAGGAGCTCAGGGGCACTGTAATTCACAAACCTGCAGCGTTATAAATGACAGCTTTCGTCCAAAAATATACTGAGGTAAGGCTGCCAAGAGGACTTGAAAGCGGGGCAGAATTGCAGGAAACCGATTTCAGGAGGTAGACTGGAATTGCATTGAAAGCATAGGAAAAGAGGCAGAACGTCCACAATGATGCACTTGGCCAAAAAGGGCGTATGCGTTTTTTCCTGAATATATTCAGGAAAAAACGCATACGCCCTTTTTGGCCAACCAAGCAAGCTTGCAAAGGAAATCTGCACTACAATGAAGTCTCACTTCCCCCCGGTCAAAAGGGCCATCTGAAAAAAGTGTAAAATCCAGAAAGGCAGGACAGGCCATGGAGAACTGGGAGCCTTGTTATGCTGATGGGCGGGATGTAAATTGCCAACAGACACTCGGGAGAAGTGTATGGTGTTTCCTGAAACATCTAAAAAACAAAGCAACAGAGCCTAGGGCACTTCCACTTATGGTCCTATAGCTTAGGGAAATTAAAATCAAAAAGACACAGCCACCCCAAAGTTTGGGACGCCTCTGTTTACAAGAACCTCGTTTACCGTACAAGTTCAATATCACAGAAAGTGAAAAATGGATAAAGAACTTGTGGTACTTACGTACAATGCAGTATCACTCAGCAATGAAATCTATGTCATCAGGCCCGTAGCAGCATAATGAGTGGATTCAGGTACGATGATTCTCACTGAAATAAGTCACACAGAAAAAGAAACATCATAAGATATCACTAATACACGGAATGTAAACTTGGCTACACAGGAACTGAATTCCAAAACAGAACAGGGTCTCAAATTTAGAAAACCAACTTATGCTTGCTTAAGGGGAAAGGTGAGTTGGGGTGCTGCATAAAACCAGAGATTGAAATGAGCACAGATAAAGTTCCTTAAGCCAAATATGGACTAGACAAGAGCTACTCCTTGCTCAACGAAATGGACTCAACACCCCATATTAAACGCCTAAGAATGTACCTGACTAGTAAGTATCTTAAAACCTATGGATTGCTATGTCTCCAAAAGAGAATCAAGCGTGTGTACAGGGGCATAAACGCAGCAGTGATAGGATTGGAGAGGTTCGGTGAGCAAATGAAGACCCTTTGAAGTCATATTGCATGGTACCCATTCCACGGGTCTCAACTCTCCAGGTTTAAGGTATTCTTCCTTCAGCTAAAACATGCATGTGGAACCCAGAGTATGATCAACCATGTGAACGGGAGACGTGTTCAAATACGTCTCAGTTTTCCTCCCCTGGTACTCGGGTGCAACATTCCAGACGCTTTACTAACACTCTCCCCACTTGGAGAGTCAGCGCCTTTAACCTCCTGTTTGGCCCAGTTTGCAATTTCTGCGGAAGATGAACTGGAATAGTGAGAACCAATGAGAGACTAGCAGGAGGTGTCTGGACGGGCAAATTTAACTCTCATTTCCCACCAGGAAGAGGAAATAACCAAAGGCTCAGCGTGCCGTGCCGGAACCAGATTAGGGCCTGAGGTCATTCTGTGGTGTTGCGGCCAGCTCAAAAGAAAGCGAGTTGAAGAAAGGAGCTCAGGGGCACTGTAATTCACAAACCTGCAGAGTTATAAATGACAGCTATCGTCCAAAAATATACTGAAGTAAGGCTGCCAAGAGGACTTGAAAGCGGGGCAGAATTGCAGGAAACCGATTTCAGGAGGTAGACTGGAATTGCATTGAAAGCATAGGAAAAGAGGCAGAACGCCCACAATGATGCACTTGGCCAAAAAGGGCGTATGCGTTTTTTCCTGAATATATTCAGGAAAAAACGCATACGCCCTTTTTGGCCAACCAAGCAAGCTTGCAAAGGAAATCTGCACTACAATGAAGTCTCACTTCCCCCCGGTCAAAAGGGCCATCTGAAAAAAGTGTAAAATCCAGAAAGGCAGGACAGGCCATGGAGAACTGGGAGCCTTGTTATGCTGATGGGCGGGATGTAAATTGCCAACAGACACTCGGGAGAAGTGTATGGTGTTTCCTGAAACATCTAAACAACAAAGCAACAGAGCCTAGGGCACTTCCACTTATGGTCCTATAGCTTAGGGAAATTAAAATCAAAAAGACACAGCCACCCCAAAGTTTGGGACGCCTCTGTTTACAAGAACCTCGTTTACCGTACAAGTTCAATATCACAGAAAGTGAAAAATGGATAAAGAACTTGTGGTACTTACGTACAATGCAGTATCACTCAGCAATGAAATCTATGTCATCAGGCCCGTAGCAGCATAATGAGTGGATTCAGGTACGATGATTCTCACTGAAATAAGTCACACAGAAAAAGAAACATCATAAGATATCACTAATACACGGAATGTAAACTTGGCTACACAGGAACTGAATTCCAAAACAGAACAGGGTCTCAAATTTAGAAAACCAACTTATGCTTGCTTAAGGGGAAAGGTGAGTTGGGGTGCTGCATAAAACCAGAGATTGAAATGAGCACAGATAAAGTTCCTTAAGCCAAATATGGAATAGACAAGAGCTACTCCTTGCTCAACGAAATGGACTCAACACCGCATATTAAACGCCTAAGAATGTACCTGACTAGTAAGTATCTTAAAACCTATGGATTGCTATGTCTCCAAAAGAGAATCAAGCGTGTGTACAGGGGCATAAACGCAGCAGTGATAGGATTGGAGAGGTTCGGTGAGCAAATGAAGACCCTTTGAAGTCATATTGCATGGTACCCATTCCACGGGTCTCAACTCTCCAGGTTTAAGGTATTCTTCCTTCAGCTAAAACATGCATGTGGAACCCAGAGTATGATCAACCATGTGAACGGGAGACGTGTTCAAATACGTCTCAGTTTTCCTCCCCTGGTACTCGGGTGCAACATTCCAGACGCTTTACTAACACTCTCCCCACTTGGAGAGTCAGCGCCTTTAACCTCCTGTTTGGCCCAGTTTGCAATTTCTGCGGAAGATGAACTGGAATAGTGAGAACCAATGAGAGACTAGCAGGAGGTGTCTGGACGGGCAAATTTAACTCTCATTTCCCACCAGGAAGAGGAAATAACCAAAGGCTCAGCGTGCCGTGCCGGAACCAGATTAGGGCCTGAGGCCATTCTGTGGTGTTGCGGCCAGCTCAAAAGAAAGCGAGTTGAAGAAAGGAGCTCAGGGGCACTGTAATTCACAAACCTGCAGAGTTATAAATGACAGCTATCGTCCAAAAATATACTGAAGTAAGGCTGCCAAGAGGACTTGAAAGCGGGGCAGAATTGCAGGAAACCGATTTCAGGAGGTAGACTGGAATTGCATTGAAAGCATAGGAAAAGAGGCAGAACGCCCACAATGATGCACTTGGCCAAAAAGGGCGTATGTGTTTTTTCCTGAATATATTCAGGAAAAAACGCATACGCCCTTTTTGGCCAACCAAGCAAGCTTGCAAAGGAAATCTGCACTACAATGAAGTCTCACTTCCCCCCGGTCAAAAGGGCCATCTGAAAAAAGTGTAAAATCCAGAAAGGCAGGACAGGCCATGGAGAACTGGGAGCCTTGTTATGCTGATGGGCGGGATGTAAATTGCCAACAGACACTCGGGAGAAGTGTATGGTGTTTCCTGAAACATCTAAACAACAAAGCAACAGAGCCTAGGGCACTTCCACTTATGGTCCTATAGCTTAGGGAAATTAAAATCAAAAAGACACAGCCACCCCAAAGTTTGGGATGCCTCTGTTTACAAGAACCTCGTTTACCGTACAAGTTCAATATCACAGAAAGTGAAAAATGGATAAAGAACTTGTGGTACTTACGTACAATGCAGTATCACTCAGCAATGAAATCTATGTCATCAGGCCCGTAGCAGCATAATGAGTGGATTCAGGTACGATGATTCTCACTGAAATAAGTCACACAGAAAAAGAAACATCATAAGATATCACTAATACACGGAATGTAAACTTGGCTACACAGGAACTGAATTCCAAAACAGAACAGGGTCTCAAATTTAGAAAACCAACTTATGCTTGCTTAAGGGGAAAGGTGAGTTGGGGTGCTGCATAAAACCAGAGATTGAAACGAGCACAGATAAAGTTCCTTAAGCCAAATATGGACTAGACAAGAGCTACTCCTTGCTCAACGAAATGGACTCAACACCCCATATTAAACGCCTAAGAATGTACCTGACTAGTAAGTATCTTAAAACCTATGGATTGCTATGTCTCCAAAAGAGAATCAAGCATGTGTACAGGGGCATAAACGCAGCAATGATAGGATTGGAGAGGTTCGGTGAGCAAATGAAGACCCTTTGAAGTCATATTGCATGGTACCCATTCCACGGGTCTCAACTCTCCAGGTTTAAGGTATTCTTCCTTCAGCTAAAACATGCATGTGGAACCCAGAGTATGATCAACCATGTGAACGGGAGACGTGTTCAAATATGTCTCAGTTTTCCTCCCCTGGTACTCGGGTGCAACATTCCAGATGCTTTACTAACACTCTCCCCACTTGGAGAGTCAGCGCCTTTAACCTCCTGTTTGGCCCAGTTTGCAATTTCTGCGGAAGATGAACAGGAATAGGGAACACCAATGAGAGACTAGCTGGAGGTGTCTGGACGGGCAAATTTAACTCTCATTTCCCACCAGGAAGAGGAAATAACCAAAGGCTCAGCGTGCCGGGCCGGAACCAGATTAGGGCCTGAAGCCATCCTGCGGTGTTGCGGCCAGCTCAAAAGAAAGCGAGTTGAAGAAAGGAGCTCAGGGGCACTGTAATTCACAAACCTGCAGAGTTATAAATGACAGCTATCGTCCAAAAATATACTGAAGTAAGGCTGCCAAGAGGACTTGAAAGCGGGGCAGAATTGCAGGAAACCGATTTCAGGAGGTAGACTGGAATTGCATTGAAAGCATAGGAAAAGAGGCAGAACGCCCACAATGATGCACTTGGCCAAAAAGGGCGTATGTGTTTTTTCCTGAATATATTCAGGAAAAAACGCATACGCCCTTTTTGGCCAACCAAGCAAGCTTGCAAAGGAAATCTGCACTACAATGAAGTCTCACTTCCCCCCGGTCAAAAGGGCCATCTGAAAAAAGTGTAAAATCCAGAAAGGCAGGACAGGCCATGGAGAACTGGGAGCCTTGTTATGCTGATGGGCGGGATGTAAATTGTCAACAGACACTCGGGAGAAGTGTATGGTGTTTCCTGAAACATCTAAACAACAAAGCAACAGAGCCTAGGGCACTTCCACTTATGGTCCTATAGCTTAGGGAAATTAAAATCAAAAAGACACAGCCACCCCAAAGTTTGGGACGCCTCTGTTTACAAGAACCTCGTTTACCGTACAAGTTCAATATCACAGAAAGTGAAAAATGGATAAAGAACTTGTGGTACTTACGTACAATGCAGTATCACTCAGCAATGAAATCTATGTCATCAGGCCCGTAGCAGCATAATGAGTGGATTCAGGTACGATGATTCTCACTGAAATAAGTCACACAGAAAAAGAAACATCATAAGATATCACTAATACACGGAATGTAAACTTGGCTACACAGGAACTGAATTCCAAAACAGAACAGGGTCTCAAATTTAGAAAACCAACTTATGCTTGCTTAAGGGGAAAGGTGAGTTGGGGTGCTGCATAAAACCAGAGATTGAAATGAGCACAGATAAAGTTCCTTAAGCCAAATATGGAATAGACAAGAGCTACTCCTTGCTCAACGAAATGGACTCAACACCGCATATTTAACGCCTAAGAATGTACCTGACTAGTAAGTATCTTAAAACCTATGGATTGCTATGTCTCCAAAAGAGAATCAAGCGTGTGTACAGGGGCATAAACGCAGCAGTGATAGGATTGGAGAGGTTCGGTGAGCAAATGAAGACCCTTTGAAGTCATATTGCATGGTACCCATTCCACGGGTCTCAACTCTCCAGGTTTAAGGTATTCTTCCTTCAGCTAAAACATGCATGTGGAACCCAGAGTATGATCAACCATGTGAACGGGAGACGTGTTCAAATACGTCTCAGTTTTCCTCCCCTGGTACTCGGGTGCAACATTCCAGACGCTTTACTAACACTCTCCCCACTTGGAGAGTCAGCGCCTTTAACCTCCTGGTTGGCCCAGTTTGCAATTTCTGCGGAAGATGAACAGGAATAGGGAACACCAATGAGAGACTAGCTGGAGGTGTCTGGACGGGCAAATTTAACTCTCATTTCCCACCAGCAAGAGGAAATAACCAAAGGCTCAGCGTGCCGTGCCGGAACCAGATTAGGGCCTGAAGCCATCCTGCGGTGTTGCGGCCAGCTCAAAAGAAAGCGAGTTGAAGAAAGGAGCTCAGGGGCACTGTAATTCACAAACCTGCAGCGTTATAAATGACAGCTTTCGTCCAAAAATATACTGAAGTAAGGCTGCCAAGAGGACTTGAAAGCGGGGCAGAATTGCAGGAAACCGATTTCAGGAGGTAGACTGGAATTGCATTGAAAGCATAGGAAAAGAGGCAGAACGTCCACAATGATGCACTTGGCCAAAAAGGGCGTATGCGTTTTTTCCTGAATATATTCAGGAAAAAACGCATACGCCCTTTTTGGCCAACCAAGCAAGCTTGCAAAGGAAATCTGCACTACAATGAAGTCTCACTTCCCCCCGGTCAAAAGGGCCATCTGAAAAAAGTGTAAAATCCAGAAAGGCAGGACAGGCCATGGAGAACTGGGAGCCTTGTTATGCTGATGGGCGGGATGTAAATTGCCAACAGACACTCGGGAGAAGTGTATGGTGTTTCCTGAAACATCTAAACAACAAAGCAACAGAGCCTAGGGCACTTCCACTTATGGTCCTATAGCTTAGGGAAATTAAAATCAAAAAAGACACAGCCACCCCAAAGTTTGGGACGCCTCTGTTTACAAGAACCTCGTTTACCGTACAAGTTCAATATCACAGAAAGTGAAAAATGGATAAAGAACTTGTGGTACTTACGTACAATGCAGTATCACTCAGCAATGAAATCTATGTCATCAGGCCCGTAGCAGCATAATGAGTGGATTCAGGTACGATGATTCTCACTGAAATAAGTCACACAGAAAAAGAAACATCATAAGATATCACTAATACACGGAATGTAAACTTGGCTACACAGGAACTGAATTCCAAAACAGAACAGGGTCTCAAATTTAGAAAACCAACTTATGCTTGCTTAAGGGGAAAGGTGAGTTGGGGTGCTGCATAAAACCAGAGATTGAAACGAGCACAGATAAAGTTCCTTAAGCCAAATATGGAATAGACAAGAGCTACTCCTTGCTCAACGAAATGGACTCAACACCCCATATTAAACGCCTAAGAATGTACCTGACTAGTAAGTATCTTAAAACCTATGGATTGCTATGTCTCCAAAAGAGAATCAAGCATGTGTACAGGGGCATAAACGCAGCAGTGATAGGATTGGAGAGGTTCGGTGAGCAAATGAAGACCCTTTGAAGTCATATTGCATGGTACCCATTCCACGGGTCTCAACTCTCCAGGTTTAAGGTATTCTTCCTTCAGCTAAAACATGCATGTGGAACCCAGAGTATGATCAACCATGTGAACGGGAGACGTGTTCAAATATGTCTCAGTTTTCCTCCCCTGGTACTCGGGTGCAACATTCCAGACGCTTTACTAACACTCTCCCCACTTGGAGAGTCAGCGCCTTTAACCTCCTGTTTGGCCCAGTTTGCAATTTCTGCGGAAGATGAACAGGAATAGGGAACACCAATGAGAGACTAGCTGGAGGTGTCTGGACGGGCAAATTTAACTCTCATTTCCCACCAGGAAGAGGAAATAACCAAAGGCTCAGCGTGCCGGGCCGGAACCAGATTAGGGCCTGAAGCCATCCTGCGGTGTTGCGGCCAGCTCAAAAGAAAGCGAGTTGAAGAAAGGAGCTCAGGGGCACTGTAATTCACAAACCTGCAGAGTTATAAATGACAGCTATCGTCCAAAAATATACTGAAGTAAGGCTGCCAAGAGGACTTGAAAGCGGGGCAGAATTGCAGGAAACCGATTTCAGGAGGTAGACTGGAATTGCATTGAAAGCATAGGAAAAGAGGCAGAACGTCCACAATGATGCACTTGGCCAAAAAGGGCGTATGCGTTTTTTCCTGAATATATTCAGGAAAAAACGCATACGCCCTTTTTGGCCAACCAAGCAAGCTTGCAAAGGAAATCTGCACTACAATGAAGTCTCACTTCCCCCCGGTCAAAAGGGCCATCTGAAAAAAGTGTAAAATCCAGAAAGGCAGGACAGGCCATGGAGAACTGGGAGCCTTGTTATGCTGATGGGCGGGATGTAAATTGCCAACAGACACTCGGGAGAAGTGTATGGTGTTTCCTGAAACATCTAAAAAACAAAGCAACAGAGCCTAGGGCACTTCCACTTATGGTCCTATAGCTTAGGGAAATTAAAATCAAAAAGACACAGCCACCCCAAAGTTTGGGACGCCTCTGTTTACAAGAACCTCGTTTACCGTACAAGTTCAATATCACAGAAAGTGAAAAATGGATAAAGAACTTGTGGTACTTACGTACAATGCAGTATCACTCAGCAATGAAATCTATGTCATCAGGCCCGTAGCAGCATAATGAGTGGATTCAGGTACGATGATTCTCACTGAAATAAGTCACACAGAAAAAGAAACATCATAAGATATCACTAATACACGGAATGTAAACTTGGCTACACAGGAACTGAATTCCAAAACAGAACAGGGTCTCAAATTTAGAAAACCAACTTATGCTTGCTTAAGGGGAAAGGTGAGTTGGGGTGCTGCATAAAACCAGAGATTGAAATGAGCACAGATAAAGTTCCTTAAGCCAAATATGGAATAGACAAGAGCTACTCCTTGCTCAACGAAATGGACTCAACACCGCATATTAAACGCCTAAGAATGTACCTGACTAGTAAGTATCTTAAAACCTATGGATTGCTATGTCTCCAAAAGAGAATCAAGCGTGTGTACAGGGGCATAAACGCAGCAGTGATAGGATTGGAGAGGTTCGGTGAGCAAATGAAGACCCTTTGAAGTCATATTGCATGGTACCCATTCCACGGGTCTCAACTCTCCAGGTTTAAGGTATTCTTCCTTCAGCTAAAACATGCATGTGGAACCCAGAGTATGATCAACCATGTGAACGGGAGACGTGTTCAAATACGTCTCAGTTTTCCTCCCCTGGTACTCGGGTGCAACATTCCAGACGCTTTACTAACACTCTCCCCACTTGGAGAGTCAGCGCCTTTAACCTCCTGTTTGGCCCAGTTTGCAATTTCTGCGGAAGATGAACAGGAATAGGGAACACCAATGAGAGACTAGCTGGAGGTGTCTGGACGGGCAAATTTAACTCTCATTTCCCACCAGGAAAAGGAAATAACCAAAGGCTCAGCGTGCCGGGCCGGAACCAGATTAGGGCCTGAAGCCATCCTGCGGTGTTGCGGCCAGCTCAAAAGAAAGCGAGTTGAAGAAAGGAGCTCAGGGGCACTGTAATTCACAAACCTGCAGAGTTATAAATGACAGCTATCGTCCAAAAATATACTGAAGTAAGGCTGCCAAGAGGACTTGAAAGCGGGGCAGAATTGCAGGAAACCGATTTCAGGAGGTAGACTGGAATTGCATTGAAAGCATAGGAAAAGAGGCAGAACGCCCACAATGATGCACTTGGCCAAAAAGGGCATATGTGTTTTTTCCTGAATATATTCAGGAAAAAACGCATACGCCCTTTTTGGCCAACCAAGCAAGCTTGCAAAGGAAATCTGCACTACAATGAAGTCTCACTTCCCCCCGGTCAAAAGGGCCATCTGAAAAAAGTGTAAAATCCAGAAAGGCAGGACAGGCCATGGAGAACTGGGAGCCTTGTTATGCTGATGGGCGGGATGTAAATTGCCAACAGACACTCGGGAGAAGTGTATGGTGTTTCCTGAAACATCTAAACAACAAAGCAACAGAGCCTAGGGCACTTCCACTTATGGTCCTATAGCTTAGGGAAATTAAAATCAAAAAGACACAGTCACCCCAAAGTTTGGGACGCCTCTGTTTACAAGAACCTCGTTTACTGTACAAGTTCAATATCACAGAAAGTGAAAAATGGATAAAGAACTTGTGGTACTTACGTACAATGCAGTATCACTCAGCAATGAAATCTATGTCATCAGGCCCGTAGCAGCATAATGAGTGGATTCAGGTACGATGATTCTCACTGAAATAAGTCACACAGAAAAAGAAACATCATAAGATATCACTAATACACGGAATGTAAACTTGGCTACACAGGAACTGAATTCCAAAACAGAACAGGGTCTCAAATTTAGAAAACCAACTTATGCTTGCTTAAGGGGAAAGGTGAGTTGGGGTGCTGCATAAAACCAGAGATTGAAATGAGCACAGATAAAGTTCCTTAAGCCAAATATGGACTAGACAAGAGCTACTCCTTGCTCAACGAAATGGACTCAACACCGCATATTAGACGCCTAAGAATGTACCTGACTAGTAAGTATCTTAAAACCTATGGATTGCTATGTCTCCAAAAGAGAATCAAGCGTGTGTACAGGGGCATAAACGCAGCAGTGATAGGATTGGAGAGGTTCGGTGAGCAAATGAAGACCCTTTGAAGTCATATTGCATGGTACCCATTCCACGGGTCTCAACTCTCCAGGTTTAAGGTATTTTTCCTTCAGCTAAAACATGCATGTGGAACCCAGAGTATGATCAACCATGTGAACGGGAGACGTGTTCAAATACGTCTCAGTTTTCCTCCCCTGGTACTCGGGTGCAACATTCCAGATGCTTTACTAACACTCTCCCCACTTGGAGAGTCAGCGCCTTTAACCTCCTGTTTGGCCCAGTTTGCAATTTCTGCGGAAGATGAACAGGAATAGGGAACACCAATGAGAGACTAGCTGGAGGTGTCTGGACGGGCAAATTTAACTCTCATTTCCCACCAGCAAGAGGAAATAACCAAAGGCTCAGCGTGCCGTGCCGGAACCAGATTAGGGCCTGAAGCCATCCTGCGGTGTTGCGGCCAGCTCAAAAGAAAGCGAGTTGAAGAAAGGAGCTCAGGGGCACTGTAATTCACAAACCTGCAGCGTTATAAATGACAGCTTTCGTCCAAAAATATACTGAAGTAAGGCTGCCAAGAGGACTTGAAAGCGGGGCAGAATTGCAGGAAACCGATTTCAGGAGGTAGACTGGAATTGCATTGAAAGCATAGGAAAAGAGGCAGAACGTCCACAATGATGCACTTGGCCAAAAAGGGCGTATGCTTTTTTTCCTGAATATATTCAGGAAAAAACGCATACGCCCTTTTTGGCCAACCAAGCAAGCTTGCAAAGGAAATCTGCACTACAATGAAGTCTCACTTCCCCCCGGTCAAAAGGGCCATCTGAAAAAAGTGTAAAATCCAGAAAGGCAGGACAGGCCATGGAGAACTGGGAGCCTTGTTATGCTGATGGGCGGGATGTAAATTGCCAACAGACACTCGGGAGAAGTGTATGGTGTTTCCTGAAACATCTAAACAACAAAGCAACAGAGCCTAGGGCACTTCCACTTATGGTCCTATAGCTTAGGGAAATTAAAATCAAAAAAGACACAGCCACCCCAAAGTTTGGGACGCCTCTGTTTACAAGAACCTCGTTTACCGTACAAGTTCAATATCACAGAAAGTGAAAAATGGATAAAGAACTTGTGGTACTTACGTACAATGCAGTATCACTCAGCAATGAAATCTATGTCATCAGGCCCGTAGCAGCATAATGAGTGGATTCAGGTACGATGATTCTCACTGAAATAAGTCACACAGAAAAAGAAACATCATAAGATATCACTAATACACGGAATGTAAACTTGGCTACACAGGAACTGAATTCCAAAACAGAACAGGGTCTCAAATTTAGAAAACCAACTTATGCTTGCTTAAGGGGAAAGGTGAGTTGGGGTGCTGCATAAAACCAGAGATTGAAACGAGCACAGATAAAGTTCCTTAAGCCAAATATGGAATAGACAAGAGCTACTCCTTGCTCAACGAAATGGACTCAACACCCCATATTAAACGCCTAAGAATGTACCTGACTAGTAAGTATCTTAAAACCTATGGATTGCTATGTCTCCAAAAGAGAATCAAGCATGTGTACAGGGGCATAAACGCAGCAGTGATAGGATTGGAGAGGTTCGGTGAGCAAATGAAGACCCTTTGAAGTCATATTGCATGGTACCCATTCCACGGGTCTCAACTCTCCAGGTTTAAGGTATTCTTCCTTCAGCTAAAACATGCATGTGGAACCCAGAGTATGATCAACCATGTGAACGGGAGACGTGTTCAAATATGTCTCAGTTTTCCTCCCCTGGTACTCGGGTGCAACATTCCAGACGCTTTACTAACACTCTCCCCACTTGGAGAGTCAGCGCCTTTAACCTCCTGTTTGGCCCAGTTTGCAATTTCTGCGGAAGATGAACAGGAATAGGGAACACCAATGAGAGACTAGCTGGAGGTGTCTGGACGGGCAAATTTAACTCTCATTTCCCACCAGGAAGAGGAAATAACCAAAGGCTCAGCGTGCCGGGCCGGAACCAGATTAGGGCCTGAAGCCATCCTGCGGTGTTGCGGCCAGCTCAAAAGAAAGCGAGTTGAAGAAAGGAGCTCAGGGGCACTGTAATTCACAAACCTGCAGAGTTATAAATGACAGCTATCGTCCAAAAATATACTGAAGTAAGGCTGCCAAGAGGACTTGAAAGCGGGGCAGAATTGCAGGAAACCGATTTCAGGAGGTAGACTGGAATTGCATTGAAAGCATAGGAAAAGAGGCAGAACGTCCACAATGATGCACTTGGCCAAAAAGGGCGTATGCGTTTTTTCCTGAATATATTCAGGAAAAAACGCATACGCCCTTTTTGGCCAACCAAGCAAGCTTGCAAAGGAAATCTGCACTACAATGAAGTCTCACTTCCCCCCGGTCAAAAGGGCCATCTGAAAAAAGTGTAAAATCCAGAAAGGCAGGACAGGCCATGGAGAACTGGGAGCCTTGTTATGCTGATGGGCGGGATGTAAATTGCCAACAGACACTCGGGAGAAGTGTATGGTGTTTCCTGAAACATCTAAAAAACAAAGCAACAGAGCCTAGGGCACTTCCACTTATGGTCCTATAGCTTAGGGAAATTAAAATCAAAAAGACACAGCCACCCCAAAGTTTGGGACGCCTCTGTTTACAAGAACCTCGTTTACCGTACAAGTTCAATATCACAGAAAGTGAAAAATGGATAAAGAACTTGTGGTACTTACGTACAATGCAGTATCACTCAGCAATGAAATCTATGTCATCAGTCCCGTAGCAGCATAATGAGTGGATTCAGGTACGATGATTCTCACTGAAATAAGTCACACAGAAAAAGAAACATCATAAGATATCACTAATACACGGAATGTAAACTTGGCTACACAGGAACTGAATTCCAAAACAGAACAGGGTCTCAAATTTAGAAAACCAACTTATGCTTGCTTAAGGGGAAAGGTGAGTTGGGGTGCTGCATAAAACCAGAGATTGAAATGAGCACAGATAAAGTTCCTTAAGCCAAATATGGAATAGACAAGAGCTACTCCTTGCTCAACGAAATGGACTCAACACCGCATATTAAACGCCTAAGAATGTACCTGACTAGTAAGTATCTTAAAACCTATGGATTGCTATGTCTCCAAAAGAGAATCAAGCGTGTGTACAGGGGCATAAACGCAGCAGTGATAGGATTGGAGAGGTTCGGTGAGCAAATGAAGACCCTTTGAAGTCATATTGCATGGTACCCATTCCACGGGTCTCAACTCTCCAGGTTTAAGGTATTCTTCCTTCAGCTAAAACATGCATGTGGAACCCAGAGTATGATCAACCATGTGAACGGGAGACGTGTTCAAATACGTCTCAGTTTTCCTCCCCTGGTACTCGGGTGCAACATTCCAGACGCTTTACTAACACTCTCCCCACTTGGAGAGTCAGCGCCTTTAACCTCCTGTTTGGCCCAGTTTGCAATTTCTGCGGAAGATGAACAGGAATAGGGAACACCAATGAGAGACTAGCTGGAGGTGTCTGGACGGGCAAATTTAACTCTCATTTCCCACCAGGAAAAGGAAATAACCAAAGGCTCAGCGTGCCGGGCCGGAACCAGATTAGGGCCTGAAGCCATCCTGCGGTGTTGCGGCCAGCTCAAAAGAAAGCGAGTTGAAGAAAGGAGCTCAGGGGCACTGTAATTCACAAACCTGCAGAGTTATAAATGACAGCTATCGTCCAAAAATATACTGAAGTAAGGCTGCCAAGAGGACTTGAAAGCGGGGCAGAATTGCAGGAAACCGATTTCAGGAGGTAGACTGGAATTGCATTGAAAGCATAGGAAAAGAGGCAGAACGCCCACAATGATGCACTTGGCCAAAAAGGGCATATGTGTTTTTTCCTGAATATATTCAGGAAAAAACGCATACGCCCTTTTTGGCCAACCAAGCAAGCTTGCAAAGGAAATCTGCACTACAATGAAGTCTCACTTCCCCCCGGTCAAAAGGGCCATCTGAAAAAAGTGTAAAATCCAGAAAGGCAGGACAGGCCATGGAGAACTGGGAGCCTTGTTATGCTGATGGGCGGGATGTAAATTGCCAACAGACACTCGGGAGAAGTGTATGGTGTTTCCTGAAACATCTAAACAACAAAGCAACAGAGCCTAGGGCACTTCCACTTATGGTCCTATAGCTTAGGGAAATTAAAATCAAAAAGACACAGCCACCCCAAAGTTTGGGACGCCTCTGTTTACAAGAACCTCGTTTACTGTACAAGTTCAATATCACAGAAAGTGAAAAATGGATAAAGAACTTGTGGTACTTACGTACAATGCAGTATCACTCAGCAATGAAATCTATGTCATCAGGCCCGTAGCAGCATAATGAGTGGATTCAGGTACGATGATTCTCACTGAAATAAGTCACACAGAAAAAGAAACATCATAAGATATCACTAATACACGGAATGTAAACTTGGCTACACAGGAACTGAATTCCAAAACAGAACAGGGTCTCAAATTTAGAAAACCAACTTATGCTTGCTTAAGGGGAAAGGTGAGTTGGGGTGCTGCATAAAACCAGAGATTGAAATGAGCACAGATAAAGTTCCTTAAGCCAAATATGGACTAGACAAGAGCTACTCCTTGCTCAACGAAATGGACTCAACACCGCATATTAAACGCCTAAGAATGTACCTGACTAGTAAGTATCTTAAAACCTATGGATTGCTATGTCTCCAAAAGAGAATCAAGCGTGTGTACAGGGGCATAAACGCAGCAGTGATAGGATTGGAGAGGTTCGGTGAGCAAATGAAGACCCTTTGAAGTCATATTGCATGGTACCCATTCCACGGGTCTCAACTCTCCAGGTTTAAGGTATTTTTCCTTCAGCTAAAACATGCATGTGGAACCCAGAGTATGATCAACCATGTGAACGGGAGACGTGTTCAAATACGTCTCAGTTTTCCTCCCCTGGTACTCGGGTGCAACATTCCAGATGCTTTACTAACACTCTCCCCACTTGGAGAGTCAGCGCCTTTAACCTCCTGTTTGGCCCAGTTTGCAATTTCTGCGGAAGATGAACAGGAATAGGGAACACCAATGAGAGACTAGCTGGAGGTGTCTGGACGGGCAAATTTAACTCTCATTTCCCACCAGCAAGAGGAAATAACCAAAGGCTCAGCGTGCCGTGCCGGAACCAGATTAGGGCCTGAAGCCATCCTGCGGTGTTGCGGCCAGCTCAAAAGAAAGCGAGTTGAAGAAAGGAGCTCAGGGGCACTGTAATTCACAAACCTGCAGCGTTATAAATGACAGCTTTCGTCCAAAAATATACTGAAGTAAGGCTGCCAAGAGGACTTGAAAGCGGGGCAGAATTGCAGGAAACCGATTTCAGGAGGTAGACTGGAATTGCATTGAAAGCATAGGAAAAGAGGCAGAACGTCCACAATGATGCACTTGGCCAAAAAGGGCGTATGCTTTTTTTCCTGAATATATTCAGGAAAAAACGCATACGCCCTTTTTGGCCAACCAAGCAAGCTTGCAAAGGAAATCTGCACTACAATGAAGTCTCACTTCCCCCCGGTCAAAAGGGCCATCTGAAAAAAGTGTAAAATCCAGAAAGGCAGGACAGGCCATGGAGAACTGGGAGCCTTGTTATGCTGATGGGCGGGATGTAAATTGCCAACAGACACTCGGGAGAAGTGTATGGTGTTTCCTGAAACATCTAAACAACAAAGCAACAGAGCCTAGGGCACTTCCACTTATGGTCCTATAGCTTAGGGAAATTAAAATCAAAAAGACACAGCCACCCCAAAGTTTGGGACGCCTCTGTTTACAAGAACCTCGTTTACCGTACAAGTTCAATATCATAGAAAGTGAAAAATGGATAAAGAACTTGTGGTACTTACGTACAATGCAGTATCACTCAGCAATGAAATCTATGTCATCAGGCCCGTAGCAGCATAATGAGTGGATTCAGGTACGATGATTCTCACTGAAATAAGTCACACAGAAAAAGAAACATCATAAGATATCACTAATACACGGAATGTAAACTTGGCTACACAGGAACTGAATTCCAAAACAGAACAGGGTCTCAAATTTAGAAAACCAACTTATGCTTGCTTAAGGGGAAAGGTGAGTTGGGGTGCTGCGTAAAACCAGAGATTGAAATGAGCACAGATAAAGTTCCTTAAGCCAAATATGGAATAGACAAGAGCTACTCCTTGCTCAACGAAATGGACTCAACACCGCATATTAAACGCCTAAGAATGTACCTGACTAGTAAGTATCTTAAAACCTATGGATTGCTATGTCTCCAAAAGAGAATCAAGCGTGTGTACAGGGGCATAAACGCAGCAGTGATAGGATTGGAGA
This sequence comes from Globicephala melas, assembly GCF_963455315.2. Classification (NCBI taxonomy): domain Eukaryota; kingdom Metazoa; phylum Chordata; class Mammalia; order Artiodactyla; family Delphinidae; genus Globicephala; species Globicephala melas. The sequence continues at coordinate 1,464,994 of NW_027207219.1, forward strand.
GGTTCGGTGAGCAAATGAAGACCCTTTGAAGTCATATTGCATGGTACCCATTCCACGGGTCTCAACTCTCCAGGTTTAAGGTATTCTTCCTTCAGCTAAAACATGCATGTGGAACCCAGAGTATGATCAACCATGTGAACGGGAGACGTGTTCAAATACGTCTCAGTTTTCCTCCCCTGGTACTCGGGTGCAACATTCCAGACGCTTTACTAACACTCTCCCCACTTGGAGAGTCAGCGCCTTTAACCTCCTGTTTGGCCCAGTTTGCAATTTCTGCGGAAGATGAACAGGAATAGGGAACACCAATGAGAGACTAGCTGGAGGTGTCTGGACGGGCAAATTTTTCTCTCATTTCCCACCAGGAAGAGGAAATAACCAAAGGCTCAGCGTGCCGTGCCGGAACCAGATTAGGGCCTGAAGCCATCCTGCGGTGTTGCGGCCAGCTCAAAAGAAAGCGAGTTGAAGAAAGGAGCTCAGGGGCACTGTAATTCACAAACCTCCAGCGTTATAAATGACAGCTTTCGTCCAAAAATATACTGAAGTAAGGCTGCCAAGAGGACTTGAAAGCGGGGCAGAATTGCAGGAAACCGATTTCAGGAGGTAGACTGGAATTACATTGAAAGCATAGGAAAAGAGGCAGAACGTCCACAATGATGCACTTGGCCAAAAAGGGCGTATGCGTTTTTTCCTGAATATATTCAGGAAAAAACGCATACGCCCTTTTTGGCCAACCAAGCAAGCTTGCAAAGGAAATCTGCACTACAATGAAGTCTCACTTCCCCCCGGTCAAAAGGGCCATCTGAAAAAAGTGTAAAATCCAGAAAGGCAGGACAGGCCATGGAGAACTGGGAGCCTTGTTATGCTGATGGGCGGGATGTAAATTGCCAACAGACACTCGGGAGAAGTGTATGGTGTTTCCTGAAACATCTAAAAAACAAAGCAACAGAGCCTAGGGCACTTCCACTTATGGTCCTATAGCTTAGGGAAATTAAAATCAAAAAGACACAGCCACCCCAAAGTTTGGGACGCCTCTGTTTACAAGAACCTCGTTTACCGTACAAGTTCAATATCACAGAAAGTGAAAAATGGATAAAGAACTTGTGGTACTTACGTACAATGCAGTATCACTCAGCAATGAAATCTATGTCATCAGGCCCGTAGCAGCATAATGAGTGGATTCAGGTACGATGATTCTCACTGAAATAAGTCACACAGAAAAAGAAACATCATAAGATATCACTAATACACGGAATGTAAACTTGGCTACACAGGAACTGAATTCCAAAACAGAACAGGGTCTCAAATTTAGAAAACCAACTTATGCTTGCTTAAGGGGAAAGGTGAGTTGGGGTGCTGCATAAAACCAGAGATTGAAATGAGCACAGATAAAGTTCCTTAAGCCAAATATGGACTAGACAAGAGCTACTCCTTGCTCAACGAAATGGACTCAACACCCCATATTAAACGCCTAAGAATGTACCTGACTAGTAAGTATCTTAAAACCTATGGATTGCTATGTCTCCAAAAGAGAATCAAGCGTGTGTACAGGGGCATAAACGCAGCAGTGATAGGATTGGAGAGGTTCGGTGAGCAAATGAAGACCCTTTGAAGTCATATTGCATGGTACCCATTCCACGGGTCTCAACTCTCCAGGTTTAAGGTATTCTTCCTTCAGCTAAAACATGCATGTGGAACCCAGAGTATGATCAACCATGTGAACGGGAGACGTGTTCAAATACGTCTCAGTTTTCCTCCCCTGGTACTCGGGTGCAACATTCCAGACGCTTTACTAACACTCTCCCCACTTGGAGAGTCAGCGCCTTTAACCTCCTGTTTGGCCCAGTTTGCAATTTCTGCGGAAGATGAACAGGAATATGGAACACCAATGAGAGACTAGCTGGAGGTGTATGGACGGGCAAATATAACTCTCATTTCCCACCAGCAAGAGGAAATAACCAAAGGCTCAGCGTGCCGTGCCGGAACCAGATTAGGGCCTGAAGCCATCCTGCGGTGTTGCGGCCAGCTCAAAAGAAAGCGAGTTGAAGAAAGGAGCTCAGGGGCACTGTAATTCACAAACCTGCAGCGTTATAAATGACAGCTTTCGTCCAAAAATATACTGAAGTAAGGCTGCCAAGAGGACTTGAAAGCGGGGCAGAATTGCAGGAAACCGATTTCAGGAGGTAGACTGGAATTGCATTGAAAGCATAGGAAAAGAGGCAGAACGTCCACAATGATGCACTTGGCCAAAAAGGGCGTATGCGTTTTTTCCTGAATATATTCAGGAAAAAACGCATACGCCCTTTTTGGCCAACCAAGCAAGCTTGCAAAGGAAATCTGCACTACAATGAAGTCTCACTTCCCCCCGGTCAAAAGGGCCATCTGAAAAAAGTGTAAAATCCAGAAAGGCAGGACAGGCCATGGAGAACTGGGAGCCTTGTTATGCTGATGGGCGGGATGTAAATTGCCAACAGACACTCGGGAGAAGTGTATGGTGTTTCCTGAAACATCTAAACAACAAAGCAACAGAGCCTAGGGCACTTCCACTTATGGTCCTATAGCTTAGGGAAATTAAAATCAAAAAGACACAGCCACCCCAAAGTTTGGGACGCCTCTGTTTACAAGAACCTCGTTTACCGTACAAGTTCAATATCACAGAAAGTGAAAAATGGATAAAGAACTTGTGGTACTTACGTACAATGCAGTATCACTCAGCAATGAAATCTATGTCATCAGGCCCGTAGCAGCATAATGAGTGGATTCAGGTACGATGATTCTCACTGAAATAAGTCACACAGAAAAAGAAACATCATAAGATATCACTAATACACGGAATGTAAACTTGGCTACACAGGAACTGAATTCCAAAACAGAACAGGGTCTCAAATTTAGAAAACCAACTTATGCTTGCTTAAGGGGAAAGGTGAGTTGGGGTGCTGCATAAAACCAGAGATTGAAATGAGCACAGATAAAGTTCCTTAAGCCAAATATGGACTAGACAAGAGCTACTCCTTGCTCAACGAAATGGACTCAACACCCCATATTAAACGCCTAAGAATGTACCTGACTAGTAAGTATCTTAAAACCTATGGATTGCTATGTCTCCAAAAGAGAATCAAGCGTGTGTACAGGGGCATAAACGCAGCAGTGATAGGATTGGAGAGGTTCGGTGAGCAAATGAAGACCCTTTGAAGTCATATTGCATGGTACCCATTCCACGGGTCTCAACTCTCCAGGTTTAAGGTATTCTTCCTTCAGCTAAAACATGCATGTGGAACCCAGAGTATGATCAACCATGTGAACGGGAGACGTGTTCAAATACGTCTCAGTTTTCCTCCCCTGGTACTCGGGTGCAACATTCCAGACGCTTTACTAACACTCTCCCCACTTGGAGAGTCAGCGCCTTTAACCTCCTGTTTGGCCCAGTTTGCAATTTCTGCGGAAGATGAACAGGAATAGGGAACACCAATGAGAGACTAGCTGGAGGTGTCTGGACGGGCAAATTTAACTCTCATTTCCCACCAGGAAGAGGAAATAACCAAAGGCTCAGCGTGCCGTGCCGGAACCAGATTAGGGCCTGAAGCCATCCTGCGGTGTTGCGGCCAGCTCAAAAGAAAGCGAGTTGAAGAAAGGAGCTCAGGGGCACTGTAATTCACAAACCTGCAGCGTTATAAATGACAGCTTTCGTCCAAAAATATACTGAAGTAAGGCTGCCAAGAGGACTTGAAAGCGGGGCAGAATTGCAGGAAACCGATTTCAGGAGGTAGACTGGAATTGCATTGAAAGCATAGGAAAAGAGGCAGAACGTCCACAATGATGCACTTGGCCAAAAAGGGCGTATGCGTTTTTTCCTGAATATATTCAGGAAAAAACGCATACGCCCTTTTTGGCCAACCAAGCAAGCTTGCAAAGGAAATCTGCACTACAATGAAGTCTCACTTCCCCCCGGTCAAAAGGGCCATCTGAAAAAAGTGTAAAATCCAGAAAGGCAGGACAGGCCATGGAGAACTGGGAGCCTTGTTATGCTGATGGGCGGGATGTAAATTGCCAACAGACACTCGGGAGAAGTGTATGGTGTTTCCTGAAACATCTAAAAAACAAAGCAACAGAGCCTAGGGCACTTCCACTTATGGTCCTATAGCTTAGGGAAATTAAAATCAAAAAGACACAGCCACCCCAAAGTTTGGGACGCCTCTGTTTACAAGAACCTCGTTTACCGTACAAGTTCAATATCACAGAAAGTGAAAAATGGATAAAGAACTTGTGGTACTTACGTACAATGCAGTATCACTCAGCAATGAAATCTATGTCATCAGGCCCGTAGCAGCATAATGAGTGGATTCAGGTACGATGATTCTCACTGAAATAAGTCACACAGAAAAAGAAACATCATAAGATATCACTAATACACGGAATGTAAACTTGGCTACACAGGAACTGAATTCCAAAACAGAACAGGGTCTCAAATTTAGAAAACCAACTTATGCTTGCTTAAGGGGAAAGGTGAGTTGGGGTGCTGCATAAAACCAGAGATTGAAATGAGCACAGATAAAGTTCCTTAAGCCAAATATGGACTAGACAAGAGCTACTCCTTGCTCAACGAAATGGACTCAACACCCCATATTAAACGCCTAAGAATGTACCTGACTAGTAAGTATCTTAAAACCTATGGATTGCTATGTCTCCAAAAGAGAATCAAGCGTGTGTACAGGGGCATAAACGCAGCAGTGATAGGATTGGAGAGGTTCGGTGAGCAAATGAAGACCCTTTGAAGTCATATTGCATGGTACCCATTCCACGGGTCTCAACTCTCCAGGTTTAAGGTATTCTTCCTTCAGCTAAAACATGCATGTGGAACCCAGAGTATGATCAACCATGTGAACGGGAGACGTGTTCAAATATGTCTCAGTTTTCCTCCCCTGGTACTCGGGTGCAACATTCCAGACGCTTTACTAACACTCTCCCCACCTGGAGAGTCAGCGCCTTTAACCTCCTGTTTGGCCCAGTTTGCAATTTCTGCGGAAGATGAACTGGAATAGTGAGAACCAATGAGAGACTAGCAGGAGGTGTCTGGACGGGCAAATTTAACTCTCATTTCCCACCAGGAAGAGGAAATAACCAAAGGCTCAGCGTGCCGTGCCGGAACCAGATTAGGGCCTGAAGCCATTCTGTGGTGTTGCGGCCAGCTCAAAAGAAAGCGAGTTGAAGAAAGGAGCTCAGGGGCACTGTAATTCACAAACCTGCAGCGTTATAAATGACAGCTTTCGTCCAAAAATATACTGAAGTAAGGCTGCCAAGAGGACTTGAAAGCGGGGCAGAATTGCAGGAAACCGATTTCAGGATGTAGACTGGAATTGCATTGAAAGCATAGGAAAAGAGGCAGAACGTCCACAATGATGCACTTGGCCAAAAAGGGCGTATGCGTTTTTTCCTGAATATATTCAGGAAAAAACGCATACGCCCTTTTTGGCCAACCAAGCAAGCTTGCAAAGGAAATCTGCACTACAATGAAGTCTCACTTCCCCCCGGTCAAAAGGGCCATCTGAAAAAAGTGTAAAATCCAGAAAGGCAGGACAGGCCATGGAGAACTGGGAGCCTTGTTATGCTGATGGGCGGGATGTAAATTGCCAACAGACACTCGGGAGAAGTGTGTGGTGTTTCCTGAAACATCTAAAAAACAAAGCAACAGAGCCTAGGGCACTTCCACTTATGGTCCTATAGCTTAGGGAAATTAAAATCAAAAAGACACAGCCACCCCAAAGTTTGGGACGCCTCTGTTTACAAGAACCTCGTTTACCGTACAAGTTCAATATCACAGAAAGTGAAAAATGGATAAAGAACTTGTGGTACTTACGTACAATGCAGTATCACTCAGCAATGAAATCTATGTCATCAGGCCCGTAGCAGCATAATGAGTCGATTCAGGTACGATGATTCTCACTGAAATAAGTCACACAGAAAAAGAAACATCATAAGATATCACTAATACACGGAATGTAAACTTGGCTACACAGGAACTGAATTCCAAAACAGAACAGGGTCTCAAATTTAGAAAACCAACTTATGCTTGCTTAAGGGGAAAGGTGAGTTGGGGTGCTGCATAAAACCAGAGATTGAAATGAGCACAGATAAAGTTCCTTAAGCCAAATATGGACTAGACAAGAGCTACTCCTTGCTCAACGAAATGGACTCAACACCCCATATTAAACGCCTAAGAATGTACCTGACTAGTAAGTATCTTAAAACCTATGGATTGCTATGTCTCCAAAAGAGAATCAAGCGTGTGTACAGGGGCATAAACGCAGCAGTGATAGGATTGGAGAGGTTCGGTGAGCAAATGAAGACCCTTTGAAGTCATATTGCATGGTACCCATTCCACGGGTCTCAACTCTCCAGGTTTAAGGTATTCTTCCTTCAGCTAAAACATGCATGTGGAACCCAGAGTATGATCAACCATGTGAACGGGAGACGTGTTCAAATACGTCTCAGTTTTCCTCCCCTGGTACTCGGGTGCAACATTCCAGACGCTTTACTAACACTCTCCCCACTTGGAGAGTCAGCGCCTTTAACCTCCTGTTTGGCCCAGTTTGCAATTTCTGCGGAAGATGAACAGGAATAGGGAACACCAATGAGAGACTAGCTGGAGGTGTCTGGACGGGCAAATTTAACTCTCATTTCCCACCAGGAAGAGGAAATAACCAAAGGCTCAGCGTGCCGTGCCGGAACCAGATTAGGGCCTGAAGCCATCCTGCGGTGTTGCGGCCAGCTCAAAAGAAAGCGAGTTGAAGAAAGGAGCTCAGGGGCACTGTAATTCACAAACCTGCAGAGTTATAAATGACAGCTATCGTCCAAAAATATACTGAAGTAAGGCTTCCAAGAGGACTTGAAAGCGGGGCAGAATTGCAGGAAACCGATTTCAGGAGGTAGACTGGAATTGCATTGAAAGCATAGGAAAAGAGGCAGAACGTCCACAATGATGCACTTGGCCAAAAAGGGCGTATGCGTTTTTTCCTGAATATATTCAGGAAAAAACGCATACGCCCTTTTTGGCCAACCAAGCAAGCTTGCAAAGGAAATCTGCACTACAATGAAGTCTCACTTCCCCCCGGTCAAAAGGGCCATCTGAAAAAAGTGTAAAATCCAGAAAGGCAGGACAGGCCATGGAGAACTGGGAGCCTTGTTATGCTGATGGGCGGGATGTAAACTGCCAACAGACACTCGGGAGAAGTGTATGGTGTTTCCTGAAACATCTAAACAACAAAGCAACAGAGCCTAGGGCACTTCCACTTATGGTCCTATAGCTTAGGGAAATTAAAATCAAAAAGACACAGCCACCCCAAAGTTTGGGACGCCTCTGTTTACAAGAACCTCGTTTACCGTACAAGTTCAATATCACAGAAAGTGAAAAATGGATAAAGAACTTGTGGTACTTACGTACAATGCAGTATCACTCAGCAATGAAATCTATGTCATCAGGCCCGTAGCAGCATAATGAGTGGATTCAGGTACGATGATTCTCAGTGAAATAAGTCACACAGATAAAGAAACATCATAAGATATCACTAATACACGGAATGTAAACTTGGCTACACAGGAACTGAATTCCAAAACAGAACAGGGTCTCAAATTTAGAAAACCAACTTATGCTTGCTTAAGGGGAAAGGTGAGTTGGGGTGCTGCATAAAACCAGAGATTGAAACGAGCACAGATAAAGTTCCTTAAGCCAAATATGGAATAGACAAGAGCTACTCCTTGCTCAACGAAATGGACTCAACACCCCATATTAAACGCCTAAGAATGTACCTGACTAGTAAGTATCTTAAAACCTATGGATTGCTATGTCTCCAAAAGAGAATCAAGCGTGTGTACAGGGGCATAAACGCAGCAGTGATAGGATTGGAGAGGTTCGGTGAGCAAATGAAGACCCTTTGAAGTCATATTGCATGGTACCCATTCCACGGGTCTCAACTCTCCAGGTTTAAGGTATTCTTCCTTCAGCTAAAACATGCATGTGGAACCCAGAGTATGATCAACCATGTGAACGGGAGACGTGTTCAAATATGTCTCAGTTTTCCTCCCCTGGTACTCGGGTGCAACATTCCAGATGCTTTACTAACACTCTCCCCACTTGGAGAGTCAGCGCCTTTAACCTCCTGTTTGGCCCAGTTTGCAATTTCTGCGGAAGATGAACAGGAATAGGGAACACCAATGAGAGACTAGCTGGAGGTGTCTGGACGGGCAAATTTAACTCTCATTTCCCACCAGGAAGAGGAAATAACCAAAGTCTCAGCGTGCCGGGCCGGAACCAGATTAGGGCCTGAAGCCATCCTGCGGTGTTGCGGCCAGCTCAAAAGAAAGCGAGTTGAAGAAAGGAGCTCAGGGGCACTGTAATTCACAAACCTGCAGAGTTATAAATGACAGCTATCGTCCAAAAATATACTGAAGTAAGGCTGCCAAGAGGACTTGAAAGCGGGGCAGAATTGCAGGAAACCGATTTCAGGAGGTAGACTGGAATTGCATTGAAAGCATAGGAAAAGAGGCAGAACGCCCACAATGATGCACTTGGCCAAAAAGGGCGTATGTGTTTTTTCCTGAATATATTCAGGAAAAAACGCATACGCCCTTTTTGGCCAACCAAGCAAGCTTGCAAAGGAAATCTGCACTACAATGAAGTCTCACTTCCCCCCGGTCAAAAGGGCCATCTGAAAAAAGTGTAAAATCCAGAAAGGCAGGACAGGCCATGGAGAACTGGGAGCCTTGTTATGCTGATGGGCGGGATGTAAACTGCCAACAGACACTCGGGAGAAGTGTATGGTGTTTCCTGAAACATCTAAACAACAAAGCAACAGAGCCTAGGGCACTTCCACTTATGGTCCTATAGCTTAGGGAAATTAAAATCAAAAAGACACAGCCACCCCAAAGTTTGGGACGCCTCTGTTTACAAGAACCTCGTTTACCGTACAAGTTCAATATCACAGAAAGTGAAAAATGGATAAAGAACTTGTGGTACTTACGTACAATGCAGTATCACTCAGCAATGAAATCTATGTCATCAGGCCCGTAGCAGCATAATGAGTGGATTCAGGTACGATGATTCTCACTGAAATAAGTCACACAGATAAAGAAACATCATAAGATATCACTAATACACGGAATGTAAACTTGGCTACACAGGAACTGAATTCCAAAACAGAACAGGGTCTCAAATTTAGAAAACCAACTTATGCTTGCTTAAGGGGAAAGGTGAGTTGGGGTGCTGCATAAAACCAGAGATTGAAACGAGCACAGATAAAGTTCCTTAAGCCAAATATGGAATAGACAAGAGCTACTCCTTGCTCAACGAAATGGACTCAACACCCCATATTAAACGCCTAAGAATGTACCTGACTAGTAAGTATCTTAAAACCTATGGATTGCTATGTCTCCAAAAGAGAATCAAGCGTGTGTACAGGGGCATAAACGCAGCAGTGATAGGATTGGAGAGGTTCGGTGAGCAAATGAAGACCCTTTGAAGTCATATTGCATGGTACCCATTCCACGGGTCTCAACTCTCCAGGTTTAAGGTATTCTTCCTTCAGCTAAAACATGCATGTGGAACCCAGAGTATGATCAACCATGTGAACGGGAGACGTGTTCAAATATGTCTCAGTTTTCCTCCCCTGGTACTCGGGTGCAACATTCCAGATGCTTTACTAACACTCTCCCCACTTGGAGAGTCAGCGCCTTTAACCTCCTGTTTGGCCCAGTTTGCAATTTCTGCGGAAGATGAACAGGAATAGGGAACACCAATGAGAGACTAGCTGGAGGTGTCTGGACGGGCAAATTTAACTCTCATTTCCCACCAGGAAGAGGAAATAACCAAAGGCTCAGCGTGCCGGGCCGGAACCAGATTAGGGCCTGAAGCCATCCTGCGGTGTTGCGGCCAGCTCAAAAGAAAGCGAGTTGAAGAAAGGAGCTCAGGGGCACTGTAATTCACAAACCTGCAGCGTTATAAATGACAGCTTTCGTCCAAAAATATACTGAAGTAAGGCTGCCAAGAGGACTTGAAAGCGGGGCAGAATTGCAGGAAACCGATTTCAGGAGGTAGACTGGAATTGCATTGAAAGCATAGGAAAAGAGGCAGAACGTCCACAATGATGCACTTGGCCAAAAAGGGCGTATGCGTTTTTTCCTGAATATATTCAGGAAAAAACGCATACGCCCTTTTTGGCCAACCAAGCAAGCTTGCAAAGGAAATCTGCACTACAATGAAGTCTCACTTCCCCCCGGTCAAAAGGGCCATCTGAAAAAAGTGTAAAATCCAGAAAGGCAGGACAGGCCATGGAGAACTGGGAGCCTTGTTATGCTGATGGGCGGGATGTAAATTGCCAACAGACACTCGGGAGAAGTGTGTGGTGTTTCCTGAAACATCTAAAAAACAAAGCAACAGAGCCTAGGGCACTTCCACTTATGGTCCTATAGCTTAGGGAAATTAAAATCAAAAAGACACAGCCACCCCAAAGTTTGGGACGCCTCTGTTTACAAGAACCTCGTTTACCGTACAAGTTCAATATCACAGAAAGTGAAAAATGGATAAAGAACTTGTGGTACTTACGTACAATGCAGTATCACTCAGCAATGAAATCTATGTCATCAGGCCCGTAGCAGCATAATGAGTCGATTCAGGTACGATGATTCTCACTGAAATAAGTCACACAGAAAAAGAAACATCATAAGATATCACTAATACACGGAATGTAAACTTGGCTACACAGGAACTGAATTCCAAAACAGAACAGGGTCTCAAATTTAGAAAACCAACTTATGCTTGCTTAAGGGGAAAGGTGAGTTGGGGTGCTGCATAAAACCAGAGATTGAAATGAGCACAGATAAAGTTCCTTAAGCCAAATATGGACTAGACAAGAGCTACTCCTTGCTCAACGAAATGGACTCAACACCCCATATTAAACGCCTAAGAATGTACCTGACTAGTAAGTATCTTAAAACCTATGGATTGCTATGTCTCCAAAAGAGAATCAAGCGTGTGTACAGGGGCATAAACGCAGCAGTGATAGTATTGGAGAGGTTCGGTGAGCAAATGAAGACCCTTTGAAGTCATATTGCATGGTACCCATTCCACGGGTCTCAACTCTCCAGGTTTAAGGTATTCTTCCTTCAGCTAAAACATGCATGTGGAACCCAGAGTATGATCAACCATGTGAACGGGAGACGTGTTCAAATACGTCTCAGTTTTCCTCCCCTGGTACTCGGGTGCAACATTCCAGACGCTTTACTAACACTCTCCCCACTTGGAGAGTCAGCGCCTTTAACCTCCTGTTTGGCCCAGTTTGCAATTTCTGCGGAAGATGAACAGGAATAGGGAACACCAATGAGAGACTAGGTGGAGGTGTCTGGACGGGCAAATTTAACTCTCATTTCCCACCAGGAAGAGGAAATAACCAAAGTCTCAGCGTGCCGGGCCGGAACCAGATTAGGGCCTGAAGCCATCCTGCGGTGTTGCGGCCAGCTCAAAAGAAAGCGAGTTGAAGAAAGGAGCTCAGGGGCACTGTAATTCACAAACCTGCAGAGTTATAAATGACAGCTATCGTCCAAAAATATACTGAAGTAAGGCTGCCAAGAGGACTTGAAAGCGGGGCAGAATTGCAGGAAACCGATTTCAGGAGGTAGACTGGAATTGCATTGAAAGCATAGGAAAAGAGGCAGAACGCCCACAATGATGCACTTGGCCAAAAAGGGCGTATGTGTTTTTTCCTGAATATATTCAGGAAAAAACGCATACGCCCTTTTTGGCCAACCAAGCAAGCTTGCAAAGGAAATCTGCACTACAATGAAGTCTCACTTCCCCCCGGTCAAAAGGGCCATCTGAAAAAAGTGTAAAATCCAGAAAGGCAGGACAGGCCATGGAGAACTGGGAGCCTTGTTATGCTGATGGGCGGGATGTAAATTGCCAACAGACACTCGGGAGAAGTGTATGGTGTTTCCTGAAACATCTAAACAACAAAGCAACAGAGCCTAGGGCACTTCCACTTATGGTCCTATAGCTTAGGGAAATTAAAATCAAAAAGACACAGCCACCCCAAAGTTTGGGACGCCTCTGTTTACAAGAACCTCGTTTACCGTACAAGTTCAATATCACAGAAAGTGAAAAATGGATAAAGAAGTTGTGGTACTTACGTACAATGCAGTATCACTCAGCAATGAAATCTATGTCATCAGGCCCGTAGCAGCATAATGAGTGGATTCAGGTACGATGATTCTCACTGAAATAAGTCACACAGAAAAAGAAACATCATAAGATATCACTAATACACGGAATGTAAACTTGGCTACACAGGAACTGAATTCCAAAACAGAACAGGGTCTCAAATTTAGAAAACCAACTTATGCTTGCTTAAGGGGAAAGGTGAGTTGGGGTGCTGCATAAAACCAGAGATTGAAATGAGCACAGATAAAGTTCCTTAAGCCAAATATGGACTAGACAAGAGCTAGTCCTTGCTCAACGAAATGGACTCAACACCGCATATTTAACGCCTAAGAATGTACCTGACTAGTAAGTATCTTAAAACCTATGGATTGCTATGTCTCCAAAAGAGAATCAAGCGTGTGTACAGGGGCATAAACACAGCAGTGATAGGATTGGAGAGGTTCGGTGAGCAAATGAAGACCCTTTGAAGTCATATTGCATGGTACCCATTCCACGGGTCTCAACTCTCCAGGTTTAAGGTATTCTTCCTTCAGCTAAAACATGCATGTGGAACCCAGAGTATGATCAACCATGTGAACGGGAGACGTGTTCAAATACGTCTCAGTTTTCCTCCCCTGGTACTCGGGTGCAACATTCCAGACGCTTTACTAACACTCTCCCCACTTGGAGAGTCAGCGCCTTTAACCTCCTGTTTGGCCCAGTTTGCAATTTCTGCGGAAGATGAACAGGAATAGGGAACACCAATGAGAGACTAGCTGGAGGTGTCTGGACGGGCAAATTTAACTCTCATTTCCCACCAGGAAGAGGAAATAACCAAAGGCTCAGCGTGCCGTGCCGGAACCAGATTAGGGCCTGAAGCCATCCTGCGGTGTTGCGGCCAGCTCAAAAGAAAGCGAGTTGAAGAAAGGAGCTCAGGGGCACTGTAATTCACAAACCTGCAGCGTTATAAATGACAGCTTTCGTCCAAAAATATACTGAAGTAAGGCTGCCAAGAGGACTTGAAAGCGGGGCAGAATTGCAGGAAACCGATTTCAGGAGGTAGACTGGAATTGCATTGAAAGCATAGGAAAAGAGGCAGAACGTCCACAATGATGCACTTGGCCAAAAAGGGCGTATGCGTTTTTTCCTGAATATATTCAGGAAAAAACGCATACGCCCTTTTTGGCCAACCAAGCAAGCTTGCAAAGGAAATCTGCACTACAATGAAGTCTCACTTCCCCCCGGTCAAAAGGGCCATCTGAAAAAAGTGTAAAATCCAGAAAGGCAGGACAGGCCATGGAGAACTGGGAGCCTTGTTATGCTGATGGGCGGGATGTAAATTGCCAACAGACACTCGGGAGAAGTGTGTGGTGTTTCCTGAAACATCTAAAAAACAAAGCAACAGAGCCTAGGGCACTTCCACTTATGGTCCTATAGCTTAGGGAAATTAAAATCAAAAAGACACAGCCACCCCAAAGTTTGGGACGCCTCTGTTTACAAGAACCTCGTTTACCATACAAGTTCAATATCACAGAAAGTGAAAAATGGATAAAGAACTTGTGGTACTTACGTACAATGCAGTATCACTCAGCAATGAAATCTATGTCATCAGGCCCGTAGCAGCATAATGAGTGGATTCAGGTACGATGATTCTCACTGAAATAAGTCACACAGAAAAAGAAACATCATAAGATATCACTAATACACGGAATGTAAACTTGGCTACACAGGAACTGAATTCCAAAACAGAACAGGGTCTCAAATTTAGAAAACCAACTTATGCTTGCTTAAGGGGAAAGGTGAGTTGGGGTGCTGCATAAAACCAGAGATTGAAATGAGCACAGATAAAGTTCCTTAAGCCAAATATGGACTAGACAAGAGCTACTCCTTGCTCAACGAAATGGACTCAACACCCCATATTAAACGCCTAAGAATGTACCTGACTAGTAAGTATCTTAAAACCTATGGATTGCTATGTCTCCAAAAGAGAATCAAGCGTGTGTACAGGGGCATAAACGCAGCAGTGATAGGATTGGAGAGGTTCGGTGAGCAAATGAAGACCCTTTGAAGTCATATTGCATGGTACCCATTCCACGGGTCTCAACTCTCCAGGTTTAAGGTATTCTTCCTTCAGCTAAAACATGCATGTGGAACCCAGAGTATGATCAACCATGTGAACGGGAGACGTGTTCAAATACGTCTCAGTTTTCCTCCCCTGGTACTCGGGTGCAACATTCCAGACGCTTTACTAACACTCTCCCCACTTGGAGAGTCAGCGCCTTTAACCTCCTGTTTGGCCCAGTTTGCAATTTCTGCGGAAGATGAACAGGAATAGGGAACACCAATGAGAGACTAGCTGGAGGTGTCTGGACGGGCAAATTTAACTCTCATTTCCCACCAGGAAGAGGAAATAACCAAAGGCTCAGCGTGCCGTGCCGGAACCAGATTAGGGCCTGAAGCCATCCTGCGGTGTTGCGGCCAGCTCAAAAGAAAGCGAGTTGAAGAAAGGAGCTCAGGGGCACTGTAATTCACAAACCTGCAGAGTTATAAATGACAGCTATCGTCCAAAAATATACTGAAGTAAGGCTGCCAAGAGGACTTGAAAGCGGGGCAGAATTGCAGGAAACCGATTTCAGGAGGTAGACTGGAATTGCATTGAAAGCATAGGAAAAGAGGCAGAACGTCCACAATGATGCACTTGGCCAAAAAGGGCGTATGCGTTTTTTCCTGAATATATTCAGGAAAAAACGCATACGCCCTTTTTGGCCAACCAAGCAAGCTTGCAAAGGAAATCTGCACTACAATGAAGTCTCACTTCCCCCCGGTCAAAAGGGCCATCTGAAAAAAGTGTAAAATCCAGAAAGGCAGGACAGGCCATGGAGAACTGGGAGCCTTGTTATGCTGATGGGCGGGATGTAAACTGCCAACAGACACTCGGGAGAAGTGTATGGTGTTTCCTGAAACATCTAAACAACAAAGCAACAGAGCCTAGGGCACTTCCACTTATGGTCCTATAGCTTAGGGAAATTAAAATCAAAAAGACACAGCCACCCCAAAGTTTGGGACGCCTCTGTTTACAAGAACCTCGTTTACCGTACAAGTTCAATATCACAGAAAGTGAAAAATGGATAAAGAACTTGTGGTACTTACGTACAATGCAGTATCACTCAGCAATGAAATCTATGTCATCAGGCCCGTAGCAGCATAATGAGTGGATTCAGGTACGATGATTCTCACTGAAATAAGTCACACAGATAAAGAAACATCATAAGATATCACTAATACACGGAATGTAAACTTGGCTACACAGGAACTGAATTCCAAAACAGAACAGGGTCTCAAATTTAGAAAACCAACTTATGCTTGCTTAAGGGGAAAGGTGAGTTGGGGTGCTGCATAAAACCAGAGATTGAAACGAGCACAGATAAAGTTCCTTAAGCCAAATATGGAATAGACAAGAGCTACTCCTTGCTCAACGAAATGGACTCAACACCCCATATTAAACGCCTAAGAATGTACCTGACTAGTAAGTATCTTAAAACCTATGGATTGCTATGTCTCCAAAAGAGAATCAAGCGTGTGTACAGGGGCATAAACGCAGCAGTGATAGGATTGGAGAGGTTCGGTGAGCAAATGAAGACCCTTTGAAGTCATATTGCATGGTACCCATTCCACGGGTCTCAACTCTCCAGGTTTAAGGTATTCTTCCTTCAGCTAAAACATGCATGTGGAACCCAGAGTATGATCAACCATGTGAACGGGAGACGTGTTCAAATACGTCTCAGTTTTCCTCCCCTGGTACTCGGGTGCAACATTCCAGACGCTTTACTAACACTCTCCCCACTTGGAGAGTCAGCGCCTTTAACCTCCTGTTTGGCCCAGTTTGCAATTTCTGCGGAAGATGAACAGGAATAGGGAACACCAATGAGAGACTAGCTGGAGGTGTCTGGACGGGCAAATTTAACTCTCATTTCCCACCAGGAAGAGGAAATAACCAAAGGCTCAGCGTGCCGTGCCGGAACCAGATTAGGGCCTGAAGCCATCCTGCGGTGTTGCGGCCAGCTCAAAAGAAAGCGAGTTGAAGAAAGGAGCTCAGGGGCACTGTAATTCACAAACCTGCAGAGTTATAAATGACAGCTATCGTCCAAAAATATACTGAAGTAAGGCTGCCAAGAGGACTCGAAAGCGGGGCAGAATTGCAGGAAACCGATTTCAGGAGGTAGACTGGAATTGCATTGAAAGCATAGGAAAAGAGGCAGAACGTCCACAATGATGCACTTGGCCAAAAAGGGCGTATGCGTTTTTTCCTGAATATATTCAGGAAAAAACGCATACGCCCTTTTTGGCCAACCAAGCAAGCTTGCAAAGGAAATCTGCACTACAATGAAGTCTCACTTCCCCCCGGTCAAAAGGGCCATCTGAAAAAAGTGTAAAATCCAGAAAGGCAGGACAGGCCATGGAGAACTGGGAGCCTTGTTATGCTGATGGGCGGAATGTAAACTGCCAACAGACACTCGGGAGAAGTGTATGGTGTTTCCTGAAACATCTAAACAACAAAGCAACAGAGCCTAGGGCACTTCCACTTATGGTCCTATAGCTTAGGGAAATTAAAATCAAAAAGACACAGCCACCCCAAAGTTTGGGACGCCTCTGTTTACAAGAACCTCGTTTACCGTACAAGTTCAGTATCACAGAAAGTGAAAAATGGATAAAGAACTTGTGGTACTTACGTACAATGCAGTATCACTCAGCAATGAAATCTATGTCATCAGGCCCGTAGCAGCATAATGAGTGGATTCAGGTACGATGATTCTCACTGAAATAAGTCACACAGATAAAGAAACATCATAAGATATCACTAATACACGGAATGTAAACTTGGCTACACAGGAACTGAATTCCAAAACAGAACAGGGTCTCAAATTTAGAAAACCAACTTATGCTTGCTTAAGGGGAAAGGTGAGTTGGGGTGCTGCATAAAACCAGAGATTGAAACGAGCACAGATAAAGTTCCTTAAGCCAAATATGGAATAGACAAGAGCTACTCCTTGCTCAACGAAATGGACTCAACACCCCATATTAAACGCCTAAGAATGTACCTGACTAGTAAGTATCTTAAAACCTATGGATTGCTATGTCTCCAAAAGAGAATCAAGCGTGTGTACAGGGGCATAAACGCAGCAGTGATAGGATTGGAGAGGTTCGGTGAGCAAATGAAGACCCTTTGAAGTCATATTGCATGGTACCCATTCCACGGGTCTCAACTCTCCAGGTTTAAGGTATTCTTCCTTCAGCTAAAACATGCATGTGGAACCCAGAGTATGATCAACCATGTGAACGGGAGACGTGTTCAAATATGTCTCAGTTTTCCTCCCCTGGTACTCGGGTGCAACATTCCAGATGCTTTACTAACACTCTCCCCACTTGGAGAGTCAGCGCCTTTAACCTCCTGTTTGGCCCAGTTTGCAATTTCTGCGGAAGATGAACAGGAATAGGGAACACCAATGAGAGACTAGCTGGAGGTGTCTGGACGGGCAAATTTAACTCTCATTTCCCACCAGGAAGAGGAAATAACCAAAGGCTCAGCGTGCCGGGCCGGAACCAGATTAGGGCCTGAAGCCATCCTGCGGTGTTGCGGCCAGCTCAAAAGAAAGCGAGTTGAAGAAAGGAGCTCAGGGGCACTGTAATTCACAAACCTGCAGAGTTATAAATGACAGCTATCGTCCAAAAATATACTGAAGTAAGGCTGCCAAGAGGACTTGAAAGCGGGGCAGAATTGCAGGAAACCGATTTCAGGAGGTAGACTGGAATTGCATTGAAAGCATAGGAAAAGAGGCAGAACGCCCACAATGATGCACTTGGCCAAAAAGGGCATATGCGTTTTTTCCTGAATATATTCAGGAAAAAACGCATACGCCCTTTTTGGCCAACCAAGCAAGCTTGCAAAGGAAATCTGCACTACAATGAAGTCTCACTTCCCCCCGGTCAAAAGGGCCATCTGAAAAAAGTGTAAAATCCAGAAAGGCAGGACAGGCCATGGAGTACTGGGAGCCTTGTTATGCTGATGGGCGGGATGTAAATTGCCAACAGACACTCGGGAGAAGTGTATGGTGTTTCCTGAAACATCTAAACAACAAAGCAACAGAGCCTAGGGCACTTCCACTTATGGTCCTATAGCTTAGGGAAATTAAAATCAAAAAGACACAGCCACCCCAAAGTTTGGGACGCCTCTGTTTACAAGAACCTCGTTTACCGTACAAGTTCAATATCACAGAAAGTGAAAAATGGATAAAGAACTTGTGGTACTTACGTACAATGCAGTATCACTCAGCAATGAAATCTATGTCATCAGGCCCGTAGCAGCATAATGAGTGGATTCAGGTACGATGATTCTCACTGAAATAAGTCACACAGAAAAAGAAACATCATAAGATATCACTAATACACGGAATGTAAACTTGGCTACACAGGAACTGAATTCCAAAACAGAACAGGGTCTCAAATTTAGAAAACCAACTTATGCTTGCTTAAGGGGAAAGGTGAGTTGGGGTGCTGCATAAAACCAGAGATTGAAATGAGCACAGATAAAGTTCCTTAAGCCAAATATGGAATAGACAAGAGCTACTCCTTGCTCAACGAAATGGACTCAACACCGCATATTTAACGCCTAAGAATGTACCTGACTAGTAAGTATCTTAAAACCTATGGATTGCTATGTCTCCAAAAGAGAATCAAGCGTGTGTACAGGGGCATAAACGCAGCAGTGATAGGATTGGAGAGGTTCGGTGAGCAAATGAAGACCCTTTGAAGTCATATTGCATGGTACCCATTCCACGGGTCTCAACTCTCCAGGTTTAAGGTATTCTTCCTTCAGCTAAAACATGCATGTGGAACCCAGAGTATGATCAACCATGTGAACGGGAGACGTGTTCAAATACGTCTCAGTTTTCCTCCCCTGGTACTCGGGTGCAACATTCCAGACGCTTTACTAACACTCTCCCCACTTGGAGAGTCAGCGCCTTTAACCTCCTGGTTGGCCCAGTTTGCAATTTCTGCGGAAGATGAACAGGAATAGGGAACACCAATGAGAGACTAGCTGGAGGTGTCTGGACGGGCAAATTTAACTCTCATTTCCCACCAGGAAGAGGAAATAACCAAAGGCTCAGCGTGCCGTGCCGGAACCAGATTAGGGCCTGAAGCCATCCTGCGGTGTTGCGGCCAGCTCAAAAGAAAGCGAGTTGAAGAAAGGAGCTCAGGGGCACTGTAATTCACAAACCTGCAGCGTTATAAATGACAGCTTTCGTCCAAAAATATACTGAAGTAAGGCTGCCAAGAGGACTTGAAAGCGGGGCAGAATTGCAGGAAACCGATTTCAGGAGGTAGACTGGAATTGCATTGAAAGCATAGGAAAAGAGGCAGAACGTCCACAATGATGCAC
This sequence comes from Globicephala melas, assembly GCF_963455315.2. Classification (NCBI taxonomy): domain Eukaryota; kingdom Metazoa; phylum Chordata; class Mammalia; order Artiodactyla; family Delphinidae; genus Globicephala; species Globicephala melas. The sequence continues at coordinate 1,484,613 of NW_027207219.1, forward strand.
TTGGCCAAAAAGGGCGTATGCGTTTTTTCCTGAATATATTCAGGAAAAAACGCATACGCCCTTTTTGGCCAACCAAGCAAGCTTGCAAAGGAAATCTGCACTACAATGAAGTCTCACTTCCCCCTGGTCAAAAGGGCCATCTGAAAAAAGTGTAAAATCCAGAAAGGCAGGACGGGCCATGGAGAACTGGGAGCCTTGTTATGCTGATGGGCGGGATGTAAATTGCCAACAGACACTCGGGAGAAGTGTATGGTGTTTCCTGAAACATCTAAAAAACAAAGCAACAGAGCCTAGGGCACTTCCACTTATGGTCCTATAGCTTAGGGAAATTAAAATCAAAAAGACACAGCCACCCCAAAGTTTGGGACGCCTCTGTTTACAAGAACCTCGTTTACAGTACAAGTTCAACATCGCAGAAAGTGAAAAATGGATAAAGAAGTTGTGGTATTTACTTACGAAGCAATATCACTCAGCAATGAAATCTATGTCATCAGGCCCTTAGCAGCACAATGAGTGGATTCAGGTATGATGATTCTAACTGAAATAAGTCACACAGAAAAAGAAACATCATAAGATATCAGTAATACACGGAATGTAAACTTGGCTACACAGGAACTGAATTACAGAACAGAACAGGGTCTCAAATTTAGAAAACCAACTTATGCTTGCTTAAGGGGAAAGGTGAGTTGGGGTGCTGCATAAAACCAGAGATTGAAACGAGCACAGATAAAGTTCCTTAAGCCAAATATGGAATAGACAAGAGCTACTCCTTGCTCAACGAAATGGACTCAACACCGCATATTAAACGCCTAAGAATGTACCTGACTAGTAAGTATCTTAAAACCTATGGATTGCTATGTCTCCGAAAGAGAATCAAGCATGTGTACAGGGGCACAAACGCAGCAGTGATAGGATTGGAGAGGTTCGGTGAGCAAATGAAGACCCTTTGAAGTCATATTGCATGGTACCCATTCCACGGGTTTCAACTACCCAGGTTTAAGGTATTCTTCCTTCAGCTAAAACATGCATGTGGAACCTAGAGTATGATCAACCATGTGATCGGGAGACGTGTTCAAATATGTCTCAGTTTTCGTACCCTGGTACTCGGGTGCAACATTCCAGACAATTTACTAACACTCTCCCGAATTGGAGAGTCCGTCCCTTTAATCTCCTGTTTGGCCCAGTTTGCAATTTCTGCGGAAGATGAACAGGAATAGGGAGAACCAATGAGAGACTAGCTGGAGGTGTCTGGACGGGCAAATTTAACTCTCATTTCCCACCAGGAAGAGGAAATAACCAAAGGCTCAGCATGCCATGCCGGAACCAGATTAGGGCCTGAAGCCATCCTGCGGTGTTGCGGCCAGCTCAAAAGAAAGCGAGTTGAAGAAAGGAGCTCAGGGGCACTGTAATTCACAAACCTGCAGAGTTATAAATGACAGCTATCGTCCAAAAATATACTGAAGTAAGGCTGCCAAGAGGACTCGAAAGCGGGGCAGAATTGCAGGAAACCGATTTCAGGAGGTAGACTGGAATTGCATTGAAAGCATAGGAAAAGAGGCAGAACGTCCACAATGATGCACTTGGCCAAAAAGGGCATATGCGTTTTTTCCTGAATATATTCAGGAAAAAACGCATACGCGCTTTTTGGCCAACCAAGCAAGCTTGCAAAGGAAATCTGCACTACAATGAAGTCTCACTTCCCCCCGGTCAAAAGGGCCATCTGAAAAAAGTGTAAAATCCAGAAAGGCAGGACAGGCCATGGAGAACTGGGAGCCTTCTAATGCTGATGGGCGGGATGTAAATTGCCAACAGCCACTCGGGAGAAGTGTATGGTGTTTCCTGAAACATCTAAAAAACAAAGCAACAGAGCCTAGGGCACTTCCACTTATGGTCCTATAGATTAGGGAAATTAAAATCAAAAAGACACAGCCACCCCAAAGTTTGGGACGCCTCTGTTTACAAGAACCTCGTTTACAGTACAAGTTCAACATCGCAGGAAGTGAAAAATGGATAAAGAAGGTGTGGTATTTACTTACAAAGCAATATCACTCAGCAATGAAATCTATGTCACCAGGCCCTTAGCAGCACAATGAGTGGATTCAGGTATGATGATTCTAACTGAAATAAGTCACACAGAAAAAGAAACATCATAAGATATCAGTAATACACGGAATGTAAACTTGGCTACACAGAACTGAATTACAGAACAGAACAGGGTCTCAAATTTAGAAAACCAACTTATGCTTGCTTAAGGGGAAAGGTGAGTTGGGGTGCTGCATAAAACCAGAGATTGAAACGAGCACAGATAAAGTTCCTTAAGCCAAATATGGACTAGACAAGAGCTACTCCTTGCTCAACGAAATGGACTCAACACCCCATATTAAACGCCTAAGAATGTACCTGACTAGTAAGTATCTTAAAACCTATGGATTGCTATGTCTCCGAAAGAGAATCAAGCATGTGTACAGGGGCATAAATGCAGCAGTGATAGGATTGGAGAGGTTCGGTGAGCAAATGAAGACCCTTTGAAGTCATATTGCATGGTACCCATTCCACGGGTCTCAACTCTCCAGGTTTAAGGTATTCTTCCTTCAGCTAAAACATGCATGTGGAACCCAGAGTATGATCAACCATGTGAACGGGAGACGTGTTCAAATACGTCTCAGTTTTCCTCCCCTGGTACTCGGGTGCAACATTCCAGACGCTTTACTAACACTCTCCCCACTTGGAGAGTCAGCGCCTTTAACCTCCTGTTTGGCCCAGTTTGCAATTTCTGCGGAAGATGAACAGGAATAGGGAACACCAATGAGAGACTAGGTGGAGGTGTCTGGACGGGCAAATTTAACTCTCATTTCCCACCAGGAAGAGGAAATAACCAAAGTCTCAGCGTGCCGGGCCGGAACCAGATTAGGGCCTGAAGCCATCCTGCGGTGTTGCGGCCAGCTCAAAAGAAAGCGAGTTGAAGAAAGGAGCTCAGGGGCACTGTAATTCACAAACCTGCAGAGTTATAAATGACAGCTATCGTCCAAAAATATACTGAAGTAAGGCTGCCAAGAGGACTTGAAAGCGGGGCAGAATTGCAGGAAACCGATTTCAGGAGGTAGACTGGAATTGCATTGAAAGCATAGGAAAAGAGGCAGAACGCCCACAATGATGCACTTGGCCAAAAAGGGCGTATGTGTTTTTTCCTGAATATATTCAGGAAAAAACGCATACGCCCTTTTTGGCCAACCAAGCAAGCTTGCAAAGGAAATCTGCACTACAATGAAGTCTCACTTCCCCCCGGTCAAAAGGGCCATCTGAAAAAAGTGTAAAATCCAGAAAGGCAGGACAGGCCATGGAGAACTGGGAGCCTTGTTATGCTGATGGGCGGGATGTAAATTGCCAACAGACACTCGGGAGAAGTGTATGGTGTTTCCTGAAACATCTAAACAACAAAGCAACAGAGCCTAGGGCACTTCCACTTATGGTCCTATAGCTTAGGGAAATTAAAATCAAAAAGACACAGCCACCCCAAAGTTTGGGATGCCTCTGTTTACAAGAACCTCGTTTACCGTACAAGTTCAATATCACAGAAAGTGAAAAATGGATAAAGAACTTGTGGTACTTATGTACAATGCAGTATCACTCAGCAATGAAATCTATGTCATCAGGCCCGTAGCAGCATAATGAGTGGATTCAGGTACGATGATTCTCACTGAAATAAGTCACACAGAAAAAGAAACATCATAAGATATCACTAATACACGGAATGTAAACTTGGCTACACAGGAACTGAATTCCAAAACAGAACAGGGTCTCAAATTTAGAAAACCAACTTATGCTTGCTTAAGGGGAAAGGTGAGTTGGGGTGCTGCATAAAACCAGAGATTGAAATGAGCACAGATAAAGTTCCTTAAGCCAAATATGGACTAGACAAGAGCTAGTCCTTGCTCAACGAAATGGACTCAACACCGCATATTTAACGCCTAAGAATGTACCTGACTAGTAAGTATCTTAAAACCTATGGATTGCTATGTCTCCAAAAGAGAATCAAGCGTGTGTACAGGGGCATAAACACAGCAGTGATAGGATTGGAGAGGTTCGGTGAGCAAATGAAGACCCTTTGAAGTCATATTGCATGGTACCCATTCCACGGGTCTCAACTCTCCAGGTTTAAGGTATTCTTCCTTCAGCTAAAACATGCATGTGGAACCCAGAGTATGATCAACCATGTGAACGGGAGACGTGTTCAAATACGTCTCAGTTTTCCTCCCCTGGTACTCGGGTGCAACATTCCAGACGCTTTACTAACACTCTCCCCACTTGGAGAGTCAGCGCCTTTAACCTCCTGTTTGGCCCAGTTTGCAATTTCTGCGGAAGATGAACAGGAATAGGGAACACCAATGAGAGACTAGCTGGAGGTGTCTGGACGGGCAAATTTAACTCTCATTTCCCACCAGGAAGAGGAAATAACCAAAGGCTCAGCGTGCCGTGCCGGAACCAGATTAGGGCCTGAAGCCATCCTGCGGTGTTGCGGCCAGCTCAAAAGAAAGCGAGTTGAAGAAAGGAGCTCAGGGGCACTGTAATTCACAAACCTGCAGCGTTATAAATGACAGCTTTCGTCCAAAAATATACTGAAGTAAGGCTGCCAAGAGGACTTGAAAGCGGGGCAGAATTGCAGGAAACCGATTTCAGGAGGTAGACTGGAATTGCATTGAAAGCATAGGAAAAGAGGCAGAACGTCCACAATGATGCACTTGGCCAAAAAGGGCGTATGCGTTTTTTCCTGAATATATTCAGGAAAAAACGCATACGCCCTTTTTGGCCAACCAAGCAAGCTTGCAAAGGAAATCTGCACTACAATGAAGTCTCACTTCCCCCCGGTCAAAAGGGCCATCTGAAAAAAGTGTAAAATCCAGAAAGGCAGGACAGGCCATGGAGAACTGGGAGCCTTGTTATGCTGATGGGCGGGATGTAATTTGCCAACAGACACTCGGGAGAAGTGTGTGGTGTTTCCTGAAACATCTAAAAAACAAAGCAACAGAGCCTAGGGCACTTCCACTTATGGTCCTATAGCTTAGGGAAATTAAAATCAAAAAGACACAGCCACCCCAAAGTTTGGGACGCCTCTGTTTACAAGAACCTCGTTTACCATACAAGTTCAATATCACAGAAAGTGAAAAATGGATAAAGAACTTGTGGTACTTACGTACAATGCAGTATCACTCAGCAATGAAATCTATGTCATCAGGCCCGTAGCAGCATAATGAGTGGATTCAGGTACGATGATTCTCACTGAAATAAGTCACACAGAAAAAGAAACATCATAAGATATCACTAATACACGGAATGTAAACTTGGCTACACAGGAACTGAATTCCAAAACAGAACAGGGTCTCAAATTTAGAAAACCAACTTATGCTTGCTTAAGGGGAAAGGTGAGTTGGGGTGCTGCATAAAACCAGAGATTGAAATGAGCACAGATAAAGTTCCTTAAGCCAAATATGGACTAGACAAGAGCTACTCCTTGCTCAACGAAATGGACTCAACACCCCATATTAAACGCCTAAGAATGTACCTGACTAGTAAGTATCTTAAAACCTATGGATTGCTATGTCTCCAAAAGAGAATCAAGCGTGTGTACAGGGGCATAAACGCAGCAGTGATAGGATTGGAGAGGTTCGGTGAGCAAATGAAGACCCTTTGAAGTCATATTGCATGGTACCCATTCCACGGGTCTCAACTCTCCAGGTTTAAGGTATTCTTCCTTCAGCTAAAACATGCATGTGGAACCCAGAGTATGATCAACCATGTGAACGGGAGACGTGTTCAAATACGTCTCAGTTTTCCTCCCCTGGTACTCGGGTGCAACATTCCAGACGCTTTACTAACACTCTCCCCACTTGGAGAGTCAGCGCCTTTAACCTCCTGTTTGGCCCAGTTTGCAATTTCTGCGGAAGATGAACAGGAATAGGGAACACCAATGAGAGACTAGCTGGAGGTGTCTGGACGGGCAAATTTAACTCTCATTTCCCACCAGGAAGAGGAAATAACCAAAGGCTCAGCGTGCCGTGCCGGAACCAGATTAGGGCCTGAAGCCATCCTGCGGTGTTGCGGCCAGCTCAAAAGAAAGCGAGTTGAAGAAAGGAGCTCAGGGGCACTGTAATTCACAAACCTGCAGAGTTATAAATGACAGCTATCGTCCAAAAATATACTGAAGTAAGGCTGCCAAGAGGACTTGAAAGCGGGGCAGAATTGCAGGAAACCGATTTCAGGAGGTAGACTGGAATTGCATTGAAAGCATAGGAAAAGAGGCAGAACGTCCACAATGATGCACTTGGCCAAAAAGGGCGTATGCGTTTTTTCCTGAATATATTCAGGAAAAAACGCATACGCCCTTTTTGGCCAACCAAGCAAGCTTGCAAAGGAAATCTGCACTACAATGAAGTCTCACTTCCCCCCGGTCAAAAGGGCCATCTGAAAAAAGTGTAAAATCCAGAAAGGCAGGACAGGCCATGGAGAACTGGGAGCCTTGTTATGCTGATGGGCGGGATGTAAACTGCCAACAGACACTCGGGAGAAGTGTATGGTGTTTCCTGAGACATCTAAACAACAAAGCAACAGAGCCTAGGGCACTTCCACTTATGGTCCTATAGCTTAGGGAAATTAAAATCAAAAAGACACAGCCACCCCAAAGTTTGGGACGCCTCTGTTTACAAGAACCTCGTTTACCGTACAAGTTCAATATCACAGAAAGTGAAAAATGGATAAAGAACTTGTGGTACTTACGTACAATGCAGTATCACTCAGCAATGAAATCTATGTCATCAGGCCCGTAGCAGCATAATGAGTGGATTCAGGTACGATGATTCTCACTGAAATAAGTCACACAGATAAAGAAACATCATAAGATATCACTAATACACGGAATGTAAACTTGGCTACACAGGAACTGAATTCCAAAACAGAACAGGGTCTCAAATTTAGAAAACCAACTTATGCTTGCTTAAGGGGAAAGGTGAGTTGGGGTGCTGCATAAAACCAGAGATTGAAACGAGCACAGATAAAGTTCCTTAAGCCAAATATGGAATAGACAAGAGCTACTCCTTGCTCAACGAAATGGACTCAACACCCCATATTAAACGCCTAAGAATGTACCTGACTAGTAAGTATCTTAAAACCTATGGATTGCTATGTCTCCAAAAGAGAATCAAGCGTGTGTACAGGGGCATAAACGCAGCAGTGATAGGATTGGAGAGGTTCGGTGAGCAAATGAAGACCCTTTGAAGTCATATTGCATGGTACCCATTCCACGGGTCTCAACTCTCCAGGTTTAAGGTATTCTTCCTTCAGCTAAAACATGCATGTGGAACCCAGAGTATGATCAACCATGTGAACGGGAGACGTGTTCAAATACGTCTCAGTTTTCCTCCCCTGGTACTCGGGTGCAACATTCCAGACGCTTTACTAACACTCTCCCCACTTGGAGAGTCAGCGCCTTTAACCTCCTGTTTGGCCCAGTTTGCAATTTCTGCGGAAGATGAACAGGAATAGGGAACACCAATGAGAGACTAGCTGGAGGTGTCTGGACGGGCAAATTTAACTCTCATTTCCCACCAGGAAGAGGAAATAACCAAAGGCTCAGCGTGCCGTGCCGGAACCAGATTAGGGCCTGAAGCCATCCTGCGGTGTTGCGGCCAGCTCAAAAGAAAGCGAGTTGAAGAAAGGAGCTCAGGGGCACTGTAATTCACAAACCTGCAGAGTTATAAATGACAGCTATCGTCCAAAAATATACTGAAGTAAGGCTGCCAAGAGGACTCGAAAGCGGGGCAGAATTGCAGGAAACCGATTTCAGGAGGTAGACTGGAATTGCATTGAAAGCATAGGAAAAGAGGCAGAACGTCCACAATGATGCACTTGGCCAAAAAGGGCGTATGCGTTTTTTCCTGAATATATTCAGGAAAAAACGCATACGCCCTTTTTGGCCAACCAAGCAAGCTTGCAAAGGAAATCTGCACTACAATGAAGTCTCACTTCCCCCCGGTCAAAAGGGCCATCTGAAAAAAGTGTAAAATCCAGAAAGGCAGGACAGGCCATGGAGAACTGGGAGCCTTGTTATGCTGATGGGCGGGATGTAAACTGCCAACAGACACTCGGGAGAAGTGTATGGTGTTTCCTGAAACATCTAAACAACAAAGCAACAGAGCCTAGGGCACTTCCACTTATGGTCCTATAGCTTAGGGAAATTAAAATCAAAAAGACACAGCCACCCCAAAGTTTGGGACGCCTCTGTTTACAAGAACCTCGTTTACCGTACAAGTTCAATATCACAGAAAGTGAAAAATGGATAAAGAACTTGTGGTACTTACGTACAATGCAGTATCACTCAGCAATGAAATCTATGTCATCAGGCCCGTAGCAGCATAATGAGTGGATTCAGGTACGATGATTCTCACTGAAATAAGTCACACAGATAAAGAAACATCATAAGATATCACTAATACACGGAATGTAAACTTGGCTACACAGGAACTGAATTCCAAAACAGAACAGGGTCTCAAATTTAGAAAACCAACTTATGCTTGCTTAAGGGGAAAGGTGAGTTGGGGTGCTGCATAAAACCAGAGATTGAAACGAGCACAGATAAAGTTCCTTAAGCCAAATATGGAATAGACAAGAGCTACTCCTTGCTCAACGAAATGGACTCAACACCCCATATTAAACGCCTAAGAATGTACCTGACTAGTAAGTATCTTAAAACCTATGGATTGCTATGTCTCCAAAAGAGAATCAAGCGTGTGTACAGGGGCATAAACGCAGCAGTGATAGGATTGGAGAGGTTCGGTGAGCAAATGAAGACCCTTTGAAGTCATATTGCATGGTACCCATTCCACGGGTCTCAACTCTCCAGGTTTAAGGTATTCTTCCTTCAGCTAAAACATGCATGTGGAACCCAGAGTATGATCAACCATGTGAACGGGAGACGTGTTCAAATATGTCTCAGTTTTCCTCCCCTGGTACTCGGGTGCAACATTCCAGATGCTTTACTAACACTCTCCCCACTTGGAGAGTCAGCGCCTTTAACCTCCTGTTTGGCCCAGTTTGCAATTTCTGCGGAAGATGAACAGGAATAGGGAACACCAATGAGAGACTAGCTGGAGGTGTCTGGACGGGCAAATTTAACTCTCATTTCCCACCAGGAAGAGGAAATAACCAAAGGCTCAGCGTGCCGGGCCGGAACCAGATTAGGGCCTGAAGCCATCCTGCGGTGTTGCGGCCAGCTCAAAAGAAAGCGAGTTGAAGAAAGGAGCTCAGGGGCACTGTAATTCACAAACCTGCAGAGTTATAAATGACAGCTATCGTCCAAAAATATACTGAAGTAAGGCTGCCAAGAGGACTTGAAAGCGGGGCAGAATTGCAGGAAACCGATTTCAGGAGGTAGACTGGAATTGCATTGAAAGCATAGGAAAAGAGGCAGAACGCCCACAATGATGCACTTGGCCAAAAAGGGCGTATGCGTTTTTTCCTGAATATATTCAGGAAAAAACGCATACGCCCTTTTTGGCCAACCAAGCAAGCTTGCAAAGGAAATCTGCACTACAATGAAGTCTCACTTCCCCCCGGTCAAAAGGGCCATCTGAAAAAAGTGTAAAATCCAGAAAGGCAGGACAGGCCATGGAGTACTGGGAGCCTTGTTATGCTGATGGGCGGGATGTAAATTGCCAACAGACACTCGGGAGAAGTGTATGGTGTTTCCTGAAACATCTAAACAACAAAGCAACAGAGCCTAGGGCACTTCCACTTATGGTCCTATAGCTTAGGGAAATTAAAATCAAAAAGACACAGCCACCCCAAAGTTTGGGACGCCTCTGTTTACAAGAACCTCGTTTACCGTACAAGTTCAATATCACAGAAAGTGAAAAATGGATAAAGAACTTGTGGTACTTACGTACAATGCAGTATCACTCAGCAATGAAATCTATGTCATCAGGCCCGTAGCAGCATAATGAGTGGATTCAGGTACGATGATTCTCACTGAAATAAGTCACACAGAAAAAGAAACATCATAAGATATCACTAATACACGGAATGTAAACTTGGCTACACAGGAACTGAATTCCAAAACAGAACAGGGTCTCAAATTTAGAAAACCAACTTATGCTTGCTTAAGGGGAAAGGTGAGTTGGGGTGCTGCATAAAACCAGAGATTGAAATGAGCACAGATAAAGTTCCTTAAGCCAAATATGGAATAGACAAGAGCTACTCCTTGCTCAACGAAATGGACTCAACACCGCATATTTAACGCCTAAGAATGTACCTGACTAGTAAGTATCTTAAAACCTATGGATTGCTATGTCTCCAAAAGAGAATCAAGCGTGTGTACAGGGGCATAAACGCAGCAGTGATAGGATTGGAGAGGTTCGGTGAGCAAATGAAGACCCTTTGAAGTCATATTGCATGGTACCCATTCCACGGGTCTCAACTCTCCAGGTTTAAGGTATTCTTCCTTCAGCTAAAACATGCATGTGGAACCCAGAGTATGATCAACCATGTGAACGGGAGACGTGTTCAAATACGTCTCAGTTTTCCTCCCCTGGTACTCGGGTGCAACATTCCAGACGCTTTACTAACACTCTCCCCACTTGGAGAGTCAGCGCCTTTAACCTCCTGGTTGGCCCAGTTTGCAATTTCTGCGGAAGATGAACAGGAATAGGGAACACCAATGAGAGACTAGCTGGAGGTGTCTGGACGGGCAAATTTAACTCTCATTTCCCACCAGGAAGAGGAAATAACCAAAGGCTCAGCGTGCCGTGCCGGAACCAGATTAGGGCCTGAAGCCATCCTGCGGTGTTGCGGCCAGCTCAAAAGAAAGCGAGTTGAAGAAAGGAGCTCAGGGGCACTGTAATTCACAAACCTGCAGCGTTATAAATGACAGCTTTCGTCCAAAAATATACTGAAGTAAGGCTGCCAAGAGGACTTGAAAGCGGGGCAGAATTGCAGGAAACCGATTTCAGGAGGTAGACTGGAATTGCATTGAAAGCATAGGAAAAGAGGCAGAACGTCCACAATGATGCACTTGGCCAAAAAGGGCGTATGCGTTTTTTCCTGAATATATTCAGGAAAAAACGCATACGCCCTTTTTGGCCAACCAAGCAAGCTTGCAAAGGAAATCTGCACTACAATGAAGTCTCACTTCCCCCTGGTCAAAAGGGCCATCTGAAAAAAGTGTAAAATCCAGAAAGGCAGGACAGGCCATGGAGAACTGGGAGCCTTCTAATGCTGATGGGCGGGATGTAAATTGCCAACAGACACTCGGGAGAAGTGTATGGTGTTTCCTGAAACATCTAAAAAACAAAGCAACAGAGCCTAGGGCACTTCCACTTATGGTCCTATAGATTAGGGAAATTAAAATCAAAAAGACACAGCCACCCCAAAGTTTGGGACGCCTCTGTTTACAAGAACCTCGTTTACAGTACAAGTTCAACATCGCAGGAAGTGAAAAATGGATAAAGAAGGTGTGGTATTTACTTACAAAGCAATATCACTCAGCAATGAAATCTATGTCACCAGGCCCTTAGCAGCACAATGAGTGGATTCAGGTATGATGATTCTAACTGAAATAAGTCACACAGAAAAAGAAACATCATAAGATATCAGTAATACACGGAATGTAAACTTGGCTACACAGAACTGAATTACAGAACAGAACAGGGTCTCAAATTTAGAAAACCAACTTATGCTTGCTTAAGGGGAAAGGTGAGTTGGGGTGCTGCATAAAACCAGAGATTGAAACGAGCACAGATAAAGTTCCTTAAGCCAAATATGGAATAGACAAGAGCTACTCCTTGCTCAACGAAATGGACTCAACACCCCATATTAAACGCCTAAGAATGTACCTGACTAGTAAGTATCTTAAAACCTATGGATTGCTATGTCTCCGAAAGAGAATCAAGCATGTGTACAGGGGCATAAATGCAGCAGTGATAGGATTGGAGAGGTTCGGTGAGCAAATGAAGACCCTTTGAAGTCATATTGCATGGTACCCATTCCACGGGTTTCAACTACCCAGGTTTAAGGTATTCTTCCTTCAGCTAAAACATGCATGTGGAACCTAGAGTATGATCAACCATGTGATCGGGAGACGTGTTCAAATATGTCTCAGTTTTCGTACCCTGGTACTCGGGTGCAACATTCCAGACGCTTTACTAACACTCTCCCCACTTGGAGAGTCCGTCCCTTTAATCTCCTGTTTGGCCCAGTTTGCAATTTCTGCGGAAGATGAACAGGAATAGCGAGAACCAAAGAGAGACTAGCTGGAGGTGTATGGACGGGCAAATTTAACTCTCATTTCCCACCAGGAAGAGGAATTAACCAAAGGCTCAGCGTGCCGTGCCGGAACCAGATTAGGGCCTGAAGCCATCCTGCGGTGTTGCGGCCAGGTCACATGAAAGCGAGTTGAAGAAAGGACCTCAGGGGCACTGTAATTCACAAACCTGCAGAGTTATAAATGACAGCTATCGTCCAAAAATATACTGAAGTAAGGCTGCCAAGAGGACTTGAAAGCGGGGCAGAATTGCAGGAAACCGATTTCAGGAGGTAGACTGGAATTGCATTGAAAGCATAGGAAAAGAGGCAGAACGTCCACAATGATGCACTTGGCCAAAAAGGGCGTATGCGTTTTTTCCTGAATATATTCAGGAAAAAACGCATACGCCCTTTTTGGCCAACCAAGCAAGCTTGCAAAGGAAATCTGCACTACAATGAAGTCTCACTTCCCCCCGGTCAAAAGGGCCATCTGAAAAAAGTGTAAAATCCAGAAAGGCAGGACAGGCCATGGAGAACTGGGAGCCTTGTTATGCTGATGGGCGGGATGTAAATTGCCAACAGACACTCGGGAGAAGTGTATGGTGTTTCCTGAAACATCTAAAAAACAAAGCAACAGAGCCTAGGGCACTTCCACTTATGGTCCTATAGCTTAGGGAAATTAAAATCAAAAAGACACAGCCACCCCAAAGTTTGGGACGCCTCTGTTTACAAGAACCTCGTTTACCGTACAAGTTCAATATCACAGAAAGTGAAAAATGGATAAAGAACTTGTGGTACTTACGTACAATGCAGTATCACTCAGCAATGAAATCTATGTCATCAGGCCCGTAGCAGCATAATGAGTGGATTCAGGTACGATGATTCTCACTGAAATAAGTCACACAGAAAAAGAAACATCATAAGATATCACTAATACACGGAATGTAAACTTGGCTACACAGGAACTGAATTCCAAAACAGAACAGGGTCTCAAATTTAGAAAACCAACTTATGCTTGCTTAAGGGGAAAGGTGAGTTGGGGTGCTGCATAAAACCAGAGATTGAAATGAGCACAGATAAAGTTCCTTAAGCCAAATATGGACTAGACAAGAGCTACTCCTTGCTCAACGAAATGGACTCAACACCCCATATTAAACGCCTAAGAATGTACCTGACTAGTAAGTATCTTAAAACCTATGGATTGCTATGTCTCCGAAAGAGAATCAAGCGTGTGTACAGGGGCATAAATGCAGCAGTGATAGGATTGGAGAGGTTCGGTGAGCAAATGAAGACCCTTTGAAGTCATATTGCATGGTACCCATTCCACGGGTTTCAACTACCCAGGTTTAAGGTATTCTTCCTTCAGCTAAAACATGCATGTGGAACCTAGAGTATGATCAACCATGTGATCGGGAGACGTGTTCAAATATGTCTCAGTTTTCGTACCCTGGTACTCGGGTGCAACATTCCAGACGCTTTACTAACACTCTCCCGACTTGGAGAGTCCGTCCCTTTAATCTCCTGTTTGGCCCAGTTTGCAATTTCTGCGGAAGATGAACAGGAATAGCGAGAACCAATGAGAGACTAGCTGGAGGTGTATGGACGGGCAAATTTAACTCTCATTTCCCACCAGGAAGAGGAATTAACCAAAGGCTCAGCGTGCCGTGCCGGAACCAGATTAGGGCCTGAAGCCATCCTGCGGTGTTGCGGCCAGGTCACATGAAAGCGAGTTGAAGAAAGGACCTCAGGGGCACTGTAATTCACAAACCTGCAGAGTTATAAATGACAGCTATCGTCCAAAAGTATACTGAAGTAAGGCTGCCAAGAGGACTCGAAAGCGGGGCAGAATTGCAGGAAACCGATTTCAGGAGGTAGACTGGAATTGCATTGAAAGCATAGGAAAAGAGGCAGAACGTCCACAATGATGCACTTGGCCAAAAAGGGCGTATGCGTTTTTTCCTGAATATATTCAGGAAAAAACGCATACGCCCTTTTTGGCCAACCAAGCAAGCTTGCAAAGGAAATCTGCACTACAATGAAGTCTCACTTCCCCCCGGTCAAAAGGGCCATCTGAAGAAAGTGTAAAATCCAGAAAGGCAGGACAGGCCATGGAGAACTGGGAGCCTTGTTATGCTGATGGGCGGGATGTAAATTGCCTACAGACACTCGGGAGAAGTGTATGGTGTTTCCTGAAACATCTAAAAAACAAAGCAAGAGAGCCTAGGGCACTTCCACTTATGGTCCTATAGCTTAGGGAAATTAAAATCAAAAAGACACAGCCACCCCAAAGTTTGGGACGCCTCTGTTTACAAGAACCTCGTTTACCGTACAAGTTCAATATCACAGAAAGTGAAAAATGGATAAAGAACTTGTGGTACTTACGTACAATGCAGTATCACTCAGCAATGAAATCTATGTCATCAGGCCCATAGCAGCATAATGAGTGGATTCAGGTACGATGATTCTCACTGAAATAAGTCACACAGAAAAAGAAACATCATAAGATATCACTAATACACGGAATGTAAACTTGGCTACACAGGAACTGAATTCCAAAACAGAACAGGGTCTCAAATTTAGAAAACTAACTTATGCTTGCTTAAGGGGAAAGGTGAGTTGGGGTGCTGCATAAAACCAGAGATTGAAATGAGCACAGATAAAGTTCCTTAAGCCAAATATGGAATAGACAAGAGCTACTCCTTGCTCAACGAAATGGACTCAACACCCCATATTAAACGCCTAAGAATGTACCTGACTAGTAAGTATCTTAAAACCTATGGATTGCTATGTCTCCAAAAGAGAATCAAGCGTGTGTACAGGGGCATAAACGCAGCAGTGATAGGATTGGAGAGGTTCGGTGAGCAAATGAAGACCCTTTGAAGTCATATTGCATGGTACCCATTCCACGGGTCTCAACTCTCCAGGTTTAAGGTATTCTTCCTTCAGCTAAAACATGCATGTGGAACCCAGAGTATGATCAACCATGTGAACGGGAGACGTGTTCAAATATTTCTCAGTTTTCCTCCCCTGGTACTCGGGTGCAACATTCCAGACGCTTTACTAACACTCTCCCCACTTGGAGAGTCAGCGCCTTTAACTTCCTGTTTGGCCCAGTTTGCAATTTCTGCGGAAGATGAACAGGAATAGGGAACACCAATGAGAGACTAGCTGGAGGTGTCTGGACGGGCAAATTTAACTCTCATTTCCCACCAGGAAGAGGAAATAACCAAAGGCTCAGCGTGCCGTGCCGGAACCAGATTAGGGCCTGAAGCCATCCTGTGGTGTTGCGGCCAGGTCACAAGAAAGCGAGTTGAAGAAAGGAGCTCAGGGGCACTGTAATTCACAAACCTGCAGAGTTATAAATGACAGCTATCGTCCAAAAATATACTGAAGTAAGGCTGCCAAGAGGACTCGAAAGCGGGGCAGAATTGCAGGAAACCGATTTCAGGAGGTAGACTGGAATTGCATTGAAAGCATAGGAAAAGAGGCAGAACGTCCACAATGATGCACTTGGCCAAAAAGGGCGTATGCGTTTTTTCCTGAATATATTCAGGAAAAAACGCATACGCACTTTTTGGCCAACCAAGCAAGCTTGCAAAGGAAATCTGCACTACAATGAAGTCTCACTTCCCCCCGGTCAAAAGGGCCATCTGAAAAACGTGTAAAATCCAGAAAGGCAGGACAGGCCATGGAGAACTGGGAGCCTTGTTATGCTGATGGGCGGGATGTAAATTGCCAACAGACACTCGGGAGAAGTGTATGGTGTTTCCTGAAACATCTAAAAAACAAAGCAACAGAGCCTAGGGCACTTCCACTTATGGTCCTATAGCTTAGGGAAATTAAAATCAAAAAGACACAGCCACCCCAAAGTTTGGGACACCTCTGTTTACAAGAACCTCGTTTACAGTACAAGTTCAACATCGCAGAAAGTGAAAAATGGATAAAGAAGTTGTGGTATTTACTTACAAAGCAATATCACTCAGCAATGAAATCTATGTCATCAGGCCCTTAGCAGCACAATGAGTGGATTCAGGTATGATGATTCTAACTGAAATAAGTCACACAGAAAAAGAAACATCATAAGATATCAGTAATACACGGAATGTAAACTTGGCTACACAGGAACTGAATTACAGAACAGAACAGGGTCTCAAATTTAGAAAACCAACTTATGCTTGCTTAAGGGGAAAGGTGAGTTGGGGTGCTGCATAAAACCAGAGATTGAAACGAGCACAGATAAAGTTCCTTAAGCCAAATATGGAATAGACAAGAGCTACTCCTTGCTCAACGAAATGGACTCAACACCGCATATTAAACGCCTAAGAATGTACCTGACTAGTAAGTATCTTAAAACCTATGGATTGCTATGTCTCCGAAAGAGAATCAAGCATGTGTACAGGGGCACAAACGCAGCAGTGATAGGATTGGAGAGGTTCGGTGAGCAAATGAAGACCCTTTGAAGTCATATTGCATGGTACCCATTCCACGGGTTTCAACTACCCAGGTTTAAGGTATTCTTCCTTCAGCTAAAACATGCATGTGGAACCTAGAGTATGATCAACCATGTGATCGGGAGACGTGTTCAAATATGTCTCAGTTTTCGTACCCTGGTACTCGGGTGCAACATTCCAGACACTTTACTAACACTCTCCCGACTTGGAGAGTCCGTCACTTTAATCTCCTGTTTGGCCCAGTTTGCAATTTCTGCGGAAGATGAACAGGAATAGGGAGAACCAATGAGAGACTAGCTGGAGGTGTCTGGACGGGCAAATTTAACTCTCATTTCCCACCAGGAAGAGGAAATAACCAAAGGCTCAGCGTGCCGTGCCGGAACCAGATTAGGGCCTGAAGCCATCCTGTGGTGTTGCGGCCAGGTCACAAGAAAGCGAGTTGAAGAAAGGAGCTCAGGGGCACTGTAATTCACAAACCTGCAGAGTTATAAATGACAGCTATCGTCCAAAAATATACTGAAGTAAGGCTGCCAAGAGGACTCGAAAGCGGGGCAGAATTGCAGGAAACCGATTTCAGGAGGTAGACTGGAATTGCATTGAAAGCATAGGAAAAGAGGCAGAACGTCCACAATGATGCACTTGGCCAAAAAGGGCGTATGCGTTTTTTCCTGAATATATTCAGGAAAAAACGCATACGCCCTTTTTGGCCAACCAAGCAAGCTTGCAAAGGAAATCTGCACTACAATGAAGTCTCACTTCCCCCCGGTCAAAAGGGCCATCTGAAAAAAGTGTAAAATCCAGAAAGGCAGGACAGGCCATGGAGAACTGGGAGCCTTGTTATGCTGATGGGCGGGATGTAAATTGCCAACAGACACTCGGGAGAAGTGTATGGTGTTTCCTGAAACATCTAAAAAACAAAGCAACAGAGCCTAGGGCACTTCCACTTATGGTCCTATAGCTTAGGGAAATTAAAATCAAAAAGACACAGCCACCCCAAAGTTTGGGACGCCTCTGTTTACAAGAACCTCGTTTACAGTACAAGTTCAACATCGCAGAAAGTGAAAAATGGATAAAGACGTTGTGGTATTTACTTACAAAGCAATATCACTCAGCAATGAAATCTATGTCATCAGGCCCTTAGCAGCACAATGAGTGGATTCAGGTATGATGATTCTAACTGAAATAAGTCACACAGAAAAAGAAACATCATAAGATATCAGTAATACACGGAATGTAAACTTGGCTACACAGGAACTGAATTACAGAACAGAACAGGGTCTCAAATTTAGAAAACCAACTTATGCTTGCTTAAGGGGAAAGGTGAGTTGGGGTGCTGCATAAAACCAGAGATTGAAACGAGCACAGATAAAGTTCCTTAAGCCAAATATGGACTAGACAAGAGCTACTCCTTGCTCAACGAAATGGACTGAACACCGCATATTAAACGCCTAAGAATGTACCTGACTAGTAAGTATCTTAAAACCTATGGATTGCTATGTCTCCGAAAGAGAATCAAGCATGTGTACAGGGGCACAAACGCAGCAGTGATAGGATTGGAGAGGTTCGGTGAGCAAATGAAGACCCTTTGAAGTCATATTGCATGGTACCCATTCCACGGGTCTCAACTCTCCAGGTTTAAGGTATTCTTCCTTCAGCTAAAACATGCATGTGGAACCCAGAGTATGATCAACCATGTGAATAGGAGACGTGTTCAAATATGTCTCAGTTTTCCTCCCCTGGTACTCGGGTGCAACATTCCAGACGCTTTACTAACACTCTCCCCACTTGGAGAGTCAGTGCCTTTAACTTCCTGTTTGGCCCAGTTTGCAATTTCTGCGGAAGATGAACAGGAATAGGGAACACCAATGAGAGACTAGCTGGAGGTGTCTGGACGGGCAAATTTAACTCTCATTTCCCACCAGGAAGAGGAAATAACCAAAGGCTCAGCGTGCCGTGCCGGAACCAGATTAGGGCCTGAAGCCATCCTGCGGTGTTGCGGCCAGGTCACAAGAAAGCGAGTTGAAGAAAGGAGCTCAGGGGCACTGTAATTCACAAACCTGCAGAGTTATAAATGACAGCTATCGTCCAAAAATATACTGAAGTAAGGCTGCCAAGAGGACTTGAAAGCGGGGCAGAATTGCAGGAAACCGATTTCAGGAGGTAGACTGGAATTGCTTTGAAAGCATAGGAAAAGAGGCAGAACGTCCACAATGATGCACTTGGCCAAAAAGGGCGTATGCGTTTTCTCCTGAATATATTCAGGAAAAAACGCATACGCCCTTTTTGGCCAACCAAGCAAGCTTGCAAAGGAAATCTGCACTACAATGAAGTCTCACTTCCCCCCGGTCAAAAGGGCCATCTGAAAAAAGTGTAAAATCCAGAAAGGCAGGACAGGCCATGGAGAACTGGGAGCCTTGTTATGCTGATGGGCGGGATGTAAATTGCCAACAGACACTCGGGAGAAGTGTATGGTGTTTCCTGAAACATCTAAAAAACAAAGCAACAGAGCCTAGGGCACTTCCACTTATGGTCCTATAGCTTAGGGAAATTAAAATCAAAAAGACACAGCCACCCCAAAGTTTGGGACGCCTCTGTTTACAAGAACCTCGTTTACAGTACAAGTTCAACATCGCAGAAAGTGAAAAATGGATAAAGAAGTTGTGGTACTTACGTACAATGCAGTATCACTCAGCAATGAAATCTATGTCATCAGGCCCGTAGCAGCATAATGAGTGGATTCAGGTACGATGATTCTCACTGAAATAAGTCACACAGAAAAAGAAACATCATAAGATATCAGTAATACACGGAATGTAAACTTGGTTACACAGGAACTGAATTCCAAAACAGAACAGGGTCTCAAATTTAGAAAACCAACTTATGCTTGCTTAAGGGGAAAGGTGAGTTGGGGTGCTGCATAAAACCAGAGATTGAAACGAGCACAGATAAAGTTCCTTAAGCCAAATATGGAATAGACAAGAGCTACTCCTTGCTCAAGGAAATGGACTCAACACCCCATATTAAACGCCTAAGAATGTACCTGACTAGTAAGTATCTTAAAACCTATGGATTGCTATGTCTCCGAAAGAGAATCAAGCGTGTGTACAGGGGCATAAACGCAGCAGTGATAGGATTGGAGAGGTTCGGTGAGCAAATGAAGACCCTTTGAAGTCATATTGCATGGTACCCATTCCACGGGTCTCAACTCTCCAGGTTTAAGGTATTCTTCCTTCAGCTAAAACATGCATGTGGAACCCAGAGTATGATCAACCATGTGAATGGGAGACGTGTTCAAATATGTCTCAGTTTTCCTCCCCTGGTACTCGGGTGCAACATTCCAGACGCTTTGCTAACACTCTCCCCACTTGGAGAGTCAGTGCCTTTAACTTCCTCATGGCCCAGTTTGCAATTTCTGCGGAAGATGAACAGGAATAGGGAACACCAATGAGAGACTAGCTGGAGGTGTCTGGACGGGCAAATTTAACTCTCATTTCCCACCAGGAAGAGGAAATAACCAAAGGCTCAGCGTGCCGTGCCGGAACCAGATTAGGGCCTGAAGCCATCCTGCGGTGTTGCGGCCAGGTCACAAGAAAGCGAGTTGAAGAAAGGAGCTCAGGGGCACTGTAATTCACAAACCTGCAGAGTTATAAATGACAGCTATCGTCCAAAAATATACTGAAGTAAGGCTGCCAAGAGGACTTGAAAGCGGGGCAGAATTGCAGGAAACCGATTTCAGGAGGTAGACTGGAATTGCTTTGAAAGCATAGGAAAAGAGGCAGAACGTCCACAATGATGCACTTGGCCAAAAAGGGCGTATGTGTTTTCTCCTGAATATATTCAGGAAAAAACGCATACGCCCTTTTTGGCCAACCAAGCAAGCTTGCAAAGGAAATCTGCACTACAATGAAGTCTCACTTCCCCCCGGTCAAAAGGGCCATCTGAAAAAAGCGTAAAATCCAGAAAGGCAGGACAGGCCATGGAGAACTGGGAGCCTTGTTATGCTGATGGGCGGGATGTAAATTGCCAACAGACACTCGGGAGAAGTGTATGGTGTTTCCTGAAACATCTAAAAAACAAAGCAACAGAGCCTAGGGCACTTCCACTTATGGTCCTATAGCTTAGGGAAATTAAAATCAAAAAGACACAGCCACCCCAAAGTTTGGGACGCCTCTGTTTACAAGAACCTCGTTTACAGTACAAGTTCAACATCGCAGAAAGTGAAAAATGGATAAAGAAGTTGTGGTATTTACTTACAAAGCAATATCACTCAGCAATGAAATCTATGTCATCAGGCCCTTAGCAGCACAATGAGTGGATTCAGGTATGATGATTCTAACTGAAATAAGTCACACAGAAAAAGAAACATCATAAGATATCAGTAATACACGGAATGTAAACTTGGCTACACAGGAACTGAATTACAGAACAGAACAGGGTCTCAAATTTAGAAAACCAACTTATGCTTGCTTAAGGGGAAAGGTGAGTTGGGGTGCTGCATAAAACCAGAGATTGAAACGAGCACAGATAAAGTTCCTTAAGCCAAATATGGAATAGACAAGAGCTACTCCTTGCTCAACGAAATGGACTGAACACCGCATATTAAACGCCTAAGAATGTACCTGACTAGTAAGTATCTTAAAACCTATGGATTGCTATGTCTCCGAAAGAGAATCAAGCATGTGTACAGGGGCACAAACGCAGCAGTGATAGGATTGGAGAGGTTCGGTGAGCAAATGAAGACCCTTTGAAGTCATATTGCATGGTACCCATTCCACGGGTTTCAACTACCCAGGTTTAAGGTATTCTTCCTTCAGCTAAAACATGCATGTGGAACCTAGAGTATGATCAACCATGTGATCGGGAGACGTGTTCAAATATGTCTCAGTTTTCGTACCCTGGTACTCGGGTGCAACATTCCAGACGCTTTACTAACACTCTCCCGACTTGGAGAGGCCGTCCCTTTAATCTCCTGTTTGGCCCAGTTTGCAATTTCTGCGGAAGATGAACAGGAATAGGGAGAACCAATGAGAGACTAGCTGGAGGTGTCTGGACGGGCAAATTTAACTCTCATTTCCCACCAGGAAGAGGAAATAACCAAAGGCTCAGCGTGCCGTGCCGGAACCAGATTAGGGCCTGAAGCCATCCTGCGGTGTTGCGGCCAGCTCAAAAGAAAGCGAGTTGAAGAAAGGAGCTCAGGGGCACTGTAATTCACAAACCTGCAGAGTTATAAATGACAGCTATCGTCCAAAAATATACTGAAGTAAGGCTGCCAAGAGGACTCGAAAGCGGGGCAGAATTGCAGGAAACCGATTTCAGGAGGTAGACTGGAATTGCATTGAAAGCATAGGAAAAGAGGCAGAACGTCCACAATGATGCACTTGGCCAAAAAGGGCGTATGCGTTTTCTCCTGAATATATTCAGGAAAAAACGCATACGCCCTTTTTGGCCAACCAAGCAAGCTTGCAAAGGAAATCTGCACTACAATGAAGTCTCACTTCCCCCCGGTCAAAAGGGCCATCTGAAAAAAGTGTAAAATCCAGAAAGGCAGGACAGGCCATGGAGAACTGGGAGCCTTGTTATGCTGATGGGCGGGATGTAAATTGCCAACAGACACTCGGGAGAAGTGTATGGTGTTTCCTGAAACATCTAAAAAACAAAGCAACAGAGCCTAGGGCACTTCCACTTATGGTCCTATAGCTTAGGGAAATTAAAATCAAAAAGACACAGCCACCCCAAAGTTTGGGACGCCTCTGTTTACAAGAACCTCGTTTACCGTACAAGTTCAATATCACAGAAAGTGAAAAATGGATAAAGAACTTGTGGTACTTACGTACAATGCAGTATCACTCAGCAATGAAATCTATGTCATCAGGCCCGTAGCAGCATAATGAGTGGATTCAGGTACGATGATTCTCACTGAAATAAGTCACACAGAAAAAGAAACATCATAAGATATCAGTAATACACGGAATGTAAACTTGGCTACACAGGAACTGAATTCCAAAACAGAACAGGGTCTCAAATTTAGAAAACCAACTTATGCTTGCTTAAGGGGAAAGGTGAGTTGGGGTGCTGCATAAAACCAGAGATTGAAACGAGCACAGATAAAGTTCCTTAAGCCAAATATGGAATAGACAAGAGCTACTCCTTGCTCAACGAAATGGACTGAACACCGCATATTAAACGCCTAAGAATGTACCTGACTAGTAAGTATCTTAAAACCTATGGATTGCTATGTCTCCGAAAGAGAATCAAGCATGTGTACAGGGGCACAAACGCAGCAGTGATAGGATTGGAGAGGTTCGGTGAGCAAATGAAGACCCTTTGAAGTCATATTGCATGGTACCCATTCCACGGGTCTCAACTCTCCAGGTTTAAGGTATTCTTCCTTCAGCTAAAACATGCATGTGGAACCCAGAGTATGATCAACCATGTGAATGGGAGACGTGTTCAAATATGTCTCAGTTTTCCTCCCCTGGTACTCGGGTGCAACATTCCAGACGCTTTACTAACACTCTCCCCACTTGGAGAGTCAGTGCCTTTAACTTCCTGTTTGGCCCAGTTTGCAATTTCTGCGGAAGATGAACAGGAATAGGGAACACCAATGAGAGACTAGCTGGAGGTGTCTGGACGGGCAAATTTAACTCTCATTTCCCACCAGGAAGAGGAAATAACCAAAGGCTCAGCGTGCCGTGCCGGAACCAGATTAGGGCCTGAAGCCATCCTGCGGTGTTGCGGCCAGGTCACAAGAAAGCGAGTTGAAGAAAGGAGCTCAGGGGCACTGTAATTCACAAACCTGCAGAGTTATAAATGACAGCTATCGTCCAAAAATATACTGAAGTAAGGCTGCCAAGAGGACTTGAAAGCGGGGCAGAATTGCAGGAAACCGATTTCAGGAGGTAGACTGGAATTGCTTTGAAAGCATAGGAAAAGAGGCAGAACGTCCACAATGATGCACTTGGCCAAAAAGGGCGTATGCGTTTTCTCCTGAATATATTCAGGAAAAAACGCATACGCCCTTTTTGGCCAACCAAGCAAGCTTGCAAAGGAAATCTGCACTACAATGAAGTCTCACTTCCCCCCGGTCAAAAGGGCCATCTGAAAAAAGTGTAAAATCCAGAAAGGCAGGACAGGCCATGGAGAACTGGGAGCCTTGTTATGCTGATGGGCGGGATGTAAATTGCCAACAGACACTCGGGAGAAGTGTATGGTGTTTCCTGAAACATCTAAAAAACAAAGCAACAGAGCCTAGGGCACTTCCACTTATGGTCCTATAGCTTAGGGAAATTAAAATCAAAAAGACACAGCCACCCCAAAGTTTGGGACGCCTCTGTTTACAAGAACCTCGTTTACAGTACAAGTTCAACATCGCAGAAAGTGAAAAATGGATAAAGAAGTTGTGGTATTTACTTACAAAGCAATATCACTCAGCAATGAAATCTATGTCATCAGGCCCTTAGCAGCACAATGAGTGGATTCAGGTATGATGATTCTAACTGAAATAAGTCACACAGAAAAAGAAACATCATAAGATATCAGTAATACACGGAATGTAAACTTGGCTACACAGGAACTGAATTACAGAACAGAACAGGGTCTCAAATTTAGAAAACCAACTTATGCTTGCTTAAGGGGAAAGGTGAGTTGGGGTGCTGCATAAAACCAGAGATTGAAACGAGCACAGATAAAGTTCCTTAAGCCAAATATGGAATAGACAAGAGCTACTCCTTGCTCAACGAAATGGACTGAACACCGCATATTAAACGCCTAAGAATGTACCTGACTAGTAAGTATCTTAAAACCTATGGATTGCTATGTCTCCGAAAGAGAATCAAGCATGTGTACAGGGGCACAAACGCAGCAGTGATAGGATTGGAGAGGTTCGGTGAGCAAATGAAGACCCTTTGAAGTCATATTGCATGGTACCCATTCCACGGGTTTCAACTACCCAGGTTTAAGGTATTCTTCCTTCAGCTAAAACATGCATGTGGAACCTAGAGTATGATCAACCATGTGATCGGGAGACGTGTTCAAATATGTCTCAGTTTTCGTACCCTGGTACTCGGGTGCAACATTCCAGACGCTTTACTAACACTCTCCCGACTTGGAGAGGCCGTCCCTTTAATCTCCTGTTTGGCCCAGTTTGCAATTTCTGCGGAAGATGAACAGGAATAGGGAGAACCAATGAGAGACTAGCTGGAGGTGTCTGGACGGGCAAATTTAACTCTCATTTCCCACCAGGAAGAGGAAATAACCAAAGGCTCAGCGTGCCGTGCCGGAACCAGATTAGGGCCTGAAGCCATCCTGCGGTGTTGCGGCCAGCTCAAAAGAAAGCGAGTTGAAGAAAGGAGCTCAGGGGCACTGTAATTCACAAACCTGCAGAGTTATAAATGACAGCTATCGTCCAAAAATATACTGAAGTAAGGCTGCCAAGAGGACTTGAAAGCGGGGCAGAATTGCAGGAAACCGATTTCAGGAGGTAGACTGGAATTGCATTGAAAGCATAGGAAAAGAGGCAGAACGTCCACAATGATGCACTTGGCCAAAAAGGGCGTATGCGTTTTCTCCTGAATATATTCAGGAAAAAACGCATACGCCCTTTTTGGCCAACCAAGCAAGCTTGCAAAGGAAATCTGCACTACAATGAAGTCTCACTTCCCCCCGGTCAAAAGGGCCATCTGAAAAAAGTGTAAAATCCAGAAAGGCAGGACAGGCCATGGAGAACTGGGAGCCTTGTTATGCTGATGGGCGGGATGTAAATTGCCAACAGACACTCGGGAGAAGTGTATGGTGTTTCCTGAAACATCTAAAAAACAAAGCAACAGAGCCTAGGGCACTTCCACTTATGGTCCTATAGCTTAGGGAAATTAAAATCAAAAAGACACAGCCACCCCAAAGTTTGGGACGCCTCTGTTTACAAGAACCTCGTTTACCGTACAAGTTCAATATCACAGAAAGTGAAAAATGGATAAAGAACTTGTGGTACTTACGTACAATGCAGTATCACTCAGCAATGAAATCTATGTCATCAGGCCCGTAGCAGCATAATGAGTGGATTCAGGTACGATGATTCTCACTGAAATAAGTCACACAGAAAAAGAAACATCATAAGATATCAGTAATACACGGAATGTAAACTTGGCTACACAGGAACTGAATTCCAAAACAGAACAGGGTCTCAAATTTAGAAAACCAACTTATGCTTGCTTAAGGGGAAAGGTGAGTTGGGGTGCTGCATAAAACCAGAGATTGAAACGAGCACAGATAAAGTTCCTTAAGCCAAATATGGAATAGACAAGAGCTACTCCTTGCTCAACGAAATGGACTGAACACCGCATATTAAACGCCTAAGAATGTACCTGACTAGTAAGTATCTTAAAACCTATGGATTGCTATGTCTCCGAAAGAGAATCAAGCATGTGTACAGGGGCACAAACGCAGCAGTGATAGGATTGGAGAGGTTCGGTGAGCAAATGAAGACCCTTTGAAGTCATATTGCATGGTACCCATTCCACGGGTCTCAACTCTCCAGGTTTAAGGTATTATTCCTTCAGCTAAAACATGCATGTGGAACCCAGAGTATGATCAACCATGTGAATGGGAGACGTGTTCAAATATGTCTCAGTTTTCCTCCCCTGGTACTCGGGTGCAACATTCCAGACGCTTTACTAACACTCTCCCCACTTGGAGAGTCAGTGCCTTTAACTTCCTGTTTGGCCCAGTTTGCAATTTCTGCGGAAGATGAACAGGAATAGGGAACACCAATGAGAGACTAGCTGGAGGTGTCTGGACGGGCAAATTTAACTCTCATTTCCCACCAGGAAGAGGAAATAACCAAAGGCTCAGCGTGCCGTGCCGGAACCAGATTAGGGCCTGAAGCCATCCTGCGGTGTTGCGGCCAGGTCACAAGAAAGCGAGTTGAAGAAAGGAGCTCAGGGGCACTGTAATTCACAAACCTGCAGAGTTATAAATGACAGCTATCGTCCAAAAATATACTGAAGTAAGGCTGCCAAGAGGACTTGAAAGCGGGGCAGAATTGCAGGAAACCGATTTCAGGAGGTAGACTGGAATTGCTTTGAAAGCATAGGAAAAGAGGCAGAACGTCCACAATGATGCACTTGGCCAAAAAGGGCGTATGCGTTTTCTCCTGAATATATTCAGGAAAAAACGCATATGCCCTTTTTGGCCAACCAAGCAAGCTTGCAAAGGAAATCTGCACTACAATGAAGTCTCACTTCCCCCCGGTCAAAAGGGCCATCTGAAAAAAGTGTAAAATCCAGAAAGGCAGGACAGGCCATGGAGAACTGGGAGCCTTGTTATGCTGATGGGCGGGATGTAAATTGCCAACAGACACTCGGGAGAAGTGTATGGTGTTTCCTGAAACATCTAAAAAACAAAGCAACAGAGCCTAGGGCACTTCCACTTATGGTCCTATAGCTTAGGGAAATTAAAATCAAAAAGACACAGCCACCCCAAAGTTTGGGACGCCTCTGTTTACAAGAACCTCGTTTACAGTACAAGTTCAACATCGCAGAAAGTGAAAAATGGATAAAGAAGTTGTGGTACTTACGTACAATGCAGTATCACTCAGCAATGAAATCTATGTCATCAGTCCCATAGCAGCATAATGAGTGGATTCAGGTACGATGATTCTCACTGAAATAAGTCACACAGAAAAAGAAACATCATAAGATATCAGTAATACACGGAATGTAAACTTGGTTACACAGGAACTGAATTCCAAAACAGAACAGGGTCTCAAATTTAGAAAACCAACTTATGCTTGCTTAAGGGGAAAGGTGAGTTGGGGTGCTGCATAAAACCAGAGATTGAAACGAGCACAGATAAAGTTCCTTAAGCCAAATATGGAATAGACAAGAGCTACTCCTTGCTCAACGAAATGGACTCAACACCCCATATTAAACGCCTAAGAATGTACCTGACTAGTAAGTATCTTAAAACCTATGGATTGCTATGTCTCCGAAAGAGAATCAAGCGTGTGTACAGGGGCATAAACGCAGCAGTGATAGTATTGGAGAGGTTCGGTGAGCAAATGAAGACCCTTTGAAGTCATATTGCATGGTACCCATTCCACGGGTCTCAACTCTCCAGGTTTAAGGTATTCTTCCTTCAGCTAAAACATGCATGTGGAACCCAGAGTATGATCAACCATGTGAATGGGAGACGTGTTCAAATATGTCTCAGTTTTCCTCCCCTGGTACTCGGGTGCAACATTCCAGACGCTTTACTAACACTCTCCCCACTTGGAGAGTCAGTGCCTTTAACTTCCTCATGGCCCAGTTTGCAATTTCTGCGGAAGATGAACAGGAATAGGGAACACCAATGAGAGACTAGCTGGAGGTGTCTGGACGGGCAAATTTAACTCTCATTTCCCACCAGGAAGAGGAAATAACCAAAGGCTCAGCGTGCCGTGCCGGAACCAGATTAGGGCCTGAAGCCATCCTGCGGTGTTGCGGCCAGGTCACAAGAAAGCGAGTTGAAGAAAGGAGCTCAGGGGCACTGTAATTCACAAACCTGCAGAGTTATAAATGACAGCTATCGTCCAAAAATATACTGAAGTAAGGCTGCCAAGAGGACTTGAAAGCGGGGCAGAATTGCAGGAAACCGATTTCAGGAGGTAGACTGGAATTGCTTTGAAAGCATAGGAAAAGAGGCAGAACGTCCACAATGATGCACTTGGCCAAAAAGGGCGTATGCGTTTTCTCCTGAATATATTCAGGAAAAAACGCATACGCCCTTTTTGGCCAACCAAGCAAGCTTGCAAAGGAAATCTGCACTACAATGACGTCTCACTTCCCCCCGGTCAAAAGGGCCATCTGAAAAAAGCGTAAAATCCAGAAAGGCAGGACAGGCCATGGAGAACTGGGAGCCTTGTTATGCTGATGGGCGGGATGTAAATTGCCAACAGACACTCGGAAGAAGTGTATGGTGTTTCCTGAAACATCTAAAAAACAAAGCAACAGAGCCTAGGGCACTTCCACTTATGGTCCTATAGCTTAGGGAAATTAAAATCAAAAAGACACAGCCACCCCAAAGTTTGGGACGCCTCTGTTTACAAGAACCTCGTTTACAGTACAAGTTCAACATCGCAGAAAGTGAAAAATGGATAAAGAAGTTGTGGTATTTACTTACAAAGCAATATCACTCAGCAATGAAATCTATGTCATCAGGCCCTTAGCAGCACAATGAGTGGATTCAGGTATGATGATTCTAACTGAAATAAGTCACACAGAAAAAGAAACATCATAAGATATCAGTAATACACGGAATGTAAACTTGGCTACACAGGAACTCAATTACAGAACAGAACAGGGTCTCAAATTTAGAAAACCAACTTATGCTTGCTTAAGGGGAAAGGTGAGTTGGGGTGCTGCATAAAACCAGAGATTGAAACGAGCACAGATAAAGTTCCTTAAGCCAAATATGGAATAGACAAGAGCTACTCCTTGCTCAACAAAATGGACTGAACACCGCATATTAAACGCCTAAGAATGTACCTGACTAGTAAGTATCTTAAAACCTATGGATTGCTATGTCTCCGAAAGAGAATCAAGCATGTGTACAGGGGCACAAACGCAGCAGTGATAGGATTGGAGAGGTTCGGTGAGCAAATGAAGACCCTTTGAAGTCATATTGCATGGTACCCATTCCACGGGTTTCAACTACCCAGGTTTAAGGTATTCTTCCTTCAGCTAAAACATGCATGTGGAACCTAGAGTATGATCAACCATGTGATCGGGAGACGTGTTCAAATATGTCTCAGTTTTCGTACCCTGGTACTCGGGTGCAACATTCCAGACGCTTTACTAACACTCTCCCGACTTGGAGAGTCCGTCCCTTTAATCTCCTGTTTCGCCCAGTTTGCAATTTCTGCGGAAGATGAACAGGAATAGGGAGAACCAATGAGAGACTAGCTGGAGGTGTCTGGACGGGCAAATTTAACTCTCATTTCCCACCAGGAAGAGGAAATAACCAAAGGCTCAGCGTGCCGTGCCGGAACCAGATTAGGGCCTGAAGCCATCCTGCGGTGTTGCGGCCAGCTCAAAAGAAAGCGAGTTGAAGAAAGGAGCTCAGGGGCACTGTAATTCACAAACCTGCAGAGTTATAAATGACAGCTATCGTCCAAAAATATACTGAAGTAAGGCTGCCAAGAGGACTCGAAAGCGGGCAGAATTGCAGGAAAACGATTTCAGGAGGTAGACTGGAATTGCATTGAAAGCATAGGAAAAGAGGCAGAACGTCCACAATGATGCACTTGGCCAAAAAGGGCGTATGCGTTTTCTCCTGAATATATTCAGGAAAAAACGCATACGCCCTTTTTGGCCAACCAAGCAAGCTTGCAAAGGAAATCTGCACTACAATGAAGTCTCACTTCCCCCCGGTCAAAAGGGCCATCTGAAAAAAGTGTAAAATCCAGAAAGGCAGGACAGGCCATGGAGAACTGGGAGCCTTGTTATGCTGATGGGCGGGATGTAAATTGCCAACAGACACTCGGGAGAAGTGTATGGTGTTTCCTGAAACATCTAAAAAACAAAGCAACAGAGCCTAGGGCACTTCCACTTATGGTCCTATAGCTTAGGGAAATTAAAATCAAAAAGACACAGCCACCCCAAAGTTTGGGACGCCTCTGTTTACAAGAACCTCGTTTACCGTACAAGTTCAATATCACAGAAAGTGAAAAATGGATAAAGAACTTGTGGTACTTACGTACAATGCAGTATCACTCAGCAATGAAATCTATGTCATCAGGCCCGTAGCAGCATAATGAGTGGATTCAGGTACGATGATTCTCACTGAAATAAGTCACACAGAAAAAGAAACATCATAAGATATCAGTAATACACGGAATGTAAACTTGGCTACACAGGAACTGAATTCCAAAAACAGAACAGGGTCTCAAATTTAGAAAACCAACTTATGCTTGCTTAAGGGGAAAGGTGAGTTGGGGTGCTGCATAAAACCAGAGATTGAAATGAGCACAGATAAAGTTCCTTAAGCCAAATATGGACTAGACAAGAGCTACTCCTTGCTCAACGAAATGGACTCAACACCCCATATTAAACGCCTAAGAATGTACCTGACTAGTAAGTATCTTAAAACCTATGGATTGCTATGTCTCCAAAAGAGAATCAAGCGTGTGTACAGGGGCATAAACGCAGCAGTGATAGGATTGGAGAGGTTCGGTGAGCAAATGAAGACCCTTTGAAGTCATATTGCATGGTACCCATTCCACGGGTCTCAACTCTCCAGGTTTAAGGTATTCTTCCTTCAGCTAAAACATGCATGTGGAACCCAGAGTATGATCAACCATGTGAACGGGAGACGTGTTCAAATATGTCTCAGTTTTCCTCCCCTGGTACTCGGGTGCAACATTCCAGATGCTTTACTAACACTCTCCCCACTTGGAGAGTCAGCGCCTTTAACCTCCTCTTTGGCCCAGTTTGCAATTTCTGCGGAAGATGAACAGGAATAGGGAACACCAATGAGAGACTAGCTGGAGGTGTCTGGACGGGCAAATTTAACTCTCATTTCCCACCAGGAAGAGGAAATAACCAAAGGCTCAGCGTGCCGTGCCGGAACCAGATTAGGGCCTGAAGCCATCCTGCGGTGTTGCGGCCAGGTCACAAGAAAGCGAGTTGAAGAAAGGAGCTCAGGGGCACTGTAATTCACAAACCTGCAGAGTTATAAATGACAGCTATCGTCCAAAAATATACTGAAGTAAGGCTGCCAAGAGGACTTGAAAGCGGGGCAGAATTGCAGGAAACCGATTTCAGGAGGTAGACTGGAATTGCTTTGAAAGCATAGGAAAAGAGGCAGAACGTCCACAATGATGCACTTGGCCAAAAAGGGCGTATGCGTTTTCTCCTGAATATATTCAGGAAAAAACGCATACGCCCTTTTTGGCCAACCAAGCAAGCTTGCAAAGGAAATCTGCACTACAATGAAGTCTCACTTCCCCCCGGTCAAAAGGGCCATCTGAAAAAAGTGTAAAATCCAGAAAGGCAGGACAGGCCATGGAGAACTGGGAGCCTTGTTATGCTGATGGGCGGGATGTAAATTGCCAACAGACACTCGGGAGAAGTGTATGGTGTTTCCTGAAACATCTAAAAAACAAAGCAACAGAGCCTAGGGCACTTCCACTTATGGTCCTATAGCTTAGGGAAATTAAAATCAAAAAGACACAGCCACCCCAAAGTTTGGGACGCCTCTGTTTACAAGAACCTCGTTTACCGTACAAGTTCAATATCACAGAAAGTGAAAAATGGATAAAGAACTTGTGGTACTTACGTACAATGCAGTATCACTCAGCAATGAAATCTATGTCATCAGGGCCGTAGCAGCATAATGAGTGGATTCAGGTACGATGATTCTCACTGAAATAAGTCACACAGAAAAAGAAACATCATAAGATATCACTAATACACGGAATGTAAACTTGGCTACACAGGAACTGAATTCCAAAACAGAACAGGGTCTCAAATTTAGAAAACCAACTTATGCTTGCTTAAGGGGAAAGGTGAGTTGGGGTGCTGCATAAAACCAGAGATTGAAATGAGCACAGATAAAGTTCCTTAAGCCAAATATGGACTAGACAAGAGCTACTCCTTGCTCAACGAAATGGACTCAACACCCCATATTAAACGCCTAAGAATGTACCTGACTAGTAAGTATCTTAAAACCTATGGATTGCTATGTCTCCGAAAGAGAATCAAGCGTGTGTACAGGGGCATAAACGCAGCAGTGATAGGATTGGAGAGGTTCGGTGAGCAAATGAAGATCCTTTGAAGTCATATTGCATGGTACCCATTCCACGGGTCTCAACTCTCCAGGTCTAAGGTATTCTTCCTTCAGCTAAAACATGCATGTGGAACACAGAGTATGATCAACCATGTGAATGGGAGACGTGTTCAAATATTTCTCAGTTTTCCTCCCCTGGTACTCGGGTGCAACATTCCAGACGCTTTACTAACACTCTCCCCACTTGGAGAGTCAGTGCCTTTAACTTCCTCATGGCCCAGTTTGCAATTTCTGCGGAAGATGAACAGGAATAGGGAACACCAATGAGAGACTAGCTGGAGGTGTCTGGACGGGCAAATTTAACTCTCATTTCCCACCAGGAAGAGGAAATAACCAAAGGCTCAGCGTGCCGTGCCGGAACCAGATTAGGGCCTGAAGCCATCCTGCGGTGTTGCGGCCAGGTCACAAGAAAGCGAGTTGAAGAAAGGAGCTCAGGGGCACTGTAATTCACAAACCTGCAGAGTTATAAATGACAGCTATCGTCCAAAAATATACTGAAGTAAGGCTGCCAAGAGGACTTGAAAGCGGGGCAGAATTGCAGGAAACCGATTTCAGGAGGTAGACTGGAATTGCTTTGAAAGCATAGGAAAAGAGGCAGAACGTCCACAATGATGCACTTGGCCAAAAAGGGCGTATGCGTTTTCTCCTGAATATATTCAGGAGAAAACGCATACGCCCTTTTTGGCCAACCAAGCAAGCTTGCAAAGGAAATCTGCACTACAATGACGTCTCACTTCCCCCCGGTCAAAAGGGCCATCTGAAAAAAGCGTAAAATCCAGAAAGGCAGGACAGGCCATGGAGAACTGGGAGCCTTGTTATGCTGATGGGCGGGATGTAAATTGCCAACAGACACTCGGAAGAAGTGTATGGTGTTTCCTGAAACATCTAAAAAACAAAGCAACAGAGCCTAGGGCACTTCCACTTATGGTCCTATAGCTTAGGGAAATTAAAATCAAAAAGACACAGCCACCCCAAAGTTTGGGACGCCTCTGTTTACAAGAACCTCGTTTACCGTACAAGTTCAACATCGCAGAAAGTGAAAAATGGATAAAGAAGTTGTGGTATTTACTTACAAAGCAATATCACTCAGCAATGAAATCTATGTCATCAGGCCCTTAGCAGCACAATGAGTGGATTCAGGTATGATGATTCTAACTGAAATAAGTCACACAGAAAAAGAAACATCATAAGATATCAGTAATACACGGAATGTAAACTTGGCTACACAGGAACTCAATTACAGAACAGAACAGGGTCTCAAATTTAGAAAACCAACTTATGCTTGCTTAAGGGGAAAGGTGAGTTGGGGTGCTGCATAAAACCAGAGATTGAAACGAGCACAGATAAAGTTCCTTAAGCCAAATATGGAATAGACAAGAGCTACTCCTTGCTCAACGAAATGGACTGAACACCGCATATTAAACGCCTAAGAATGTACCTGACTAGTAAGTATCTTAAAACCTATGGATTGCTATGTCTCCGAAAGAGAATCAAGCATGTGTACAGGGGCACAAACGCAGCAGTGATAGGATTGGAGAGGTTCGGTGAGCAAATGAAGACCCTTTGAAGTCATATTGCATGGTACCCATTCCACGGGTTTCAACTACCCAGGTTTAAGGTATTCTTCCTTCAGCTAAAACATGCATGTGGAACCTAGAGTATGATCAACCATGTGATCGGGAGACGTGTTCAAATATGTCTCAGTTTTCGTACCCTGGTACTCGGGTGCAACATTCCAGACGCTTTACTAACACTCTCCCGACTTGGAGAGTCCGTCCCTTTAATCTCCTGTTTGGCCCAGTTTGCAATTTCTGCGGAAGATGAACAGGAATAGGGAGAACCAATGAGAGACTAGCTGGAGGTGTCTGGACGGGCAAATTTAACTCTCATTTCCCACCAGGAAGAGGAAATAACCAAAGGCTCAGCGTGCCGTGCCGGAACCAGATTAGGGCCTGAAGCCATCCTGCGGTGTTGCGGCCAGCTCAAAAGAAAGCGAGTTGAAGAAAGGAGCTCAGGGGCACTGTAATTCACAAACCTGCAGAGTTATAAATGACAGCTATCGTCCAAAAATATACTGAAGTAAGGCTGCCAAGAGGACTCGAAAGCGGGCAGAATTGCAGGAAAACGATTTCAGGAGGTAGACTGGAATTGCATTGAAAGCATAGGAAAAGAGGCAGAACGTCCACAATGATGCACTTGGCCAAAAAGGGCGTATGCGTTTTCTCCTGAATATATTCAGGAAAAAACGCATACGCCCTTTTTGGCCAACCAAGCAAGCTTGCAAAGGAAATCTGCACTACAATGAAGTCTCACTTCCCCCCGGTCAAAAGGGCCATCTGAAAAAAGTGTAAAATCCAGAAAGGCAGGACAGGCCATGGAGAACTGGGAGCCTTGTTATGCTGATGGGCGGGATGTAAATTGCCAACAGACACTCGGGAGAAGTGTATGGTGTTTCCTGAAACATCTAAAAAACAAAGCAACAGAGCCTAGGGCACTTCCACTTATGGTCCTATAGCTTAGGGAAATTAAAATCAAAAAGACACAGCCACCCCAAAGTTTGGGACGCCTCTGTTTACAAGAACCTCGTTTACCGTACAAGTTCAATATCACAGAAAGTGAAAAATGGATAAAGAACTTGTGGTACTTACGTACAATGCAGTATCACTCAGCAATGAAATCTATGTCATCAGGCCCGTAGCAGCATAATGAGTGGATTCAGGTACGATGATTCTCACTGAAATAAGTCACACAGAAAAAGAAACATCATAAGATATCACTAATACACGGAATGTAAACTTGGCTACACAGGAACTGAATTCCAAAACAGAACAGGGTCTCAAATTTAGAAAACCAACTTATGCTTGCTTAAGGGGAAAGGTGAGTTGGGGTGCTGCATAAAACCAGAGATTGAAATGAGCACAGATAAAGTTCCTTAAGCCAAATATGGACTAGACAAGAGCTACTCCTTGCTCAACGAAATGGACTCAACACCCCATATTAAACGCCTAAGAATGTACCTGACTAGTAAGTATCTTAAAACCTATGGATTGCTATGTCTCCAAAAGAGAATCAAGCGTGTGTACAGGGGCATAAACGCAGCAGTGATAGGATTGGAGAGGTTCGGTGAGCAAATGAAGACCCTTTGAAGTCATATTGCATGGTACCCATTCCACGGGTCTCAACTCTCCAGGTTTAAGGTATTCTTCCTTCAGCTAAAACATGCATGTGGAACCCAGAGTATGATCAACCATGTGAACGGGAGACGTGTTCAAATATGTCTCAGTTTTCCTCCCCTGGTACTCGGGTGCAACATTCCAGATGCTTTACTAACACTCTCCCCACTTGGAGAGTCAGCGCCTTTAACCTCCTCTTTGGCCCAGTTTGCAATTTCTGCGGAAGATGAACAGGAATAGGGAACACCAATGAGAGACTAGCTGGAGGTGTCTGGACGGGCAAATTTAACTCTCATTTCCCACCAGGAAGAGGAAATAACCAAAGGCTCAGCGTGCCGGGCCGGAACCAGATTAGGGCCTGAAGCCATCCTGCGGTGTTGCGGCCAGCTCAAAAGAAAGCGAGTTGAAGAAAGGAGCTCAGGGGCACTGTAATTCACAAACCTGCAGAGTTATAAATGACAGCTATCGTCCAAAAATATACTGAAGTAAGGCTGCCAAGAGGACTTGAAAGCGGGGCAGAATTGCAGGAAACCGATTTCAGGAGGTAGACTGGAATTGCATTGAAAGCATAGGAAAAGAGGCAGAACGTCCACAATGATGCACTTGGCCAAAAAGGGCGTATGCGTTTTCTCCTGAATATATTCAGGAAAAAACGCATACGCCCTTTTTGGCCAACCAAGCAAGCTTGCAAAGGAAATCTGCACTACAATGAAGTCTCACTTCCCCCCGGTCAAAAGGGCCATCTGAAAAAAGTGTAAAATCCAGAAAGGCAGGACAGGCCATGGAGAACTGGGAGCCTTGTTATGCTGATGGGCGGGATGTAAATTGCCAACAGACACTCGGGAGAAGTGTATGGTGTTTCCTGAAACATCTAAAAAACAAAGCAACAGAGCCTAGGGCACTTCCACTTATGGTCCTATAGCTTAGGGAAATTAAAATCAAAAAGACACAGCCACCCCAAAGTTTGGGACGCCTCTGTTTACAAGAACCTCGTTTACCGTACAAGTTCAATATCACAGAAAGTGAAAAATGGATAAAGAACTTGTGGTACTTACGTACAATGCAGTATCACTCAGCAATGAAATCTATGTCATCAGGCCCGTAGCAGCATAATGAGTGGATTCAGGTACGATGATTCTCACTGAAATAAGTCACACAGAAAAAGAAACATCATAAGATATCACTAATACACGGAATGTAAACTTGGCTACACAGGAACTGAATTCCAAAACAGAACAGGGTCTCAAATTTAGAAAACCAACTTATGCTTGCTTAAGGGGAAAGGTGAGTTGGGGTGCTGCATAAAACCAGAGATTGAAATGAGCACAGATAAAGTTCCTTAAGCCAAATATGGACTAGACAAGAGCTACTCCTTGCTCAACGAAATGGACTCAACACCCCATATTAAACGCCTAAGAATGTACCTGACTAGTAAGTATCTTAAAACCTATGGATTGCTATGTCTCCGAAAGAGAATCAAGCGTGTGTACAGGGGCATAAATGCAGCAGTGATAGGATTGGAGAGGTTCGGTGAGCAAATGAAGACCCTTTGAAGTCATATTGCATGGTACCCATTCCACGGGTCTCAACTCTCCAGGTCTAAGGTATTCTTCCTTCAGCTAAAACATGCATGTGGAACCCAGAGTATGATCAACCATGTGAACGGGAGACGTGTTCAAATATGTCTCAGTTTTCGTACCCTGGTACTCGGGTGCAACATTCCAGACGCTTTACTAACACTCTCCTGACTTGGAGAGTCCGTCCCTTTAATCTCCTGTTTGGTCAAGTTTGCAATTTCTGCGGAAGATGAACAGGAATAGCGAGAACCAATGAGAGACTAGCTGGAGGTGTCTGGACGGGCAAATTTAACTCTCATTTCCCACCAGAAAGAGGAATTAACCAAAGGCTCAGCGTGCCGTGCCGGAACCAGATTAGGGCCTGAAGCCATCCTGCGGTGTTGCGGCCAGCTCAAAAGAAAGCGAGTTGAAGAAAGGAGCTCAGGGGCACTGTAATTCACAAACCTGCAGAGTTATAAATGACAGCTATCGTCCAAAAATATACTGAAGTAAGGCTGCCAAGAGGACTCGAAAGCGGGGCAGAATTGCAGGAAACCGATTTCAGGAGGTAGACTGGAATTGCATTGAAAGCATAGGAAAAGAGGCAGAACGTCCACAATGATGCACTTGGCCAAAAAGGGCGTATGCGTTTTTTCCTGAATATATTCAGGAAAAAACGCATACGCCCTTTTTGGCCAACCAAGCAAGCTTGCAAAGGAAATCTGCACTACAATGAAGTCTCACTTCCCCCCGGTCAAAAGGGCCATCTGAAAAAAGTGTAAAATCCAGAAAGGCAGGACAGGCCATGGAGAACTGGGAGCCTTGTTATGCTGATGGGCGGGATGTAAATTGCCAACAGACACTCGGGAGAAGTGTATGGTGTTTCCTGAAACATCTAAAAAACAAAGCAACAGAGCCTAGGGCACTTCCACTTATGGTCCTATAGCTTAGGGAAATTAAAATCAAAAAGACACAGCCACCCCAAAGTTTGGGACGCCTCTGTTTACAAGAACCTCGTTTACCGTACAAGTTCAATATCACAGAAAGTGAAAAATGGATAAAGAACTTGTGGTACTTACGTACAATGCAGTATCACTCAGCAATGAAATCTATGTCATCAGGCCCGTAGCAGCATAATGAGTGGATTCAGGTACGATGATTCTCACTGAAATAAGTCACACAGAAAAAGAAACATCATAAGATATCACTAATACACGGAATGTAAACTTGGCTACACAGGAACTGAATTCCAAAACAGAACAGGGTCTCAAATTTAGAAAACCAACTTATGCTTGCTTAAGGGGAAAGGTGAGTTGGGGTGCTGCATAAAACCAGAGATTGAAATGAGCACAGATAAAGTTCCTTAAGCCAAATATGGACTAGACAAGAGCTACTCCTTGCTCAACGAAATGGACTCAACACCCCATATTAAACGCCTAAGAATGTACCTGACTAGTAAGTATCTTAAAACCTATGGATTGCTATGTCTCCGAAAGAGAATCAAGCGTGTGTACAGGGGCATAAATGCAGCAGTGATAGGATTGGAGAGGTTCGGTGAGCAAATGAAGACCCTTTGAAGTCATATTGCATGGTACCCATTCCACGGGTCTCAACTCTCCAGGTCTAAGGTATTCTTCCTTCAGCTAAAACATGCATGTGGAACCCAGAGTATGATCAACCATGTGAACGGGAGACGTGTTCAAATATGTCTCAGTTTTCGTACCCTGGTACTCGGGTGCAACATTCCAGACGCTTTACTAACACTCTCCTGACTTGGAGAGTCCGTCCCTTTAATCTCCTGTTTGGCCAAGTTTGCAATTTCTGCGGAAGATGAACAGGAATAGTGAGAACCAATGAGAGACTAGCTGGAGGTGTCTGGACGGGCAAATTTAACTCTCATTTCCCACCAGAAAGAGGAATTAACCAAAGGCTCAGCGTGCCGTGCCGGAACCAGATTAGGGCCTGAAGCCATCCTGCGGTGTTGCGGCCAGCTCAAAAGAAAGCGAGTTGAAGAAAGGAGCTCAGGGGCACTGTAATTCACAAACCTGCAGAGTTATAAATGACAGCTATCGTCCAAAAATATACTGAAGTAAGGCTGCCAAGAGGACTCGAAAGCGGGGCAGAATTGCAGGAAACCGATTTCAGGAGGTAGACTGGAATTGCATTGAAAGCATAGGAAAAGAGGCAGAACGTCCACAATGATGCACTTGGCCAAAAAGGGCGTATGCGTTTTTTCCTGAATATATTCAGGAAAAAACGCATACGCCCTTTTTGGCCAACCAAGCAAGCTTGCAAAGGAAATCTGCACTACAATGAAGTCTCACTTCCCCCCGGTCAAAAGGGCCATCTGAAAAAAGTGTAAAATCCAGAAAGGCAGGACAGGCCATGGAGAACTGGGAGCCTTGTTATGCTGATGGGCGGGATGTAAATTGCCAACAGACACTCGGGAGAAGTGTATGGTGTTTCCTGAAACATCTAAAAAACAAAGCAACAGAGCCTAGGGCACTTCCACTTATGGTCCTATAGCTTAGGGAAATTAAAATCAAAAAGACACAGCCACCCCAAAGTTTGGGACGCCTCTGTTTACAAGAACCTCGTTTACCGTACAAGTTCAATATCACAGAAAGTGAAAAATGGATAAAGAACTTGTGGTACTTACGTACAATGCAGTATCACTCAGCAATGAAATCTATGTCATCAGGCCCGTAGCAGCATAATGAGTGGATTCAGGTACGATGATTCTCACTGAAATAAGTCACACAGAAAAAGAAACATCATAAGATATCACTAATACACGGAATGTAAACTTGGCTACACAGGAACTGAATTCCAAAACAGAACAGGGTCTCAAATTTAGAAAACCAACTTATGCTTGCTTAAGGGGAAAGGTGAGTTGGGGTGCTGCATAAAACCAGAGATTGAAATGAGCACAGATAAAGTTCCTTAAGCCAAATATGGACTAGACAAGAGCTACTCCTTGCTCAACGAAATGGACTCAACACCCCATATTAAACGCCTAAGAATGTACCTGACTAGTAAGTATCTTAAAACCTATGGATTGCTATGTCTCCGAAAGAGAATCAAGCGTGTGTACAGGGGCATAAATGCAGCAGTGATAGGATTGGAGAGGTTCGGTGAGCAAATGAAGACCCTTTGAAGTCATATTGCATGGTACCCATTCCACGGGTCTCAACTCTCCAGGTCTAAGGTATTCTTCCTTCAGCTAAAACATGCATGTGGAACCCAGAGTATGATCAACCATGTGAACGGGAGACGTGTTCAAATATGTCTCAGTTTTCGTACCCTGGTACTCGGGTGCAACATTCCAGACGCTTTACTAACACTCTCCTGACTTGGAGAGTCCGTCCCTTTAATCTCCTGTTTGGCCAAGTTTGCAATTTCTGCGGAAGATGAACAGGAATAGCGAGAACCAATGAGAGACTAGCTGGAGGTGTCTGGACGGGCAAATTTAACTCTCATTTCCCACCAGAAAGAGGAATTAACCAAAGGCTCAGCGTGCCGTGCCGGAACCAGATTAGGGCCTGAAGCCATCCTGCGGTGTTGCGGCCAGCTCAAAAGAAAGCGAGTTGAAGAAAGGAGCTCAGGGGCACTGTAATTCACAAACCTGCAGAGTTATAAATGACAGCTATCGTCCAAAAATATACTGAAGTAAGGCTGCCAAGAGGACTCGAAAGCGGGGCAGAATTGCAGGAAACCGATTTCAGGAGGTAGACTGGAATTGCATTGAAAGCATAGGAAAAGAGGCAGAACGTCCACAATGATGCACTTGGCCAAAAAGGGCGTATGCGTTTTTTCCTGAATATATTCAGGAAAAAACGCATACGCCCTTTTTGGCCAACCAAGCAAGCTTGCAAAGGAAATCTGCACTACAATGAAGTCTCACTTCCCCCCGGTCAAAAGGGCCATCTGAAAAAAGTGTAAAATCCAGAAAGGCAGGACAGGCCATGGAGAACTGGGAGCCTTGTTATGCTGATGGGCGGGATGTAAATTGCCAACAGACACTCGGGAGAAGTGTATGGTGTTTCCTGAAACATCTAAAAAACAAAGCAACAGAGCCTAGGGCACTTCCACTTATGGTCCTATAGCTTAGGGAAATTAAAATCAAAAAGACACAGCCACCCCAAAGTTTGGGACGCCTCTGTTTACAAGAACCTCGTTTACCGTACAAGTTCAATATCACAGAAAGTGAAAAATGGATAAAGAACTTGTGGTACTTACGTACAATGCAGTATCACTCAGCAATGAAATCTATGTCATCAGGCCCGTAGCAGCATAATGAGTGGATTCAGGTACGATGATTCTCACTGAAATAAGTCACACAGAAAAAGAAACATCATAAGATATCACTAATACACGGAATGTAAACTTGGCTACACAGGAACTGAATTCCAAAACAGAACAGGGTCTCAAATTTAGAAAACCAACTTATGCTTGCTTAAGGGGAAAGGTGAGTTGGGGTGCTGCATAAAACCAGAGATTGAAATGAGCACAGATAAAGTTCCTTAAGCCAAATATGGACTAGACAAGAGCTACTCCTTGCTCAACGAAATGGACTCAACACCCCATATTAAACGCCTAAGAATGTACCTGACTAGTAAGTATCTTAAAACCTATGGATTGCTATGTCTCCGAAAGAGAATCAAGCGTGTGTACAGGGGCATAAATGCAGCAGTGATAGGATTGGAGAGGTTCGGTGAGCAAATGAAGACCCTTTGAAGTCATATTGCATGGTACCCATTCCACGGGTCTCAACTCTCCAGGTCTAAGGTATTCTTCCTTCAGCTAAAACATGCATGTGGAACCCAGAGTATGATCAACCATGTGAACGGGAGACGTGTTCAAATATGTCTCAGTTTTCGTACCCTGGTACTCGGGTGCAACATTCCAGACGCTTTACTAACACTCTCCTGACTTGGAGAGTCCGTCCCTTTAATCTCCTGTTTGGCCAAGTTTGCAATTTCTGCGGAAGATGAACAGGAATAGCGAGAACCAATGAGAGACTAGCTGGAGGTGTCTGGACGGGCAAATTTAACTCTCATTTCCCACCAGAAAGAGGAATTAACCAAAGGCTCAGCGTGCCGTGCCGGAACCAGATTAGGGCCTGAAGCCATCCTGCGGTGTTGCGGCCAGCTCAAAAGAAAGCGAGTTGAAGAAAGGAGCTCAGGGGCACTGTAATTCACAAACCTGCAGAGTTATAAATGACAGCTATCGTCCAAAAATATACTGAAGTAAGGCTGCCAAGAGGACTCGAAAGCGGGGCAGAATTGCAGGAAACCGATTTCAGGAGGTAGACTGGAATTGCATTGAAAGCATAGGAAAAGAGGCAGAACGTCCACAATGATGCACTTGGCCAAAAAGGGCGTATGCGTTTTTTCCTGAATATATTCAGGAAAAAACGCATACGCCCTTTTTGGCCAACCAAGCAAGCTTGCAAAGGAAATCTGCACTACAATGAAGTCTCACTTCCCCCCGGTCAAAAGGGCCATCTGAAAAAAGTGTAAAATCCAGAAAGGCAGGACAGGCCATGGAGAACTGGGAGCCTTGTTATGCTGATGGGCGGGATGTAAATTGCCAACAGACACTCGGGAGAAGTGTATGGTGTTTCCTGAAACATCTAAAAAACAAAGCAACAGAGCCTAGGGCACTTCCACTTATGGTCCTATAGCTTAGGGAAATTAAAATCAAAAAGACACAGCCACCCCAAAGTTTGGGACGCCTCTGTTTACAAGAACCTCGTTTACCGTACAAGTTCAATATCACAGAAAGTGAAAAATGGATAAAGAACTTGTGGTACTTACGTACAATGCAGTATCACTCAGCAATGAAATCTATGTCATCAGGCCCGTAGCAGCATAATGAGTGGATTCAGGTACGATGATTCTCACTGAAATAAGTCACACAGAAAAAGAAACATCATAAGATATCACTAATACACGGAATGTAAACTTGGCTACACAGGAACTGAATTCCAAAACAGAACAGGGTCTCAAATTTAGAAAACCAACTTATGCTTGCTTAAGGGGAAAGGTGAGTTGGGGTGCTGCATAAAACCAGAGATTGAAATGAGCACAGATAAAGTTCCTTAAGCCAAATATGGACTAGACAAGAGCTACTCCTTGCTCAACGAAATGGACTCAACACCCCATATTAAACGCCTAAGAATGTACCTGACTAGTAAGTATCTTAAAACCTATGGATTGCTATGTCTCCGAAAGAGAATCAAGCGTGTGTACAGGGGCATAAACGCAGCAGTGATAGGATTGGAGAGGTTCGGTGAGCAAATGAAGACCCTTTGAAGTCATATTGCATGGTACCCATTCCACGGGTCTCAACTCTCCAGGTCTAAGGTATTCTTCCTTCAGCTAAAACATGCATGTGGAACACAGAGTATGATCAACCATGTGAATGGGAGACGTGTTCAAATATGTCTCAGTTTTCCTCCCCTGGTACTCGGGTGCAACATTCCAGACGCTTTACTATCACTCTCCCCACTTGGAGAGTCAGTGCCTTTAACTTCCAGTTTGGCCCAGTTTGCAATTTCTGCGGAAGATGAACAGGAATAGGGAACACCAATGAGAGACTAGCTGGAGGTGTCTGGACGGGCAAATTTAACTCTCATTTCCCACCAGGAAGAGGAAATAACCAAAGGCTCAGCGTGCCGTGCCGGAACCAGATTAGGGCCTGAAGCCATCCTGCGGTGTTGCGGCCAGGTCACAAGAAAGCGAGTTGAAGAAAGGAGCTCAGGGGCACTGTAATTCACAAACCTGCAGAGTTATAAATGACAGCTATCGTTCAAAAATATACTGAAGTAAGGCTGCCAAGAGGACTCGAAAGCGGGGCAGAATTGCAGGAAACCGATTTCAGGAGGTAGACTGGAATTGCATTGAAAGCATAGGAAAAGAGGCAGAACGTCCACAATGATGCACTTGGCCAAAAAGGGCGTATGCGTTTTTTCCTGAATATATTCAGGAAAAAACGCATACGCCCTTTTTGGCCAACCAAGCAAGCTTGCAAAGGAAATCTGCACTACAATGAAGTCTCACTTCCCCCCGGTCAAAAGGGCCATCTGAAAAAAGTGTAAAATCCAGAAAGGCAGGACAGGCCATGGAGAACTGGGAGCCTTGTTATGCTGATGG
This sequence comes from Globicephala melas, assembly GCF_963455315.2. NCBI lineage: Eukaryota > Metazoa > Chordata > Mammalia > Artiodactyla > Delphinidae > Globicephala > Globicephala melas. The sequence goes on from NW_027207219.1 coordinate 1,529,057, forward strand.
GCGGGATGTAAATTGCCAACAGACACTCGGGAGAAGTGTATGGTGTTTCCTGAAACATCTAAAAAACAAAGCAACAGAGCCTAGGGCACTTCCACTTATGGTCCTATAGCTTAGGGAAATTAAAATCAAAAAGACACAGCCACCCCAAAGTTTGGGACGCCTCTGTTTACAAGAACCTCGTTTACCGTACAAGTTCAATATCACAGAAAGTGAAAAATGGATAAAGAACTTGTGGTACTTACGTACAATGCAGTATCACTCAGCAATGAAATCTATGTCATCAGGCCCGTAGCAGCATAATGAGTGGATTCAGGTACGATGATTCTCACTGAAATAAGTCACACAGAAAAAGAAACATCATAAGATATCACTAATACACGGAATGTAAACTTGGCTACACAGGAACTGAATTCCAAAACAGAACAGGGTCTCAAATTTAGAAAACCAACTTATGCTTGCTTAAGGGGAAAGGTGAGTTGGGGTGCTGCATAAAACCAGAGATTGAAATGAGCACAGATAAAGTTCCTTAAGCCAAATATGGACTAGACAAGAGCTACTCCTTGCTCAACGAAATGGACTCAACACCCCATATTAAACGCCTAAGAATGTACCTGACTAGTAAGTATCTTAAAACCTATGGATTGCTATGTCTCCGAAAGAGAATCAAGCGTGTGTACAGGGGCATAAACGCAGCAGTGATAGGATTGGAGAGGTTCGGTGAGCAAATGAAGACCCTTTGAAGTCATATTGCATGGTACCCATTCCACGGGTCTCAACTCTCCAGGTCTAAGGTATTCTTCCTTCAGCTAAAACATGCATGTGGAACACAGAGTATGATCAACCATGTGAATGGGAGACGTGTTCAAATATGTCTCAGTTTTCCTCCCCTGGTACTCGGGTGCAACATTCCAGACGCTTTACTATCACTCTCCCCACTTGGAGAGTCAGTGCCTTTAACTTCCAGTTTGGCCCAGTTTGCAATTTCTGCGGAAGATGAACAGGAATAGGGAACACCAATGAGAGACTAGCTGGAGGTGTCTGGACGGGCAAATTTAACTCTCATTTCCCACCAGGAAGAGGAAATAACCAAAGGCTCAGCGTGCCGTGCCGGAACCAGATTAGGGCCTGAAGCCATCCTGCGGTGTTGCGGCCAGGTCACAAGAAAGCGAGTTGAAGAAAGGAGCTCAGGGGCACTGTAATTCACAAACCTGCAGAGTTATAAATGACAGCTATCGTCCAAAAATATACTGAAGTAAGGCTGCCAAGAGGACTTGAAAGCGGGGCAGAATTGCAGGAAACCGATTTCAGGAGGTAGACTGGAATTGCTTTGAAAGCATAGGAAAAGAGGCAGAACGTCCACAATGATGCACTTGGCAAAAAGGACGTATGCGTTTTCTCCTGAATATATTCAGGAAAAAACGCATACGCCCTTTTTGGCCAACCAAGCAAGCTTGCAAAGGAAATCTGCACTACAATGAAGTCTCACTTCCCCCCGGTCAAAAGGGCCATCTGAAAAAAGCGTAAAATCCAGAAAGGCAGGACAGGCCATGGAGAACTAGGAGCCTTGTTATGCTGATGGGCGGGATGTAAATTGCCAACAGACACTCGGGAGAAGTGTATGGTGTTTCCTGAAACATCTAAAAAACAAAGCAACAGAGCCTAGGGCACTTCCACTTATGGTCCTATAGCTTAGGGAAATTAAAATCAAAAAGACACAGCCACCCCAAAGTTTGGGACGCCTCTGTTTACAAGAACCTCGTTTACCGTACAAGTTCAATATCACAGAAAGTGAAAAATGGATAAAGAACTTGTGGTACTTACGTACAATGCAGTATCACTCAGCAATGAAATCTATGTCATCAGGCCCGTAGCAGCATAATGAGTGGATTCAGGTACGATGATTCTCACTGAAATAAGTCACACAGAAAAAGAAACATCATAAGATATCACTAATACACGGAATGTAAACTTGGCTACACAGGAACTGAATTCCAAAACAGAACAGGGTCTCAAATTTAGAAAACCAACTTATGCTTGCTTAAGGGGAAAGGTGAGTTGGGGTGCTGCATAAAACCAGAGATTGAAATGAGCACAGATAAAGTTCCTTAAGCCAAATATGGACTAGACAAGAGCTACTCCTTGCTCAACGAAATGGACTCAACACCCCATATTAAACGCCTAAGAATGTACCTGACTAGTAAGTATCTTAAAACCTATGGATTGCTATGTCTCCAAAAGAGAATCAAGCGTGTGTACAGGGGCATAAACGCAGCAGTGATAGTATTGGAGAGGTTCGGTGAGCAAATGAAGACCCTTTGAAGTCATATTGCATGGTACCCATTCCACGGGTCTCAACTCTCCAGGTTTAAGGTATTCTTCCTTCAGCTAAAACATGCATGTGGAACCCAGAGTATGATCAACCATGTGAACGGGAGACGTGTTCAAATATGTCTCAGTTTTCCTCCCCTGGTACTCGGGTGCAACATTCCAGACGCTTTACTAACACTCTCCCCACTTGGAGAGTCAGCGCCTTTAACTTCCTGTTTGGCCCAGTTTGCAATTTCTGTGGAAGATGAACAGGAATAGGGAACACCAATGAGAGACTAGCTGGAGGTGTCTGGACGGGCAAATTTAACTCTCATTTCCCACCAGGAAGAGGAAATAACCAAAGGCTCAGCGTGCCGTGCCGGAACCAGATTAGGGCCTGAAGCCATCCTGCGGTGTTGCGGCCAGCTCAAAAGAAAGCGAGTTGAAGAAAGGAGCTCAGGGGCACTGTAATTCACAAACCTGCAGAGTTATAAATGACAGCTATCGTCCAAAAATATACTGAAGTAAGGCTGCCAAGAGGACTTGAAAGCGGGGCAGAATTGCAGGAAACCGATTTCAGGAGGTAGACTGGAATTGCTTTGAAAGCATAGGAAAAGAGGCAGAACGTCCACAATGATGCACTTGGCCAAAAAGGGCGTATGCGTTTTTTCCTGAATATATTCAGGAAAAAACGCATACGCCCTTTTTGGCCAACCAAGCAAGTTTGCAAAGGAAATCTGCACTACAATGAAGTCTCACTTACCCCCGGTCAAAAGGGCCATCTGAAAAAAGTGCAAAATCCAGAAAGGCAGGACAGGCCATGGAGAACTGGGAGCCTTGTTATGCTGATGGGCGGGATGTAAATTGCCAACAGACACTCGGGAGAAGTGTATGGTGTTTCCTGAAACATCTAAAAAACAAAGCAACAGAGCCTAGGGCACTTCCACTTATGGTCCTATAGCTTAGGGAAATTAAAATCAAAAAGACACAGCCACCCCAAAGTTTGGGACGCCTCTGTTTACAAGAACCTCGTTTACCGTACAAGTTCAATATCACAGAAAGTGAAAAATGGATAAAGAACTTGTGGTACTTACGTACAATGCAGTATCACTCAGCAATGAAATCTATGTCATCAGGCCCGTAGCAGCATAATGAGTGGATTCAGGTACGATGATTCTCACTGAAATAAGTCACACAGAAAAAGAAACATCATAAGATATCACTAATACACGGAATGTAAACTTGGCTACACAGGAACTGAATTCCAAAACAGAACAGGGTCTCAAATTTAGAAAACCGACTTATGCTTGCTTAACGGGAAAGGTGAGTTGGGGTGCTGCATAAAACCAGAGATTGAAATGAGCACAGATAAAGTTCCTTAAGCCAAATATGGACTAGACAAGAGCTACTCCTTGCTCAACGAAATGGACTCAACACCCCATATTAAACGCCTAAGAATGTACCTGACTAGTAAGTATCTTAAAACCTATGGATTGCTATGTCTCCAAAAGAGAATCAAGCGTGTGTACAGGGGCATAAACGCAGCAGTGATAGGATTGGAGAGGTTCGGTGAGCAAATGAAGACCCTTTGAAGTCATATTGCATGGTACCCATTCCACGGGTTTCAACTCTCCAGGTTTAAGGTATTCTTCCTTCAGCTAAAACATGCATGTGGAACCCAGAGTATGATCAACCATGTGAACGGGAGACGTGTTCAAATATGTCTCAGTTTTCCTCCCCTGGTACTCGGGTGCAACATTCCAGACGCTTTACTAACACTCTCCCCACTTGGAGAGTCAGCGCCTTTAACTTCCTGTTTGGCCCAGTTTGCAATTTCTGTGGAAGATGAACAGGAATAGGGAACACCAATGAGAGACTAGCTGGAGGTGTCTGGACGGGCAAATTTAACTCTCATTTCCCACCAGAAAGAGGAATTAACCAAAGGCTCAGCATGCCGTGCCGGAACCAGATTAGGGCCTGAAGCCATCCTGCGGTGTTGCGGCCAGCTCAAAAGAAAGCGAGTTGAAGAAAGGAGCTCAGGGGCACTGTAATTCACAAACCTGCAGAGTTATAAATGACAGCTATCATCCAAAAATATACTGAAGTAAGGCTGCCAAGAGGACTCGAAAGCGGGGCAGAATTGCAGGAAACCGATTTCAGGAGGTAGACTGGAATTGCATTGAAAGCATAGGAAAAGAGGCAGAACGTCCACAATGATGCACTTGGCCAAAAAGGGCGTATGCGTTTTTTCCTGAATATATTCAGGAAAAAACGCATACGCCCTTTTTGGCCAACCAAGCAAGCTTGCAAAGGAAATCTGCACTACAATGAAGTCTCACTTCCCCCCGGTCAAAAGGGCCATCTGAAAAAAGTGTAAAATCCAGAAAGGCAGGACAGGCCATGGAGAACTGGGAGCCTTGTTATGCTGATGGGCGGGATGTAAATTGCCAACAGACACTCGGGAGAAGTGTATGGTGTTTCCTGAAACATCTAAAAAACAAAGCAACAGAGCCTAGGGCACTTCCACTTATGGTCCTATAGCTTAGGGAAATTAAAATCAAAAAGACACAGCCACCCCAAAGTTTGGGACGCCTCTGTTTACAAGAACCTCGTTTACAGTACAAGTTCAACATCGCAGAAAGTGAAAAATGGATAAAGAAGTTGTGGTATTTACTTACAAAGCAATATCACTCAGCAATGAAATCTATGTCATCAGTCCCGTAGCAGCATAATGAGTGGATTCAGGTACGATGATTCTAACTGAAATAAGTCACACAGAAAAAGAAACATCATAAGATATCAGTAATACACGGAATGTAAACTTGGCTACACAGGAACTGAATTACAGAAGAGAACAGGGTCTCAAATTTAGAAAACCAACTTATGCTTGCTTAAGGGGAAAGGTGAGTTGGGGTGCTGCATAAAACCAGAGATTGAAACGAGCACAGATAAAGTTCCTTAAGCCAAATATGGAATAGACAAGAGCTACTCCTTGCTCAACGAAATGGACTCAACACCCCATATTAAACGCCTAAGAATGTACCTGACTAGTAAGTATCTTAAAACCTATGGATTGCTATGTCTCCAAAAGAGAATCAAGCGTGTGTACAGGGGCATAAACGCAGCAGTGATAGGATTGGAGAGGTTCGGTGAGCAAATGAAGACCCTTTGAAGTCATATTGCATGGTACCCATTCCACGGGTCTCAACTCTCCAGGTTTAAGGTATTCTTCCTTCAGCTAAAACATGCATGTGGAACCCAGAGTATGATCAACCATGTGAACGGGAGACGTGTTCAAATATGTCTCAGTTTTCCTCCCCTGGTACTCGGGTGCAACATTCCAGATGCTTTACTAACACTCTCCCCACTTGGAGAGTCAGCGCCTTTAACCTCCTGTTTGGCCCAGTTTGCAATTTCTGCGGAAGATGAACAGGAATAGGGAACACCAATGAGAGACTAGCTGGAGGTGTCTGGACGGGCAAATTTAACTCTCATTTCCCACCAGGAAGAGGAAATAACCAAAGGCTCAGCGTGCCGGGCCGGAACCAGACTAGGGCCTGAAGCCATCCTGCGGTGTTGCGGCCAGGTCACAAGAAAGCGAGTTGGAGAAAGGAGCTCAGGGGCACTGTAATTCACAAACCTGCAGAGTTATAAATGACAGCTATCGTCCAAAAATATACTGAAGTAAGGCTGCCAAGAGGACTTGAAAGCGGGGCAGAATTGCAGGAAACCGATTTCAGGAGGTAGACTGGAATTGCTTTGAAAGCATAGGAAAAGAGGCAGAACGTCCACAATGATGCACTTGGCCAAAAAGGGCGTATGCGTTTTTTCCTGAATATATTCAGGAAAAAACGCATACGCCCTTTTTGGCCAACCAAGCAAGCTTGCAAAGGAAATCTGCACTACAATGAAGTCTCACTTCCCCCCGGTCAAAAGGGCCATCTGAAAAAAGTGTAAAATCCAGAAAGGCAGGACAGGCCATGGAGAACTGGGAGCCTTGTTATGCTGATGGGCGGGATGTAAATTGCCAACAGACACTCGGGAGAAGTGTATGGTGTTTCCTGAAACATCTAAAAAACAAAGCAACAGAGCCTAGGGCACTTCCACTTATGGTCCTATAGCTTAGGGAAATTAAAATCAAAAAGACACAGCCACCCCAAAGTTTGGGACGCCTCTGTTTACAAGAACCTCGTTTACCGTACAAGTTCAATATCACAGAAAGTGAAAAATGGATAAAGAACTTGTGGTACTTACGTACAATGCAGTATCACTCAGCAATGAAATCTATGTCATCAGGCCCGTAGCAGCATAATGAGTGGATTCAGGTACGATGATTCTCACTGAAATAAGTCACACAGAAAAAGAAACATCATAAGATATCACTAATACACGGAATGTAAACTTGGCTACACAGGAACTGAATTCCAAAACAGAACAGGGTCTCAAATTTAGAAAACCAACTTATGCTTGCTTAAGGGGAAAGGTGAGTTGGGGTGCTGCATAAAACCAGAGATTGAAATGAGCACAGATAAAGTTCCTTAAGCCAAATATGGACTAGACAAGAGCTACTCCTTGCTCAACGAAATGGACTCAACACCCCATATTAAACGCCTAAGAATGTACCTGACTAGTAAGTATCTTAAAACCTATGGATTGCTATGTCTCCAAAAGAGAATCAAGCGTGTGTACAGGGGCATAAATGCAGCAGTGATAGGATTGGAGAGGTTCGGTGAGCAAATGAAGACCCTTTGAAGTCATATTGCATGGTACCCATTCCACGGGTCTCAACTCTCCAGGTTTAAGGTATTCTTCCTTCAGCTAAAACATGCATGTGGAACCCAGAGTATGATCAACCATGTGAACGGGAGACGTGTTCAAATATGTCTCAGTTTTGCTCCCCTGGTACTCGGGTGCAACATTCCAGACGCTTTACTAACACTCTCCCCACTTGGAGAGTCAGCGCCTTTAACCTCCTGTTTGGCCCAGTTTGCAATTTCTGCGGAAGATGAACAGGAATAGGGAACACCAATGAGAGACTAGCTGGAGGTGTCTGGACGGGCAAATTTAACTCTCATTTCCCACCAGGAAGAGGAAATAACCAAAGGCTCAGCGTGCCGTGCTGGAACCAGATTAGGGCCTGAAGCCATCCTGCGGTGTTGCGGCCAGCTCAAAAGAAAGCGAGTTGAAGAAAGGAGCTCAGGGGCACTGTAATTCACAAATCTGCAGAGTTATAAATGACAGCTATCGTCCAAAAATATACTGAAGTAAGGCTGCCAAGAGGACTTGAAAGCGGGGCAGAATTGCAGGAAACCGATTTCAGGAGGTAGACTGGAATTGCATTGAAAGCATAGGAAAAGAGGCAGAACGTCCACAATGATGCACTTGGCCAAAAAGGGCGTATGCGTTTTTTCCTGAATATATTCAGGAAAAAACGCATACGCCCTTTTTGGCCAACCAAGCAAGCTTGCAAAGGAAATCTGCACTACAATGAAGTCTCACTTCCCCCCGGTCAAAAGGGCCATCTGAAAAAAGTGTAAAATCCAGAAAGGCAGGACAGGCCATGGAGAACTGGGAGCCTTGTTATGCTGATGGGCGGGATGTAAATTGCCAACAGACACTCGGGAGAAGTGTATGGTGTTTCCTGAAACATCTAAAAAACAAAGCAACAGAGCCTAGGGCACTTCCACTTATGGTCCTATAGCTTAGGGAAATTAAAATCAAAAAGACACAGCCACCCCAAAGTTTGGGACGCCTCTGTTTACAAGAACCTCGTTTACAGTACAAGTTCAACATCGCAGAAAGTGAAAAATGGATAAAGAAGTTGTGGTATTTACTTACAAAGCAATATCACTCAGCAATGAAATCTATGTCATCAGGCCCTTAGCAGCACAATGAGTGGATTCAGGTATGATGATTCTAACTGAAATAAGTCACACAGAAAAAGAAACATCATAAGATATCAGTAATACACGGAATGTAAACTTGGCTACACAGGAACTGAATTACAGAACAGAACAGGGTCTCAAATTTAGAAAACCAACTTATGCTTGCTTAAGGGGAAAGGTGAGTTGGGGTGCTGCATAAAACCAGAGATTGAAACGAGCACAGATAAAGTTCCTTAAGCCAAATATGGAATAGACAAGAGCTACTCCTTGCTCAACGAAATGGACTCAACACCGCATATTAAACGCCTAAGAATGTACCTGACTAGTAAGTATCTTAAAACCTATGGATTGCTATGTCTCCGAAAGAGAATCAAGCATGTGTACAGGGGCATAAACGCAGCAGTGATAGGATTGGAGAGGTTCGGTGAGCAAATGAAGACCCTTTGAAGTCATATTGCATGGTACCCATTCCACGGGTTTCAACTACCCAGGTTTAAGGTATTCTTTTTTCAGCTAAAACATGCATGTGGAACCCAGAGTATGATCAACCATGTGAACGGGAGACGTGTTCAAATATGTCTCAGTTTCCCTCCCCTGGTACTCGGGTGCAACATTCCAGACGCTTTACTAACACTCTCCCCACTTGGAGAGTCAGTGCCTTTAACCTCCTGTTTGGCCCAGTTTGCAATTTCTGCGGAAGATGAACAGGAATAGCGAGAACCAATGAGAGACTAGCAGGAGGTGTCTGGACGGGCAAATTTAACTCTCATTTCCCACCAGGAAGAGGAAATAACCAAAGGCTCAGCGTGCCGTGCCGGAACCAGATTAGGGACTGAAGCCATCCTGCGGTGTTGCGGCCAGCTCAAAAGAAAGCGAGTTGAAGAAAGGAGCTCAGGGGCACTGTAATTCACAAACCTGCAGAGTTATAAATGACAGATATCGTCCAAAAATATACTGAAGTAAGGCTGCCAAGAGGACTCGAAAGCGGGGCAGAATTGCAGGAAACCGATTTCAGGAGGTAGACTGGAATTGCATTGAAAGCATAGGAAAAGAGGCAGAACGTCCACAATGATGCACTTGGCCAAAAAGGGCGTATGCGTTTTTTCCTGAATATATTCAGGAAAAAACGCATACGCCCTTTTTGGCCAACCAAGCAAGCTTGCAAAGGAAATCTGCACTACAATGAAGTCTCACTTCCCCCCGGTCAAAAGGGCCATCTGAAAAAAGTGTAAAATCCAGAAAGGCAGGACAGGCCATGGAGAACTGGGAGCCTTGTTATGCTGATGGGCGGGATGTAAATTGCCAACAGACACTCGGGAGAAGTGTATGGTGTTTCCTGAAACATCTAAAAAACAAAGCAACAGAGCCTAGGGCACTTCCACTTATGGTCCTATAGCTTAGGGAAATTAAAATCAAAAAGACACAGCCACCCCAAAGTTTGGGACGCCTCTGTTTACAAGAACCTCGTTTACAGTACAAGTTCAACATCGCAGAAAGTGAAAAATGGATAAAGAAGGTGTGGTATTTACTTACAAAGCAATATCACTCAGCAATGAAATCTATGTCATCAGGACCTTAGCAGCACAATGAGTGGATTCAGGTATGATGATTCTAACTGAAATAAGTCACACAGAAAAAGAAACATCATAAGATATCAGTAATACACGGAATGTAAACTTGGCTACACAGGAACTGAATTACAGAACAGAACAGGGTCTCAAATTTAGAAAACCAACTTATGCTTGCTTAAGGGGAAAGGTGAGTTGGGTTGCTGCATAAAACCAGAGATTGAAACGAGCACAGATAAAGTTCCTTAAGCCAAATATGGAATAGACAAGAGCTACTCCTTGCTCAACGAAATGGACTCAACACCGCATATTAAACGCCTAAGAATGTACCTGACTAGTAAGTATCTTAAAACCTATGGATTGCTATGTCTCCGAAAGAGAATCAAGCATGTGTACAGGGGCATAAACACAGCAGTGATAGGATTGGAGAGGTTCGGTGAGCAAATGAAGACCCTTTGAAGTCATATTGCATGGTACCCATTCCACGGGTTTCAACTACCCAGGTTTAAGGTATTCTTCCTTCAGCTAAAACATGCATGTGGAACCTAGAGTATGATCAACCATGTGATCGGGAGACGTGTTCAAATATGTCTCAGTTTTCGTACCCTGGTACTCGGGTGCAACATTCCAGACGCTTTACTAACACTCTCCCGACTTGGAGAGTCCGTCCCTTTAAACTCCTGTTTGGCCCAGTTTGCAATTTCTGCGGAAGATGAACAGGAATAGCGAGAACCAATGAGAGACTAGCTGGAGGTGTCTGGACGGGCAAATTTAACTCTCATTTCCCACCAGGAAGAGGAATTAACCAAAGGCTCAGCGTGCCGTGCCGGAACCAGATTAGGGCCTGAAGCCATCCTGCGGTGTTGCGGCCAGGTCACAAGAAAGCGAGTTGAAGAAAGGAGCTCAGGGGCACTGTAATTCACAAACCTGCAGAGTTATAAATGACAGCTATCGTCCAAAAATATACTGAAGTAAGGCTGCCAAGAGGACTTGAAAGCGGGGCAGAATTGCAGGAAACCGATTTCAGGAGGTAGACTGGAATTGCATTGAAAGCATAGGAAAAGAGGCAGAACGTCCACAATGATGCACTTGGCCAAAAAGGGCGTATGCGTTTTTTCCTGAATATATTCAGGAAAAAACGCATACGCCCTTTTTGGCCAACCAAGCAAGCTTGCAAAGGAAATCTGCACTACAATGAAGTCTCACTTCCCCCCGGTCAAAAGGGCCATCTGAAAAAAGTGTAAAATCCAGAAAGGCAGGACAGGCCATGGAGAACTGGGAGCCTTGTTATGCTGATGGGTGGGATGTAAATTGCCAACAGACACTCGGGAGAAGTGTATGGTGTTTCCTGAAACATCTAAAAAACAAAGCAACAGAGCCTAGGGCACTTCCACTTATGGTCCTATAGCTTAGGGAAATTAAAATCAAAAAGACACAGCCACCCCAATGTTTGGGACGCCTCTGTTTACAAGAACCTCGTTTACAGTACAAGTTCAACATCGCAGAAAGTGAAAAATGGATAAAGACGTTGTGGTATTTACTTACAAAGCAATATCACTCAGCAATGAAATCTATGTCATCAGGCCCTTAGCAGCACAATGAGTGGATTCAGGTATGATGATTCTAACTGAAATAAGTCACACAGAAAAAGAAACATCATAAGATATCACTAATACATGGAATGTAAACTTGGCTACACAGGAACTGAATTACAGAACAGAACAGGGTCTCAAATTTAGAAAACCAACTTATGCTTGCTTAAGGGTAAAGGTGAGTTGGGGTGCTGCATAAAACCAGAGATTGAAACGAGCACAGATAAAGTTCCTTAAGCCAAATATGGAATAGACAAGAGCTACTCCTTGCTCAACGAAATGGACTCAACACCGCATATTAAACGCCTAAGAATGTACTTGACTAGTAAGTATCTTAAAACCTATGGATTGCTATGTCTCCGAAAGAGAATCAAGCATGTGTACAGGGGCATAAATGCAGCAGTGATAGGATTGGAGAGGTTCGGTGAGCAAATGAAGACCCTTTGAAGTCATATTGCATGGTACCCATTCCACGGGTTTCAACTACCCAGGTTTAAGGTATTCTTCCTTCAGCTAAAACATGCATGTGGAACCTAGAGTATGATCAACCATGTGATCGGGAGACGTGTTCAAATATGTCTCAGTTTTCCTCCCCTGGTACTCGGGTGCAACATTCCAGACGCTTTACTAACACTCTCCCCACTTGGAGAGTCAGCGCCTTTAACCTCCTGTTTGGCCCAGTTTGCAATTTGTGCGGAAGATGAACAGGAATAGCGAGAACCAATGAGAGACTAGCTGGAGGTGTCTGGACGGGCAAATTTAACTCTCATTTCCCACCAGGAAGAGGAAATAACCAAAGGCTCAGCATGCCATGCCGGAACCAGATTAGGGCCTGAAGCCATCCTGCGGTGTTGCGGCCAGGTCACAAGAAAGCGAGTTGAAGAAAGGAGCTCAGGGGCACTTTAATTCACAAACCTGCAGAGTTATAAATGACAGCTATCGTCCAAAAATATACTGAAGTAAGGCTGCCAAGAGGACTCGAAAGCGGGGCAGAATTACAGGAAACCGATTTCAGGAGGTAGACTGGAATTGCATTGAAAGCATAGGAAAAGAGGTAGAACGTCCACAATGATGCACTTGGCCAAAAAGGGCGTATGCGTTTTTTCCTGAATATATTCAGGAAAAAACGCATACGCCCTTTTTGGCCAACCAAGCAAGCTTGCAAAGGAAATCTGCACTACAATGAAGTCTCACTTCCCCCCGGTCAAAAGGGCCATCTGAAAAAAGTGTAAAATCCAGAAAGGCAGGACAGGCCATGGAGAACTGAGAGCCTTTTTATGCTGATGGGCGGGATGTAAATTGTCAACAGACACTCGGGAGAAGTGTATGGTGTTTCCTGAAACATCTAAAAAACAAAGCAACAGAGCCTAGGGCACTTCCACTTATGGTCCTATAGCTTAGGGAAATTAAAATCAAAAAGACACAGCCACCCCAAAGTTTGGGACGCCTCTGTTTACAAGAACCTCGTTTACCGTACAAGTTCAATATCACAGAAAGTGAAAAATCGATAAAGAACTTGTGGTACTTACGTACAATGCAGTATCACTCAGCAATGAAATCTATGTCATCAGGCCCGTAGCAGCATAATGAGTGGATTCAGGTACGATGATTCTCACTGAAATAAGTCACACAGAAAAAGAAACATCATAAGATATCACTAATACACGGAATGTAAACTTGGCTACACAGGAACTGAATTCCAAAACAGAACAGGGTCTCAAATTTAGAAAACCAACTTATGCTTGCTTAAGGGGAAAGGTGAGTTGGGGTGCTGCATAAAACCAGAGATTGAAATGAGCACAGATAAAGTTCCTTAAGCCAAATATGGACTAGACAAGAGCTACTCCTTGCTCAACGAAATGGACTCAACACCCCATATTAAACGCCTAAGAATGTACCTGACTAGTAAGTATCTTAAAACCTATGGATTGCTATGTCTCCAAAAGAGAATCAAGCATGTGTACAGGGGCATAAACGCAGCAGTGATAGGATTGGAGAGGTTCGGTGAGCAAATGAAGACCCTTTGAAGTCATATTGCATGGTACCCATTCCACGGGTTTCAACTACCCAGGTTTAAGGTATTCTTCCTTCAGCTAAAACATGCATGTGGAACCTAGAGTATGATCAACCATGTGATCGGGAGACGTGTTCAAATATGTCTCAGTTTTCGTACCCTGGTACTCGGGTGCATCATTCCAGACGCTTTACTAACACTCTCCCGACTTGGAGAGTCAGTCCCTTTAACCTCCTGTTTGGCCCAGTTTGCAATTTCTGCGGAAGATGAACAGGAATAGCGAGAACCAATGAGAGACTAGCTGGAGGTGTCTGGACGGGCAAATTTAACTCTCATTTCCCACCAGGAAGAGGAATTAACCAAAGGCTCAGCGTGCCGTGCCGGAACCAGATTAGGGCCTGAAGCCATCCTGCGGTGTTGCGGCCAGGTCACAAGAAAGCGAGTTGAAGAAAGGAGCTCAGGGGCACTGTAATTCACAAACCTGCAGAGTTATAAATGACAGCTATCGTCCAAAAATATACTGAAGTAAGGCTGCCAAGAGGACTTGAAAGCGGGGCAGAATTGCAGGAAACCGATTTCAGGAGGTAGACTGGAATTGCATTGAAAGCATAGGAAAAGAGGCAGAACGTCCACAATGATGCACTTGGCCAAAAAGGGCGTATGCGTTTTTTCCTGAATATATTCAGGAAAAAACGCATACGCCCTTTTTGGCCAACCAAGCAAGCTTGCAAAGGAAATCTGCACTACAATGAAGTCTCACTTCCCCCCGGTCAAAAGGGCCATCTGAAAAAAGTGTAAAATCCAGAAAGGCAGGACAGGCCATGGAGAACTGGGAGCCTTGTTATGCTGATGGGCGGGATGTAAATTGCCAACAGACACTCGGGAGAAGTGTATGGTGTTTCCTGAAACATCTAAAAAACAAAGCAACAGAGCCTAGGGCACTTCCACTTATGGTCCTATAGCTTAGGGAAATTAAAATCAAAAAGACACAGCCACCCCAAAGTTTGGGACGCCTCTGTTTACAAGAACCTCGTTTACAGTACAAGTTCAACATCGCAGAAAGTGAAAAATGGATAAAGAAGTTGTGGTATTTACTTACAAAGCAATATCACTCAGCAATGAAATCTATGTCATCAGGCCCTTAGCAGCACAATGAGTGGATTCAGGTATGATGATTCTAACTGAAATAAGTCACACAGAAAAAGAAACATCATAAGATATCAGTAATACACGGAATGTAAACTTGGCTACACAGGAACTGAATTCCAAAACAGAACAGGGTCTCAAATTTAGAAAACCAACTTATGCTTGCTTAAGGGGAAAGGTGAGTTGGGGTGCTGCATAAAACCAGAGATTGAAATGAGCACAGATAAAGTTCCTTAAGCCAAATATGGACTAGACAAGAGCTACTCCTTGCTCAACGAAATGGACTCAACACCCCATATTAAACGCCTAAGAATGTACCTGACTAGTAAGTATCTTAAAACCTATGGATTGCTATGTCTCCAAAAGAGAATCAAGCGTGTGTACAGGGGCATAAACGCAGCAGTGATAGGATTGGAGAGGTTCGGTGAGCAAATGAAGACCCTTTGAAGTCATATTGCATGGTACCCATTCCACGGGTTTCAACTACCCAGGTTTAAGGTATTCTTTTTTCAGCTAAAACATGCATGTGGAACCCAGAGTATGATCAACCGTGTGAACGGGAGACGTGTTCAAATATGTCTCAGTTTTCCTCCCCTGGTACTCGGGTGCAACATTCCAGACGCTTTACTAACACTCTCCCCACTTGGAGAGTCAGCGCCTTTAACCTCCAGTTTGGCCCAGTTTGCAATTTGTGCGGAAGATGAACAGGAATAGCGAGAACCAATGAGAGACTAGCTGGAGGTGTCTGGACGGGCAAATTTAACTCTCATTTCCCACCAGAAAGAGGAATTAACCAAAGGCTCAGCGTGCCGTGCCGGAACCAGATTAGGGACTGAAGCCATCTTGCGGTGTTGCGGCCAGCTCAAAAGAAAGCGAGTTGAAGAAAGGAGCTCAGGGGCACTGTAATTCACAAACCTGCAGAGTTATAAATGACAGCTATCGTCCAAAAATATACTGAAGTAAGGCTGCCAAGAGGACTTGAAAGCGGGGCAGAATTGCAGGAAACCGATTTCAGGAGGTAGACTGGAATTGCATTGAAAGCATAGGAAAAGAGGCAGAACGTCCACAATGATGCACTTGGCCAAAAAGGGCGTATGCGTTTTTTCCTGAATATATTCAGGAAAAAACGCATACGGACTTTTTGACCAACCAAGCAAGCTTGCAAAGGAAATCTGCACTACAATGAAGTCTCACTTCCCCCCAGTCAAAAGGGCCATCTGAAAAAAGTGTAAAATCCAGAAAGGCAGGACAGGCCATGGAGAACTGGGAGCCTTCTAATGCTGATGGGCGGGATGTAAATTGCCAACAGACACTCGGGAGAAGTGTATGGTGTTTCCTGAAACATCTAAAAAACAAAGCAACAGAGCCTAGGGCACTTCCACTTATGGTCCTATAGCTTAGGGAAATTAAAATCAAAAAGACACAGCCACCCCAAAGTTTGGGACACCTCTGTTTACAAGAACCTCGTTTACCGTACAAGTTCAATATCACAGAAAGTGAAAAATGGATAAAAAATTTGTGGTACTTACGTACAATGCAGTATCACTCAGCAATGAAATTTATGTCATCAGGCCCGTAGCAGCATAATGAGTGGATTCAGGTACGATGATTCTAACTGAAATAAGTCACACAGAAAAAGAAACATCATAAGATATCAGTAATACACGGAATGTAAACTTGGCTACACAGGAACTGAATTCCAAAACAGAACAGGGTCTCAAATTTAGAAAACCAACTTATGCTTGCTTAAGGGGAAAGGTGAGTTGGGGTGCTGCATAAAACCAGAGATTGAAATGAGCACAGATAAAGTTCCTTAAGCCAAATATGGACTAGACAAGAGCTACTCCTTGCTCAACGAAATGGACTCAACACCCCATATTAAACGCCTAAGAATGTACCTGACTAGTAAGTATCTTAAAACCTATGGATTGCTATGTCTCCAAAAGAGAATCAAGCATGTGTACAGGGGCATAAACGCAGCAGTGATAGGATTGGAGAGGTTCGGTGAGCAAATGAAGACCGTTTGAAGTCATATTGCATGGTACCCATTCCACGGGTTTCAACTACCCAGGTTTAAGGTATTCTTCCTTCAGCTAAAACATGCATGTGGAACCTAGAGTATGATCAACCATGTGATCGGGAGACGTGTTCAAATATGTCTCAGTTTTCGTACCCTGGTACTCGGGTGCAACATTCCAGACGCTTTACTAACACTCTCCCGACTTGGAGAGTCAGTCCCTTTAACCTCCTGTTTGGCCCAGTTTGCAATTTCTGCGGAAGATGAACAGGAATAGCGAGAACCAATGAGAGACTAGCTGGAGGTGTCTGGACGGGCAAATTTAACTCTCATTTCCCACCAGGAAGAGGAATTAACCAAAGGCTCAGCGTGCCGTGCCGGAACCAGATTAGGGCCTGAAGCCATCCTGCGCTGTTGCGGCCAGGTCACAAGAAAGCGAGTTGAAGAAAGGAGCTCAGGGGCACTGTAATTCACAAACCTGCAGAGTTATAAATGACAGCTATCGTCCAAAAATATACTGAAGTAAGGCTGCCAAGAGGACTTGAAAGCGGGGCAGAATTGCAGGAAACCGATTTCAGGAGGTAGACTGGAATTGCATTGAAAGCATAGGAAAAGAGGCAGAACGTCCACAATGATGCACTTGGCCAAAAAGGGCGTATGCGTTTTTTCCTGAATATATTCAGGAAAAAACGCATACGCCCTTTTTGGCCAACCAAGCAAGCTTGCAAAGGAAATCTGCACTACAATGAAGTCTCACTTCCCCCCGGTCAAAAGGGCCATCTGAAAAAAGTGTAAAATCCAGAAAGGCAGGACAGGCCATGGAGAACTGGGAGCCTTGTTATGCTGATGGGCGGGATGTAAATTGCCAACAGACACTCGGGAGAAGTGTATGGTGTTTCCTGAAACATCTAAAAAACAAAGCAACAGAGCCTAGGGCACTTCCACTTATGGTCCTATAGCTTAGGGAAATTAAAATCAAAAAGACACAGCCACCCCAAAGTTTGGGACGCCTCTGTTTACAAGAACCTCGTTTACAGTACAAGTTCAACATCGCAGAAAGTGAAAAATGGATAAAGAAGTTGTGGTATTTACTTACAAAGCAATATCACTCAGCAATGAAATCTATGTCATCAGGCCCTTAGCAGCACAATGAGTGGATTCAGGTATGATGATTCTAACTGAAATAAGTCACACAGAAAAAGAAACATCATAAGATATCAGTAATACACGGAATGTAAACTTGGCTACACAGGAACTGAATTCCAAAACAGAACAGGGTCTCAAATTTAGAAAACCAACTTATGCTTGCTTAAGGGGAAAGGTGAGTTGGGGTGCTGCATAAAACCAGAGATTGAAATGAGCACAGATAAAGTTCCTTAAGCCAAATATGGACTAGACAAGAGCTACTCCTTGCTCAACGAAATGGACTCAACACCCCATATTAAACGCCTAAGAATGTACCTGACTAGTAAGTATCTTAAAACCTATGGATTGCTATGTCTCCAAAAGAGAATCAAGCGTGTGTACAGGGGCATAAACGCAGCAGTGATAGGATTGGAGAGGTTCGGTGAGCAAATGAAGACCCTTTGAAGTCATATTGCATGGTACCCATTCCACGGGTTTCAACTACCCAGGTTTAAGGTATTCTTCCTTCAGCTAAAACATGCATGTGGAACCCAGAGTATGATCAACCGTGTGAACGGGATTCGTGTTCAAATATGTCTCAGTTTTCCTCCCCTGGTACTCGGGTGCAACATTCCAGACGCTTTACTAACACTCTCCCCACTTGGAGAGTCAGCGCCTTTAACCTCCAGTTTGGCCCAGTTTGCAATTTGTGCGGAAGATGAACAGGAATAGCGAGAACCAATGAGAGACTAGCTGGAGGTGTCTGGACGGGCAAATTTAACTCTCATTTCCCACCAGAAAGAGGAATTAACCAAAGGCTCAGCGTGCCGTGCCGGAACCAGATTAGGGACTGAAGCCATCTTGCGGTGTTGCGGCCAGCTCAAAAGAAAGCGAGTTGAAGAAAGGAGCTCAGGGGCACTGTAATTCACAAACCTGCAGAGTTATAAATGACAGCTATCGTCCAAAAATATACTGAAGTAAGGCTGCCAAGAGGACTTGAAAGCGGGGCAGAATTGCAGGAAACCGATTTCAGGAGGTAGACTGGAATTGCATTGAAAGCATAGGAAAAGAGGCAGAACGTCCACAATGATGCACTTGGCCAAAAAGGGCGTATGCGTTTTTTCCTGAATATATTCTGGAAAAAACGCATACGGACTTTTTGACCAGCCAAGCAAGCTTGCAAAGGAAATCTGCACTACAATGAAGTCTCCCTTCCCCCCAGTCAAAAGGGCCATCTGAAAAAAGTGTAAAATCCAGAAAGGCAGGACAGGCCATGGAGAACTGGGAGCCTTCTAATGCTGATGGGCGGGATGTAAATTGCCAACAGACACTCGGGAGAAGTGTATGGTGTTTCCTGAAACATCTAAAAAACAAAGCAACAGAGCCTAGGGCACTTCCACTTATGGTCCTATAGCTTAGGGAAATTAAAATCAAAAAGACACAGCCACCCCAAAGTTTGGGACACCTCTGTTTACAAGAACCTCGTTTACCGTACAAGTTCAATATCACAGAAAGTGAAAAATGGATAAAAAATTTGTGGTACTTACGTACAATGCAGTATCACTCAGCAATGAAATTTATGTCATCAGGCCCGTAGCAGCATAATGAGTGGATTCAGGTACGATGATTCTCACTGAAATAAGTCACACAGAAAAAGAAACATCATAAGATATCAGTAATACACGGAATGTAAACTTGGCTACACAGGAACTGAATTCCAAAACAGAACAGGGTCTCAAATTTAGAAAACCAACTTATGCTTGCTTAAGGGGAAAGGTGAGTTGGGGTGCTGCATAAAACCAGAGATTGAAATGAGCACAGATAAAGTTCCTTAAGCCAAATATGGAATAGACAAGAGCTACTCCTTGCTCAACGAAATGGACTCAACACCCCATATTAAACGCCTAAGAATGTACCTGACTAGTAAGTATCTTAAAACCTATGGATTGCTATGTCTCCAAAAGAGAATCAAGCGTGTGTACAGGGGCATAAACGCAGCAGTGATAGGATTGGAGAGGTTCGGTGAGCAAATGAAGACCCTTTGAAGTCATATTGCATGGTACCCATTCCACGGGTCTCAACTCTCCAGGTTTAAGGTATTCTTCCTTCAGCTAAAACATGCATGTGGAACCCAGAGTATGATCAACCATGTGAACGGGAGACGTGTTCAAATATGTCTCAGTTTTCCTCCCCTGGTACTCGGGTGCAACATTCCAGACGCTTTACTAACACTCTCCCCACTTGGGGAGTCAGCGCCTTTAACTTCCTGTTTGGCCCAGTTTGCAATTTCCGTGGAAGATGAACAGGAATAGGGAGAACCAATGAGAGACTAGCTGGAGGTGTCTGGACGGGCAAATTTAACTCTCATTTCCCACCAGGAAGAGGAAATAACCAAAGGCTCAGCGTGCCGTGCCGGAACCAGATTAGGGCCTGAAGCCATCCTGCGGTGTTGCGGCCAGCTCAAAAGAAAGCGAGTTGAAGAAAGGAGCTCAGGGGCACTGTAATTCACAAACCTGCAGAGTTATAAATGACAGCTATCGTCCAAAAATATACTGAAGTAAGGCTGCCAAGAGGACTTGAAAGCGGGGCAGAATTGCAGGAAACCGATTTCAGGAGGTAGACTGGAATTGCATTGAAAGCATAGGAAAAGAGGCAGAACGTCCACAATGATGCACTTGGCCAAAAAGGGCGTATGCGTTTTTTCCTGAATATATTCAGGAAAAAACGCATACGCCCTTTTTGGCCAACCAAGCAAGCTTGCAAAGGAAATCTGCACTACAATGAAGTCTCACTTCCCCCCGGTCAAAAGGGCCATCTGAAAAAAGTGTAAAATCCAGAAAGGCAGGACAGGCCATGGAGAACTGGGAGCCTTGTTATGCTGATGGGCGGGATGTAAATTGCCAACAGACACTCGGGAGAAGTGTATGGTGTTTCCTGAAACATCTAAAAAACAAAGCAACAGAGCCTAGGGCACTTCCACTTATGGTCCTATAGCTTAGGGAAATTAAAATCAAAAAGACACAGCCACCCCAAAGTTTGGGACGCCTCTGTTTACAAGAACCTCGTTTACAGTACAAGTTCAACATCGCAGAAAGTGAAAAATGGATAAAGAAGTTGTGGTATTTACTTACAAAGCAATATCACTCAGCAATGAAATCTATGTCATCAGGCCCTTAGCAGCACAATGAGTGGATTCAGGTATGATGATTCTAACTGAAATAAGTCACACAGAAAAAGAAACATCATAAGATATCAGTAATACACGGAATGTAAACTTGGCTACACAGGAACTGAATTACAGAACAGAACAGGGTCTCAAATTTAGAAAACCAACTTATGCTTGCTTAAGGGGAAAGGTGAGTTGGGGTGCTGCATAAAACCAGAGATTGAAACGAGCACAGATAAAGTTCCTTAAGCCAAATATGGAATAGACAAGAGCTACTCCTTGCTCAACGAAATGGACTCAACACCGCATATTAAACGCCTAAGAATGTACCTGACTAGTAAGTATCTTAAAACCTATGGATTGCTATGTCTCCGAAAGAGAATCAAGCATGTGTACAGGGGCATAAACGCAGCAGTGATAGGATTGGAGAGGTTCGGTGAGCAAATGAAGACCCTTTGAAGTCATATTGCATGGTACCCATTCCACGGGTTTCAACTACCCAGGTTTAAGGTATTCTTTTTTCAGCTAAAACATGCATGTGGAACCCAGAGTATGATCAACCATGTGAACGGGAGACGTGTTCAAATATGTCTCAGTTTCCCTCCCCTGGTACTCGGGTGCAACATTCCAGACGCTTTACTAACACTCTCCCCACTTGGAGAGTCAGTGCCTTTAACCTCCTGTTTGGCCCAGTTTGCAATTTCTGCGGAAGATGAACAGGAATAGCGAGAACCAATGAGAGACTAGCAGGAGGTGTCTGGACGGGCAAATTTAACTCTCATTTCCCACCAGGAAGAGGAAATAACCAAAGGCTCAGCGTGCCGTGCCGGAACCAGATTAGGGACTGAAGCCATCCTGCGGTGTTGCGGCCAGCTCAAAAGAAAGCGAGTTGAAGAAAGGAGCTCAGGGGCACTGTAATTCACAAACCTGCAGAGTTATAAATGACAGATATCGTCCAAAAATATACTGAAGTAAGGCTGCCAAGAGGACTCGAAAGCGGGGCAGAATTGCAGGAAACCGATTTCAGGAGGTAGACTGGAATTGCATTGAAAGCATAGGAAAAGAGGCAGAACGTCCACAATGATGCACTTGGCCAAAAAGGGCGTATGCGTTTTTTCCTGAATATATTCAGGAAAAAACGCATACGCCCTTTTTGGCCAACCAAGCAAGCTTGCAAAGGAAATCTGCACTACAATGAAGTCTCACTTCCCCCCGGTCAAAAGGGCCATCTGAAAAAAGTGTAAAATCCAGAAAGGCAGGACAGGCCATGGAGAACTGGGAGCCTTGTTATGCTGATGGGCGGGATGTAAATTGCCAACAGACACTCGGGAGAAGTGTATGGTGTTTCCTGAAACATCTAAAAAACAAAGCAACAGAGCCTAGGGCACTTCCACTTATGGTCCTATAGCTTAGGGAAATTAAAATCAAAAAGACACAGCCACCCCAAAGTTTGGGACGCCTCTGTTTACAAGAACCTCGTTTACAGTACAAGTTCAACATCGCAGAAAGTGAAAAATGGATAAAGAAGGTGTGGTATTTACTTACAAAGCAATATCACTCAGCAATGAAATCTATGTCATCAGGCCCTTAGCAGCACAATGAGTGGATTCAGGTATGATGATTCTAACTGAAATAAGTCACACAGAAAAAGAAACATCATAAGATATCAGTAATACACGGAATGTAAACTTGGCTACACAGGAACTGAATTACAGAACAGAACAGGGTCTCAAATTTAGAAAACCAACTTATGCTTGCTTAAGGGGAAAGGTGAGTTGGGGTGCTGCATAAAACCAGAGATTGAAACGAGCACAGATAAAGTTCCTTAAGCCAAATATGGAATAGACAAGAGCTACTCCTTGCTCAACGAAATGGACTCAACACCGCATATTAAACGCCTAAGAATGTACCTGACTAGTAAGTATCTTAAAACCTATGGATTGCTATGTCTCCGAAAGAGAATCAAGCATGTGTACAGGGGCATAAACGCAGCAGTGATAGGATTGGAGAGGTTCGGTGAGCAAATGAAGACCCTTTGAAGTCATATTGCATGGTACCCATTCCACGGGTTTCAACTACCCAGGTTTAAGGTATTCTTCCTTCAGCTAAAACATGCATGTGGAACCTAGAGTATGATCAACCATGTGATCGGGAGACGTGTTCAAATATGTCTCAGTTTTCGTACCCTGGTACTCGGGTGCAACATTCCAGACGCTTTACTAACACTCTCCCGACTTGGAGAGTCCGTCCCTTTAAACTCCTGTTTGGCCCAGTTTGCAATTTCTGCGGAAGATGAACAGGAATAGCGAGAACCAATGAGAGACTAGCTGGAGGTGTCTGGACGGGCAAATTTAACTCTCATTTCCCACCAGGAAGAGGAATTAACCAAAGGCTCAGCGTGCCGTGCCGGAACCAGATTAGGGCCTGAAGCCATCCTGCGGTGTTGCGGCCAGGTCACAAGAAAGCGAGTTGAAGAAAGGAGCTCAGGGGCACTGTAAATCACAAACCTGCAGAGTTATAAATGACAGCTATCGTCCAAAAATATACTGAAGTAAGGCTGCCAAGAGGACTTGAAAGCGGGGCAGAATTGCAGGAAACCGATTTCAGGAGGTAGACTGGAATTGCATTGAAAGCATAGGAAAAGAGGCAGAACGTCCACAATGATGCACTTGGCCAAAAAGGGCGTATGCGTTTTTTCCTGAATATATTCAGGAAAAAACGCATACGCCCTTTTTGGCCAACCAAGCAAGCTTGCAAAGGAAATCTGCACTACAATGAAGTCTCACTTCCCCCCGGTCAAAAGGGCCATCTGAAAAAAGTGTAAAATCCAGAAAGGCAGGACAGGCCATGGAGAACTGGGAGCCTTGTTATGCTGATGGGCGGGATGTAAATTGCCAACAGACACTCGGGAGAAGTGTATGGTGTTTCCTGAAACATCTAAAAAACAAAGCAACAGAGCCTAGGGCACTTCCACTTATGGTCCTATAGCTTAGGGAAATTAAAATCAAAAAGACACAGCCACCCCAATGTTTGGGACGCCTCTGTTTACAAGAACCTCGTTTACAGTACAAGTTCAACATCGCAGAAAGTGAAAAATGGATAAAGACGTTGTGGTATTTACTTACAAAGCAATATCACTCAGCAATGAAATCTATGTCATCAGGCCCTTAGCAGCACAATGAGTGGATTCAGGTATGATGATTCTAACTGAAATAAGTCACACAGAAAAAGAAACATCATAAGATATCACTAATACATGGAATGTAAACTTGGCTACACAGGAACTGAATTACAGAACAGAACAGGGTCTCAAATTTAGAAAACCAACTTATGCTTGCTTAAGGGTAAAGGTGAGTTGGGGTGCTGCATAAAACCAGAGATTGAAACGAGCACAGATAAAGTTCCTTAAGCCAAATATGGAATAGACAAGAGCTACTCCTTGCTCAACGAAATGGACTCAACACCGCATATTAAACGCCTAAGAATGTACTTGACTAGTAAGTATCTTAAAACCTATGGATTGCTATGTCTCCAAAAGAGAATCAAGCATGTGTACAGGGGCATAAACGCAGCAGTGATAGGATTGGAGAGGTTCGGTGAGCAAATGAAGACCGTTTGAAGTCATATTGCATGGTACCCATTCCACGGGTTTCAACTACCCAGGTTTAAGGTATTCTTCCTTCAGCTAAAACATGCATGTGGAACCTAGAGTATGATCAACCATGTGATCGGGAGACGTGTTCAAATATGTCTCAGTTTTCGTACCCTGGTACTCGGGTGCAACATTCCAGACGCTTTACTAACACTCTCCCGACTTGGAGAGTCAGTCCCTTTAACCTCCTGTTTGGCCCAGTTTGCAATTTCTGCGGAAGATGAACAGGAATAGCGAGAACCAATGAGAGACTAGCTGGAGGTGTCTGGACGGGCAAATTTAACTCTCATTTCCCACCAGGAAGAGGAATTAACCAAAGGCTCAGCGTGCCGTGCCGGAACCAGATTAGGGCCTGAAGCCATCCTGCGGTGTTGCGGCCAGGTCACAAGAAAGCGAGTTGAAGAAAGGAGCTCAGGGGCACTGTAGTTCACAAACCTGCAGAGTTATAAATGACAGCTATCGTCCAAAAATATACTGAAGTAAGGCTGCCAAGAGGACTTGAAAGCGGGGCAGAATTGCAGGAAACCGATTTCAGGAGGTAGACTGGAATTGCATTGAAAGCATAGGAAAAGAGACAGAACGTCCACAATGATGCACTTGGCCAAAAAGGGCGTATGCGTTTTTTCCTGAATATATTCAGGAAAAAACGCATACGCCCTTTTTGGCCAACCAAGCAAGCTTGCAAAGGAAATCTGCACTACAATGAAGTCTCACTTCCCCCCGGTCAAAAGGGCCATCTGAAAAAAGTGTAAAATCCAGAAAGGCAGGACAGGCCATGGAGAACTGGGAGCCTTGTTATGCTGATGGGCGGGATGTAAATTGCCAACAGACACTCGGGAGAAGTGTATGGTGTTTCCTGAAACATCTAAAAAACAAAGCAACAGAGCCTAGGGCACTTCCACTTATGGTCCTATAGCTTAGGGAAATTAAAATCAAAAAGACACAGCCACCCCAAAGTTTGGGACGCCTCTGTTTACAAGAACCTCGTTTACAGTACAAGTTCAACATCGCAGAAAGTGAAAAATGGATAAAGAAGTTGTGGTATTTACTTACAAAGCAATATCACTCAGCAATGAAATCTATGTCATCAGGCCCTTAGCAGCACAATGAGTGGATTCAGGTATGATGATTCTAACTGAAATAAGTCACACAGAAAAAGAAACATCATAAGATATCAGTAATACACGGAATGTAAACTTGGCTACACAGGAACTGAATTCCAAAACAGAACAGGGTCTCAAATTTAGAAAACCAACTTATGCTTGCTTAAGGGGAAAGGTGAGTTGGGGTGCTGCATAAAACCAGAGATTGAAATGAGCACAGATAAAGTTCCTTAAGCCAAATATGGACTAGACAAGAGCTACTCCTTGCTCAACGAAATGGACTCAACACCCCATATTAAACGCCTAAGAATGTACCTGACTAGTAAGTATCTTAAAACCTATGGATTGCTATGTCTCCAAAAGAGAATCAAGCGTGTGTACAGGGGCATAAACGCAGCAGTGATAGGATTGGAGAGGTTCGGTGAGCAAATGAAGACCCTTTGAAGTCATATTGCATGGTACCCATTCCACGGGTTTCAACTACCCAGGTTTAAGGTATTCTTCCTTCAGCTAAAACATGCATGTGGAACCCAGAGTATGATCAACCGTGTGAACGGGAGACGTGTTCAAATATGTCTCAGTTTTCCTCCCCTGGTACTCGGGTGCAACATTCCAGACGCTTTACTAACACTCTCCCCACTTGGAGAGTCAGCGCCTTTAACCTCCAGTTTGGCCCAGTTTGCAATTTGTGCGGAAGATGAACAGGAATAGCGAGAACCAATGAGAGACTAGCTGGAGGTGTCTGGACGGGCAAATTTAACTCTCATTTCCCACCAGAAAGAGGAATTAACCAAAGGCTCAGCGTGCCGTGCCGGAACCAGATTAGGGACTGAAGCCATCTTGCGGTGTTGCGGCCAGCTCAAAAGAAAGCGAGTTGAAGAAAGGAGCTCAGGGGCACTGTAATTCACAAACCTGCAGAGTTATAAATGACAGCTATCGTCCAAAAATATACTGAAGTAAGGCTGCCAAGAGGACTTGAAAGCGGGGCAGAATTGCAGGAAACCGATTTCAGGAGGTAGACTGGAATTGCATTGAAAGCATAGGAAAAGAGGCAGAACGTCCACAATGATGCACTTGGCCAAAAAGGGCGTATGCGTTTTTTCCTGAATATATTCAGGAAAAAACGCATACGGACTTTTTGACCAACCAAGCAAGCTTGCAAAGGAAATCTGCACTACAATGAAGTCTCACTTCCCCCCAGTCAAAAGGGCCATCTGAAAAAAGTGTAAAATCCAGAAAGGCAGGACAGGCCATGGAGAACTGGGAGCCTTCTAATGCTGATGGGCGGGATGTAAATTGCCAACAGACACTCGGGAGAAGTGTATGGTGTTTCCTGAAACATCTAAAAAACAAAGCAACAGAGCCTAGGGCACTTCCACTTATGGTCCTATAGCTTAGGGAAATTAAAATCAAAAAGACACAGCCACCCCAAAGTTTGGGACACCTCTGTTTACAAGAACCTCGTTTACCGTACAAGTTCAATATCACAGAAAGTGAAAAATGGATAAAAAATTTGTGGTACTTACGTACAATGCAGTATCACTCAGCAATGAAATTTATGTCATCAGGCCCGTAGCAGCATAATGAGTGGATTCAGGTACGATGATTCTAACTGAAATAAGTCACACAAAAAAAGAAACATCATAAGATATCAGTAATACACGGAATGTAAACTTGGCTACACAGGAACTGAATTCCAAAACAGAACAGGGTCTCAAATTTAGAAAACCAACTTATGCTTGCTTAAGGGGAAAGGTGAGTTGGGGTGCTGCATAAAACCAGAGATTGAAATGAGCACAGATAAAGTTCCTTAAGCCAAATATGGAATAGACAAGAGCTACTCCTTGCTCAACGAAATGGACTCAACACCCCATATTAAACGCCTAAGAATGTACCTGACTAGTAAGTATCTTAAAACCTATGGATTGCTATGTCTCCAAAAGAGAATCAAGCGTGTGTACAGGGGCATAAACGCAGCAGTGATAGGATTGGAGAGGTTCGGTGAGCAAATGAAGACCCTTTGAAGTCATATTGCATGGTACCCATTCCACGGGTCTCAACTCTCCAGGTTTAAGGTATTCTTCCTTCAGCTAAAACATGCATGTGGAACCCAGAGTATGATCAACCATGTGAACGGGAGACGTGTTCAAATATGTCTCAGTTTTCCTCCCCTGGTACTCGGGTGCAACATTCCAGACGCTTTACTAACACTCTCCCCACTTGGAGAGTCAGCGCCTTTAACTTCCTGTTTGGCCCAGTTTGCAATTTCCGTGGAAGATGAACAGGAATAGGGAGAACCAATGAGAGACTAGCTGGAGGTGTCTGGACGGGCAAATTTAACTCTCATTTCCCACCAGGAAGAGGAAATAACCAAAGGCTCAGCGTGCCGTGCCGGAACCAGATTAGGGCCTGAAGCCATCCTGCGGTGTTGCGGCCAGCTCAAAAGAAAGCGAGTTGAAGAAAGGAGCTCAGGGGCACTGTAATTCACAAACCTGCAGAGTTATAAATGACAGCTATCGTCCAAAAATATACTGAAGTAAGGCTGCCAAGAGGACTTGAAAGCGGGGCAGAATTGCAGGAAACCGATTTCAGGAGGTAGACTGGAATTGCATTGAAAGCATAGGAAAAGAGGCAGAACGTCCACAATGATGCACTTGGCCAAAAAGGGCGTATGCGTTTTTTCCTGAATATATTCAGGAAAAAACGCATACGCCCTTTTTGGCCAACCAAGCAAGCTTGCAAAGGAAATCTGCACTACAATGAAGTCTCACTTCCCCCCGGTCAAAAGGGCCATCTGAAAAAAGTGTAAAATCCAGAAAGGCAGGAAAGGCCATGGAGAACTGGGAACCTTGTTATGCTGATGGGCGGGATGTAAATTGCCAACAGACACTCGGGAGAAGTGTATGGTGTTTCCTGAAACATCTAAAAAACAAAGCAACAGAGCCTAGGGCACTTCCACTTATGGTCCTATAGCTTAGGGAAATTAAAATCAAAAAGACACAGCCACCCCAAAGTTTGGGACGCCTCTGTTTACAAGAACCTCGTTTACAGTACAAGTTCAACATCGCAGAAAGTGAAAAATGGATAAAGAAGTTGTGGTATTTACTTACAAAGCAATATCACTCAGCAATGAAATCTATGTCATCAGGCCCTTAGCAGCACAATGAGTGGATTCAGGTATGATGATTCTAACTGAAATAAGTCACACAGAAAAAGAAACATCATAAGATATCAGTAATACACGGAATGTAAACTTGGCTACACAGGAACTGAATTACAGAACAGAACAGGGTCTCAAATTTAGAAAACCAACTTATGCTTGCTTAAGAGGAAAGGTGAGTTGGGATGCTGCATAAAACCAGAGATTGAAACGAGCACAGATAAAGTTCCTTAAGCCAAATATGGAATAGACAAGAGCTACTCCTTGCTCAACGAAATGGACTCAACACCCCATATTAAACGCCTAAGAATGTACCTGACTAGTAAGTATCTTAAAACCTATGGATAACTATGTCTCCGAAAGAGAATCAAGCATGTGTACAGGGGCATAAATGCAGCAGTGATAGGATTGGAGAGGTTCGGTGAGCAAATGAAGACCCTTTGAAGTCATATTGCATGGTACCCATTCCACGGGTTTCAACTACCCAGGTTTAAGGTATTCTTCCTTCAGCTAAAACATGCATGTGGAACCTAGAGTATGATCAACCGTGTGAACGGGAGACGTGTTCAAATATGTCTCAGTTTTCGTACCCTGGTACTAGGGTGTAACATTCCAGACGCTTTACTAACACTCTCCCGACTTGGAGAGTCCGTCCCTTTAATCTCCTGTTTGGCCCAGTTTGCAATTTCTGCGGAAGATGAACAGGAATAGCGAGAACCAATGAGAGACTAGCTGGAGGTGTCTGGACGGGCAAATTTAACTCTCATTTCCCACCAGAAAGAGGAATTAACCAAAGGCTCAGCGTGCCGTGCCGGAACCAGATTAGGGCCTGAAGCCATCCTGCGGTGTTGCGGCCAGGTCACAAGAAAGCGAGTTGAAGAAAGGAGCTCAGGGGCACTGTAATTCACAAACCTGCAGAGTTATAAATGACAGCTATCGTCCAAAAATATACTGAAGTAAGGCTGCCAAGAGGACTTGAAAGCGGGGCAGAATTGCAGGAAACCGATTTCAGGAGGTAGACTGGAATTGCATTGAAAGCATAGGAAAAGAGGCAGAACGTCCACAATGATGCACTTGGCCAAAAAGGGCGTATGCGTTTTTTCCTGAATATATTCAGGAAAAAACGCATACGCCCTTTTTGACCAACCAAGCAAGCTTGCAAAGGAAATCTGCACTACAATGAAGTCTCACTTCCCCCCAGTCAAAAGGGCCATCTGAAAAAAGTGTAAAATCCAGAAAGGCAGGACAGGCCATGGAGAACTGGGAGCCTTGTTATGCTGATGGGCGGGATGTAAATTGCCAACAGACACACGGGAGAAGTGTATGGTGTTTCCTGAAACATCTAAAAAACAAAGCAACAGAGCCTAGGGCACTTCCACTTATGGTCCTATAGCTTAGGGAAATTAAAATCAAAAAGACACAGCCACCCCAAAGTTTGGGACGCCTCTGTTTACAAGAACCTCATTTACCGTTCAAGTTCAATATCACAGAAAGTGAAAAATGGATAAAGAACTTGTGGTACTTACGTACAATGCAGTATCACTCAGCAATGAAATCTATGTCATCAGGCCCGTAGCAGCATAATGAGTGGATTCAGGTACGATGATTCTAACTGAAATAAGTCACACAGAAAAAGAAACATCATAAGATATCAGTAATACACGGAATGTAAACTTGGCTACACAGGAACTGAATTCCAAAACAGAACAGGGTCTCAAATTTAGAAAACCAACTTATGCTTGCTTAAGGGGAAAGGTGAGTTGGGGTGCTGCATAAAACCAGAGATTGAAATGAGCACAGATAAAGTTCCTTAAGCCAAATATGGAATAGACAAGAGCTACTCCTTGCTCAACGAAATGGACTCAACACCCCATATTAAACGCCTAAGAATGTACCTGACTAGTAAGTATCTTAAAACCTATGGATTGCTATGTCTCCAAAAGAGAATCCAGCGTGTGTACAGGGGCATAAACGCAGCAGTGATAGGATTGGAGAGGTTCGGTGAGCAAATGAAGACCCTTTGAAGTCATATTGCATGGTACCCATTCCACGGGTCTCAACTCTCCAGGTTTAAGGTATTCTTCCTTCAGCTAAAACATGCATGTGGAACCCAGAGTATGATCAACCATATGATCGGGAGACGTGTTCAAATATGTCTCAGTTTTCCTCCCCTGGTACTCGGGTGCAACATTCCAGACGCTTTACTAACACTCTCCCGACTTGGAGAGTCAGTCCCTTTAACCTCCTGTTTGGCCCAGTTTGCAATTTCTGTGGAAGATGAACAAGAAAGGCGAGAACCAATGAGAGATTAGCTGGAGGTGTCTGGACGGGCAAATTTAACTCTCATTTCCCACCAGAAAGAGGAATTAACCAAAGGCTCAGCGTGCCGTGCTGGAACCAGATTAGGGCCTGAAGCCATCCTGCGGTGTTGCGGCCAGGTCACAAGAAAGCGAGTTGAAGAAAGGAGCTCAGGGGCACTGTAATTCACAAACCTGCAGAGTTATAAATGACAGCTATCGTCCAAAAATATACTGAAGTAAGGCTGCCAAGAGGACTTGAAAGCGGGGCAGAATTGCAGGAAACCGATTTCAGGAGGTAGACTGGAATTGCATTGAAAGCATAGGAAAAGAGGCAGAACGTCCACAATGATGCACTTGGCCAAAAAGGGCGTATGCGTTTTTTCCTGAATATATTCAGGAAAAAACGCATACGCCCTTTTTGGCCAACCAAGCAAGCTTGCAATGGAAATCTGCACTACAATGAAGTCTCACTTCCCCCCGGTCAAAAGGGCCATCAGAAAAAAGTGTAAAATCCAGAAAGGCAGGACAGGCCATGGAGAAGTGGGAGCCTTGTTATGCTGATGGGCGGGATGTAAATTGCCAACAGACACTCGGGAGAAGTGTATGGTGTTTCCTGAAACATCTAAAAAACAAAGCAACAGAGCCTAGGGCACTTCCACTTATGGTCCTATAGCTTAGGGAAATTAAAATCAAAAAGACACAGCCACCCCAATGTTTGGGACGCCTCTGTTTACAAGAACCTCGTTTACAGTACAAGTTCAACATCGCAGAAAGTGAAAAATGGATAAAGACGTTGTGGTATTTACTTACAAAGCAATATCACTCAGCAATGAAATCTATGTCATCAGGCCCTTAGCAGCACAATGAGTGGATTCAGGTATGATGATTCTAACTGAAATAAGTCACACAGAAAAAGAAACATCATAAGATATCACTAATACATGGAATGTAAACTTGGCTACACAGGAACTGAATTACAGAACAGAACAGGGTCTCAAATTTAGAAAACCAACTTATGCTTGCTTAAGGGGAAAGGTGAGTTGGGGTGCTGCATAAAACCAGAGATTGAAACGAGCACAGATAAAGTTCCTTAAGCCAAATATGGAATAGACAAGAGCTACTCCTTGCTCAACGAAATGGACTCAACACCGCATATTAAACGCCTAAGAATGTACTTGACTAGTAAGTATCTTAAAACCTATGGATTGCTATGTCTCCGAAAGAGAATCAAGCATGTGTACAGGGGCATAAATGCAGCAGTGATAGGATTGGAGAGGTTCGGTGAGCAAATGAAGACCCTTTGAAGTCATATTGCATGGTACCCATTCCACGGGTTTCAACTACCCAGGTTTAAGGTATTCTTCCTTCAGCTAAAACATGCATGTGGAACCTAGAGTATGATCAACCATGTGATCGGGAGACGTGTTCAAATATGTCTCAGTTTTCCTCCCCTGGTACTCGGGTGCAACATTCCAGACGCTTTACTAACACTCTCCCCACTTGGAGAGTCAGCGCCTTTAACCTCCTGTTTGGCCCAGTTTGCAATTTGTGCGGAAGATGAACAGGAATAGCGAGAACCAATGAGAGACTAGCTGGAGGTGTCTGGACGGGCAAATTTAACTCTCATTTCCCACCAGGAAGAGGAAATAACCAAAGGCTCAGCATGCCATGCCGGAACCAGATTAGGGCCTGAAGCCATCCTGCGGTGTTGCGGCCAGGTCACAAGAAAGCGAGTTGAAGAAAGGAGCTCAGGGGCACTTTAATTCACAAACCTGCAGAGTTATAAATGACAGCTATCGTCCAAAAATATACTGAAGTAAGGCTGCCAAGAGGACTCGAAAGCGGGGCAGAATTACAGGAAACCGATTTCAGGAGGTAGACTGGAATTGCATTGAAAGCATAGGAAAAGAGGCAGAACGTCCACAATGATGCACTTGGCCAAAAAGGGCGTATGCGTTTTTTCCTGAATATATTCAGGAAAAAACGCATACGCCCTTTTTGGCCAACCAAGCAAGCTTGCAAAGGAAATCTGCACTACAATGAAGTCTCACTTCCCCCCGGTCAAAAGGGCCATCTGAAAAAAGTGTAAAATCCAGAAAGGCAGGACAGGCCATGGAGAACTGGGAGCCTTGTTATGCTGATGGGCGGGATGTAAATTGCCAACAGACACTCGGGAGAAGTGTATGGTGTTTCCTGAAACATCTAAAAAACAAAGCAACAGAGCCTAGGGCCCTTCCACTTATGGTCCTATAGCTTAGGGAAATTAAAATCAAAAAGACACAGCCACCCCAAAGTTTGGGACGCCTCTGTTTACAAGAACCTCGTTTACAGTACAAGTTCAACATCGCAGAAAGTGAAAAATGGATAAAGAAGTTGTGGTATTTACTTACAAAGCAATATCACTCAGCAATGAAATCTATGTCATCAGGCCCTTAGCAGCACAATGAGTGGATTCAGGTATGATGATTCTAACTGAAATAAGTCACACAGAAAAAGAAACATCATAAGATATCAGTAATACACGGAATGTAAACTTGGCTACACAGGAACTGAATTCCAAAACAGAACAGGGTCTCAAATTTAGAAAACCAACTTATGCTTGCTTAAGGGGAAAGGTGAGTTGGGGTGCTGCATAAAACCAGAGATTGAAATGAGCACAGATAAAGTTCCTTAAGCCAAATATGGACTAGACAAGAGCTACTCCTTGCTCAACGAAATGGACTCAACACCCCATATTAAACGCCTAAGAATGTACCTGACTAGTAAGTATCTTAAAACCTATGGATTGCTATGTCTCCAAAAGAGAATCAAGCGTGTGTACAGGGGCATAAACGCAGCAGTGATAGGATTGGAGAGGTTCGGTGAGCAAATGAAGACCCTTTGAAGTCATATTGCATGGTACCCATTCCACGGGTTTCAACTACCCAGGTTTAAGGTATTCTTCCTTCAGCTAAAACATGCATGTGGAACCCAGAGTATGATCAACCGTGTGAACGGGAGACGTGTTCAAATATGTCTCAGTTTTCCTCCCCTGGTACTCGGGTGCAACATTCCAGACGCTTTACTAACACTCTCCCCACTTGGAGAGTCAGCGCCTTTAACCTCCAGTTTGGCCCAGTTTGCAATTTGTGCGGAAGATGAACAGGAATAGCGAGAACCAATGAGAGACTAGCTGGAGGTGTCTGGACGGGCAAATTTAACTCTCATTTCCCACCAGAAAGAGGAATTAACCAAAGGCTCAGCGTGCCGTGCCGGAACCAGATTAGGGACTGAAGCCATCTTGCGGTGTTGCGGCCAGCTCAAAAGAAAGCGAGTTGAAGAAAGGAGCTCAGGGGCACTGTAATTCACAAACCTGCAGAGTTATAAATGACAGCTATCGTCCAAAAATATACTGAAGTAAGGCTGCCAAGAGGACTTGAAAGCGGGGCAGAATTGCAGGAAACCGATTTCAGGAGGTAGACTGGAATTGCATTGAAAGCATAGGAAAAGAGGCAGAACGTCCACAATGATGCACTTGGCCAAAAAGGGCGTATGCGTTTTTTCCTGAATATATTCAGGAAAAAACGCATACGGACTTTTTG
The DNA here is from genome assembly GCF_963455315.2 of Globicephala melas. Lineage (NCBI taxonomy): Eukaryota > Metazoa > Chordata > Mammalia > Artiodactyla > Delphinidae > Globicephala > Globicephala melas. Next base: position 1,563,673 of record NW_027207219.1, read on the forward strand.
ACCAACCAAGCAAGCTTGCAAAGGAAATCTGCACTACAATGAAGTCTCACTTCCCCCCAGTCAAAAGGGCCATCTGAAAAAAGTGTAAAATCCAGAAAGGCAGGACAGGCCATGGAGAACTGGGAGCCTTCTAATGCTGATGGGCGGGATGTAAATTGCCAACAGACACTCGGGAGAAGTGTATGGTGTTTCCTGAAACATCTAAAAAACAAAGCAACAGAGCCTAGGGCACTTCCACTTATGGTCCTATAGCTTAGGGAAATTAAAATCAAAAAGACACAGCCACCCCAAAGTTTGGGACACCTCTGTTTACAAGAACCTCGTTTACCGTACAAGTTCAATATCACAGAAAGTGAAAAATGGATAAAGAACTTGTGGTACTTACGTACAATGCAGTATCACTCAGCAATGAAATTTATGTCATCAGGCCCGTAGCAGCATAATGAGTGGATTCAGGTACGATGATTCTAACTGAAATAAGTCACACAGAAAAAGAAACATCATAAGATATCAGTAATACACGGAATGTAAACTTGGCTACACAGGAACTGAATTCCAAAACAGAACAGGGTCTCAAATTTAGAAAACCAACTTATGCTTGCTTAAGGGGAAAGGTGAGTTGGGGTGCTGCATAAAACCAGAGATTGAAATGAGCACAGATAAAGTTCCTTAAGCCAAATATGGAATAGACAAGAGCTACTCCTTGCTCAACGAAATGGACTCAACACCCCATATTAAACGCCTAAGAATGTACCTGACTAGTAAGTATCTTAAAACCTATGGATTGCTATGTCTCCAAAAGAGAATCAAGCGTGTGTACAGGGGCATAAACGCAGCAGTGATAGGATTGGAGAGGTTCGGTGAGCAAATGAAGACCCTTTGAAGTCATATTGCATGGTACCCATTCCACGGGTCTCAACTCTCCAGGTTTAAGGTATTCTTCCTTCAGCTAAAACATGCATGTGGAACCCAGAGTATGATCAACCATGTGAACGGGAGACGTGTTCAAATATGTCTCAGTTTTCCTCCCCTGGTACTCGGGTGCAACATTCCAGACGCTTTACTAACACTCTCCCCACTTGGAGAGTCAGCGCCTTTAACTTCCTGTTTGGCCCAGATTGCAATTTCCGTGGAAGATGAACAGGAATAGGGAGAACCAATGAGAGACTAGCTGGAGGTGTCTGGACGGGCACATTTAACTCTCATTTCCCACCAGGAAGAGGAAATAACCAAAGGCTCAGCGTGCCGTGCCGGAACCAGATTAGGGCCTGAAGCCATCCTGCGGTGTTGCGGCCAGCTCAAAAGAAAGCGAGTTGAAGAAAGGAGCTCAGGGGCACTGTAATTCACAAACCTGCAGAGTTATAAATGACAGCTATCGTCCAAAAATATACTGAAGTAAGGCTGCCAAGAGGACTTGAAAGCGGGGCAGAATTGCAGGAAACCGATTTCAGGAGGTAGACTGGAATTGCATTGAAAGCATAGGAAAAGAGGCAGAACGTCCACAATGATGCACTTGGCCAAAAAGGGCGTATGCGTTTTTTCCTGAATATATTCAGGAAAAAACGCATACGCCCTTTTTGGCCAACCAAGCAAGCTTGCAAAGGAAATCTGCACTACAATGAAGTCTCACTTCCCCCCGGTCAAAAGGGCCATCTGAAAAAAGTGTAAAATCCAGAAAGGCAGGACAGGCCATGGAGAACTGGGAGCCTTGTTATGCTGATGGGCGGGATGTAAATTGCCAACAGACACTCGGGAGAAGTGTATGGTGTTTCCTGAAACATCTAAAAAACAAAGCAACAGAGCCTAGGGCACTTCCACTTATGGTCCTATAGCTTAGGGAAATTAAAATCAAAAAGACACAGCCACCCCAAAGTTTGGGACGCCTCTGTTTACAAGAACCTCGTTTACAGTACAAGTTCAACATCGCAGAAAGTGAAAAATGGATAAAGAAGTTGTGGTATTTACTTACAAAGCAATATCACTCAGCAATGAAATCTATGTCATCAGGCCCTTAGCAGCACAATGAGTGGATTCAGGTATGATGATTCTAACTGAAATAAGTCACACAGAAAAAGAAACATCATAAGATATCAGTAATACACAGAATGTAAACTTGGCTACACAGGAACTGAATTACAGAACAAAACAGGGTCTCAAATTTAGAAAACCAACTTATGCTTGCTTAAGAGGAAAGGTGAGTTGGGATGCTGCATAAAACCAGAGATTGAAACGAGCACAGATAAAGTTCCTTAAGCCAAATATGGAATAGACAAGAGCTACTCCTTGCTCAACGAAATGGACTCAACACCCCATATTAAACGCCTAAGAATGTACCTGACTAGTAAGTATCTTAAAACCTATGGATAACTATGTCTCCGAAAGAGAATCAAGCATGTGTACAGGGGCATAAATGCAGCAGTGATAGGATTGGAGAGGTTCGGTGAGCAAATGAAGACCCTTTGAAGTCATATTGCATGGTACCCATTCCACGGGTTTCAACTACCCAGGTTTAAGGTATTCTTCCTTCAGCTAAAACATGCATGTGGAACCTAGAGTATGATCAACCGTGTGAACGGGAGACGTGTTCAAATATGTCTCAGTTTTCGTACCCTGGTACTAGGGTGTAACATTCCAGACGCTTTACTAACACTCTCCCGACTTGGAGAGTCCGTCCCTTTAATCTCCTGTTTGGCCCAGTTTGCAATTTCTGCGGAAGATGAACAGGAATAGCAAGAACCAATGAGAGACTAGCTGGAGGTGTCTGGACGGGCAAATTTAACTCTCATTTCCCACCAGAAAGAGGAATTAACCAAAGGCTCAGCGTGCCGTGCCGGAACCAGATTAGGGCCTGAAGCCATCCTGCGGTGTTGCGGCCAGGTCACAAGAAAGCGAGTTGAAGAAAGGAGCTCAGGGGCACTGTAATTCACAAACCTGCAGAGTTATAAATGACAGCTATCGTCCAAAAATATACTGAAGTAAGGCTGCCAAGAGGACTTGAAAGCGGGGCAGAATTGCAGGAAACCGATTTCAGGAGGTAGACTGGAATTGCATTGAAAGCATAGGAAAAGAGGCAGAACGTCCACAATGATGCACTTGGCCAAAAAGGGCGTATGCGTTTTTTCCTGAATATATTCAGGAAAAAACGCATACGCCCTTTTTGACCAACCAAGCAAGCTTGCAAAGGAAATCTGCACTACAATGAAGTCTCACTTCCCCCCAGTCAAAAGGGCCATCTGAAAAAAGTGTAAAATCCAGAAAGGCAGGACAGGCCATGGAGAACTGGGAGCCTTGTTATGCTGATGGGCGGGATGTAAATTGCCAACAGACACTCGGGAGAAGTGTATGGTGTTTCCTGAAACATCTAAAAAACAAAGCAACAGAGCCTAGGGCACTTCCACTTATGGTCCTATAGCTTAGGGAAATTAAAATCAAAAAGACACAGCCACCCCAAAGTTTGGGACGCCTCTGTTTACAAGAACCTCATTTACCGTTCAAGTTCAATATCACAGAAAGTGAAAAATGGATAAAGAACTTGTGGTACTTACGTACAATGCAGTATCACTCAGCAATGAAATCTATGTCATCAGGCCCGTAGCAGCATAATGAGTGGATTCAGGTACGATGATTCTAACTGAAATAAGTCACACAGAAAAAGAAACATCATAAGATATCAGTAATACACGGAATGTAAACTTGGCTACACAGGAACTGAATTCCAAAACAGAACAGGGTCTCAAATTTAGAAAACCAACTTATGCTTGCTTAAGGGGAAAGGTGAGTTGGGGTGCTGCATAAAACCAGAGATTGAAATGAGCACAGATAAAGTTCCTTAAGCCAAATATGGAATAGACAAGAGCTACTCCTTGCTCAACGAAATGGACTCAACACCCCATATTAAACGCCTAAGAATGTACCTGACTAGTAAGTATCTTAAAACCTATGGATTGCTATGTCTCCAAAAGAGAATCAAGCGTGTGTACAGGGGCATAAACGCAGCAGTGATAGGATTGGAGAGGTTCGGTGAGCAAATGAAGACCCTTTGAAGTCATATTGCATGGTACCCATTCCACGGGTCTCAACTCTCCAGGTTTAAGGTATTCTTCCTTCAGCTAAAACATGCATGTGGAACCCAGAGTATGATCAACCATATGATCGGGAGACGTGTTCAAATATGTCTCAGTTTTCCTCCCCTGGTACTCGGGTGCAACATTCCAGACGCTTTACTAACACTCTCCCGACTTGGAGAGTCAGTCCCTTTAACCTCCTGTTTGGCCCAGTTTGCAATTTCTGTGGAAGATGAACAAGAAAGGCGAGAACCAATGAGAGATTAGCTGGAGGTGTCTGGACGGGCAAATTTAACTCTCATTTCCCACCAGAAAGAGGAATTAACCAAAGGCTCAGCGTGCCGTGCTGGAACCAGATTAGGGCCTGAAGCCATCCTGCGGTGTTGCGGCCAGGTCACAAGAAAGCGAGTTGAAGAAAGGAGCTCAGGGGCACTGTAATTCACAAACCTGCAGAGTTATAAATGACAGCTATCGTCCAAAAATATACTGAAGTAAGGCTGCCAAGAGGACTTGAAAGCGGGGCAGAATTGCAGGAAACCGATTTCAGGAGGTAGACTGGAATTGCATTGAAAGCATAGGAAAAGAGGCAGAACGTCCACAATGATGCACTTGGCCAAAAAGGGCGTATGCGTTTTTTCCTGAATATATTCAGGAAAAAACGCATACGCCCTTTTTGGCCAACCAAGCAAGCTTGCAATGGAAATCTGCACTACAATGAAGTCTCACTTCCCCCCGGTCAAAAGGGCCATCTGAAAAAAGTGTAAAATCCAGAAAGGCAGGACAGGCCATGGAGAAGTGGGAGCCTTGTTATGCTGATGGGCGGGATGTAAATTGCCAACAGACACTCGGGAGAAGTGTATGGTGTTTCCTGAAACATCTAAAAAACAAAGCAACAGAGCCTAGGGCACTTCCACTTATGGTCCTATAGCTTAGGGAAATTAAAATCAAAAAGACACAGCCACCCCAAAGTTTGGGACGCCTCTGTTTACAAGAACCTCGTTTATCGTACAAGTTCAATATCACAGAAAGTGAAAAATGGATAAAGAACTTGTGGTACTTACGTACAATGCAGTATCACTCAGCAATGAAATCTATGTCATCAGGCCCGTAGCAGCACAATGAGTGGATTCAGGTATGATGATTCTAACTGAAATAAGTCACACAGAAAAAGAAACATCATAAGATATCAGTAATACACGGAATGTAAACTTGGCTACACAGGAACTGAATTACAGAACAGAACAGGGTCTCAAATTTAGAAAACCAACTTATGCTTGCTTAAGGGGAAAGGTGAGTTGGGGTGCTGCATAAAACCAGAGATTGAAACGAGCACAGATAAAGTTCCTTAAGCCAAATATGGAATAGACAAGAGCTACTCCTTGCTCAACGAAATGGACTCAACACCGCATATTAAACGCCTAAGAATGTACCTGACTAGTAAGTATCTTAAAACCTATGGATTGCTATGTCTCCGAAAGAGAATCAAGCGTGTGTACAGGGGCAAAAACGCAGCAGTGATAGGATTGGAGAGGTTCGGTGAGCAAATGAAGACCCTTTGAAGTCATATTGCATGGTACCCATTCCACGGGTTTCAACTACCCAGGTTTAAGGTATTCTTCCTTCAGCTAAAACAGGCATGTGGAACCTAGAGTATGATCAACCGTGTGAACGGGAGACGTGTTCAAATATGTCTCAGTTTTCGTACCCTGGTACTAGGGTGTAACATTCCAGACGCTTTACTAACACTCTCCCGACTTGGAGAGTCCGTCCCTTTAATCTCCTGTTTGGCCCAGTTTGCAATTTCTGCGGAAGATGAACAGGAATAGCGAGAACCAATGAGAGACTAGCTGGAGGTGTCTGGACGGGCAAATTTAACTCTCATTTCCCACCAGAAAGAGGAATTAACCAAAGGCTCAGCGTGCCGTGCCGGAACCAGATTAGGGCCTGAAGCCATCCTGCGGTGTTGCGGCCAGGTCACAAGAAAGCGAGTTGAAGAAAGGAGCTCAGGGGCACTGTAATTCACAAACCTGCAGAGTTATAAATGACAGCTATCGTCCAAAAATATACTGAAGTAAGGCTGCCAAGAGGACTTGAAAGCGGGGCAGAATTGCAGGAAACCGATTTCAGGAGGTAGACTGGAATTGCATTGAAAGCATAGGAAAAGAGGCAGAACGTCCACAATGATGCACTTGGCCAAAAAGGGCGTATGCGTTTTTTCCTGAATATATTCAGGAAAAAACGCATACGCCCTTTTTGACCAACCAAGCAAGCTTGCAAAGGAAATCTGCACTACAATGAAGTCTCACTTCCCCCCAGTCAAAAGGGCCATCTGAAAAAAGTGTAAAATCCAGAAAGGCAGGACAGGCCATGGAGAACTGGGAGCCTTGTTATGCTGATGGGCGGGATGTAAATTGCCAACAGACACTCGGGAGAAGTGTATGGTGTTTCCTGAAACATCTAAAAAACAAAGCAACAGAGCCTAGGGCACTTCCACTTATGGTCCTATAGCTTAGGGAAATTAAAATCAAAAAGACACAGCCACCCCAAAGTTTGGGACGCCTCTGTTTACAAGAACCTCATTTACCGTTCAAGTTCAATATCACAGAAAGTGAAAAATGGATAAAGAACTTGTGGTACTTACGTACAATGCAGTATCACTCAGCAATGAAATCTATGTCATCAGGCCCGTAGCAGCATAATGAGTGGATTCAGGTACGATGATTCTAACTGAAATAAGTCACACAGAAAAAGAAACATCATAAGATATCAGTAATACACGGAATGTAAACTTGGCTACACAGGAACTGAATTCCAAAACAGAACAGGGTCTCAAATTTAGAAAACCAACTTATGCTTGCTTAAGGGGAAAGGTGAGTTGGGGTGCTGCATAAAACCAGAGATTGAAATGAGCACAGATAAAGTTCCTTAAGCCAAATATGGAATAGACAAGAGCTACTCCTTGCTCAACGAAATGGACTCAACACCCCATATTAAACGCCTAAGAATGTACCTGACTAGTAAGTATCTTAAAACCTATGGATTGCTATGTCTCCAAAAGAGAATCAAGCGTGTGTACAGGGGCATAAACGCAGCAGTGATAGGATTGGAGAGGTTCGGTGAGCAAATGAAGACCCTTTGAAGTCATATTGCATGGTACCCATTCCACGGGTCTCAACTCTCCAGGTTTAAGGTATTCTTCCTTCAGCTAAAACATGCATGTGGAACCCAGAGTATGATCAACCATATGATCGGGAGACGTGTTCAAATATGTCTCAGTTTTCCTCCCCTGGTACTCGGGTGCAACATTCCAGACGCTTTACTAACACTCTCCCGACTTGGAGAGTCCGTCCCTTTAACCTCCTGTTTGGCCCAGTTTGCAATTTCTGTGGAAGATGAACAAGAAAGGCGAGAACCAATGAGAGATTAGCTGGAGGTGTCTGGACGGGCAAATTTAACTCTCATTTCCCACCAGAAAGAGGAATTAACCAAAGGCTCAGCGTGCCGTGCTGGAACCAGATTAGGGCCTGAAGCCATCCTGCGGTGTTGCGGCCAGGTCACAAGAAAGCGAGTTGAAGAAAGGAGCTCAGGGGCACTGTAATTCACAAACCTGCAGAGTTATAAATGACAGCTATCGTCCAAAAATATACTGAAGTAAGGCTGCCAAGAGGACTTGAAAGCGGGGCAGAATTGCAGGAAACCGATTTCAGGAGGTAGACTGGAATTGCATTGAAAGCATAGGAAAAGAGGCAGAACGTCCACAATGATGCACTTGGCCAAAAAGGGCGTATGCGTTTTTTCCTGAATATATTCAGGAAAAAACGCATACGCCCTTTTTGGCCAACCAAGCAAGCTTGCAATGGAAATCTGCACTACAATGAAGTCTCACTTCCCCCCGGTCAAAAGGGCCATCTGAAAAAAGTGTAAAATCCAGAAAGGCAGGACAGGCCATGGAGAAGTGGGAGCCTTGTTATGCTGATGGGCGGGATGTAAATTGCCAACAGACACTCGGGAGAAGTGTATGGTGTTTCCTGAAACATCTAAAAAACAAAGCAACAGAGCCTAGGGCACTTCCACTTATGGTCCTATAGCTTAGGGAAATTAAAATCAAAAAGACACAGCCACCCCAAAGTTTGGGACGCCTCTGTTTACAAGAACCTCGTTTATCGTACAAGTTCAATATCACAGAAAGTGAAAAATGGATAAAGAACTTGTGGTACTTACGTACAATGCAGTATCACTCAGCAATGAAATCTATGTCATCAGGCCCGTAGCAGCACAATGAGTGGATTCAGGTATGATGATTCTAACTGAAATAAGTCACACAGAAAAAGAAACATCATAAGATATCAGTAATACACGGAATGTAAACTTGGCTACACAGGAACTGAATTACAGAACAGAACAGGGTCTCAAATTTAGAAAACCAACTTATGCTTGCTTAAGGGGAAAGGTGAGTTTTTGTGCTGCATAAAACCAGAGATTGAAATGAGCACAGATAAAGTTCCTTAAGCCAAATATGGAATAGACAAGAGCTACTCCTTGCTCAACGAAATGGACTGAACACCGCATATTAAACGCCTAAGAATGTACCTGACTAGTAAGTATCTTAAAACCTATGGATTGCTATGTCTCCGAAAGAGAATCAAGCATGTTTACAGGGGCATAAACGCAGCAGTGATAGGATTGGAGAGGTTCAGTGAGCAAATGAAGACCCTTTGAAGTCATATTGCATGGTACGCATTCCACGGGTTTCAACTACCCAGCTTTAAGGTATTCTTCCTTCAGCTAAAACATGCATGTGGAACCTAGAGTATGATCAACCATGTGATCGGGAGACGTGTTCAAATATGTCTCAGTTTTCGTACCCTGGTACTCGGGTGCAACATTCCAGACGCTTTACTAACACTCTCCCGACTTGGAGAGTCAGTCCCTTTAACCTCCTGTTTGGCCCAGTTTGCAATTTCTGTGGAAGATGAACAAGAAAGGCGAGAACCAATGAGAGATTAGCTGGAGGTGTCTGGACGGGCAAATTTAACTCTCATTTCCCACCAGGAAGAGGAATTAACCAAAGGCTCAGCGTGCCGTGCCGGAACCAGATTAGGACCTGAAGCCATCCTGCGGTGTTGCGGCCAGCTCAAAAGAAAGCGAGTTGAAGAAAGGAGCTCAGGGGCACTGTAATTCACAAACCTGCAGAGTTATAAATGACAGCTATCGTCCAAAAATATACTGAAGTAAGGCTGCCAAGAGGACTTGAAAGCGGGGCAGAATTGCAGGAAACCGATTTCAGGAGGTAGACTGGAATTGCATTGAAAGCATAGGAAAAGAGGCAGAACGTCCACAATGATGCACTTGGCCAAAAAGGGCGTATGCGTTTTTTCCTGAATATTTTCAGGAAAAAACGCATACGCCCTTTTTGGCCAACCAAGCAAGCTTGCAAAGGAAATCTGCACTACAATGAAGTCTCACTTCCCCCCGGTCAAAAGGGCCATCTGAAGAAAGTGTAAAATCCAGAAAGGCAGGACAGGCCATGGAGAACTGGGAGCCTTGTTATGCTGATGGGCGGGATGTAAATTGCCAACAGCCACTCGGGAGAAGTGTATGGTGTTTCCTGAAACATCTAAAAAACAAAGCAACAGAGCCTAGGGCACTTCCACTTATGGTCCTATAGCTTAGGGAAATTAAAATCAAAAAGACACAGCCACCCCAAAGTTTGGGACGCCTCTGTTTACAAGAACCTCGTTTACCGTACAAGTTCAATATCACAGAAAGTGAAAAATGGATAAAGAACTTGTGGTACTTACGTACAATGCAGTATCACTCAGCAATGAAATCTATGTCATCAGGCCCGTAGCAGCATAATGAGTGGATTCAGGTACGATGATTCTCACTGAAATAAGTCACACAGAAAAAGAAACATCATAAGATATCACTAATACACGGAATGTAAACTTGGCTACACAGGAACTGAATTCCAAAACAGAACAGGGTCTCAAATTTAGAAAACCAACTTATGCTTGCTTAAGGGGAAAGGTGAGTTGGGGTGCTGCATAAAACCAGAGATTGAAATGAGCACAGATAAAGTTCCTTAAGCCAAATATGGACTAGACAAGAGCTACTCCTTGCTCAACGAAATGGACTCAACACCCCATATTAAACGCCTAAGAATGTACCTGACTAGTAAGTATCTTAAAACCTATGGATTGCTATGTCTCCAAAAGAGAATCAAGCGTGTGTACAGGGGCATAAACGCAGCAGTGATAGGATTGGAGAGGTTCGGTGAGCAAATGAAGACCCTTTGAAGTCATATTGCATGGTACCCATTCCACGGGTCTCAACTCTCCAGGTTTAAGGTATTCTCCCTTCAGCTAAAACATGCATGTGGAACCCCGAGTATGATCAACCATGTGAACGGGAGACGTGTTCAAATATGTCTCAGTTTTCCTCCCCTGGTACTCGGGTGCAACATTCCAGATGCTTTACTAACACTCTCCCCACTTGGAGAGTCAGCGCCTTTAACCTCCTGTTTGGCCCAGTTTGCAATTTCTGCGGAAGATGAACAGGAATAGGGAACACCAATGAGAGACTAGCAGGAGGTGTCTGGACGGGCAAATTTAACTCTCATTTCCCACCAGGAAGAGGAAATAACCAAAGGCTCAGCGTGCCGTGCCGGAACCATATTAGGGCCTGAAGCCATTCTGTGGTGTTGCGGCCAGCTCAAAAGAAAGCGAGTTGAAGAAAGGAGCTCAGGGGCACTGTAATTCACAAACCTGCAGAGTTATAAATGACAGCTATCGTCCAAAAATATACTGAAGTAAGGCTGCCAAGAGGACTTGAAAGCGGGGCAGAATTGCAGGAAACCGATTTCAGGAGGTAGACTGGAATTGCTTTGAAAGCATAGGAAAAGAGGCAGAACGTCCACAATGATGCACTTGGCCAAAAAGGGCGTATGCGTTTTTTCCTGAATATATTCAGGAAAAAACGCATACGCCCTTTTTGGCCAACCAAGCAAGCTTGCAAAGGAAATCTGCACTACAATGAAGTCTCACTTCCCCCCGGTCAAAAGGGCCATCTGAAAAAAGTGTAAAATCCAGAAAGGCAGGACAGGCCATGGAGAACTGGGAGCCTTGTTATGCTGATGGGCGGGATGTAAATTGCCAACAGACACTCGGGAGAAGTGTATGGTGTTTCCGGAAACATCTAAAAAACAAAGCAACAGAGCCTAGGGCACTTCCACTTATGGTCCTATAGCTTAGGGAAATTAAAATCAAAAAGACACAGCCACCCCAAAGTTTGGGACGCCTCTGTTTACAAGAACCTCGTTTACCGTACAAGTTCAATATCACAGAAAGTGAAAAATGGATAAAGAACTTGTGGTACTTACGTACAATGCAGTATCACTCAGCAATGAAATCTATGTCATCAGGCCCGTAGCAGCATAATGAGTGGATTCAGGTACGATGATTCTCACTGAAATAAGTCACACAGAAAAAGAAACATCATAAGATATCAGTAATACACGGAATGTAAACTTGGCTACACAGGAACTGAATTCCAAAACAGAACAGGGTCTCAAATTTAGAAAACCAACTTATGCTTGCTTAAGGGGAAAGGTGAGTTGGGGTGCTGCATAAAACCAGAGATTGAAATGAGCACAGATAAAGTTCCTTAAGCCAAATATGGAATAGACAAGAGCTACTCCTTGCTCAACGAAATGGACTCAACACCCCATATTAAACGCCTAAGAATGTACCTGACTAGTAAGTATCTTAAAACCTATGGATTGCTATGTCTCCAAAAGAGAATCAAGCGTGTGTACAGGGGCATAAACGCAGCAGTGATAGGATTGGAGAGGTTTGGTGAGCAAATGAAGACCCTTTGAAGTCATATTGCATGGTACCCATTCCACGGGTCTCAACTCTCCAGGTTTAAGGTATTCTTCCTTCAGCTAAAACATGCATGTGGAACCCAGAGTATGATCAACCATGTGAACGGGAGACGTGTTCAAATATGTCTCAGTTTTCCTCCCCTGGTACTCGGGTGCAACATTCCAGACGCTTTACTAACACTCTCCCCACTTGGAGAGTCAGCGCCTTTAACCTCCTGTTTGGCCCAGTTTGCAATTTCTGAGGAAGATGAACAGGAATAGTGAGAACCAATGAGAGACTAGCAGGAGGTGTCTGGACGGGCAAATTTAACTCTCATTTCCCACCAGAAAGAGGAAATAACCAAAGGCTCAGCGTGCCGTGCCGGAACCAGATTAGGGACTGAAGCCATCCTGTGGTGTTGCGGCCAGCTCAAAAGAAAGCGAGTTGAAGAAAGGAGCTCAGGGGCACTGTAATTCACAAACCTGCAGAGTTATAAATGACAGCTATCGTCCAAAAATATACTGAAGTAAGGCTGCCAAGAGGACTTGAAAGCGGGGCAGAATTGCAGGAAACCGATTTCAGGAGGTAGACTGGAATTGCATTGAAAGCATAGGAAAAGAGGCAGAACGTCCACAATGATGCACTTGGCCAAAAAGGGCGTATGCGTTTTTTCCTGAATATATTCAGGAAAAAACGCATACGCCCTTTTTGGCCAACCAAGCAAGCTTGCAATGGAAATCTGCACTACAATGAAGTCTCACTTCCCCCCGGTCAAAAGGGCCATCTGAAAAAAGTGTAAAATCCAGAAAGGCAGGACAGGCCATGGAGAAGTGGGAGCCTTGTTATGCTGATGGGCGGGATGTAAATTGCCAACAGACACTCGGGAGAAGTGTATGGTGTTTCCTGAAACATCTAAAAAACAAAGCAACAGAGCCTAGGGCACTTCCACTTATGGTCCTATAGCTTAGGGAAATTAAAATCAAAAAGACACAGCCACCCCAAAGTTTGGGACGCCTCTGTTTACAAGAACCTCGTTTATCGTACAAGTTCAATATCACAGAAAGTGAAAAATGGATAAAGAACTTGTGGTACTTACGTACAATGCAGTATCACTCAGCAATGAAATCTATGTCATCAGGCCCGTAGCAGCACAATGAGTGGATTCAGGTATGATGATTCTAACTGAAATAAGTCACACAGAAAAAGAAACATCATAAGATATCAGTAATACACGGAATGTAAACTTGGCTACACAGGAACTGAATTACAGAACAGAACAGGGTCTCAAATTTAGAAAACCAACTTATGCTTGCTTAAGGGTGAAGGTGAGTTGGGGTGCTGCATAAAACCAGAGATTGAAACGAGCACAGATAAAGTTCCTTAAGCCAAATATGGAATAGACAAGAGCTACTCCTTGCTCAACGAAATGGACTCAACACCGCATATTAAACGCCTAAGAATGTACCTGACTAGTAAGTATCTTAAAACCTATGGATTGCTATGTCTCCGAAAGAGAATCAAGCATGTGTACAGGGGCAAAAACGCAGCAGTGATAGGATTGGAGAGGTTCGGTGAGCAAATGAAGACCCTTTGAAGTCATATTGCATGGTACCCATTCCACGGGTTTCAACTACCCAGGTTTAAGGCATTCTTCCTTCAGCTAAAACATGCATGTGGAACCTAGAGTATGATCAACCATGTGATCGGGAGACGTGTTCAAATATGTCTCAGTTTTCGTACCCTGGTACTCGGGTGCAACATTCCAGACGCTTTACTAACACTCTCCCGACTTGGAGAGTCCGTCCCTTTAATCTCCTGTTTGGCCCAGTTTGCAATTTCTGCGGAAGATGAACAGGAATAGCGAGAACCAATGAGAGACTAGCTGGAGGTGTCTGGACGGGCAAATTTAACTCTCATTTCCCACCAGAAAGAGGAATTAACCAAAGGCTCAGCGTGCCGTGCCGGAACCAGATTAGGGCCTGAAGCCATCCTGCGGTGTTGCGGCCAGCTCAAAAGAAAGCGAGTTGAAGAAAGGAGCTCAGGGGCACTGTAATTCACAAACCTGCAGAGTTATAAATGACAGCTATCGTCCAAAAATATACTGAAGTAAGGCTGCCAAGAGGACTTGAAAGCGGGGCAGAATTGCAGGAAACCGATTTCAGGAGGTAGACTGGAATTGCATTGAAAGCATAGGAAAAGAGGCAGAACGTCCACAATGATGCACTTGGCCAAAAAGGGCGTATGCGTTTTTTCCTGAATATATTCAGGAAAAAACGCATACGCCCTTTTTGGCCAACCAAGCAAGCTTGCAAAGGAAATCTGCACTACAATGAAGTCTCACTTCCCCCCGGTCAAAAGGGCCATCTGAAAAAAGTGTAAAATCCAGAAAGGCAGGACAGGCCATGGAGAACTGGGAGCCTTGTTATGCTGATGGGCGGGATGTAAATTGCCAACAGACACTCGGGAGAAGTGTATGGTGTTTCCGGAAACATCTAAAAAACAAAGCAACAGAGCCTAGGGCACTTCCACTTATGGTCCTATAGCTTAGGGAAATTAAAATCAAAAAGACACAGCCACCCCAAAGTTTGGGACGCCTCTGTTTACAAGAACCTCGTTTACCGTACAAGTTCAATATCACAGAAAGTGAAAAATGGATAAAGAACTTGTGGTACTTACGTACAATGCAGTATCACTCAGCAATGAAATCTATGTCATCAGGCCCGTAGCAGCATAATGAGTGGATTCAGGTACGATGATTCTCACTGAAATAAGTCACACAGAAAAAGAAACATCATAAGATATCACTAATACACGGAATGTAAACTTGGCTACACAGGAACTGAATTCCAAAACAGAACAGGGTCTCAAATTTAGAAAACCAACTTATGCTTGCTTAAGGGGAAAGGTGAGTTGGGGTGCTGCATAAAACCAGAGATTGAAATGAGCACAGATAAAGTTCCTTAAGCCAAATATGGAATAGACAAGAGCTACTCCTTGCTCAACGAAATGGACTCAACACCCCATATTAAACGCCTAAGAATGTACCTGACTAGTAAGTATCTTAAAACCTATGGATTGCTATGTCTCCAAAAGAGAATCAAGCGTGTGTACAGGGGCATAAACGCAGCAGTGATAGGATTGGAGAGGTTTGGTGAGCAAATGAAGACCCTTTGAAGTCATATTGCATGGTACCCATTCCACGGGTCTCAACTCTCCAGGTTTAAGGTATTCTTCCTTCAGCTAAAACATGCATGTGGAACCCAGAGTATGATCAACCATGTGAACGGGAGACGTGTTCAAATATGTCTCAGTTTTCCTCCCCTGGTACTCGGGTGCAACATTCCAGACGCTTTACTAACACTCTCCCCACTTGGAGAGTCAGCGCCTTTAACCTCCTGTTTGGCCCAGTTTGCAATTTCTGAGGAAGATGAACAGGAATAGTGAGAACCAATGAGAGACTAGCAGGAGGTGTCTGGACGGGCAAATTTAACTCTCATTTCCCACCAGAAAGAGGAAATAACCAAAGGCTCAGCGTGCCGTGCCGGAACCATATTAGGGCCTGAAGCCATCCTGTGGTGTTGCGGCCAGCTCAAAAGAAAGCGAGTTGAAGAAAGGAGCTCAGGGGCACTGTAATTCACAAACCTGCAGAGTTATAAATGACAGCTATCGTCCAAAAATATACTGAAGTAAGGCTGCCAAGAGGACTTGAAAGCGGGGCAGAATTGCAGGAAACCGATTTCAGGAGGTAGACTGGAATTGCATTGAAAGCATAGGAAAAGAGGCAGAACGTCCACAATGATGCACTTGGCCAAAAAGGGCGTATGCGTTTTTTCCTGAATATATTCAGGAAAAAACGCATACGCCCTTTTTGGCCAACCAAGCAAGCTTGCAATGGAAATCTGCACTACAATGAAGTCTCACTTCCCCCCGGTCAAAAGGGCCATCTGAAAAAAGTGTAAAATCCAGAAAGGCAGGACAGGCCATGGAGAAGTGGGAGCCTTGTTATGCTGATGGGCGGGATGTAAATTGCCAACAGACACTCGGGAGAAGTGTATGGTGTTTCCTGAAACATCTAAAAAACAAAGCAACAGAGCCTAGGGCACTTCCACTTATGGTCCTATAGCTTAGGGAAATTAAAATCAAAAAGACACAGCCACCCCAAAGTTTGGGACGCCTCTGTTTACAAGAACCTCGTTTATCGTACAAGTTCAATATCACAGAAAGTGAAAAATGGATAAAGAACTTGTGGTACTTACGTACAATGCAGTATCACTCAGCAATGAAATCTATGTCATCAGGCCCGTAGCAGCACAATGAGTGGATTCAGGTATGATGATTCTAACTGAAATAAGTCACACAGAAAAAGAAACATCATAAGATATCAGTAATACACGGAATGTAAACTTGGCTACACAGGAACTGAATTACAGAACAGAACAGGGTCTCAAATTTAGAAAACCAACTTATGCTTGCTTAAGGGTGAAGGTGAGTTGGGGTGCTGCATAAAACCAGAGATTGAAACGAGCACAGATAAAGTTCCTTAAGCCAAATATGGAATAGACAAGAGCTACTCCTTGCTCAACGAAATGGACTCAACACCGCATATTAAACGCCTAAGAATGTACCTGACTAGTAAGTATCTTAAAACCTATGGATTGCTATGTCTCCGAAAGAGAATCAAGCATGTGTACAGGGGCAAAAACGCAGCAGTGATAGGATTGGAGAGGTTCGGTGAGCAAATGAAGACCCTTTGAAGTCATATTGCATGGTACCCATTCCACGGGTTTCAACTACCCAGGTTTAAGGTATTCTTCCTTCAGCTAAAACATGCATGTGGAACCTAGAGTATGATCAACCATGTGATCGGGAGACGTGTTCAAATATGTCTCAGTTTTCGTACCCTGGTACTCGGGTGCAACATTCCAGACGCTTTACTAACACTCTCCCGACTTGGAGAGTCCGTCCCTTTAATATCCTGTTTGGCCCAGTTTGCAATTTCTGCGGAAGATGAACAGGAATAGCGAGAACCAATGAGAGACTAGCTGGAGGTGTCTGGACGGGCAAATTTAACTCTCATTTCCCACCAGAAAGAGGAATTAACCAAAGGCTCAGCGTGCCGTGCCGGAACCAGATTAGGGCCTGAAGCCATCCTGCGGTGTTGCGGCCAGCTCAAAAGAAAGCGAGTTGAAGAAAGGAGCTCAGGGGCACTGTAATTCACAAACCTGCAGAGTTATAAATGACAGCTATCGTCCAAAAATATACTGAAGTAAGGCTGCCAAGAGGACTTGAAAGCGGGGCAGAATTGCAGGAAACCGATTTCAGGAGGTAGACTGGAATTGCATTGAAAGCATAGGAAAAGAGGCAGAACGTCCACAATGATGCACTTGGCCAAAAAGGGCGTATGCGTTTTTTCCTGAATATATTCAGGAAAAAACGCATACGCCCTTTTTGGCCAACCAAGCAAGCTTGCAAAGGAAATCTGCACTACAATGAAGTCTCACTTCCCCCCGGTCAAAAGGGCCATCTGAAAAAAGTGTAAAATCCAGAAAGGCAGGACAGGCCATGGAGAACTGGGAGCCTTGTTATGCTGATGGGCGGGATGTAAATTGCCAACAGACACTCGGGAGAAGTGTATGGTGTTTCCGGAAACATCTAAAAAACAAAGCAACAGAGCCTAGGGCACTTCCACTTATGGTCCTATAGCTTAGGGAAATTAAAATCAAAAAGACACAGCCACCCCAAAGTTTGGGACGCCTCTGTTTACAAGAACCTCGTTTATCGTACAAGTTCAATATCACAGAAAGTGAAAAATGGATAAAGAACTTGTGGTACTTACGTACAATGCAGTATCACTCAGCAATGAAATCTATGTCATCAGGCCCGTAGCAGCACAATGAGTGGATTCAGGTATGATGATTCTAACTGAAATAAGTCACACAGAAAAAGAAACATCATAAGATATCTGTAATACACGGAATGTAAACTTGGCTACACAGGAACTGAATTACAGAACAGAACAGGGTCTCAAATTTAGAAAACCAACTTATGCTTGCTTAAGGGTGAAGGTGAGTTGGGGTGCTGCATAAAACCAGAGATTGAAACAAGCACAGATAAAGTTCCTTAAGCCAAATATGGAATAGACAAGAGCTACTCCTTGCTCAACGAAATGGACTCAACACCGCATATTAAAGGCCTAAGAATGTACCTGACTAGTAAGTATCTTAAAACCTATGGATTGCTATGTCTCCGAAAGAGAATCAAGCATGTGTACAGGGGCAAAAACGCAGCAGTGATAGGATTGGAGAGGTTCGGTGAGCAAATGAAGACCCTTTGAAGTCATATTGCATGGTACCCATTCCACGGGTTTCAACTACCCAGGTTTAAGGTATTCTTCCTTCAGCTAAAACATGCATGTGGAACCTAGAGTATGATCAACCATGTGATCGGGAGACGTGTTCAAATATGTCTCAGTTTTCGTACCCTGGTACTCGGGTGCAACATTCCAGACGCTTTACTAACACTCTCCCGACTTGGAGAGTCCGTCCCTTTAACCTCCTGTTTGGCCCAGTTTGCAATTTCTGTGGAAGATGAACAAGAAAGGCGAGAACCAATGAGAGATTAGCTGGAGGTGTCTGGACGGGCAAATTTAACTCTCATTTCCCACCAGGAAGAGGAATTAACCAAAGGCTCAGCGTGCCGTGCCGGAACCAGATTAGGACCTGAAGCCATCCTGCGGTGTTGCGGCCAGCTCAAAAGAAAGCGAGTTGAAGAAAGGAGCTCAGGGGCACTGTCATTCACAAACCTGCAGAGTTATAAATGACAGCTATCGTCCAAAAATATACTGAAGTAAGGCTGCCAAGAGGACTTGAAAGCGGGGCAGAATTGCAGGAAACCGATTTCAGGAGGTAGACTGGAATTGCATTGAAAGCATAGGAAAAGAGGCAGAACGTCCACAATGATGCACTTGGCCAAAAAGGGCGTATGCGTTTTTTCCTGAATATATTCAGGAAAAAACGCATACGCCCTTTTTGGCCAACCAAGCAAGCTTGCAAAGGAAATCTGCACTACAATGAAGTCTCACTTCCCCCCGGTCAAAAGGGCCATCTGAAAAAAGTGTAAAATCCAGAAAGGCAGGACAGGCCATGGAGAAGTGGGAGCCTTGTTATGCTGATGGGCGGGATGTAAATTGCCAACAGACACTCGGGAGAAGTGTATGGTGTTTCCTGAAACATCTAAAAAACAAAGCAACAGAGCCTAGGGCACTTCCACTTATGGTCCTATAGCTTAGGGAAATTAAAATCAAAAAGACACAGCCACCCCAAAGTTTGGGACGCCTCTGTTTACAAGAACCTCGTTTACCGTACAAGTTCAACATCACAGAAAGTGAAAAATGGATAAAGAACTTGTGGTACTTACGTACAATGCAGTATCACTCAGCAATGAAATCTATGTCATCAGGCCCGTAGCAGCATAATGAGTGGATTCAGGTACGATGATTCTCACTGAAATAAGTCACACAGAAAAAGAAACATCATAAGATATCACTAATACACGGAATGTAAACTTGGCTACACAGGAACTGAATTCCAAAACAGAACAGGGTCTCAAATTTAGAAAACCAACTTATGCTTGCTTAAGGGGAAAGGTGAGTTGGGGTGCTGCATAAAACCAGAGATTGAAATGAGCACAGATAAAGTTCCTTAAGCCAAATATGGACTAGACAAGAGCTACTCCTTGCTCAACGAAATGGACTCAACACCCCATATTAAACGCCTAAGAATGTACCTGACTAGTAAGTATCTTAAAACCTATGGATTGCTATGTCTCCAAAAGAGAATCAAGCGTGTGTACAGGGGCATAAACGCAGCAGTGATAGGATTGGAGAGGTTCGGTGAGCAAATGAAGACCCTTTGAAGTCATATTGCATGGTACCCATTCCACGGGTCTCAACTCTCCAGGTTTAAGGTATTCTCACTTCAGCTAAAACATGCATGTGGAACCCCGAGTATGATCAACCATGTGAACGGGAGACGTGTTCAAATATGTCTCAGTTTTCCTCCCCTGGTACTCGGGTGCAACATTCCAGATGCTTTACTAACACTCTCCCCACTTGGAGAGTCAGCGCCTTTAACCTCCTGTTTGGCCCAGTTTGCAATTTCTGAGGAAGATGAACAGGAATAGTGAGAACCAATGAGAGACTAGCAGGAGGTGTCTGGACGGGCAAATTTAACTCTCATTTCCCACCAGGAAGAGGAAATAACCAAAGGCTCAGCGTGCCGTGCTGGAACCAGATTAGGGCCTGAAGCCATCCTGCGGTGTTGCGGCCAGGTCACAAGAAAGCGAGTTGAAGAAAGGAGCTCAGGGGCACTGTAATTCACAAACCTGCAGAGTTATAAATGACAGCTATCGTCCAAAAATATACTGAAGTAAGGCTGCCAAGAGGACTTGAAAGCGGGGCAGAATTGCAGGAAACCGATTTCAGGAGGTAGACTGGAATTGCATTGAAAGCATAGGAAAAGAGGCAGAACGTCCACAATGATGCACTTGGCCAAAAAGGGCGTATGCGTTTTTTCCTGAATATATTCAGGAAAAAACGCATACGCCCTTTTTGGCCAACCAAGCAAGCTTGCAATGGAAATCTGCACTACAATGAAGTCTCACTTCCCCCCGGTCAAAAGGGCCATCTGAAAAAAGTGTAAAATCCAGAAAGGCAGGACAGGCCATGGAGAAGTGGGAGCCTTGTTATGCTGATGGGCGGGATGTAAATTGCCAACAGACACTCGGGAGAAGTGTATGGTGTTTCCTGAAACATCTAAAAAACAAAGCAACAGAGCCTAGGGCACTTCCACTTATGGTCCTATAGCTTAGGGAAATTAAAATCAAAAAGACACAGCCACCCCAAAGTTTGGGACGCCTCTGTTTACAAGAACCTCGTTTATCGTACAAGTTCAATATCACAGAAAGTGAAAAATGGATAAAGAACTTGTGGTACTTACGTACAATGCAGTATCACTCAGCAATGAAATCTATGTCATCAGGCCCGTAGCAGCACAATGAGTGGATTCAGGTATGATGATTCTAACTGAAATAAGTCACACAGAAAAAGAAACATCATAAGATATCAGTAATACACGGAATGTAAACTTGGCTACACAGGAACTGAATTACAGAACAGAACAGGGTCTCAAATTTAGAAAACCAACTTATGCTTGCTTAAGGGGAAAGGTGAGTTTTTGTGCTGCATAAAACCAGAGATTGAATTGAGCACAGATAAAGTTCCTTAAGCCAAATATGGAATAGACAAGAGCTACTCCTTGCTCAACGAAATGGACTGAACACCGCATATTAAACGCCTAAGAATGTACCTGACTAGTAAGTATCTTAAAACCTATGGATTGCTATGTCTCCGAAAGAGAATCAAGCATGTTTACAGGGGCATAAACGCAGCAGTGATAGGATTGGAGAGGTTCAGTGAGCAAATGAAGACCCTTTGAAGTCATATTGCATGGTACGCATTCCACGGGTTTCAACTACCCAGCTTTAAGGTATTCTTCCTTCAGCTAAAACATGCATGTGGAACCTAGAGTATGATCAACCATGTGATCGGGAGACGTGTTCAAATATGTCTCAGTTTTCGTACCCTGGTACTCGGGTGCAACATTCCAGACGCTTTACTAACACTCTCCCGACTTGGAGAGTCAGTCCCTTTAACCTCCTGTTTGGCCCAGTTTGCAATTTCTGTGGAAGATGAACAAGAAAGGCGAGAACCAATGAGAGATTAGCTGGAGGTGTCTGGACGGGCAAATTTAACTCTCATTTCCCACCAGGAAGAGGAATTAACCAAAGGCTCAGCGTGCCGTGCCGGAACCAGATTAGGACCTGAAGCCATCCTGCGGTGTTGCGGCCAGCTCAAAAGAAAGCGAGTTGAAGAAAGGAGCTCAGGGGCACTGTAATTCACAAACCTGCAGAGTTATAAATGACAGCTATCGTCCAAAAATATACTGAAGTAAGGCTGCCAAGAGGACTTGAAAGCGGGGCAGAATTGCAGGAAACCGATTTCAGGAGGTAGACTGGAATTGCATTGAAAGCATAGGAAAAGAGGCAGAACGTCCACAATGATGCACTTGGCCAAAAAGGGCGTATGCGTTTTTTCCTGAATATATTCAGGAAAAAACGCATACGCCCTTTTTGGCCAACCAAGCAAGCTTGCAAAGGAAATCTGCACTACAATGAAGTCTCACTTCCCCCCGGTCAAAAGGGCCATCTGAAGAAAGTGTAAAATCCAGAAAGGCAGGACAGGCCATGGAGAACTGGGAGCCTTGTTATGCTGATGGGCGGGATGTAAATTGCCAACAGACACTCGGGAGAAGTGTATGGTGTTTCCTGAAACATCTAAAAAACAAAGCAACAGAGCCTAGGGCACTTCCACTTATGGTCCTATAGCTTAGGGAAATTAAAATCAAAAAGACACAGCCACCCCAAAGTTTGGGACGCCTCTGTTTACAAGAACCTCATTTACCGTACAAGTTCAATATCACAGAAAGTGAAAAATGGATAAAGAACTTGTGGTACTTACGTACAATGCAGTATCACTCAGCAATGAAATCTATGTCATCAGGCCCGTAGCAGCATAATGAGTGGATTCAGGTACGATGATTCTCACTGAAATAAGTCACACAGAAAAAGAAACATCATAAGATATCAGTAATACACGGAATGTAAACTTGGCTACACAGGAACTGAATTCCAAAACAGAACAGGGTCTCAAATTTAGAAAACCAACTTATGCTTGCTTAAGGGGAAAGGTGAGTTGGGGTGCTGCATAAAACCAGAGATTGAAATGAGCACAGATAAAGTTCCTTAAGCCAAATATGGACTAGACAAGAGCTACTCCTTGCTCAACGAAATGGACTCAACACCCCATATTAAACGCCTAAGAATGTACCTGACTAGTAAGTATCTTAAAACCTATGGATTGCTATGTCTCCAAAAGAGAATCAAGCGTGTGTACAGGGGCATAAACGCAGCAGTGATAGGATTGGAGAGGTTCGGTGAGCAAATGAAGACCCTTTGAAGTCATATTGCATGGTACCCATTCCACGGGTCTCAACTCTCCAGGTTTAAGGTATTCTTCCTTCAGCTAAAACATGCATGTGGAACCCCGAGTATGATCAACCATGTGAACGGGAGACGTGTTCAAATATGTCTCAGTTTTCCTCCCCTGGTACTCGGGTGCAACATTCCAGATGCTTTACTAACACTCTCCCCACTTGGAGAGTCAGCGCCTTTAACCTCCTGTTTGGCCCAGTTTGCAATTTCTGAGGAAGATGAACAGGAATAGTGAGAACCAATGAGAGACTAGCAGGAGGTGTCTGGACGGGCAAATTTAACTCTCATTTCCCACCAGGAAGAGGAAATAACCAAAGGCTCAGCGTGCCGTGCTGGAACCAGATTAGGGCCTGAAGCCATCCTGCGGTGTTGCGGCCAGGTCACAAGAAAGCGAGTTGAAGAAAGGAGCTCAGGGGCACTGTAATTCACAAACCTGCAGAGTTATAAATGACAGCTATCGTCCAAAAATATACTGAAGTAAGGCTGCCAAGAGGACTTGAAAGCGGGGCAGAATTGCAGGAAACCGATTTCAGGAGGTAGACTGGAATTGCATTGAAAGCATAGGAAAAGAGGCAGAACGTCCACAATGATGCACTTGGCCAAAAAGGGCGTATGCGTTTTTTCCTGAATATATTCAGGAAAAAACGCATACGCCCTTTTTGGCCAACCAAGCAAGCTTGCAATGGAAATCTGCACTACAATGAAGTCTCACTTCCCCCCGGTCAAAAGGGCCATCTGAAAAAAGTGTAAAATCCAGAAAGGCAGGACAGGCCATGGAGAAGTGGGAGCCTTGTTATGCTGATGGGCGGGATGTAAATTGCCAACAGACACTCGGGAGAAGTGTATGGTGTTTCCTGAAACATCTAAAAAACAAAGCAACAGAGCCTAGGGCACTTCCACTTATGGTCCTATAGCTTAGGGAAATTAAAATCAAAAAGACACAGCCACCCCAAAGTTTGGGACGCCTCTGTTTACAAGAACCTCGTTTATCGTACAAGTTCAATATCACAGAAAGTGAAAAATGGATAAAGAACTTGTGGTACTTACGTACAATGCAGTATCACTCAGCAATGAAATCTATGTCATCAGGCCCGTAGCAGCACAATGAGTGGATTCAGGTATGATGATTCTAACTGAAATAAGTCACACAGAAAAAGAAACATCATAAGATATCAGTAATACACGGAATGTAAACTTGGCTACACAGGAACTGAATTACAGAACAGAACAGGGTCTCAAATTTAGAAAACCAACTTATGCTTGCTTAAGGGGAAAGGTGAGTTGGGGTGCTGCATAAAACCAGAGATTGAAACGAGCACAGATAAAGTTCCTTAAGCCAAATATGGAATAGACAAGAGCTACTCCTTGCTCAACGAAATGGACTCAACACCGCATATTAAACGCCTAAGAATGTACCTGACTAGTAAGTATCTTAAAACCTATGGATTGCTATGTCTCCGAAAGAGAATCAAGCGTGTGTACAGGGGCAAAAACGCAGCAGTGATAGGATTGGAGAGGTTCGGTGAGCAAATGAAGACCCTTTGAAGTCATATTGCATGGTACCCATTCCACGGGTTTCAACTACCCAGGTTTAAGGTATTCTTCCTTCAGCTAAAACAGGCATGTGGAACCTAGAGTATGATCAACCATGTGATCGGGAGACGTGTTCAAATATGTCTCAGTTTTCGTACCCTGGTACTCGGGTGCAACATTCCAGACGCTTTACTAACACTCTCCCGACTTGGAGAGTCCGTCCCTTTAATCTCCTGTTTGGCCCAGTTTGCAATTTCTGCGGAAGATGAACAGGAATAGCGAGAACCAATGAGAGACTAGCTGGAGGTGTCTGGACGGGCAAATTTAACTTTCATTTCCCACCAGAAAGAGGAATTAACCAAAGGCTCAGCGTGCCGTGCTGGAACCAGATTAGGGCCTGAAGCCATCCTGCGGTGTTGCGGCCAGGTCACAAGAAAGCGAGTTGAAGAAAGGAGCTCAGGGGCACTGTAATTCACAAACCTGCAGAGTTATAAATGACAGCTATCGTCCAAAAATATACTGAAGTAAGGCTGCCAAGAGGACTTGAAAGCGGGGCAGAATTGCAGGAAACCGATTTCAGGAGGTAGACTGGAATTGCATTGAAAGCATAGGAAAAGAGGCAGAACGTCCACAATGATGCACTTGGCCAAAAAGGGCGTATGCGTTTTTTCCTGAATATATTCAGGAAAAAACGCATACGCCCTTTTTGGCCAACCAAGCAAGCTTGCAATGGAAATCTGCACTACAATGAAGTCTCACTTCCCCCCGGTCAAAAGGGCCATCTGAAAAAAGTGTAAAATCCAGAAAGGCAGGACAGGCCATGGAGAAGTGGGAGCCTTGTTATGCTGATGGGCGGGATGTAAATTGCCAACAGACACTCGGGAGAAGTGTATGGTGTTTCCTGAAACATCTAAAAAACAAAGCAACAGAGCCTAGGGCACTTCCACTTATAGTCCTATAGCTTAGGGAAATTAAAATCAAAAAGACACAGCCACCCCAAAGTTTGGGACGCCTCTGTTTACAAGAACCTCGTTTACCGTACAAGTTCAATATCACAGAAAGTGAAAAATGGATAAAGAACTTGTGGTACTTACGTACAATGCAGTATCACTCAGCAATGAAATCTATGTCATCAGGCCCGTAGCAGCATAATGAGTGGATTCAGGTACGATGATTCTAACTGAAATAAGTCACACAGAAAAAGAAACATCATAAGATATCAGTAATACACGGAATGTAAACTTGGCTACACAGGAACTGAATTACAGAACAGAACAGGGTCTCAAATTTAGAAAACCAACTTATGCTTGCTTAAGGGGAAAGGTGAGTTTTTGTGCTGCATAAAACCAGAGATTGAAATGAGCACAGATAAAGTTCCTTAAGCCAAATATGGAATAGACAAGAGCTACTCCTTGCTCAACGAAATGGACTGAACACCGCATATTAAACGCCTAAGAATGTACCTGACTAGTAAGTATCTTAAAACCTATGGATTGCTATGTCTCCGAAAGAGAATCAAGCATGTTTACAGGGGCATAAACGCAGCAGTGATAGGATTGGAGAGGTTCAGTGAGCAAATGAAGACCCTTTGAAGTCATATTGCATGGTACGCATTCCACGGGTTTCAACTACCCAGCTTTAAGGTATTCTTCCTTCAGCTAAAAAAAGCATGTGGAACCTAGAGTATGATCAACCATGTGATCGGGAGACGTGTTCAAATATGTCTCAGTTTTCGTACCCTGGTACTCGGGTGCAACATTCCAGACGCTTTACTAACACTCTCCCGACTTGGAGAGTCAGTCCCTTTAACCTCCTGTTTGGCCCAGTTTGCAATTTCTGTGGAAGATGAACAAGAAAGGCGAGAACCAATGAGAGATTAGCTGGAGGTGTCTGGACGGGCAAATTTAACTCTAATTTCCCACCAGGAAGAGGAATTAACCAAAGGCTCAGCGTGCCGTGCCGGAACCAGATTAGGACCTGAAGCCATCCTGCGGTGTTGCGGCCAGCTCAAAAGAAAGCGAGTTGAAGAAAGGAGCTCAGGGGCACTGTAATTCACAAACCTGCAGAGTTATAAATGACAGCTATCGTCCAAAAATATACTGAAGTAAGGCTGCCAAGAGGACTTGAAAGCGGGGCAGAATTGCAGGAAACCGATTTCAGGAGGTAGACTGGAATTGCATTGAAAGCATAGGAAAAGAGGCAGAACGTCCACAATGATGCACTTGGCCAAAAAGGGCGTATGCGTTTTTTCCTGAATATATTCAGGAAAAAACGCATACGCCCTTTTTGGCCAACCAAGCAAGCTTGCAAAGGAAATCTGCACTACAATGAAGTCTCACTTCCCCCCGGTCAAAAGGGCCATCTGAAGAAAGTGTAAAATCCAGAAAGGCAGGACAGGCCATGGAGAAGTGGGAGCCTTGTTATGCTGATGGGCGGGATGTAAATTGCCAACAGACACTCGGGAGAAGTGTATGGTGTTTCCTGAAACATCTAAAAAACAAAGCAACAGAGCCTAGGGCACTTCCACTTATGGTCCTATAGCTTAGGGAAATTAAAATCAAAAAGACACAGCCACCCCAAAGTTTGGGACGCCTCTGTTTACAAGAACCTCGTTTACCGTACAAGTTCAATATCACAGAAAGTGAAAAATGGATAAAGAACTTGTGGTACTTACGTACAATGCAGTATCACTCAGCAATGAAATCTATGTCATCAGGCCCGTAGCAGCATAATGAGTGGATTCAGGTACGATGATTCTCACTGAAATAAGTCACACAGAAAAAGAAACATCATAAGATATCACTAATACACGGAATGTAAACTTGGCTACACAGGAACTGAATTCCAAAACAGAACAGGGTCTCAAATTTAGAAAACCAACTTATGCTTGCTTAAGGGGAAAGGTGAGTTGGGGTGCTGCATAAAACCAGAGATTGAAATGAGCACAGATAAAGTTCCTTAAGCCAAATATGGACTAGACAAGAGCTACTCCTTGCTCAACGAAATGGACTCAACACCCCATATTAAACGCCTAAGAATGTACCTGACTAGTAAGTATCTTAAAACCTATGGATTGCTATGTCTCCAAAAGAGAATCAAGCGTGTGTACAGGGGCATAAACGCAGCAGTGATAGGATTGGAGAGGTTCGGTGAGCAAATGAAGACCCTTTGAAGTCATATTGCATGGTACCCATTCCACGGGTCTCAACTCTCCAGGTTTAAGGTATTCTCCCTTCAGCTAAAACATGCATGTGGAACCCCGAGTATGATCAACCATGTGAACGGGAGACGTGTTCAAATATGTCTCAGTTTTCCTCCCCTGGTACTCGGGTGCAACATTCCAGATGCTTTACTAACACTCTCCCCACTTGGAGAGTCAGCGCCTTTAACCTCCTGTTTGGCCCAGTTTGCAATTTCTGAGGAAGATGAACAGGAATAGTGAGAACCAATGAGAGACTAGCAGGAGGTGTCTGGACGGGCAAATTTAACTCTCATTTCCCACCAGGAAGAGGAAATAACCAAAGGCTCAGCGTGCCGTGCCGGAACCATATTAGGGCCTGAAGCCATTCTGTGGTGTTGCGGCCAGATCAAAAGAAAGCGAGTTGAAGAAAGGAGCTCAGGGGCACTGTAATTCACAAACCTGCAGAGTTATAAATGACAGCTATCGTCCAAAAATATACTGAAGTAAGGCTGCCAAGAGGACTTGAAAGCGGGGCAGAATTGCAGGAAACCGATTTCAGGAGGTAGACTGGAATTGCTTTGAAAGCATAGGAAAAGAGGCAGAACGTCCACAATGATGCACTTGGCCAAAAAGGGCGTATGCGTTTTTTCCTGAATATATTCAGGAAAAAACGCATACGCCCTTTTTGGCCAACCAAGCAAGCTTGCAAAGGAAATCTGCACTACAATGAAGTCTCACTTCCCCCCGGTCAAAAGGGCCATCTGAAAAAAGTGTAAAATCCAGAAAGGCAGGACAGGCCATGGAGAACTGGGAGCCTTGTTATGCTGATGGGCGGGATGTAAATTGCCAACAGACACTCGGGAGAAGTGTATGGTGTTTCCTGAAACATCTAAAAAACAAAGCAACAGAGCCTAGGGCACTTCCACTTATGGTCCTATAGCTTAGGGAAATTAAAATCAAAAAGACACAGCCACCCCAAAGTTTGGGACGCCTCTGTTTACAAGAACCTCGTTTACCGTACAAGTTCAATATCACAGAAAGTGAAAAATGGATAAAGAACTTGTGGTACTTACGTACAATGCAGTATCACTCAGCAATGAAATCTATGTCATCAGGCCCGTAGCAGCATAATGAGTGGATTCAGGTACGATGATTCTAACTGAAATAAGTCACACAGAAAAAGAAACATCATAAGATATCAGTAATACACGGAATGTAAACTTGGCTACACAGGAACTGAATTCCAAAACAGAACAGGGTCTCAAATTTAGAAAACCAACTTATGCTTGCTTAAGGGGAAAGGTGAGTTGGGGTGCTGCATAAAACCAGAGATTGAAATGAGCACAGATAAAGTTCCTTAAGCCAAATATGGAATAGACAAGAGCTACTCCTTGCTCAACGAAATGGACTCAACACCCCATATTAAACGCCTAAGAATGTACCTGACTAGTAAGTATCTTAAAACCTATGGATTGCTATGTCTCCAAAAGAGAATCAAGCGTGTGTACAGGGGCATAAACGCAGCAGTGATAGGATTGGAGAGGTTTGGTGAGCAAATGAAGACCCTTTGAAGTCATATTGCATGGTACCCATTCCACGGGTCTCAACTCTCCAGGTTTAAGGTATTCTTCCTTCAGCTAAAACATGCATGTGGAACCCAGAGTATGATCAACCATGTGAACGGGAGACGTGTTCAAATATGTCTCAGTTTTCCTCCCCTGGTACTCGGGTGCAACATTCCAGATGCTTTACTAACACTCTCCCCACTTGGAGAGTCAGCGCCTTTAACCTCCTGTTTGGCCCAGTTTGCAATTTCTGAGGAAGATGAACAGGAATAGTGAGAACCAATGAGAGACTAGCAGGAGGTGTCTGGACGGGCAAATTTAACTCTCATTTCCCACCAGAAAGAGGAAATAACCAAAGGCTCAGCGTGCCGTGCCGGAACCATATTAGGGCCTGAAGCCATCCTGTGGTGTTGCGGCCAGCTCAAAAGAAAACGAGTTGAAGAAAGGAGCTCAGGGGCACTGTAATTCACAAACCTGCAGAGTTATAAATGACAGCTATCGTCCAAAAATATACTGAAGTAAGGCTGCCAAGAGGACTTGAAAGCGGGGCAGAATTGCAGGAAACCGATTTCAGGAGGTAGACTGGAATTGCATTGAAAGCATAGGAAAAGAGGCAGAACGTCCACAATGATGCACTTGGCCAAAAAGGGCGTATGCGTTTTTTCCTGAATATATTCAGGAAAAAACGCATACGCCCTTTTTGGCCAACCAAGCAAGCTTGCAATGGAAATCTGCACTACAATGAAGTCTCACTTCCCCCCGGTCAAAAGGGCCATCTGAAAAAAGTGTAAAATCCAGAAAGGCAGGACAGGCCATGGAGAAGTGGGAGCCTTGTTATGCTGATGGGCGGGATGTAAATTGCCAACAGACACTCGGGAGAAGTGTATGGTGTTTCCTGAAACATCTAAAAAACAAAGCAACAGAGCCTAGGGCACTTCCACTTATGGTCCTATAGCTTAGGGAAATTAAAATCAAAAAGACACAGCCACCCCAAAGTTTGGGACGCCTCTGTTTACAAGAACCTCGTTTATCGTACAAGTTCAATATCACAGAAAGTGAAAAATGGATAAAGAACTTGTGGTACTTACGTACAATGCAGTATCACTCAGCAATGAAATCTATGTCATCAGGCCCGTAGCAGCACAATGAGTGGATTCAGGTATGATGATTCTAACTGAAATAAGTCACACAGAAAAAGAAACATCATAAGATATCAGTAATACACGGAATGTAAACTTGGCTACACAAGAACTGAATTACAGAACAGAACAGGGTCTCAAATTTAGAAAACCAACTTATGCTTGCTTAAGGGTGAAGGTGAGTTGGGGTGCTGCATAAAACCAGAGATTGAAACGAGCACAGATAAAGTTCCTTAAGCCAAATATGGAATAGACAAGAGCTACTCCTTGCTCAACGAAATGGACTCAACACCGCATATTAAACGCCTAAGAATGTACCTGACTAGTAAGTATCTTAAAACCTATGGATTGCTATGTCTCCGAAAGAGAATCAAGCATGTGTACAGGGGCAAAAACGCAGCAGTGATAGGATTGGAGAGGTTCGGTGAGCAAATGAAGACCCTTTGAAGTCATATTGCATGGTACCCATTCCACGGGTTTCAACTACCCAGGTTTAAGGTATTCTTCCTTCAGCTAAAACATGCATGTGGAACCTAGAGTATGATCAACCATGTGATCGGGAGACGTGTTCAAATATGTCTCAGTTTTCGTACCCTGGTACTCGGGTGCAACATTCCAGACGCTTTACTAACACTCTCCCGACTTGGAGAGTCCGTCCCTTTAATCTCCTGTATGGCCCAGTTTGCAATTTCTGCGGAAGATGAACAGGAATAGCGAGAACCAATGAGAGACTAGCTGGAGGTGTCTGGACGGGCAAATTTAACTCTCATTTCCCACCAGAAAGAGGAATTAACCAAAGGCTCAGCGTGCCGTGCCGGAACCAGATTAGGGCCTGAAGCCATCCTGCGGTGTTGCGGCCAGCTCAAAAGAAAGCGAGTTGAAGAAAGGAGCTCAGGGGCACTGTAATTCACAAACCTGCAGAGTTATAAATGACAGCTATCGTCCAAAAATATACTGAAGTAAGGCTGCCAAGAGGACTTGAAAGCGGGGCAGAATTGCAGGAAACCGATTTCAGGAGGTAGACTGGAATTGCATTGAAAGCATAGGAAAAGAGGCAGAACGTCCACAATGATGCACTTGGCCAAAAAGGGCGTATGCGTTTTTTCCTGAATATATTCAGGAAAAAACGCATACGCCCTTTTTGGCCAACCAAGCAAGCTTGCAAAGGAAATCTGCACTACAATGAAGTCTCACTTCCCCCCGGTCAAAAGGGCCATCTGAAAAAAGTGTAAAATCCAGAAAGGCAGGACAGGCCATGGAGAACTGGGAGCCTTGTTATGCTGATGGGCGGGATGTAAATTGCCAACAGACACTCGGGAGAAGTGTATGGTGTTTCCGGAAACATCTAAAAAACAAAGCAACAGAGCCTAGGGCACTTCCACTTATGGTCCTATAGCTTAGGGAAATTAAAATCAAAAAGACACAGCCACCCCAAAGTTTGGGACGCCTCTGTTTACAAGAACCTCGTTTATCGTACAAGTTCAATATCACAGAAAGTGAAAAATGGATAAAGAACTTGTGGTACTTACGTACAATGCAGTATCACTCAGCAATGAAATCTATGTCATCAGGCCCGTAGCAGCACAATGAGTGGATTCAGGTATGATGATTCTAACTGAAATAAGTCACACAGAAAAAGAAACATCATAAGATATCAGTAATACACGGTATGTAAACTTGGCTACACAGGAACTGAATTACAGAACAGAACAGGGTCTCAAATTTAGAAAACCAACTTATGCTTGCTTAAGGGTGAAGGTGAGTTGGGGTGCTGCATAAAACCAGAGATTGAAACGAGCACAGATAAAGTTCCTTAAGCCAAATATGGAATAGACAAGAGCTACTCCTTGCTCAACGAAATGGACTCAACACCGCATATTAAACGCCTAAGAATGTACCTGACTAGTAAGTATCTTAAAACCTATGGATTGCTATGTCTCCGAAAGAGAATCAAGCATGTGTACAGGGGCAAAAACGCAGCAGTGATAGGATTGGAGAGGTTCGGTGAGCAAATGAAGACCCTTTGAAGTCATATTGCATGGTACCCATTCCACGGGTTTCAACTACCCAGGTTTAAGGTATTCTTCCTTCAGCTAAAACATGCATGTGGAACCTAGAGTATGATCAACCATGTGATCGGGAGACGTGTTCAAATATGTCTCAGTTTTCGTACCCTGGTACTCGGGTGCAACATTCCAGACGCTTTACTAACACTCTCCCGACATGGAGAGTCAGTCCCTTTAACCTCCTGTTTGGCCCAGTTTGCAATTTCTGTGGAAGATGAACAAGAAAGGCGAGAACCAATGAGAGATTAGCTGGAGGTGTATGGACGGGCAAATTTAACTCTCATTTCCCACCAGGAAGAGGAATTAACCAAAGGCTCAGCGTGCCGTGCCGGAACCAGATTAGGACCTGAAGCCATCCTGCGGTGTTGCGGCCAGCTCAAAAGAAAGCGAGTTGAAGAAAGGAGCTCAGGGGCACTGTAATTCACAAACCTGCAGAGTTATAAATGACAGCTATCGTCCAAAAATATACTGAAGTAAGGCTGCCAAGAGGACTTGAAAGCGGGGCAGAATTGCAGGAAACCGATTTCAGGAGGTAGACTGGAATTGCATTGAAAGCATAGGAAAAGAGGCAGAACGTCCACAATGATGCACTTGGCCAAAAAGGGCGTATGCGTTTTTTCCTGAATATATTCAGGAAAAAACGCATACGCCCTTTTTGGCCAACCAAGCAAGCTTGCAAAGGAAATCTGCACTACAATGAAGTCTCACTTCCCCCCGGTCAAAAGGGCCATCTGAAAAAAGTGTAAAATCCAGAAAGGCAGGACAGGCCATGGAGAACTGGGAGCCTTGTTATGCTGATGGGCGGGATGTAAATTGCCAACAGACACTCGGGAGAAGTGTATGGTGTTTCCTGAAACATCTAAAAAACAAAGCAACAGAGCCTAGGGCACTTCCACTTATGGTCCTATAGCTTAGGGAAATTAAAATCAAAAAGACACAGCCACCCCAAAGTTTGGGACGCCTCTGTTTACAAGAACCTCGTTTACCGTACAAGTTCAATATCACAGAAAGTGAAAAATGGATAAAGAAGTTGTGGTACTTACGTACAATGCAGTATCACTCAGCAATGAAATCTATGTCATCAGGCCCGTAGCAGCATAATGAGTGGATTCAGGTACGATGATTCTCACTGAAATAAGTCACACAGAAAAAGAAACATCATAAGATATCACTAATACACGGAATGTAAACTTGGCTACACAGGAACTGAATTCCAAAACAGAACAGGGTCTCAAATTTAGAAAACCAACTTATGCTTGCTTAAGGGGAAAGGTGAGTTGGGGTGCTGCATAAAACCAGAGATTGAAATGAGCACAGATAAAGTTCCTTAAGCCAAATATGGAATAGACAAGAGCTACTCCTTGCTCAACGAAATGGACTCAACACCCCATATTAAACGCCTAAGAATGTACCTGACTAGTAAGTATCTTAAAACCTATGGATTGCTATGTCTCCAAAAGAGAATCAAGCGTGTGTACAGGGGCATAAACGCAGCAGTGATAGGATTGGAGAGGTTTGGTGAGAAATGAAGACCCTTTGAAGTCATATTGCATGGTACCCATTCCACGGGTCTCAACTCTCCAGGTTTAAGGTATTCTTCCTTCAGCTAAAACATGCATGTGGAACCCAGAGTATGATCAACCATGTGAACGGGAGACGTGTTCAAATATGTCTCAGTTTTCCTCCCCTGGTACTCGGGTGCAACATTCCAGACGCTTTACTAACACTCTCCCCACTTGGAGAGTCAGCGCCTTTAACCTCCTGTTTGGCCCAGTTTGCAATTTCTGAGGAAGATGAACAGGAATAGCGAGAACCAATGAGAGACTAGCTGGAGGTGTCTGGACAGGCAAATTTAACTCTCATTTCCCACCAGGAAGAGGAATTAACCAAAGGCTCAGCGTGCCGTGCCGGAACCAGATTAGGGCCTGAAGCCATCCTGCGGTGTTGCGGCCAGCTCAAAAGAAAGCGAGTTGAAGAAAGGAGCTCAGGGGCACTGTAATTCACAAACCTGCAGAGTTATAAATGACAGCTATCGTCCAAAAATATACTGAAGTAAGGCTGCCAAGAGGACTTGAAAGCGGGGCAGAATTGCAGGAAACCGATTTCAGGAGGTAGACTGGAATTGCATTGAAAGCATAGGAAAAGAGGCAGAACGTCCACAATGATGCACTTGGCCAAAAAGGGCGTATGCGTTTTTTCCTGAATATATTCAGGAAAAAACGCATACGCCCTTTTTGGCCAACCAAGCAAGCTTGCAATGGAAATCTGCACTACAATGAAGTCTCACTTCCCCCCGGTCAAAAGGGCCATCTGAAAAAAGTGTAAAATCCAGAAAGGCAGGACAGGCCATGGAGAAGTGGGAGCCTTGTTATGCTGATGGGCGGGATGTAAATTGCCAACAGACACTCGGGAGAAGTGTATGGTGTTTCCTGAAACATCTAAAAAACAAAGCAACAGAGCCTAGGGCACTTCCACTTATGGTCCTATAGCTTAGGGAAATTAAAATCAAAAAGACACAGCCACCCCAAAGTTTGGGACGCCTCTGTTTACAAGAACCTCGTTTATCGTACAAGTTCAATATCACAGAAAGTGAAAAATGGATAAAGAACTTGTGGTACTTACGTACAATGCAGTATCACTCAGCAATGAAATCTATGTCATCAGGCCCGTAGCAGCACAATGAGTGGATTCAGGTATGATGATTCTAACTGAAATAAGTCACACAGAAAAAGAAACATCATAAGATATCAGTAATACACGGAATGTAAACTTGGCTACACAGGAACTGAATTACAGAACAGAACAGGGTCTCAAATTTAGAAAACCAACTTATGCTTGCTTAAGGGTGAAGGTGAGTTGTGGTGCTGCATAAAACCAGAGATTGAAACGAGCACAGATAAAGTTCCTTAAGCCAAATATGGAATAGACAAGAGCTACTCCTTGCTCAACGAAATGGACTCAACACCGCATATTAAACGCCTAAGAATGTACCTGACTAGTAAGTATCTTAAAACCTATGGATTGCTATGTCTCCGAAAGAGAATCAAGCATGTGTACAGGGGCAAAAACGCAGCAGTGATAGGATTGGAGAGGTTCGGTGAGCAAATGAAGACCCTTTGAAGTCATATTGCATGGTACCCATTCCACGGGTTTCAACTACCCAGGTTTAAGGTATTCTTCCTTCAGCTAAAACATGCATGTGGAACCTAGAGTATGATCAACCATGTGATCGGGAGACGTGTTCAAATATGTCTCAGTTTTCGTACCCTGGTACTCGGGTGCAACATTCCAGACGCTTTACTAACACTCTCCCGACTTGGAGAGTCCGTCCCTTTAATATCCTGTTTGGCCCAGTTTGCAATTTCTGCGGAAGATGAACAGGAATAGCGAGAACCAATGAGAGACTAGCTGGAGGTGTCTGGACGGGCAAATTTAACTCTCATTTCCCACCAGAAAGAGGAATTAACCAAAGGCTCAGCGTGCCGTGCCGGAACCAGATTAGGGCCTGAAGCCATCCTGCGGTGTTGCGGCCAGCTCAAAAGAAAGCGAGTTGAAGAAAGGAGCTCAGGGGCACTGTAATTCACAAACCTGCAGAGTTATAAATGACAGCTATCGTCCAAAAATATACTGAAGTAAGGCTGCCAAGAGGACTTGAAAGCGGGGCAGAATTGCAGGAAACCGATTTCAGGAGGTAGACTGGAATTGCATTGAAAGCATAGGAAAAGAGGCAGAACGTCCACAATGATGCACTTGGCCAAAAAGGGCGTATGCGTTTTTTCCTGAATATATTCAGGAAAAAACGCATACGCCCTTTTTGGCCAACCAAGCAAGCTTGCAAAGGAAATCTGCACTACAATGAAGTCTCACTTCCCCCCGGTCAAAAGGGCCATCTGAAAAAAGTGTAAAATCCAGAAAGGCAGGACAGGCCATGGAGAACTGGGAGCCTTGTTATGCTGATGGGCGGGATGTAAATTGCCAACAGACACTCGGGAGAAGTGTATGGTGTTTCCGGAAACATCTAAAAAACAAAGCAACAGAGCCTAGGGCACTTCCACTTATGGTCCTATAGCTTAGGGAAATTAAAATCAAAAAGACACAGCCACCCCAAAGTTTGGGACGCCTCTGTTTACAAGAACCTCGTTTATCGTACAAGTTCAATATCACAGAAAGTGAAAAATGGATAAAGAACTTGTGGTACTTACGTACAATGCAGTATCACTCAGCAATGAAATCTATGTCATCAGGCCCGTAGCAGCACAATGAGTGGATTCAGGTATGATGATTCTAACTGAAATAAGTCACACAGAAAAAGAAACATCATAAGATATCAGTAATACACGGAATGTAAACTTGGCTACACAGGAACTGAATTACAGAACAGAACAGGGTCTCAAATTTAGAAAACCAACTTATGCTTGCTTAAGGGTGAAGGTGAGTTGGGGTGCTGCATAAAACCAGAGATTGAAACGAGCACAGATAAAGTTCCTTAAGCCAAATATGGAATAGACAAGAGCTACTCCTTGCTCAACGAAATGGACTCAACACCGCATATTAAAGGCCTAAGAATGTACCTGACTAGTAAGTATCTTAAAACCTATGGATTGCTATGTCTCCGAAAGAGAATCAAGCATGTGTACAGGGGCAAAAACGCAGCAGTGATAGGATTGGAGAGGTTCGGTGAGCAAATGAAGACCCTTTGAAGTCATATTGCATGGTACCCATTCCACGGGTTTCAACTACCCAGGTTTAAGGTATTCTTCCTTCAGCTAAAACATGCATGTGGAACCTAGAGTATGATCAACCATGTGATCGGGAGACGTGTTCAAATATGTCTCAGTTTTCGTACCCTGGTACTCGGGTGCAACATTCCAGACGCTTTACTAACACTCTCCCGACTTGGAGAGTCCGTCCCTTTAACCTCCTGTTTGGCCCAGTTTGCAATTTCTGCGGAAGATGAACAAGAAAGGCGAGAACCAATGAGAGATTAGCTGGAGGTGTCTGGACGGGCAAATTTAACTCTCATTTCCCACCAGGAAGAGGAATTAACCAAAGGCTCAGCGTGCCGTGCCGGAACCAGATTAGGACCTGAAGGCATCCTGCGGTGTTGCGGCCAGCTCAAAAGAAAGCGAGTTGAAGAAAGGAGCTCAGGGGCACTGTAATTCACAAACCTGCAGAGTTATAAATGACAGCTATCGTCCAAAAATATACTGAAGTAAGGCTGCCAAGAGGACTTGAAAGCGGGGCAGAATTGCAGGAAACCGATTTCAGGAGGTAGACTGGAATTGCATTGAAAGCATAGGAAAAGAGGCAGAACGTCCACAATGATGCACTTGGCCAAAAAGGGCGTATGCGTTTTTTCCTGAATATATTCAGGAAAAAACGCATACGCCCTTTTTGGCCAACCAAGCAAGCTTGCAAAGGAAATCTGCACTACAATGAAGTCTCACTTCTCCCCGGTCAAAAGGGCCATCTGAAAAAAGTGTAAAATCCAGAAAGGCAGGACAGGCCATGGAGAACTGGGAGCCTTGTTATGCTGATGGGCGGGATGTAAATTGCCAACAGACACTCGGGAGAAGTGTATGGTGTTTCCTGAAACATCTAAAAAACAAAGCAACAGAGCCTAGGGCACTTCCACTTATGGTCCTATAGCTTAGGGAAATTAAAATCAAAAAGACACAGCCACCCCAAAGTTTGGGACGCCTCTGTTTACAAGAACCTCGTTTACCGTACAAGTTCAACATCACAGAAAGTGAAAAATGGATAAAGAACTTGTGGTACTTACGTACAATGCAGTATCACTCAGCAATGAAATCTATGTCATCAGGCCCGTAGCAGCATAATGAGTGGATTCAGGTACGATGATTCTCACTGAAATAAGTCACACAGAAAAAGAAACATCATAAGATATCACTAATACACGGAATGTAAACTTGGCTACACAGGAACTGAATTCCAAAACAGAACAGGGTCTCAAATTTAGAAAACCAACTTATGCTTGCTTAAGGGGAAAGGTGAGTTGGGGTGCTGCATAAAACCAGAGATTGAAATGAGCACAGATAAAGTTCCTTAAGCCAAATATGGACTAGACAAGAGCTACTCCTTGCTCAACGAAATGGACTCAACACCCCATATTAAACGCCTAAGAATGTACCTGACTAGTAAGTATCTTAAAACCTATGGATTGCTATGTCTCCAAAAGAGAATCAAGCGTGTGTACAGGGGCATAAACGCAGCAGTGATAGGATTGGAGAGGTTCGGTGAGCAAATGAAGACCCTTTGAAGTCATATTGCATGGTACCCATTCCACGGGTCTCAACTCTCCAGGTTTAAGGTATTCTCACTTCAGCTAAAACATGCATGTGGAACCCCGAGTATGATCAACCATGTGAACGGGAGACGTGTTCAAATATGTCTCAGTTTTCCTCCCCTGGTACTCGGGTGCAACATTCCAGATGCTTTACTAACACTCTCCCCACTTGGAGAGTCAGCGCCTTTAACCTCCTGTTTGGCCCAGTTTGCAATTTCTGAGGAAGATGAACAGGAATAGTGAGAACCAATGAGAGATTAGCAGGAGGTGTCTGGACG
Organism: Globicephala melas; assembly: GCF_963455315.2. Classification (NCBI taxonomy): domain Eukaryota; kingdom Metazoa; phylum Chordata; class Mammalia; order Artiodactyla; family Delphinidae; genus Globicephala; species Globicephala melas. The sequence goes on from NW_027207219.1 coordinate 1,602,780, forward strand.
GGCAAATTTAACTCTCATTTCCCACCAGGAAGAGGAAATAACCAAAGGCTCAGCGTGCCGTGCCGGAACCATATTAGGGCCTGAAGCCATTCTGTGGTGTTGCGGCCAGCTCAAAAGAAAGCGAGTTGAAGAAAGGAGCTCAGGGGCACTGTAATTCACAAACCTGCAGAGTTATAAATGACAGCTATCGTCCAAAAATATACTGAAGTAAGGCTGCCAAGAGGACTTGAAATCGGGGCAGAATTGCAGGAAACCGATTTCAGGAGGTAGACTGGAATTGCATTGAAAGCATAGGAAAAGAGGCAGAACGTCCACAATGATGCACTTGGCCAAAAAGGGCGTATGCGTTTTTTCCTGAATATATTCAGGAAAAAACGCATACGCCCTTTTTGGCCAACCAAGCAAGCTTGCAAAGGAAATCTGCACTACAATGAAGTCTCACTTCCCCCCGGTCAAAAGGGCCATCTGAAAAAAGTGTAAAATCCAGAAAGGCAGGACAGGCCATGGAGAACTGGGAGCCTTGTTATGCTGATGGGCGGGATGTAAATTGCCAACAGACACTCGGGAGAAGTGTATGGTGTTTCCTGAAACATCTAAAAAACAAAGCAACAGAGCCTAGGGCACTTCCACTTATGGTCCTATAGCTTAGGGAAATTAAAATCAAAAAGACACAGCCACCCCAAAGTTTGGGACACCTCTGTTTACAAGAACCTCGTTTACCGTACAAGTTCAATATCACAGAAAGTGAAAAATGGATAAAGAACTTGTGGTACTTACGTACAATGCAGTATCACTCAGCAATGAAATCTATGTCATCAGGCCCGTAGCAGCATAATGAGTGGATTCAGGTACGATGATTCTAACTGAAATAAGTCACACAGAAAAAGAAACATCATAAGATATCAGTAATACACGGAATGTAAACTTGGCTACACAGGAACTGAATTCCAAAACAGAACAGGGTCTCAAATTTAGAAAACCAACTTATGCTTGCTTAAGGGGAAAGGTGAGTTGGGGTGCTGCATAAAACCAGAGATTGAAATGAGCACAGATAAAGTTCCTTAAGCCAAATATGGAATAGACAAGAGCTACTCCTTGCTCAACGAAATGGACTCAACACCGCATATTAAACGCCTAAGAATGTACCTGACTAGTAAGTATCTTAAAACCTATGGATTGCTATGTCTCCAAAAGAGAATCAAGCGTGTGTACAGGGGCATAAACGCAGCAGTGATAGGATTGGAGAGGTTCGGTGAGCAAATGAAGACCCTTTGAAGTCATATTGCATGGTACCCATTCCACGGGTCTCAACTCTCCAGGTTTAAGGTATTCTTCCTTCAGCTAAAACATGCATGTGGAACCCAGAGTATGATCAACCATGTGAATGGGAGACGTGTTCAAATATGTCTCAGTTTTCCTCCCCTGGTACTCGGGTGCAACATTCCAGACGCTTTACTAACACTCTCCCCACTTGGAGAGTCAGCGCCTTTAACCTCCTGTTTGGCCCAGTTTGCAATTTCTGAGGAAGATGAACAGGAATAGTGAGAACCAATGAGAGACTAGCAGGAGGTGTCTGGACGGGCAAATTTAACTCTCATTTCCCACCAGAAAGAGGAAATAACCAAAGGCTCAGCGTGCCTTGCCGGAACCATATTAGGGCCTGAAGCCATCCTGTGGTGTTGCGGCCAGCTCAAAAGAAAGCGAGTTGAAGAAAGGAGCTCAGGGGCACTGTAATTCACAAACCTGCAGAGTTATAAATGACAGCTATCGTCCAAAAATATACTGAAGTAAGGCTGCCAAGAGGACTTGAAAGCGGGGCAGAATTGCAGGAAACCGATTTCAGGAGGTAGACTGGAATTGCATTGAAAGCATAGGAAAAGAGGCAGAACGTCCACAATGATGCACTTGGCCAAAAAGGGCGTATGCGTTTTTTCCTGAATATATTCAGGAAAAAACGCATACGCCCTTTTTGGCCAACCAAGCAAGCTTGCAATGGAAATCTGCACTACAATGAAGTCTCACTTCCCCCCGGTCAAAAGGGCCATCTGAAAAAAGTGTAAAATCCAGAAAGGCAGGACAGGCCATGGAGAAGTGGGAGCCTTGTTATGCTGATGGGCGGGATGTAAATTGCCAACAGACACTCGGGAGAAGTATATGGTGTTTCCTGAAACATCTAAAAAACAAAGCAACAGAGCCTAGGGCACTTCCACTTATGGTCCTATAGCTTAGGGAAATTAAAATCAAAAAGACACAGCCACCCCAAAGTTTGGGACGCCTCTGTTTACAAGAACCTCGTTTATCGTACAAGTTCAATATCACAGAAAGTGAAAAATGGATAAAGAACTTGTGGTACTTACGTACAATGCAGTATCACCCAGCAATGAAATCTATGTCATCAGGCCCGTAGCAGCACAATGAGTGGATTCAGGTATGATGATTCTAACTGAAATAAGTCACACAGAAAAAGAAACATCATAAGATATCAGTAATACACGGAATGTAAACTTGGCTACACAGGAACTGAATTACAGAACAGAACAGGGTCTCAAATTTAGAAAACCAACTTATGCTTGCTTAAGGGTGAAGGTGAGTTGGGGTGCTGCATAAAACCAGAGATTGAAACGAGCACAGATAAAGTTCCTTAAGCCAAATATGGAATAGACAAGAGCTACTCCTTGCTCAACGAAATGGACTCAACACCGCATATTAAACGCCTAAGAATGTACCTGACTAGTAAGTATCTTAAAACCTATGGATTGCTATGTCTCCGAAAGAGAATCAAGCATGTGTACAGGGGCAAAAACGCAGCAGTGATAGGATTGGAGAGGTTCGGTGAGCAAATGAAGACCCTTTGAAGTCATATTGCATGGTACCCATTCCACGGGTTTCAACTACCCAGGTTTAAGGTATTCTTCCTTCAGCTAAAACATGCATGTGGAACCTAGAGTATGATCAACCATGTGATCGGGAGACGTGTTCAAATATGTCTCAGTTTTCGTACCCTGGTACTCGGGTGCAACATTCCAGACGCTTTACTAACACTCTCCCGACTTGGAGAGTCCGTCCCTTTAATCTCCTGTTTGGCCCAGTTTGCAATTTCTGCGGAAGATGAACAGGAATAGCGAGAACCAATGAGAGACTAGCTGGAGGTGTCTGGACGGGCAAATTTAACTCTCATTTCCCACCAGAAAGAGGAATTAACCAAAGGCTCAGCGTGCCGTGCCGGAACCAGATTAGGGCCTGAAGCCATCCTGCGGTGTTGCGGCCAGCTCAAAAGAAAGCGAGTTGAAGAAAGGAGCTCAGGGGCACTGTAATTCACAAACCTGCAGAGTTATAAATGACAGCTATCGTCCAAAAATATACTGAAGTAAGGCTGCCAAGAGGACTTGAAAGCGGGGCAGAATTGCAGGAAACCGATTTCAGGAGGTAGACTGGAATTGCATTGAAAGCATAGGAAAAGAGGCAGAACGTCCACAATGATGCACTTGGCCAAAAAGGGCGTATGCGTTTTTTCCTGAATATATTCAGGAAAAAACGCATACGCCCTTTTTGGCCAACCAAGCAAGCTTGCAAAGGAAATCTGCACTACAATGAAGTCTCACTTCCCCCCGGTCAAAAGGGCCATCTGAAAAAAGTGTAAAATCCAGAAAGGCAGGACAGGCCATGGAGAAGTGGGAGCCTTGTTATGCTGATGGGCGGGATGTAAATTGCCAACAGACACTCGGGAGAAGTGTATGGTGTTTCCGGAAACATCTAAAAAACAAAGCAACAGAGCCTAGGGCACTTCCACTTATGGTCCTATAGCTTAGGGAAATTAAAATCAAAAAGACACAGCCACCCCAAAGTTTGGGACGCCTCTGTTTACAAGAACCTCGTTTATCGTACAAGTTCAATATCACAGAAAGTGAAAAATGGATAAAGAACTTGTGGTACTTACGTACAATGCAGTATCACCCAGCAATGAAATCTATGTCATCAGGCCCGTAGCAGCACAATGAGTGGATTCAGGTATGATGATTCTAACTGAAATAAGTCACACAGAAAAAGAAACATCATAAGATATCAGTAATACACGGAATGTAAACTTGGCTACACAGGAACTGAATTACAGAACAGAACAGGGTCTCAAATTTAGAAAACCAACTTATGCTTGCTTAAGGGTGAAGGTGAGTTGGGGTGCTGCATAAAACCAGAGATTGAAACGAGCACAGATAAAGTTCCTTAAGCCAAATATGGAATAGACAAGAGCTACTCCTTGCTCAACGAAATGGACTCAACACCGCATATTAAACGCCTAAGAATGTACCTGACTAGTAAGTATCTTAAAACCTATGGATTGCTATGTCTCCGAAAGAGAATCAAGCATGTGTACAGGGGCAAAAACGCAGCAGTGATAGGATTGGAGAGGTTCGGTGAGCAAATGAAGACCCTTTGAAGTCATATTGCATGGTACCCATTCCACGGGTTTCAACTACCCAGGTTTAAGGTATTCTTCCTTCAGCTAAAACATGCATGTGGAACCTAGAGTATGATCAACCATGTGATCGGGAGACGTGTTCAAATATGTCTCAGTTTTCGTACCCTGGTACTCGGGTGCAACATTCCAGACGCTTTACTAACACTCTCCCGACTTGGAGAGTCCGTCCCTTTAATCTCCTGTTTGGCCCAGTTTGCAATTTCTGCGGAAGATGAACAGGAATAGCGAGAACCAATGAGAGACTAGCTGGAGGTGTCTGGACGGGCAAATTTAACTCTCATTTCCCACCAGAAAGAGGAATTAACCAAAGGCTCAGCGTGCCGTGCCGGAACCAGATTAGGGCCTGAAGCCATCCTGCGGTGTTGCGGCCAGCTCAAAAGAAAGCGAGTTGAAGAAAGGAGCTCAGGGGCACTGTAATTCACAAACCTGCAGAGTTATAAATGACAGCTATCGTCCAAAAATATACTGAAGTAAGGCTGCCAAGAGGACTTGAAAGCGGGGCAGAATTGCAGGAAACCGATTTCAGGAGGTAGACTGGAATTGCATTGAAAGCATAGGAAAAGAGGCAGAACGTCCACAATGATGCACTTGGCCAAAAAGGGCGTATGCGTTTTTTCCTGAATATATTCAGGAAAAAACGCATACGCCCTTTTTGGCCAACCAAGCAAGCTTGCAAAGGAAATCTGCACTACAATGAAGTCTCACTTCCCCCCGGTCAAAAGGGCCATCTGAAAAAAGTGTAAAATCCAGAAAGGCAGGACAGGCCATGGAGAACTGGGAGCCTTGTTATGCTGATGGGCGGGATGTAAATTGCCAACAGACACTCGGGAGAAGTGTATGGTGTTTCCGGAAACATCTAAAAAACAAAGCAACAGAGCCTAGGGCACTTCCACTTATGGTCCTATAGCTTAGGGAAATTAAAATCAAAAAGACACAGCCACCCCAAAGTTTGGGACGCCTCTGTTTACAAGAACCTCGTTTATCGTACAAGTTCAATATCACAGAAAGTGAAAAATGGATAAAGAACTTGTGGTACTTACGTACAATGCAGTATCACCCAGCAATGAAATCTATGTCATCAGGCCCGTAGCAGCACAATGAGTGGATTCAGGTATGATGATTCTAACTGAAATAAGTCACACAGAAAAAGAAACATCATAAGATATCAGTAATACACGGAATGTAAACTTGGCTACACAGGAACTGAATTACAGAACAGAACAGGGTCTCAAATTTAGAAAACCAACTTATGCTTGCTTAAGGGTGAAGGTGAGTTGGGGTGCTGCATAAAACCAGAGATTGAAACGAGCACAGATAAAGTTCCTTAAGCCAAATATGGAATAGACAAGAGCTACTCCTTGCTCAACGAAATGGACTCAACACCGCATATTAAACGCCTAAGAATGTACCTGACTAGTAAGTATCTTAAAACCTATGGATTGCTATGTCTCCGAAAGAGAATCAAGCATGTGTACAGGGGCAAAAACGCAGCAGTGATAGGATTGGAGAGGTTCGGTGAGCAAATGAAGACCCTTTGAAGTCATATTGCATGGTACCCATTCCACGGGTTTCAACTACCCAGGTTTAAGGTATTCTTCCTTCAGCTAAAACATGCATGTGGAACCTAGAGTATGATCAACCATGTGATCGGGAGACGTGTTCAAATATGTCTCAGTTTTCGTACGCTGGTACTCGGGTGCAACATTCCAGACGCTTTACTAACACTCTCCCGACTTGGAGAGTCCGTCCCTTTAATCTCCTGTTTGGCCCAGTTTGCAATTTCTGCGGAAGATGAACAGGAATAGCGAGAACCAATGAGAGACTAGCTGGAGGTGTCTGGACGGGCAAATTTAACTCTCATTTCCCACCAGAAAGAGGAATTAACCAAAGGCTCAGCGTGCCGTGCCGGAACCAGATTAGGGCCTGAAGCCATCCTGCGGTGTTGCGGCCAGCTCAAAAGAAAGCGAGTTGAAGAAAGGAGCTCAGGGGCACTGTAATTCACAAACCTGCAGAGTTATAAATGACAGCTATCGTCCAAAAATATACTGAAGTAAGGCTGCCAAGAGGACTTGAAAGCGGGGCAGAATTGCAGGAAACCGATTTCAGGAGGTAGACTGGAATTGCATTGAAAGCATAGGAAAAGAGGCAGAACGTCCACAATGATGCACTTGGCCAAAAAGGGCGTATGCGTTTTTTCCTGAATATATTCAGGAAAAAACGCATACGCCCTTTTTGGCCAACCAAGCAAGCTTGCAAAGGAAATCTGCACTACAATGAAGTCTCACTTCCCCCCGGTCAAAAGGGCCATCTGAAAAAAGTGTAAAATCCAGAAAGGCAGGACAGGCCATGGAGAACTGGGAGCCTTGTTATGCTGATGGGCGGGATGTAAATTGCCAACAGACACTCGGGAGAAGTGTATGGTGTTTCCGGAAACATCTAAAAAACAAAGCAACAGAGCCTAGGGCACTTCCACTTATGGTCCTATAGCTTAGGGAAATTAAAATCAAAAAGACACAGCCACCCCAAAGTTTGGGACGCCTCTGTTTACAAGAACCTCGTTTATCGTACAAGTTCAATATCACAGAAAGTGAAAAATGGATAAAGAACTTGTGGTACTTACGTACAATGCAGTATCACTCAGCAATGAAATCTATGTCATCAGGCCCGTAGCAGCACAATGAGTGGATTCAGGTATGATGATTCTAACTGAAATAAGTCACACAGAAGAAGAAACATCATAAGATATCAGTAATACACGGAATGTAAACTTGGCTACACAGGAACTGAATTACAGAACAGAACAGGGTCTCAAATTTAGAAAACCAACTTATGCTTGCTTAAGGGTGAAGGTGAGTTGGGGTGCTGCATAAAACCAGAGATTGAAACGAGCACAGATAAAGTTCCTTAAGCCAAATATGGAATAGACAAGAGCTACTCCTTGCTCAACGAAATGGACTCAACACCGCATATTAAACGCCTAAGAATGTACCTGACTAGTAAGTATCTTAAAACCTATGGATTGCTATGTCTCCGAAGGAGAATCAAGCATGTGTACAGGGGCAAAAACGCAGCAGTGATAGGATTGGAGAGGTTCGGTGAGCAAATGAAGACCCTTTGAAGTCATATTGCATGGTACCCATTCCACGGGTTTCAACTACCCAGGTTTAAGGTATTCTTCCTTCAGCTAAAACATGCATGTGGAACCTAGAGTATGATCAACCATGTGATCGGGAGACGTGTTCAAATATGTCTCAGTTTTCGTACCCTGGTACTCGGGTGCAACATTCCAGACGCTTTACTAACACTCTCCCGACTTGGAGAGTCCGTCCCTTTAATCTCCTGTTTGGCCCAGTTTGCAATTTCTGCGGAAGATGAACAGGAATAGCGAGAACCAATGAGAGACTAGCTGGAGGTGTCTGGACGGGCAAATTTAACTCTCATTTCCCACCAGAAAGAGGAATTAACCAAAGGCTCAGCGTGCCGTGCCGGAACCAGATTAGGGCCTGAAGCCATCCTGCGGTGTTGCGGCCAGCTCAAAAGAAAGCGAGTTGAAGAAAGGAGCTCAGGGGCACTGTAATTCACAAACCTGCAGAGTTATAAATGACAGCTATCGTCCAAAAATATACTGAAGTAAGGCTGCCAAGAGGACTTGAAAGCGGGGCAGAATTGCAGGAAACCGATTTCAGGAGGTAGACTGGAATTGCATTGAAAGCATAGGAAAAGAGGCAGAACGTCCACAATGATGCACTTGGCCAAAAAGGGCGTATGCGTTTTTTCCTGAATATATTCAGGAAAAAACGCATACGCCCTTTTTGGCCAACCAAGCAAGCTTGCAAAGGAAATCTGCACTACAATGAAGTCTCACTTCCCCCCGGTCAAAAGGGCCATCTGAAAAAAGTGTAAAATCCAGAAAGGCAGGACAGGCCATGGAGAACTGGGAGCCTTGTTATGCTGATGGGCGGGATGTAAATTGCCAACAGACACTCGGGAGAAGTGTATGGTGTTTCCGGAAACATCTAAAAAACAAAGCAACAGAGCCTAGGGCACTTCCACTTATGGTCCTATAGCTTAGGGAAATTAAAATCAAAAAGACACAGCCACCCAAAAGTTTGGTACGCCTCTGTTTACAAGAACCTCGTTTATCGTACAAGTTCAATATCACAGAAAGTGAAAAATGGATAAAGAAGTTGTGGTACTTACGTACAATGCAGTATCACTCAGCAATGAAATCTATGTCATCAGGCCCTTAGCAGCATAATGAGTGGATTCAGGTACGATGATTCTAACTGAAATAAGTCACACAGAAAAAGAAACATCATAAGATATCAGTAATACACGGAATGAAAACTTGGCTACACAGGAACTGAATTCAAAAACAGAACAGGGTCTCAAATTTAGAAAACCAACTTATGCTTGCTTAAGGGGAAAGGTGAGTTGGGGTGCTGCATAAAACCAGAGATTGAAACGAGCACAGATAAAGTTCCTTAAGCCAAATATGGAATAGACAAGAGCTACTCCTTGCTCAACGAAATGGACTCAACACCCCATATTAAACGCCTAAGAATGTACCTGACTAGTAAGTATCTTAAAACCTATGGATTGCTATGTCTCCGAAAGAGAATCAAGCATGTGTACAGGGGCATAAACGCAGCAGTGATAAGATTGGAGAGGTTCGGTGAGCAAATGAAGACCCTTTGAAGTCATATTGCATGGTACCCATTCCAAGGGTTTCAACTACCCAGGTTTAAGGTATTCTTCCTTCAGCTAAAACATGCATGTGGAACCTAGAGTATGATCAACCGTGTGATCGGGAGACGTGTTCAAATATGTCTCAGTTTTCGTACCCTGGTACTCGGGTGCAACATTCCAGACGCTTTACTAACTCTCTCCCGACTTGGAGAGTCAGCGCCTTTAACCTCCTGTTTGGCCCAGTTTTCAATTTCTGCGGAAGATGAACAGGAATAGCGAGAACCAATGAGAGACTAGCTGGAGGTGTCTGGACAGGCAAATTTAACTCTCATTTCCCACCAGGAAGAGGAATTAACCAAAGGCTCAGCGTGCCGTGCCGGAACCAGATTAGGGCCTGAAGCCATCCTGCGGTGTTGCGGCCAGGTCACAAGAAAGCGAGTTGAAGAAAGGAGCTCAGGGGCACTGTAATTCACAAACCTGCAGAGTTATAAATGACAGCTATCGTCCAAAAATATACTGAAGTAAGGCTGCCAAGAGGACTTGAAAGCGGGGCAGAATTGCAGGAAACCGATTTCAGGAGGTAGACTGGAATTGCATTGAAAGCATAGGAAAAGAGGCAGAACGTCCACAATGATGCACTTGGCCAAAAAGGGCGTATGCGTTTTTTCCTGAATATATTCAGGAAAAAACGCATACGCCCTTTTTGGCCAACCAAGCAAGCTTGCAATGGAAATCTGCACTACAATGAAGTCTCACTTCCCCCCGGTCAAAAGGGCCATCTGAAAAAAGTGTAAAATCCAGAAAGGCAGGACAGGCCATGGAGAACTGGGAGCCTTGTTATGCTGATGGGCGGGATGTAAATTGCCAACAGACACTCGGGAGAAGTGTATGGTGTTTCCGGAAACATCTAAAAAACAAAGCAACAGAGCCTAGGGCACTTCCACTTATGGTCCTATAGCTTAGGGAAATTAAAATCAAAAAGACACAGCCACCCCAAAGTTTGGGATGCCTCTGTTTACAAGAACCTCATTTACCGTTCAAGTTCAATATCACAGAAAGTGAAAAATGGATAAAGAACTTGTGGTACTTACGTACAATGCAGTATCACTCAGCAATGAAATCTATGTCATCAGGCCCGTAGCAGCATAATGAGTGGATTCAGGTACGATGATTCTAACTGAAATAAGTCACACAGAAAATGAAACATCATAAGGTATCACTAATACACGGAATGTGAACTTGGCTACACATGAACTGAATTACAAAACAGAACAGGGTCTCAAGTTTAGAAAACCAACTTATGCCTGCTTAAGGGGGAAGGTGAGTTGGGGTGCTGCATAAAAGCAGAGTTTGAAATTAGCACAGATACCGTTCCATAAGCCAAATATGTAATAGACTAGACCTACCCCTTGCTCAACGAAATGGATTCAACAATGAGGTATCACCTCACACCTGGTAGAATAGGCATCATAGAAAATCTACAAACAAAAAATGCTGGAAAGGGTGTGGAGAAAAGGAACCCTCTTCCACTACTGTTGGGAATATAAATTGATACAGTCATTATGGAGAACAATATGGAATTTCTTATGAAACTAACAATAGAATTACCATATGATACAGCAATCCCAGTACTGGACATATACCCAGACAAAACCATAAATCAAAAAGAGTCATTCACCGCAATGTTCATTGCATCACTATTTACAATATCGAGGTAATGGAAGCAACTTAAATGCCCACAGACAGACGAATGCATAAAGCTGTGGTACATATATGAAATGGAATATTACTAAGCCATGAAAAGGAATGAAATTGGGTCATTTGTAGAGACGTCGATGGATCTAGAGACTGTCATACAGAGTGAAGTAAGTCTGAAAGAGAAAAACAAATCTTGTATATTCATGCATATATGTGGAACCTAGAAAAACTGTACAGATTAACCATTTTGCAAGGCATAAATAGAGCAACAGATGTAGACAACAAACGTATGGACAACAAGGGGGGAAAGCTGTTGGGGGGGTGGTGGTGGGAGGAGTTGAGAGACTGGGATTGGCATGTATACATTTATATGTATAAAATAGATAACCAATAAGAACCTGCTGTATAAAAATATAAAATAAAATTCAAAATTAAAAAGAAATAAAATTTAAAAAATAAAACAAAAAACAATTATTCCCTGCACATACATGTATTTATATGAATAAATTATTTCCATGCTTATATCTGTAAATACAAAAAAGAGGAATAAAATCTACCTTGAACCAAAAACGAAAAAGAGAAAAAAAACACAGAACCCACCAGTTACACAGAGGAAAACCGTATCAGGGCACTTGCTCCAGTTGTAAACAATTCTGAAGTTGGTCAGTGGTGGGGAATCGTCTCCCATTCAGCCAGCAGCCCCCACGCAACAAGCGTCCTCATTGCAAAGCTGGGGCACCGTGCCGAGGCATCTGTGAGTAAACGTGAGCTGAGCCCCAGGCCAGTTGCTGCTGAACTATTCCCACCCGTCCCAGGTAAAACACCTGAATATATACAAGGACTTGAAAGCCTAGAGGAAGGGCCATAGAGCCACACGAGTGACAGCATGCCGGCCGACTTGGTGCCTGCAGGCCAGCCAGGATGGTCCTGGCCCTGGGTGCTCTTCTGGAAGATTTCCATTTCCCTGCCTGAGATACCCGTCCTGTCCCTGCCCCCACGGCTTTTTTCCTTCCTCACCTCTGCCCAGGGAGAAATTCCAGCAGCAGGTATGGGTGACACATCCTCTTCTTTAGCAGGTGGCAGCCTGGCAACTGCTGCAGAAAGTCCAGCAGAGCCCCACTCACACTGGGCCACCCACAAAGCCGTGGCCTCTCACTCCCTCCCACCAGCCCAGCCCCGAGACTGCTGACAGGGCAGAGAAAATGGCGTCAGGCACGGCTGCAGGGGCTCTTGCTGCCTGGAGTGGTATTTATATTGATCTCAACCCAGGCACACCTGGGGAGGGCTGGCCGGCACGGTAAGGCTGCCCAGGTCAGCCAATCATCACCCCTCAGGGGCTCACAGTTGCAGAAAATGGAACTTGCTGAACCGGCCAGGTCCAAGGAACAGGTGTGGGCTCCTGAGAGTCAGGATAGACAAGGGGCTGCAGCTTTGGCTTGTTTTCTAATCATTTTATCTGGCCCATGAGTGGGAGACAACTTCAAGAAAACCCTCTCCTAATGAGAGGAACCCAGGAGTCAGGGAGAGGAGGGGTGGGTGGTGGTTGGAGACAGAGGCCTGGTGCCCCGGGTGCAGTGGAAGTCTCTGGAAGACCAGGTGGAGGGAGGCCTCATGGAGTGATGCCCAGGGTCACAGACCTGTCGCAGCTGCTGTTTGTTAGTTCAAGTCCTGCTCTGAGGTGCTCTGTGTCAGCTCTGAGCGACAGGTGAGCTGGGGGTGCTCTGCAATGAGGGCTATGTGCACGGTTCCTGTGTGCCCAGCCCTGCCACGGTACCTGCAAGGGTAGCTCTGTATCCTGGGAGGGCCCTGACCACGAGAGCCCCGTGGGCTGGGGTGGGGGTGGGGTACCTGCCCAGGTGAGCTCCATATTCTGGGATTGGTCTGACCACGAGAGCCCCATGGGCTGCTGGGGACCTGGTAAAGGATGTCAGGACAGTCAGTGAAGCCACCGAGGATATACCTCCAGTTGCTCCTAATTCCTACACCCTGCTGGTCATTCTACCAACCACCAGGACATGGTATTCTGTATTAGTCTTCAATGATGCCTTCTTTTGTATTCCATTAGTCCCAGAGTCACAAGAAATTTTGGCTTGTGAGTGGCAGGACTCAACATACAACTAAAACAATACTTCCGGGCCGTTCGGCCCCAAGGGTGCAAAAATTCCCACACCATCTTTGGGGAAAGCTTAGCTAAAGACCTAAAAGTTCTACCTCTGGAAAAGGAAACCCTCCTTCAATATGCAGACGACATTCTGATTGCCAGCCCTACTAAGGAGGCCTCTGAACTACCAAGCCAATAAAGGATAGAAGTTGTCCAAGAAAAAGCTCAAATATCACAGACTGCGGTGACCTGCCTGGGCTTCATTCTCACAGAAGGTCAGAGAAGCCCATCCCAGGAAAGGGAAGAAACCATTTTCAGCCTTACCCCTTTCTAAAACTAGAAGACAGCTTAGGGGTTCCTGGGGAGGCCAGGGTTTGCTGCTTCTGGATCCCTAACTACAGTCTACTAGCTGGGCCTCTATATGAAACACTGAAAGGAAAAGATGATGGTCCTTTGGAATAGAATCCAGAAGTGGCCTTTCAAGAATGGAAAGAGCAGTCAATTCAGACCCTTGCCCTGGAACTCCCTAATTTAGCTAAACCCTTTGACCTTTACATTCCCGGTGAAAGGTGAATCGCCATTGGAGAATTAGTGCAAAAACTGGGACCACTTGAAATGGAACAATGCAAGAATGCCATCCAGGTAGGATAAACTACGGTCACTAAGGGGCTTGGCCCACTGCCACATCTGGCCAAGATAATGGCGGTATCTAAAAACCTGGAAATCAGCAGCCCAAAAGGCCACCTCCCTCCTAAGGGAAAAGGACCCCACGTGGTGATCCTAACCACCAACCATGCCCTGAAGTTGCAGGGTTCGCTCCGTGGGCACACCGACCTTGAGTGAGGAGGCCCTCCAACTCCAACATCCAGAGAGATAACCGGGGGCAACAGGGCACCATGACGACTCGTGTGAACATCACTTGACCTGGAGTTTCTCTCATAAAACAACAAGAGTGTGTCCCAAAAGAGTAGACTACTGCTTGCAGGACTTACTGCACCCAGAGGGGAGCTAATAATCTTGGCGGGGGAACGGTATATCACACTGTCACCATAGAAAAGCCTACAGACACCGTGATGATGGTGGTCAATAAGACCGGCTGGACTCCTGTTTACTTCAAAAGGCTGTTGACTCAGTGGCCATCATGGTCCTTGATCACCACTGACCCTGGACTGTCTGGGAGTTGAGCGGGCAGGGCTCTGACACCTGGTGCTGTTTGTACGTTAATTCAGGGGCTTAATTGAAGAAAGCGCAGACTACTGGTCAGAGCATCTAGGCTGGCAGAAACGGTCAGCCTAAGGTGGCCGAACAAATGTGGGGCGGGGTGAAACCGGCCCCCACAGCGTCTCTGCACATCTCTTTCCTGGACCCTTAAAGGTCATTAGAATCTATAACACTTCCAATGCTGGTGCTCAGGTGGACGAGCAGGGAGGCAGGGGTCCTGGGGACAATCAACGTCACCGGGAGGCTGCTGGGGAGAAGCTCTGACCCTCGCCCCAGGGTATGAGGGCTCCCAACTCAGCACTCAGCAGTTACAGAAGAAGGGTCTGCACCCTCAGCACTCCAAGAATGAGGAACAGGACAAAAGGCAGAGGAGGGGTTTGTCCCCAGCAAAGCCCATTAAAAATCCCTGGGAGATAAAAATAGAATCTGGGCAATAAAGTCAAGTCTAACCTTTTTTATCCTTTGTGCTTTGTCTAATTTCACGTGCTCCTAGGGTCCCGCATGCAGAGGTTCCACACCCGGCACTTCAGACCAGATTTCCTAGTGCAGAATGGCTGGGTCGACACCTCAGCTCCTGGGGCCCAGTGCAGACTCCACGATATAGAGCCTGAGCTACAGCCAACCCGGCCCTCGAGAGCTCCGCCCCCTCCCTCCCACTGACTCTGACAGGATCTCTACACAGCAGCCCAGCCCACAGCCCACGGGGTAGTGCATGCTCTCACCTCTCCATTCTCTGATCAAAATATAAAGTTTCCTTTGCTTGTGAACCAAACTCAGTCTCGATCTGTTGGCCCCAATGACACTGGGCAGGGGGACACTTGTTGGGGTCCACTCTGGAAGATCAGTAACAGAAATTGAGACTATTGTAACCTCAATGAACAGATGTGTGAGCCAAACTGTAGTTAACATAGAACAGTGTATAAGGCTCGGGTAAAATAAGATGTTTCTAACACTTCCATTTGATATTTCCATCACTTTATTATAAGCAAGTTCAGTGAAAAGGTTTGTCTTATTTGTCAGGTCAATATTAGAGAAATGAAGTGATTTCTTTCCAAGGATGTACATCTAATAATCTTGGTTAAACCTTCAATCTTGTTTTAAATGCTTTTCCATTGAAAATGATACCTCTCTTTCAGCTCCCCCATTTCTGAGAAGTATAAAATCTTATAATTTATTATTACCAAAGGGGAAAGGTGGGAGGAGGGATAAATTAACAGTTTGGGATTAACACATACACACTGCTATGTATAAAATAGATCATCAACAAGGAACTACTGTATAGCACAGGGAACTACACTCAACATTTTGCAATAACCTATAAGGGGAAATAATCTGAAAAAGAATAGATATTTTTATTGACATCATCTATCAATGACAGTTAAAGTGTAACCTAAGGGAAGCTGGTGGTGAGTGCTTCTGACCCTGAAGACTTCAATCATCTAAAGTTTGGACTCTGCCTACTTCCCATGGCCCTTAATGAACATATGTGTAGCCGTAACTTAAAAACTTCCCCAGTTTGGGTTTCGGGGAGACACTGATTTTGAAAAAGCCCTGGTGTTCTCCTTACATGAATGGGACTCTTCCTACTGCTAAAACATGTCTGTCACACCCAGAGGATGGTATACCGTCTGATCGGGAAGAGTTTGGAAAAGGCATCTCATCTCCTCATCTCCTGGTGCTCGGGTTCACCCCTCCAGCGTCTTTACTAACAGTCTCCCCACTTGGAGATGTCAGCACTGTCAACATCCTGTTGCGTACAGTTTGGAATTTGTCCAGAGGATGAAGCGGAAGGATGAGGAACAATGAGAGACAAGTCCTAGGTGTTCAGACAGGCACATGTCACTCTAATTTCCAATCAGGAAGACGAATTGACCAAAGGCTAGGGTTGCCCATGGAAACAATATAGGGCTTGAGGAAATCCCGCTGCTTTGTGGCCAGTTCCCATAAACACAAGTTGAACAATGGAACTCAGGGGCAGTAAAATTCACAAAACTGCAGAGTTGAAAATATCCATCACTGAAAAATGTCTTGAGGAAAGTCAGAAAAAAGGACTTGTAAGCAAGGGAGAATGGCAGGAAAGGGATTTGAGGAGGTAGAAAGGACTCGCCATTAAGCACAAGAAAAGGAGCTGAACATTGCCAACATTGCAGTTGGCCAAAAAGGGTGTATGCGTTTTTTTCTGTATATATTCAAGAAAAGGGCATACACTTTTTTAGCCAACCAAACAGATGGGCACTGGAAGTCAATACTACAAAAGATATCACTTCGCATCAGTCAGAAGAGCCATCCTCATAAAGCGTAAACAACAGAAATGCAGGACAGGGCAACGAGAAGAGGGAGCCCTGTGAGACTTATAGTGGAAATGTATATTGCCAACGGCCATTCTGGAGAAGTGTATTGTATTTACTAAAGCATCTAAAAAATGAGCTACAGAGCATAGGGCACTTGCACTCATGGGCGTATATCTTGGGAAAAACAAAAATCGAGAGGACACAGGCACCCCAATGTTTACCCCCTCTCTGTTTAAAAGATCCTCGACTAGGATATAACTTAAATGTCTCTGGAGGGAAAAAATGGATAGAGATGTGGTACTTAGGTAGAGTGGAATATTATTCAGCCTGGAAATCAATGAAATATGGCCAGTTGTAACAACTCCGGAGGAGTTACGTATGATCATTCTAAGTGACAGAATTCAAAAAGAAAAAGACACATATCATAAGATATCACTTAAAGGTGGAATCCAAAATGGCTACACATGAAATAAATTACAAAACAAAAACATAGTCAAATATGTAGAAAACACGCATAAGGCTGCTAAACGGGAAAGGTGGGGAGGGGTGAGGCATCATCCAGGAGGTTGAAATTAGCAAAGATACCATTCCAAATACCAAACTGATAATCAACAAGGCCTACACGGTAGCTAAAAGAACTGCACTCAGCACACTCAAGTCACCGGAAAAGAATATATACGACTGGTAAGAATCTGAAAAAGAATTTATTGATGTCTCTCTGTACGTGAATCAAGTGGATGTACAGCAGCAAGAAACAGAGCTTTGAAAATCAGCTGTAACCAATATAGTAATAAATTGAAAAAAATAAACGACAGAGAGACAGAGAAAACCTCTTACAACTTTTCCTCAGGGACGGTGATGCAACATGGATTGAACACATCTAGACCCACAGCAGGATGAGACATAAGGCTGGAAACTGTTTGCGCTAAGAGAAATGTGAGGTTGGGTGAGGAAATGCACACCCTTTAAAGTAATACTACCTGGTACCCATTCAATGGGTCCCAAATCTGCAGGTTCAAGGGATCTTCCTATAGCTAAAACATGCATGGAAAACCCAGAGGACTGTACACCATGTGATCGGGAGATGTGTCTAAAATGCACCTCATTTATCCTCTCCTGGTGCTCCTGTTCACCATTCCAGCCACGCTACTTAGAATCTCCCCACTTGGAGAATCAGCACATTTAAACTTCTGTTTCACACATTTTGCAAATTGTGAGGAGGATGAACGGGAAGAGGGGGAACCAATGAGAGAATAGTTGTAGGGGTTTGGACGGGCACATATCACTCTAATTTCCCATTAAGAATAAGAATTAAAGAAAGGCTCAGCCTGCCTCGCCGGAGCCAAAATAGGGCCTGAAGCAATCCTGCGGGTTTGAGGCCAGCTCACAAAAGAACAACTTAAAAAATGGAGCTCAGGGTCACTGCAATTCACAAACCTGCAGAGTTATAAATGAAAACTAACGTCCAAAAATATGTTGAGGTAAGGCAAAGAAGAGGATCTGAATGCAAGACAGAATTGCAAGAAACAGATTTCAAGAGATAGATTGGACTCGTCTTTAACGCACATGAAAAGCAGCAGAATTTCGACAATGATGCAGTTGGCCCAAAAGGGCGTATGCGTTTTTTCCTGATTATATCCAGGAAAAAACGCATACGCACTTTATGGGCAACGAAGCAAGCAAGCAATGCAAATGTGCACAACAAAGAAGTCTCATTTCCCACCGGTCAAAAGGGCCATCCTAAAAAATTGTAAAAACCAGAAATGCAGGACAGGCCATGGAGAACAGGGAGCCTTTATACGCTGATGGGCAGTGTGTGGACTGCCGAGAGCCACTCTGGAGAAGTGTATGGTGGTTCCTAAATCATCTAAAAAACAGAGCTACAGAGCATAGGACACTTCCAATCATGGGAGTATATCTAGGGAAGTCTAAAAATCAACAAGACACAAGCACACCACAGTTTAGGGCTACTCTGTTTACAAGAACCTCAACTTCAGTACACCTTAAATATCCCAGGAAAGAGAACAATGGATAAAGAAGATGTGGTACTTATGTACAATTTCTTCACCATGAAATCAATGTAATAAGGCTAGTAGAAGGATAAAGAGTGGATTTAGGTCCGATAATACTACTTGAAATAAGTCAAACAGAAAAAGAAACATATCATAAGATATCACTTATAGAGGGAGGGTAAATATGGCTGCACAAGAAATGAATTACAGAACAGAACAGTGTCTCACATTTAGAAAACACACTTATGTCAGCTTAAGGGGAAAGGAGAGGTGGGGTGATGCATAAAACCAGAGTTTGAAATTAGCACAGATACCGTTCAATAAACCAAATAGGTATTAGACAAGATCTACACCTTGCTCAATGAACTGGCCTCAACACACCCTATACACCACAGAGAAATATATCTGAGTAATAAGAATCTTAAAACCCATGTATTGATATATCTCCATAAGGGAATCAAGTGTGTGCAGAGTGGCACAAACACAGCAGTGAAAATGAGCTAAACCCCATTATAGAAATGAATTTTAAAAACAAAACGCTGAAACAATGAAAGAGAGAAAAATTCTTACAAAATTCGCTCAGGGGCTGTGATGCAACCTGGATTGACCACATATAAACCCACAGCTGGATAAGACATAAGGCTGGACACTTGGGGCTGAGAGGATTGGTGAGCTTTGGTGAGCAACTGCCGAAAGTTTAATGCAATACTTCATGCTACTCAGTCCAAGGGTCCCAACACTCCAGGTTGAAGGGAATCTTCCTACAGCTAAACCATGCTTGGGAAACCCAGCGACTGGTATACCATATGATCGGGAAAGGTTTCTAAAACACACCTCATTTTTCCTCTCCTGGGGCTCCGGATCGACATTCCAGCCGCTTTACTAACAACATCCCCACATGGAGAGTCAATGCCTTTAAGTTCTGGTATCGCACAGTCTGCAGTTAGTGCGGAGGATGAATGGGAATAGGGGGAACCAGTGAGAAAACTAGCTGTAGCGGTTTCAATGGGCACATGTCACTCTAATTTCACATCAGTAAGAAGAATTAACCAAAGGCACAGCAAGGTGTCCCAGAAGAAGAATAGAGCTTCAAGGAATCCTGTGGTTATGGGGCAAGATCACAAAAATAAGAGCTGAAAAATGGAGCTAAGGGCCACTGCAATTCAAAAACCTGCAGAGTTATAAAGGCCAACTATTTTCAAAAAATATATTGAGGTAAGGCTATGAAGAAGCATTGAAAGCAAGGCAGAATTGCAGGAAACCGATTTCAGGAGATACACTGGAATTGCATTGAAAACATATGAAGAGAGTCAGAACCTCGACAATGATGCACTTGGCCAAAAAGGGCGTATGTGTTTTTTCCTGAATATAGTCAGGAAAAAACGCATACACACTTTTTGGCCAACCAAGCAAGCTTGCAAAGGAAATCTGCACTACAATGAAGTCTCACTTTCCCCTGGTCAAAAGGGCCATCTGAAAAAAGTGTAAAATCCATAAAGGCACGACAGGCCATGGAGAACTGGGAGCCTTGTTATGCTGATGGGCGGGATGTAAATTGCCAACAGCCACTCTGGAGAAGTGTATGGTGTTTCCTGAAACATCTAAAAAACAAAGCAACAGAGCCTAGGGCACTTCCACTTATGGTCCTAGAGTTTAGGGAAATTAAAATCAAAAAGACACAGCCACCCCAAAGTTTGGGACGCCTCTGTTTACAAGAACCTCATATACGGTACAAGTTCAATATCGCAGAAAGTGAAAAATGGATAAAGAACTTGTGGTACTTACGTACAATGCAATATCACTCAGCAATGAAATCTATGTCATCAGGCCCGTAGCAGCATAATGAGTGGATTCAGGTACGATGAATCTAACTGAAATAAGTCACACAGAAAAAGAAACATCATAAGATATCACTAATACACGGAATGTAAACTTGGCTACACAGGAACTGAATTCCAAAACAGAACAGGGTCTCAAATTTAGAAAATCAACTTATGCTTGCTTAAGGGGGAAGGTGAGTTGGGGTGCTGCATAAAAGCAGAGTTTGAAATTAGCACAGATAAAGTTCCTTAAGCCAAATATGGAATAGACAAGAGCTACTCCTTGCTCAACGAAATGGACTCAACACCCCATATTAAACTCCAAAGAATATACCTGACTAGTAAGAATCTTAAAACGTATGGATGGCAATGTCTGAAAGAGAATCAAGCGTGTGTACAGGGGCATAAACACAGCTGTGACAGGATTGGAGAGGTTCAGTGAGTAAATGAAGACCCTTTGAAGTCATATTGCATGGTACCCATTCCACGGGTCTCAACTCTCGAGGTTTAAGGTATTCTTCCTTCAGCTAAAATATGCATGTGGAACCCAGAGTATGATCAACCGTGTGATCGGGAGACGTGTTCAAATATGTCTCAGTTTTCGTCCCCTTGTACTCGGGTGCAACATTCGAGACGCTTTACTAACACTCTCCCGACTTGGAGAGTCAGTGCCTTTAAACTCCTGTTTCGCCCAGTTTGTAATTTCTGCGGAAGATGAATAGGAATAGGGAGAACCAATGAGAGACTAGCTGGAGGTGTCTGGACCGGCAAATTTAACTGTCATTTCCCACCAGGAAGAGGAATTAACCAAAGGCTCAGCGTGCCATGCCGGAACCAGATTAGGGCCTGAAGCAATCCTGCGGTGTTGCGGCCAGCTCACAAGAAAGCGAGTTGAAGAAAGGAGCTCAGGGGCACTGTAATTCACAAAACTGTAGAGATATAAATGAAAGCTATCGTCAAAAAATATACTGAAGTAAGGCTGCCAAGAGGACTTGAAAGTGGAGCAGAATTGCAGGAAACCGATTTCAGGAGGTAGACTGGAATTGCATTGAAAACATAGGAAAAGAGGCAGAACGTCGACAATGATGCACTTGGCCAAAAACGGCGTATGCGTTTTTTCCTGAATATATTCAGGAAAAAAGGCATACGCCCTTTTTGGCCAACCAAGCAAGCTTGCAAAGGAAATCGGCACTACAATGAAGTCTCACTTCCCCCCGGTCAAAAGGGCCATCTGAAAAATGTGTAAAATCCAGAAAGGCAAGACAGGCCATGGAAAACTGGGAGCCTTGTTATGCTGATGGGCGGGATGTAAATTGCCAACAGCCACTCTGGAGAAATCTATGGTGTTTCTTGAAACATGTAAAAAACAAAGCAACAGAGCCTAGGGCACTTCCACTTATGGTCCTATAGCTTAGGGAAATTAAAATCAAAAAGACACAGCCACCCAAAAGTTTGGGACGCCTCTGTTTACAAGAACCTCATTTACCGTTCAAGTTCAATATCACAGAAAGTGAAAAATGGATAAAGAACTTGTGGTACTTACATACAATGCAGTATCACTCAGCAATGAAATCTATGTCATCAGGCCCGTAGCAGCACAATGAGTGGATTCAGGTACGATGATTCTAACTGAAATAAGTCACACAGAAAAAGAAACATCATAAGACATCACTAATACACGGAATGTAAACTTGGCTACACAGGAACTGAATTCCAAAACAGAACAGGGTCTCAAATTTAGAAAACCAACTTATGCTTCCTTAGGGGGAAATGTAAGTTGGGGTGCTGCATAAAACCAGAGATTGAAATGAGCACAGATAAAGTTCCTTAAGCCAAATATGGAATAGACAAGAGCTACTCCTTGCTCAACGAAATGGACTCAACAACCCTTATTAAACGCCTAAGAATGTACCTAACTAGTAAGTATCTTAAAACCTATGGATTGCTATGTCTCCAAAAGAGAATCAAGCGTGTGTACAGGGTCATAAACGCAGCATTGATAGTATTGGAGAGGTTCGGTGAGCAAATGAAGACCCTTTGAAGTCATATTGCATGGTACCCATTCCACGGGTCTCAACTCTCCAGGTTTAAGGTATTCTTCCTTCAGCTAAAATATGCATGTGGAACCCAGAGTATGATCAACCATGTGAACGGGAGACGTGTTCAAATATGTCTCAGCTTTCCTCCCCTGGTACTCGGGTGCAACATTCCAGACGCTTTACTAACACTCTCCCCACTTGGAGAGTCAGCGCCTTTAACCTCCTGTTTGGCCCAGTTTGCAATTTCTGTGGAAGATGAACAGGAATAACGAGAACCAATGAGAGACTAGCTGGAGGTGTCTGGACGGGCAAATTTAACTCTCATTTCCCACCAGGAAGAGGAATTAACCAAAGGCTCAGCGTGCCGTGCCGGAACCAGATTAGGGCCTGAAGCCATCCTGTGGTGTTGCGGCCAGCTCAAAAGAAAGGAGCTCAGGGGCACTGTAATTCACAAACCTGCAGAGTTATAAATGACAGCTATCGTCCAAAAATATACTGAAGTAAGGCTGCCAAGAGGACTTGAAAGCGGGGCAGAATTGCAGGAAACCGATTTCAGGAGGTAGACTGGAATTGCATTGAAAGCATAGAAAAAGAGGCAGAACGTCCACAATGATGCACTTGGCCAAAAAGGGCGTATGCGTTTTTTCCTGAATATATTCAGGAAAAAACGCATACGCCCTTTTTGGCCAACCAAGCAAGCTTGCAAAGAAATCTGCACTACAATGAAGTCTCACTTCCCCCCGGTCAAAAGGGCCATCTGAAAAAAGTGTAAAATCCAGAAAGGCAGGACAGGCCATGGAGAACTGGGAGCCTTGTTATGCTGATGGGCGGGATGTAAATTGCCAACAGACACTCGGGAGAAGTGTATGGTGTTTCCGGAAACATCTAAAAAACAAAGCAACAGAGCCTAGGGCACTTCCACTTATGGTCCTATAGCTTAGGGAAATTAAAATCAAAAAGACACAGCCACCCCAAAGTTTGGGACGCCTCTGTTTACAAGAACCTCATTTACCGTTCAAGTTCAATATCACAGAAAGTGAAAAATGGATAAAGAACTTGTGGTACTTACGTACAATGCAGTATCACTCAGCAATGAAATCTATGTCATCAGGCCCGTAGCAGCATAATGAGTGGATTCAGGTACGATGATTCTAACTGAAATAAGTCACACAGAAAATGAAACATCATAAGGTATCACTAATACACGGAATGTGAACTTGGCTACACATGAACTGAATTACAAAACAGAACAGGGTCTCAAGTTTAGAAAACCAACTTATGCCTGCTTAAGGGGGAAGGTGAGTTGGGGTGCTGCATAAAAGCAGAGTTTGAAATTAGCACAGATACCGTTCCATAAGCCAAATATGTAATAGACTAGACCTACCCCTTGCTCAACGAAATGGATTCAACAATGAGGTATCACCTCACACCTGGTAGAATAGGCATCATAGAAAATCTACAAACAAAAAATGCTGGAAAGGGTGTGGAGAAAAGGAACCCTCTTCCACTACTGTTGGGAATATAAATTGATACAGTCATTATGGAGAACAATATGGAATTTCTTATGAAACTAACAATAGAATTACCATATGATACAGCAATCCCAGTACTGGACATATACCCAGACAAAACCATAAATCAAAAAGAGTCATTCACCGCAATGTTCATTGCATCACTATTTACAATATCGAGGTAATGGAAGCAACTTAAATGCCCACAGACAGACGAATGCATAAAGCTGTGGTACATATATAAAATGGAATATTACTAGGCCATGAAAAGGAATGAAATTGGGTCATTTGTAGAGACGTCGATGGATCTAGAGACTGTCATACAGAGTGAAGTAAGTCTGAAAGAGAAAAACAAATCTTGTATATTCATGCATATATGTGGAACCTAGAAAAACTACAGATTAACCATTTTGCAAGGCATAAATAGAGCAACAGATGTAGACAACAAACGTATGGACAACAAGGGGGGAAAGCTGTTGGGGGGGGTGGTGGGAGGAGTTGAGAGACTGGGATTGGCATGTATACATTTATATGTATAAAATAGATAACCAATAAGAACCTGCTGTATAAAAATATAAAATAAAATTCAAAATTAAAAAGAAATAAAATTTAAAAAATAAAACAAAAAACAATTATTCCCTGCACATACATGTATTTATATGAATAAATTATTTCCATGCTTATATCTGTAAATACAAAAAAGAGGAATAAAATCTACCTTGAACCAAAAACGAAAAAGAGAAAAAAAACACAGAACCCACCAGTTACAGAGAGGAAAACCGTATCAGGGCACTTGCTCCAGTTGTAAACAATTCTGAAGTTGGTCAGTGGTGGGGAATTGTCTCCCATTCAGCCAGCAGCCTCCACGCAACAAGCGTCCTCATTGCAAAGCTGGGGCACCGTGCCGAGGCATCTGTGAGTAAACGTGAGCTGAGCCCCAGGCCAGTTGCTGCTGAACTATTCCCACCCGTCCCAGGTAAAACACCTGAATATATACAAGGACTTGAAAGCCTAGAGGAAGGGCCATAGAGCCACACGAGTGACAGCATGCCGGCCGACTTGGTGCCTGCAGGCCAGCCAGGATGGTCCTGGCCCTGGGTGCTCTTCTGGAAGATTTCCATTTCCCTGCCTGAGATACCCGTCCTGTCCCTGCCCCCACGGCTTTTTTCCTTCCTCACCTCTGCCCAGGGAGAAATTCCAGCAGCAGGTATGGGTGACACATCCTCTTCTTTAGCAGGTGGCAGCCTGGCAACTGCTGCAGAAAGTCCAGCAGAGCCCCACTCACACTGGGCCACCCACAAAGCCGTGGCCTCTCACTCCCTCCCACCAGCCCAGCCCCGAGACTGCTGACAGGGCAGAGAAAATGGCGTCAGGCACGGCTGCAGGGGCTCTTGCTGCCTGGAGTGGTATTTATATTGATCTCAACCCAGGCACACCTGGGGAGGGCTGGCCGGCACGGTAAGGCTGCCCAGGTCAGCCAATCATCACCCCTCAGGGGCTCACAGTTGCAGAAAATGGAACTTGCTGAACCGGCCAGGTCCAAGGAACAGGTGTGGGCTCCTGAGAGTCAGGATAGACAAGGGGCTGCAGCTTTGGCTTGTTTTCTAATCATTTTATCTGGCCCATGAGTGGGAGACAACTTCAAGAAAACCCTCTCCTAATGAGAGGAACCCAGGAGTCAGGGAGAGGAGGGGTGGGTGGTGGTTGGAGACAGAGGCCTGGTGCCCCGGGTGCAGTGGAAGTCTCTGGAAGACCAGGTGGAGGGAGGCCTCATGGAGTGATGCCCAGGGTCACAGACCTGTCGCAGCTGCTGTTTGTTAGTTCAAGTCCTGCTCTGAGGTGCTCTGTGTCAGCTCTGAGCGACAGGTGAGCTGGGGGTGCTCTGCAATGAGGGCTATGTGCACGGTTCCTGTGTGCCCAGCCCTGCCACGGTACCTGCAAGGGTAGCTCTGTATCCTGGGAGGGCCCTGACCACGAGAGCCCCGTGGGCTGGGGTGGGGGTGGGGTACCTGCCCAGGTGAGCTCCATATTCTGGGATTGGTCTGACCACGAGAGCCCCATGGGCTGCTGGGGACCTGGTAAAGGATGTCAGGACAGTCAGTGAAGCCACCGAGGATATACCTCCAGTTGCTCCTAATTCCTACACCCTGCTGGTCATTCTACCAACCACCAGGACATGGTATTCTGTATTAGTCTTCAATGATGCCTTCTTTTGTATTCCATTAGTCCCAGAGTCACAAGAAATTTTGGCTTGTGAGTGGCAGGACTCAACATACAACTAAAACAATACTTCCGGGCCGTTCGGCCCCAAGGGTGCAAAAATTCCCACACCATCTTTGGGGAAAGCTTAGCTAAAGACCTAAAAGTTCTACCTCTGGAAAAGGAAACCCTCCTTCAATATGCAGACGACATTCTGATCGCCAGCCCTACTAAGGAGGCCTCTGAACTACCAAGCCAATAAAGGATAGAAGTTGTCCAAGAAAAAGCTCAAATATCACAGACTGCGGTGACCTGCCTGGGCTTCATTCTCACAGAAGGTCAGAGAAGCCCATCCCAGGAAAGGGAAGAAACCATTTTCAGCCTTACCCCTTTCTAAAACTAGAAGACAGCTTAGGGGTTCCTGGGGAGGCCAGGGTTTGCTGCTTCTGGATCCCTAACTACAGTCTACTAGCTGGGCCTCTATATGAAACACTGAAAGGAAAAGATGATGATCCTTTGGAATAGAATCCACAAGTGGCCTTTCAAGAATGGAAAGAGCAGTCAATTCAGACCCTTGCCCTGGAACTCCCTAATTTAGCTAAACCCTTTGACCTTTACATTCCCGGTGAAAGGTGAATCGCCATTGGAGAATTAGTGCAAAAACTGGGACCACTTGAAATGGAACAATGCAAGAATGCCATCCAGGTAGGATAAACTACGGTCACTAAGGGGCTTGGCCCACTGCCACATCTGGCCAAGATAATGGCGGTATCTAAAAACCTGGAAATCAGCAGCCCAAAAGGCCACCTCCCTCCTAAGGGAAAAGGACCCCACGTGGTGATCCTAACCACCAACCATGCCCTGAAGTTGCAGGGTTCGCTCCGTGGGCACACCGACCTTGAGTGAGGAGGCCCTCCAACTCCAACATCCAGAGAGATAACCGGGGGCAACAGGGCACCATGACGACTCGTGTGAACATCACTTGACCTGGAGTTTCTCTCATAAAACAACAAGAGTGTGTCCCAAAAGAGTAGACTACTGCTTGCAGGACTTACTGCACCCAGAGGGGAGCTAATAATCTTGGCGGGGGAACGGTATATCACACTGTCACCATAGAAAAGCCTACAGACACCGTGATGATGGTGGCCAATAAGACCGGCTGGACTCCTGTTTACTTCAAAAGGCTGTTGACTCAATGGCCATCATGGTCCTTGATCACCACTGACCCTGGACTGTCTGGGAGTTGAGCGGGCAGGGCTCTGACACCTGGTGCTGTTTGTACGTTAATTCAGGGGCCTAATTGAAGAAAGCGCAGACTACTGGTCAGAGCATCTAGGCTGGCAGAAACGGTCAGCCTAAGGTGGCCGAACAAATGTGGGGCGGGGTGAAACCGGCCCCCACAGCGTCTCTGCACATCTCTTTCCTGGACCCTTAAAGGTCATTAGAATCTATAACACTTCCAATGCTGGTGCTCAGGTGGACGAGCAGGGAGGCAGGGGTCCTGGGGACAATCAACGTCACCGGGAGGCTGCTGGGGAGAAGCTCTGACCCTCGCCCCAGGGTATGAGGGCTCCCAACTCAGCACTCAGCAGTTACAGAAGAAGGGTCTGCACCCTCAGCACTCCAAGAATGAGGAACAGGACAAAAGGCAGAGGAGGGGTTTGTCCCCAGCAAAGCCCATTAAAAATCCCTGGGAGATAAAAATAGAATCTGGGCAATAAAGTCAAGTCTAACCTTTTTTATCCTTTGTGCTTTGTCTAATTTCACGTGCTCCTAGGGTCCCGCATGCAGAGGTTCCACACCCGGCACTTCAGACCAGATTTCCTAGTGCAGAATGGCTGGGTCGACACCTCAGCTCCTGGGGCCCAGTGCAGACTCCACGATATAGAGCCTGAGCTACAGCCAACCCGGCCCTCGAGAGCTCCGCCCCCTCCCTCCCACTGACTCTGACAGGATCTCTACACAGCAGCCCAGCCCACAGCCCACGGGGTAGTGCATGCTCTCACCTCTCCATTCTCTGATCAAAATATAAAGTTTCCTTTGCTTGTGAACCAAACTCAGTCTCGATCTGTTGGCCCCAATGACACTGGGCAGGGGGACACTTGTTGGGGTCCACTCTGGAAGATCAGTAACAGAAATTGAGACTATTGTAACCTCAATGAACAGATGTGTGAGCCAAACTGTAGTTAACATAGAACAGTGTATAAGGCTCGGGTAAAATAAGATGTTTCTAACACTTCCATTTGATATTTCCATCACTTTATTATAAGCAAGTTCAGTGAAAAGGTTTGTCTTATTTGTCAGGTCAATATTAGAGAAATGAAGTGATTTCTTTCCAAGGATGTACATCTAATAATCTTGGTTAAACCTTCAATCTTGTTTTAAATGCTTTTCCATTGAAAATGATACCTCTCTTTCAGCTCCCCCATTTCTGAGAAGTATAAAATCTTATAATTTATTATTACCAAAGGGGAAAGGTGGGAGGAGGGATAAATTAACAGTTTGGGATTAACACATACACACTGCTATGTATAAAATAGATCATCAACAAGGAACTACTGTATAGCACAGGGAACTACACTCAACATTTTGCAATAACCTATAAGGGGAAATAATCTGAAAAAGAATAGATATTTTTATTGACATCATCTATCAATGACAGTTAAAGTGTAACCTAAGGGAAGCTGGTGGTGAGTGCTTCTGACCCTGAAGACTTCAATCATCTAAAGTTTGGACTCTGCCTACTTCCCATGGCCCTTAATGAACATATGTGTAGCCGTAACTTAAAAACTTCCCCAGTTTGGGTTTCGGGGAGACACTGATTTTGAAAAAGCCCTGGTGTTCTCCTTACATGAATGGGACTCTTCCTACTGCTAAAACATGTCTGTCACACCCAGAGGATGGTATACCGTCTGATCGGGAAGAGTTTGGAAAAGGCATCTCATCTCCTCATCTCCTGGTGCTCGGGTTCACCCCTCCAGCGTCTTTACTAACAGTCTCCCCACTTGGAGATGTCAGCACTGTCAACATCCTGTTGCGTACAGTTTGGAATTTGTCCAGAGGATGAAGCGGAAGGATGAGGAACAATGAGAGACAAGTCCTAGGTGTTCAGACAGGCACATGTCACTCTAATTTCCAATCAGGAAGACGAATTGACCAAAGGCTAGGGTTGCCCATGGAAACAATATAGGGCTTGAGGAAATCCCGCTGCTTTGTGGCCAGTTCCCATAAACACAAGTTGAACAATGGAACTCAGGGGCAGTAAAATTCACAAAACTGCAGAGTTGAAAATATCCATCACTGAAAAATGTCTTGAGGAAAGTCAGAAAAAAGGACTTGTAAGCAAGGGAGAATGGCAGGAAAGGGATTTGAGGAGGTAGAAAGGACTCGCCATTAAGCACAAGAAAAGGAGCTGAACATTGCCAACATTGCAGTTGGCCAAAAAGGGTGTATGCGTTTTTTTCTGTATATATTCAAGAAAAGGGCATACACTTTTTTAGCCAACCAAACAAATGGGCACTGGAAGTCAATACTACAAAAGATATCACTTCGCATCAGTCAGAAGAGCCATCCTCATAAAGCGTAAACAACAGAAATGCAGGACAGGGCAACGAGAAGAGGGAGCCCTGTGAGACTTATAGTGGAAATGTATATTGCCAACGGCCATTCTGGAGAAGTGTATTGTATTTACTAAAGCATCTAAAAAATGAGCTACAGAGCATAGGGCACTTGCACTCATGGGCGTATATCTTGGGAAAAACAAAAATCGAGAGGACACAGGCACCCCAATGTTTACCCCCTCTCTGTTTAAAAGATCCTCGACTAGGATATAACTTAAATGTCTCTGGAGGGAAAAAATGGATAGAGATGTGGTACTTAGGTAGAGTGGAATATTATTCAGCCTGGAAATCAATGAAATATGGCCAGTTGTAACAACTCCGGAGGAGTTACGTATGATCATTCTAAGTGACAGAATTCAAAAAGAAAAAGACACATATCATAAGATATCACTTAAAGGTGGAATCCAAAATGGCTACACATGAAATAAATTACAAAACAAAAACATAGTCAAATATGTAGAAAACACGCATAAGGCTGCTAAACGGGAAAGGTGGGGAGGGGTGAGGCATCATCCAGGAGGTTGAAATTAGCAAAGATACCATTCCAAATACCAAACTGATAATCAACAAGGCCTACACGGTAGCTAAAAGAACTGCACTCAGCACACTCAAGTCACCGGAAAAGAATATATACGACTGGTAAGAATCTGAAAAAGAATTTATTGATGTCTCTCTGTACGTGAATCAAGTGGATGTACAGCAGCAAGAAACAGAGCTTTGAAAATCAGCTGTAACCAATATAGTAATAAATTGAAAAAAATAAACGACAGAGAGACAGAGAAAACCTCTTACAACTTTTCCTCAGGGACGGTGATGCAACATGGATTGAACACATCTAGACCCACAGCAGGATGAGACATAAGGCTGGAAACTGTTTGCGCTAAGAGAAATGTGAGGTTGGGTGAGGAAATGTACACCCTTTAAAGTAATACTACCTGGTACCCATTCAATGGGTCCCAAATCTGCAGGTTCAAGGGATCTTCCTATAGCTAAAACATGCATGGAAAACCCAGAGGACTGTACACCATGTGATCGGGAGATGTGTCTAAAATGCACCTCATTTATCCTCTCCTGGTGCTCCTGTTCACCATTCCAGCCACGCTACTTAGAATCTCCCCACTTGGAGAATCAGCACATTTAAACTTCTGTTTCACACATTTTGCAAATTGTGAGGAGGATGAACGGGAAGAGGGGGAACCAATGAGAGAATAGTTGTAGGGGTTTGGACGGGCACATATCACTCTAATTTCCCATTAAGAATAAGAATTAAAGAAAGGCTCAGCCTGCCTCGCCGGAGCCAAAATAGGGCCTGAAGCAATCCTGCGGGTTTGAGGCCAGCTCACAAAAGAACAACTTAAAAAATGGAGCTCAGGGTCACTGCAATTCACAAACCTGCAGAGTTATAAATGAAAACTAACGTCCAAAAATATGTTGAGGTAAGGCAAAGAAGAGGATCTGAATGCAAGACAGAATTGCAAGAAACAGATTTCAAGAGATAGATTGGACTCGTCTTTAACGCACATGAAAAGCGGCAGAATTTCGACAATGATGCAGTTGGCCCAAAAGGGCGTATGCGTTTTTTCCGATTATATCCAGGAAAAAACGCATACGCACTTTATGGGCAACGAAGCAAGCAAGCAATGCAAATGTGCACAACAAAGAAGTCTCATTTCCCACCGGTCAAAAGGGCCATCCTAAAAAATTGTAAAAACCAGAAATGCAGGACAGGCCATGGAGAACAGGGAGCCTTTATACGCTGATGGGCAGTGTGTGGACTGCCGAGAGCCACTCTGGAGAAGTGTATGGTGGTTCCTAAATCATCTAAAAAACAGAGCTACAGAGCATAGGACACTTCCAATCATGGGAGTATATCTAGGGAAGTCTAAAAATCAACAAGACACAAGCACACCACAGTTTAGGGCTACTCTGTTTACAAGAACCTCAACTTCAGTACACCTTAAATATCCCAGGAAAGAGAACAATGGATAAAGAAGATGTGGTACTTATGTACAATTTCTTCACCATGAAATCAATGTAATAAGGCTAGTAGAAGGATAAAGAGTGGATTTAGGTCCGATAATACTACTTGAAATAAGTCAAACAGAAAAAGAAACATATCATAAGATATCACTTATAGAGGGAGGGTAAATATGGCTGCACAAGAAATGAATTACAGAACAGAACAGTGTCTCACATTTAGAAAACACACTTATGTCAGCTTAAGGGGAAAGGAGAGGTGGGGTGATGCATAAAACCAGAGTTTGAAATTAACACAGATACCGTTCAATAAACCAAATAGGTATTAGACAAGATCTACACCTTGCTCAATGAACTGGCCTCAACACAACCTATACACCACAGAGAAATATATCTGAGTAATAAGAATCTTAAAACCCATGTATTGATATATCTCCATAAGGGAATCAAGTGTGTGCAGAGCGGCACAAACACAGCAGTGAAAATGAGCTAAACCCCATTATAGAAATGAATTTTAAAAACAAAACGCTGAAACAATGAAAGAGAGAAAAATTCTTACAAAATTCGCTCAGGGGCTGTGATGCAACCTGGATTGACCACATATAAACCCACAGCTGGATAAGACATAAGGCTGGACACTTGGGGCTGAGAGGATTGGTGAGCTTTGGTGAGCAACTGCCGAAAGTTTAATGCAATACTTCATGCTACTCAGTCCAAGGGTCCCAACACTCCAGGTTGAAGGGAATCTTCCTACAGCTAAACCATGCTTGGGAAACCCAGCGACTGGTATACCATATGATCGGGAAAGGTTTCTAAAACACACCTCATTTTTCCTCTCCTGGGGCTCCGGATCGACATTCCAGCCGTTTTACTAACAACATCCCCACATGGAGAGTCAATGCCTTTAAGTTCTGGTATCGCACAGTCTGCAGTTAGTGCGGAGGATGAATGGGAATAGGGGGAACCAGTGAGAAACTAGCTGTAGCGGTTTCAATGGGCACATGTCACTCTAATTTCACATCAGTAAGAAGAATTAACCAAAGGCACAGCAAGGTGCCCCAGAAGAAGAATAGAGCTTCAAGGAATCCTGTGGTTATGGGGCAAGATCACAAAAATAAGAGCTGAAAAATGGAGCTAAGGGCCACTGCAATTCAAAAACCTGCAGAGTTATAAAGGCCAACTATTTTCAAAAAATATATTGAGGTAAGGCTATGAAGAAGCATTGAAAGCAAGGCAGAATTGCAGGCAACCGATTTCAGGAGATACACTGGAATTGCATTGAAAACATATGA
The DNA here is from genome assembly GCF_963455315.2 of Globicephala melas. Taxonomy (NCBI): domain Eukaryota; kingdom Metazoa; phylum Chordata; class Mammalia; order Artiodactyla; family Delphinidae; genus Globicephala; species Globicephala melas. The sequence goes on from NW_027207219.1 coordinate 1,635,727, forward strand.
AGAGAGTCAGAACCTCGACAATGATGCACTTGGCCAAAAAGGGCGTATGTGTTTTTTCCTGAATATAGTCAGGAAAAAACGCATACACACTTTTTGGCCAACCAAGCAAGCTTGCAAAGGAAATCTGCACTACAATGAAGTCTCACTTTCCCCTGGTCAAAAGGGCCATCTGAAAAAAGTGTAAAATCCATAAAGGCACGACGGGCCATGGAGAACTGGGAGCCTTCTAATGCTGATGGGCGGGATGTAAATTGCCAACAGCCACTCTGGAGAAGTGTATGGTGTTTCCTGAAACATCTAAAAAACAAAGCAACAGAGCCTAGGGCACTTCCACTTATGGTCCTAGAGTTTAGGGAAATTAAAATCAAAAAGACACAGCCACCCCAAAGTTTGGGATGGCTCTGTTTACAAGAACCTCATATACGGTACAAGTTCAATATCGGAGAAAGTGAAAAATGGATAAAGAACTTGTGGTACTTACGTACAATGCAATATCACTCAGCAATGAAATCTATGTCATCAGGCCCGTAGCAGCATAATGAGTGGATTCAGGTACGATGATTCTCACTGAAATAAGTCACACAGAAAAAGAAACATCATAAGATATCAGTAATACACGGAATGTAAACTTGGCTACACAGGAACTGAATTACAGAACAGAACAGGGTCTCAAATTTAGAAAACCAACTTATGCTTGCTTAAGGGGAAAGGTGAGTTGGGGTGCTGCATAAAACCAGAGATTGAAATGAGCACAGATAAAGTTCCTTAAGCCAAATATGGAATAGACAAGAGCTACTCCTTGCTCAACGAAATGGACTCAACACCGCATATTAAACGCCTAAGAATGTACCTGACTAGTAAGTATCTTAAAACCTATGGATTGCTATGTCTCCGAAAGAGAATCAAGCATGTGTACAGGGGCATAAACGCAGCAGTGATAGGATTGGAGAGGTTCGGTGAGCAAATGAAGACCCTTTGAAGTCATATTGCATGGTACCTATTCCACGGGTTTCAACTACCCAGGTTTAAGGTATTCTTCCTTCAGCTAAAACATGCATGTGGAACCTAGAGTATGATCAACCATGTGATCGGGAGACGTGTTCAAATATGTCTCAGTTTTCGTACCCTGGTACTCGGGTGCAACATTCCAGACGCTTTACTAACACTCTCCCGACATGGAGAGTCAGTCCCTTTAACCTCCTGTTTGGCCCAGTTTGCAATTTCTGTGGAAGATGAACAAGAAAGGCGAGAACCAATGAGAGACTAGCTGGAGGTGTCTGGACGGGCAAATTTAACTCTCATTTCCCACCAGGAAGAGGAAATAACCAAAGGCTCAGCGTGCCGTGCCGAAACCAGATTAGGGCCTGAAGCCATCCTGCGGTGTTGCGGCCAGGTCACAAGAAAGCCAGTTGAAGAAAGGAGCTCAGGGGCACTGTAATTCACAAACCTGCAGAGTTATAAATGACAGCTATCGTCCAAAAATATACTGAAGTAAGGCTGCCAAGAGGACTTGAAAGCGGGGCAGAATTGCAGGAAACCGATTTCAGGAGGTAGACTGGAATTGCATTGAAAGCATAGGAAAAGAGGCAGAACGTCCACAATGATGCACTTGGCCAAAAAGGGCGTATGTGTTTTTTCCTGAATATATTCAGGAAAAAACGCATACGCCCTTTTTGGCCAACCAAGCAAGCTTGCAAAGGAAATCTGCACTACAATGAAGTCTCACTTCCCCCGGTCAAAAGGGCCATCTGAAAAAAGTGTAAAATCCAGAAAGGCAGGACAGGCCATGGAGAACTGGGAGCCTTGTTATGCTGATGGGCGGGATGTAAATTGCCAACAGCCACTCGGGAGAAGTGTATGGTGTTTCCTGAAACATCTATACAACAAAGCAACAGAGCCTAGGGCACTTCCACTTATGGTCCTATAGCTTAGGTAAATTAAAATCAAAAAGACACAGCCACCCCAAAGTTTGGGACGCCTCTGTTTACAAGAACCTCGTTTACAGTACAAGTTCAACATCGCAGAAAGTGAAAAATGGATAAAGAAGGTGTGGTATTTACTTACAAAGCAATATCACTCAGCAATGAAATCTATGTCATCAGGCCCTTAGCAGCACAATGAGTGGATTCAAGTATGATGATTCTAACTGAAATAAGTCACACAGAAAAAGAAACATCATAAGATATCAGTAATACACAGAATGTAAACTTGGCTACACAGGAACTGAATTACAGAACAGAACAGGGTCTCAAATTTAGAAAACCAACTTATGCTTGCTTAAGGGGAAAGGTGAGTTGGGGTGCTGCATAAAACCAGAGATTGAAACGAGCACAGATAAAGTTCCTTAAGCCAAATATGGAATAGACAAGAGCTACTCCTTGCTCAACGAAATGGACTCAACACCGCATATTAAACGCCTAAGAATGTACCTGACTAGTAAGTATCTTAAAACCTATGGATTGCTATGTCTCCGAAAGAGAATCAAGCATGTGTACAGGCACATGAACGCAGCAGTGATAGGATTGGAGAGGTTCGGTGAGCAAATGAAGACCCTTTGAAGTCACATTGCATGGTACCCATTCCACGGGTTTCAACTACCCAGGTTTAAGGTATTCTTCCTTCAGCTAAAACATGCATGTGGAACCTAGAGTATGATCAACCATGTGATCGGGAGACGTGTTCAAATATGTCTCAGTTTTCGTACCCTGGTACTCGGGTACAACATTCCAGACGCTTTACTAACACTCTCCCCACTTGGAGAGTCAGTCCCTTTAACCTCCTGTTTGGCCCAGTTTGCAATTTCTGCGGAAGATGAACAGGAATAGCGAGAACCAATGAGAGACTAGCTGGAGGTGTCTGGACGGGCAAATTTAACTCTCATTTCCCACCAGGAAGAGGAATTAACCAAAGGCTCAGCGTGCCGTGCCGGAACCAGATTAGGGCCTGAAGCCATCCTGCGGTGTTGCGGCCAGATCACAAGAAAGCGAGTTGAAGAAAGGAGCTCAGGGGCACTGTAATTCACAATCCTGCAGAGTTATAAATGACAGCTATCGTCCAAAAATATACTGAAGTAAGGCTGCCAAGAGGACTTGAAAGCGGGGCAGAATTGCAGGAAACCGATTTCAGGAGGTAGACTGGAATTGCATTGAAAGCATAGGAAAAGAGGCAGAACGTCCACAATGATGCACTTGGCCAAAAAGGGCGTATGCGTTTTTTCCTGAATATATTCAGGAAAAAACGCATACGCCCTTTTTGGCCAACCAAGCAAGCTTGCAATGGAAATCTGCACTACAATGAAGTCTCACTTCCCCCCGGTCAAAAGGGCCATCTGAAAAAAGTGTAAAATCCAGAAAGGCAGGACAGGCCATGGAGAACTGGGAGCCTTGTTATGCTGATGGGCGGGATGTAAATTGCCAACAGCCACTCGGGAGAAGTGTATGGTGTTTCCTGAAACATCTAAAAAACAAAGCAACAGAGCCTAGGGCACTTCCACTTATGGTCCTATAGCTTAGGGAAATTAAAATCAAAAAGACACAGCCACCCCAAAGTTTGGGACGCCTCTGTTTACAAGAACCTCGTTTACAGTACAAGTTCAACATCGCAGAAAGTGAAAAATGGATAAAGAACATGTGGTATTTACTTACAAAGCAATATCACTCAGCAATGAAATCTATGTCATCAGGCCCTTAGCAGCACAATGATTGGATTCAGGTATGATGATTCTAACTGAAATAAGTCACACAGAAAAAGAAACATCATAAGATATCAGTAATACACGGAATGTAAACGTGGCTACACAGGAACTGAATTACAGAACAGAACAGGGTCTCAAATTTAGAAAACCAACTTATGCTTGCTTAAGGGGAAAGATGAGTTGGGGTGCTGCATAAAACCAGAGATTGAAACGAGCACAGATAAAGTTCCTTAAGCCAAATATGGAATAGACAAGAGCTACTCCTTGCTCAACGAAATGGACTCAACACCGCATATTAAACGCCTAAGAATGTACCTGACTAGTAAGTATCTTAAAACCTATGGATTGCTATGTCTCCGAAAGAGAATCAAGCATGTGTACAGGCGCATGAACGCAGCAGTGATAGGATTGGAGAGGTTCGGTGAGCAAATGAAGACCCTTTGAAGTCACATTGCATGGTACCCATTCCACGGGTTTCAACTACCCAGGTTTAAGGTATTCTTCCTTCAGCTAAAACATGCATGTGGAACCTAGAGTATGATCAACCATGTGATCGGGAGACGTGTTCAAATATGTCTCAGTTTTCGTACCCTGGTACTCGGGTGCAACATTCCAGACGCTTTACTAACACTCTCCCCACTTGGAGAGTCAGTCCCTTTAACCTCCTGTTTGGCCCAGTTTGCAATTTCTGCGGAAGATGAACAGGAATAGCGAGAACCAATGAGAGACTAGCTGGAGGTGTCTGGACGGGCAAATTTAACTCTCATTTCCCACCAGGAAGAGGAATTAACCAAAGGCTCAGCGTGCCGTGCCGGAACCAGATTAGGGCCTGAAGCCATCCTGCGGTGTTGCGGCCAGATCACAAGAAAGCGAGTTGAAGAAAGGAGCTCAGGGGCACTGTAATTCACAAACCTGCAGAGTTATAAATGACAGCTATCGTCCAAAAATATACTGAAGTAAGGCTGCCAAGAGGACTTGAAAGCGGGGCAGAATTGCAGGAAACCGATTTCAGGAGGTAGACTGGAATTGCATTGAAAGCATAGGAAAAGAGGCAGAACGTCCACAATGATGCACTTGGCCAAAAAGGGCGTATGCGTTTTTTCCTGAATATATTCAGGAAAAAACGCATACGCCCTTTTTGGCCAACCAAGCAAGCTTGCAAAGGAAATCTGCACTACAATGAAGTCTCACTTCCCCCCGGTCAAAAGGGCCATCTGAAAAAAGTGTAAAATCCAGAAAGGCAGGACAGGCCATGGAGAACTGGGAGCCTTGTTATGCTGATGGGCGGGATGTAAATTGCCAACAGACACTCGGGAGAAGTGTATGGTGTTTCCTGAAACATCTAAAAAACAAAGCAACAGAGCCTAGGGCACTTCCACTTATGGTCCTATAGCTTAGGGAAATTAAAATCAAAAAGACACAGCCACCCCAAAGTTTGGGACGCCTCTGTTTACAAGAACCTCGTTTACAGTACAAGTTCAACATCGCAGAAAGTGAAAAATGGTAAAGAACATGTGGTATTTACTTACAAAGCAATATCACTCAGCAATGAAATCTATGTCATCAGGCCCTTAGCAGCACAATGAGTGGATTCAGGTATGATGATTCTAACTGAAATAAGTCACACAGAAAAAGAAACATCATAAGATATCAGTAATACACGGAATGTAAACTTGGCTACACAGGAACTGAATTACAGAACAGAACAGGGTCTCAAATTTAGAAAACCAACTTATGCTTGCTTAAGGGGAAAGGTGAGTTGGGGTGCTGCATAAAACCAGAGATTGAAATGAGCACAGATAAAGTTCCTTAAGCCAAATATGGAATAGACAAGAGCTACTCCTTGCTCAACGAAATGGACTCAACACCGCATATTAAACGCCTAAGAATGTACCTGACTACTAAGTATCTTAAAACCTATGGATTGCTATGTCTCCGAAAGAGAATCAAGCACATGTACAGGGGCATAAACGCAGCAGTGATAGGATTGGAGAGGTTCGGTGAGCAAATGAAGACCCTTTGAAGTCATATTGCATGGTACCTATTCCACGGGTTTCAACTACCCAGGTTTAAGGTATTCTTCCTTCAGCTAAAACATGCATGTGGAACCTAGAGTATGATCAACCATGTGATCGGGAGACGTGTTCAAATATGTCTCAGTTTTCGTACCCTGGTACTCGGGTGCAACATTCCAGACGCTTTACTAACACTCTCCCGACATGGAGAGTCAGTCCCTTTAACCTCCTGTTTGGCCCAGTTTGCAATTTCTGTGGAAGATGAACAAGAAAGGCGAGAACCAATGAGAGACTAGCTGGAGGTGTCTGGACGGGCAAATTTAACTCTCATTTCCCACCAGGAAGAGGAAATAACCAAAGGCTCAGCGTGCCGTGCCGGAACCAGATTAGGGCCTGAAGCCATCCTGCGGTGTTGCGGCCAGCTCAAAAGAAAGCGAGTTGAAGAAAGGAGCTCAGGGGCACTGTAATTCACAAACCTGCAGAGTTATAAATGACAGCTATCGTCCAAAAATATACTGAAGTAAGGCTGCCAAGAGGACTTGAAAGCGGGGCAGAATTGCAGGAAACCGATTTCAGGAGGTAGACTGGAATTGCATTGAAAGCATAGGAAAAGAGGCAGAACGTCCACAATGATGCACTTGGCCAAAAAGGGCGTATGTGTTTTTTCCTGAATATATTCAGGAAAAAACGCATACGCCCTTTTTGGCCAACCAAGCAAGCTTGCAAAGGAAATCTGCACTACAATGAAGTCTCACTTCCCCCGGTCAAAAGGGCCATCTGAAAAAAGTGTAAAATCCAGAAAGGCAGGACAGGCCATGGAGAACTGGGAGCCTTGTTATGCTGATGGGCGGGATGTAAATTGCCAACAGCCACTCGGGAGAAGTGTATGGTGTTTCCTGAAACATCTATACAACAAAGCAACAGAGCCTAGGGCACTTCCACTTATGGTCCTATAGCTTAGGTAAATTAAAATCAAAAAGACACAGCCACCCCAAAGTTTGGGACGCCTCTGTTTACAAGAACCTCGTTTACAGTACAAGTTCAACATCGCAGAAAGTGAAAAATGGATAAAGAAGGTGTGGTATTTACTTACAAAGCAATATCACTCAGCAATGAAATCTATGTCATCAGGCCCTTAGCAGCACAATGAGTGGATTCAGGTATGATGATTCTAACTGAAATAAGTCACACAGAAAAAGAAACATCATAAGATATCAGTAATACACAGAATGTAAACTTGGCTACACAGGAACTGAATTACAGAACAGAACAGGGTCTCAAATTTAGAAAACCAACTTATGCTTGCTTAAGGGGAAAGGTGAGTTGGGGTGCTGCATAAAACCAGAGATTGAAACGAGCACAGATAAAGTTCCTTAAGCCAAATATGGAATAGACAAGAGCTACTCCTTGCTCAACGAAATGGACTCAACACCGCATATTAAACGCCTAAGAATGTACCTGACTAGTAAGTATCTTAAAACCTATGGATTGCTATGTCTCCGAAAGAGAATCAAGCATGTGTACAGGCACATGAACGCAGCAGTGATAGGATTGGAGAGGTTCGGTGAGCAAATGAAGACCCTTTGAAGTCACATTGCATGGTACCCATTCCACGGGTTTCAACTACCCAGGTTTAAGGTATTCTTCCTTCAGCTAAAACATGCATGTGGAACCTAGAGTATGATCAACCATGTGATCGGGAGACGTGTTCAAATATGTCTCAGTTTTCGTACCCTGGTACTCGGGTGCAACATTCCAGACGCTTTACTAACACTCTCCCCACTTGGAGAGTCAGTCCCTTTAACCTCCTGTTTGGCCCAGTTTGCAATTTCTGCGGAAGATGAACAGGAATAGCGAGAACCAATGAGAGACTAGCTGGAGGTGTCTGGACGGGCAAATTTAACTCTCATTTCCCACCAGGAAGAGGAATTAACCAAAGGCTCAGCGTGCCGTGCCGGAACCAGATTAGGGCCTGAAGCCATCCTGCGGTGTTGCGGCCAGATCACAAGAAAGCGAGTTGAAGAAAGGAGCTCAGGGGCACTGTAATTCACAATCCTGCAGAGTTATAAATGACAGCTATCGTCCAAAAATATACTGAAGTAAGGCTGCCAAGAGGACTTGAAAGCGGGGCAGAATTGCAGGAAACCGATTTCAGGAGGTAGACTGGAATTGCATTGAAAGCATAGGAAAAGAGGCAGAACGTCCACAATGATGCACTTGGCCAAAAAGGGCGTATGCGTTTTTTCCTGAATATATTCAGGAAAAAACGCATACGCCCTTTTTGGCCAACCAAGCAAGCTTGCAAAGGAAATCTGCACTACAATGAAGTCTCACTTCCCCCCGGTCAAAAGGGCCATCTGAAAAAAGTGTAAAATCCAGAAAGGCAGGACAGGCCATGGAGAACTGGGAGCCTTGTTATGCTGATGGGCGGGATGTAAATTGCCAACAGCCACTCGGGAGAAGTGTATGGTGTTTCCTGAAACATCTAAAAAACAAAGCAACAGAGCCTAGGGCACTTCCACTTATGGTCCTATAGCTTAGGGAAATTAAAATCAAAAAGACACAGCCACCCCAAAGTTTGGGACGCCTCTGTTTACAAGAACCTCGTTTACAGTACAAGTTCAACATCGCAGAAAGTGAAAAATGGATAAAGAAGGTGTGGTATTTACTTACAAAGCAATATCACTCAGCAATGAAATCTATGTCATCAGGCCCTTAGCAGCACAATGAGTGGATTCAGGTATGATGATTCTAACTGAAATAAGTCACACAGAAAAAGAAACATCATAAGATATCAGTAATACACGGAATGTAAACTTGGCTACACAGGAACTGAATTACAGAACAGAACAGGGTCTCAAATTTAGAAAACCAACTTATGCTTGCTTAAGGGGAAAGGTGAGTTGGGGTGCTGCATAAAACCAGAGATTGAAACGAGCACAGATAAAGTTCCTTAAGCCAAATATGGAATAGACAAGAGCTACTCCTTGCTCAACGAAATGGACTCAACACCGCATATTAAACGCCTAAGAATGTACCTGACTAGTAAGTATCTTAAAACCTATGGATTGCTATGTCTCCGAAAGAGAATCAAGCATGTGTACAGGGGCACAAACGCAGCAGTGATAGGATTGGAGAGGTTCGGTGAGCAAATGAAGACCCTTTGAAGTCATATTGCATGGTACCCATTCCACGGGTTTCAACTACCCAGGTTTAAGGTATTCTTCCTTCAGCTAAAACATGCATGTGGAACCTAGAGTATGATCAACCATGTGATCGGGAGACGTGTTCAAATATGTCTCAGTTTTCGTACCCTGGTACTCGGGTGCAACATTCCAGACGCTTTACTAACACTCTCCCGACTTGGAGAGTCAGTCCCTTTAACCTCCTGTTTGGCCCAGTTTGCAATTTCTGCGGAAGATGAACAGGAATAGGGAGAACCAATGAGAGACTAGCTGGAGGTGTCTGGACGGGCAAATTTAACTCTCATTTCCCACCAGGAAGAGGAATTAACCAAAGGCTCAGCGTGCCGTGCCGGAACCAGATTAGGGCCTGAAGCCATCCTGCGGTGTTGCGGCCAGGTCACAAGAAAGCGAGTTGAAGAAAGGAGCTCAGGGGCACTGTAATTCACAAACCTGCAGAGTTATAAATGACAGCTATCGTCCAAAAATATACTGAAGTAAGGCTGCCAAGAGGACTTGAAAGCGGGGCAGAATTGCAGGAAACCGATTTCAGGAGGTAGACTGGAATTGCATTGAAAGCATAGGAAAAGAGGCAGAACGTCCACAATGATGCACTTGGCCAAAAAGGGCGTATGCGTTTTTTCCTGAATATATTCAGGAAAAAACGCATACGCCCTTTTTGGCCAACCAAGCAAGCTTGCAAAGGAAATCTGCACTACAATGAAGTCTCACTTCACCCCGGTCAAAAGGGCCATCTGAAAAAAGTGTAAAATCCAGAAAGGCAGGACAGGCCATGGAGAACTGGGAGCCTTGTTATGCTGATGGGCGGGATGTAAATTGCCAACAGACACTCGGGAGAAGTGTATGGTGTTTCCTGAAACATCTAAAAAACAAAGCAACAGAGCCTAGGGCACTTCCACTTATGGTCCAATAGCTTAGGGAAATTAAAATCAAACAGACACAGCCACCCCAAAGTTTGGGACGCCTCTGTTTACAAGAACCTCGTTTACCGTACAAGTTCAACATTGCAGAAAGTGAAAAATGGATAAAGAACATGTGGTATTTACTTACAAAGCAATATCGCTCAGCAATGAAATCTATGTCATCAGGCCCTTAGCAGCACAATGAGTGGATTCAGGTATGATGATTCTAACTGAAATAAGTCACACAGAAAAAGAAACATCATGAGATATCAGTAATACACGGAATGTAAACTTGGCTACACAGGAATTGAATTACAGAACAGAACAGGGTCGCAAATTTAGAAAACCAACTTATGCTTGCTTAAGGGGAAAGGTGAGTTGGGGTGCTGCATAAAACCAGAGATTGAAATGAGCACAGATAAAGTTCCTTAAGCCAAATATGGAATAGACAAGAGCTACACCTTGCTCAACGAAATGGACTCAACACCCCATATTAAACGCCTAAGAATGTACCTGACTAGTAAGTATCTTAAAACCTATGGATTGCTATGTCTCCGAAAGAGAATCAAGCATGTGTACAGGGGCATAAACGCAGCAGTGATAGGATTGCAGAGGTTCGGTGAGCAAATGAAGACCCTTTGAAGTCATATTGCATGGTACCCATTCCACGGGTTTCAACTACCCAGGTTTAAGGTATTCTTCCTTCAGCTAAAACATGCATGTGGAACCCAGAGTATGATCAACCATGTGATCGGGAGACGTGTTCAAATATGTCTCAGGTTTCGTACCCTGGTACTCGGGTGCAACATTCCAGACGCTTTACTAACACTCTCCCGACTTGGAGAGTCAGTCCCTTTAACCTCCTGTTTGGCCCAGTTTGCAATTTCTGTGGAAGATGAACAGGAATAGCGAGAACCAATGAGAGACTAGCTGGAGGTGTCTGGACGGGCAAATTTAACTCTCATTTCCCACCAGGAAGAGGAAATAACCAAAGGCTCAGCGTGCCGTGCCGGAACCAGATTAGGGCCTGAAGCCATCCTGCGGTGTTGCGGCCAGGTCACAAGAAAGCGAGTTGAAGAAAGAAGCTCAGGGGCACTGTAATTCACAAACCTGCAGAGTTATAAATGACAGCTATCGTCCAAAAATATACTGAAGTAAGGCTGCCAAGAGGACTTGAAAGCGGGGCAGAATTGCAGGAAACCGATTTCAGGAGGTAGACTGGAATTGCATTGAAAGCATAGGAAAAGAGGCAGAACGTCCACAATGATGCACTTGGCCAAAAAGGGCGTATGCGTTTTTTCCTGAATATATTCAGGAAAAAACGCATACGCCCTTTTTGGCCAACCAAGCAAGCTTGCAAAGGAAATCTGCACTACAATGAAGTCTCACTTCCCCCCGGTCAAAAGGGCCATCTGAAAAAAGTGTAAAATCCAGAAAGGCAGGACAGGCCATGGAGAACTGGGAGCCTTGTTATGCTGATGGGCGGGATGTAAATTGCCAACAGACACTCGGGAGAAGTGTATGGTGTTTCCTGAAACATCTAAAAAACAAAGCAACAGAGCCTAGGGCACTTCCACTTATGGTCCTATAGCTTAGGGAAATTAAAATCAAAAAGACACAGCCACCCCAAAGTTTGGGACGCCTCTGTTTACAAGAACCTCGTTTACAGTACAAGTTCAACATCGCAGAAAGTGAAAAATGGATAAAGAAGGTGTGGTATTTACTTACAAAGCAATATCACTCAGCAATGAAATCTATGTCATCAGGCCCTTAGCAGCACAATGAGTGGATTCAGGTATGATGATTCTAACTGAAATAAGTCACACAGAAAAAGAAACATCATAAGATATCAGTAATACACGGAATGTAATCTTGGCTACACAGGAACTGAATTACAGAACAGAACAGGGTCTCAAATTTAGAAAACCAACTTATGCTTGCTTAAGGGAAAAGGTGAGTTGGGGTGCTGCATAAAACCAGAGATTGAAATGAGCACAGATAAAGTTCCTTAAGCCAAATATGGAATAGACAAGAGCTACTCCTTGCTCAACGAAATGGACTCAACACCGCATATTAAACGCCTAAGAATGTACCTGACTAGTAAGTATCTTGAAACCTATGGATAGCTATGTCTCCGAAAGAGAATCAAGCATGTGTACAGGGGCAAAAACGCAGCAGTGATAGGATTGGAGAGGTTCGGTGAGCAAATGAAGACCCTTTGAAGTCATATTGCATGGTACCCATTCCACGGGTTTCAACTACCCAGGTTTAAGGTATTCTTCCTTCAGCTAAAATTTAACTCTCATTTCCCACCAGAAAGAGGAATTAACCAAAGGCTCAGCGTGCCGTGCCGGAACCAGATTAGGGCCTGAAGCCATCCTGCGGTGTTGCGGCCAGCTCAAAAGAAAGCGAGTTGAAGAAAGGAGCTCAGGGGCACTGTAATTCACAAACCTGCAGAGTTATAAATGACAGCTATCGTCCAAAAATATACTGAAGTAAGGCTGCCAAGAGGACTTGAAAGCGGGGCAGAATTGCAGGAAACCGATTTCAGGAGGTAGACTGGAATTGCATTGAAAGCATAGGAAAAGAGGCAGAAAGTCCACAATGATGCACTTGGCCAAAAAGGGCGTATGCGTTTTTTCCTGAATATATTCAGGAAAAAACGCATACGCCCTTTTTGGCCAACCAAGCAAGCTTGCAAAGGAAATCTGCACTACAATGAAGTCTCACTTCCCCCCGGTCAAAAGGGCCATCTGAAAAAAGTGTAAAATCCAGAAAGGCAGGACAGGCCATGGAGAACTGGGAGCCTTGTTATGCTGATGGGCGGGATGTAAATTGCCAACAGACACTCGGGAGAAGTGTATGGTGTTTCCTGAAACATCTAAAAAACAAAGCAACAGAGCCTAGGGCACTTCCACTTATGGTCCTATAGCTTAGGGAAATTAAAATCAAAAAGACACAGCCACCCCAAAGTTTGGGACGCCTCTGTTTACAAGAACCTCATTTACCGTACAAGTTCAATATCACAGAAAGTGAAAAATGGATAAAGAACTTGTGGTACTTACGTACAATGCAGTATCACTCAGCAATGAAATCTATGTCATCAGGCCCGTAGCAGCATAATGAGTGGATTCAGGTACGATGATTCTCACTGAAATAAGTCACACAGAAAAAGAAACATCATAAGATATCAGTAATACACGGAATGTAAACTTGGCTACACAGGAACTGAATTCCAAAACAGAACAGGGTCTCAAATTTAGAAAACCAACTTATGCTTGCTTAAGGGGAAAGGTGAGTTGGGGTGCTGCATAAAACCAGAGATTGAAATGAGCACAGATAAAGTTCCTTAAGCCAAATATGGAATAGACAAGAGCTACTCCTTGCTCAACGAAATGGACTCAACACCGCATATTAAACGCCTAAGAATGTACCTGACTAGTAAGTATCTTAAAACCTATGGATTGCTATGTCTCCGAAAGAGAATCAAGCATGTGTACAGGGGCATAAACGCAGCAGTGATAGGTTTGGAGAGGTTCGGTAAACAAATGAAGACCCTTTGAAGTCATATTGCATGGTACCCATTCCACGGGTCTCAACTCTCCAGGTTTAAGGTATTCTTCCTTCAGCTAAAACATGCATGTGGAACCCAGAGTATGATCAACCGTGTGAACGGGAGACGTGTTCAAATATGTCTCAGTTTTCCTCCCCTGGTACTCGGGTGCAACATTCCAGACGCTTTACTAACACTCTCCCCACTTGGAGAGTCAGCGCCTTTAACCTCCTGTTTGTCCCAGTTTGCAATTTCTGCGGAAAATGAACAGGAATAGGGAGAACCAATGAGAGACTAGCTGGAGGTGTCTGGACGGGCAAATTTAACTCTCATTTCCCACCAGGAAGAGGAAATAACCAAAGGCTCAGCGTGCCGTGCCAGAACCAGATTAGGGCCTGAAGCCATCCTGCGGTGTTGCGGCCAGGTCACAAGAAAGCGAGTTGAAGAAAGGAGCTCAGGGGCACTGTAATTCACAAACCTGCAGAGTTATAAATGACAGCTATCGTCCAAAAATATACTGAAGTAAGGCTGCCAAGAGGACTTGATAGCGGGGCAGAATTGCAGGAAACCGATTTCAGGAGGTAGACTGGAATTGCATTGAAAGCATAGGAAAAGAGGCAGAACGTCCACAATGATGCACTTGGCCAAAAAGGGCGTATGCGTTTTTTCCTGAATATATTCAGGAAAAAACGCATACGCCCTTTTTGGCCAACCAAGCAAGCTTGCAAAGGAAATCTGCACTACAATGAAGTCTCACTTCCCCCCGGTCAAAAGGGCCATCTGAAAAAAGTGTAAAATCCAGAAAGGCAGGACAGGCCATGGAGAACTGGGAGCCTTGTTATGCTGATGGGCGGGATGTAAATTGCCAACAGACACTCGGGAGAAGTGTATGGTGTTTCCTGAAACATCTAAAAAACAAAGCAACAGAGCCTAGGGCACTTCCACTTATGGTCCTATAGCTTAGGGAAATTAAAATCAAAAAGACACAGCCACCCCAAAGTTTGGGACGCCTCTGTTTACAAGAACCTCGTTTACAGTACAAGTTCAACATCGCAGAAAGTGAAAAATGGATAAAGAAGGTGTGGTATTTACTTACAAAGCAATATCACTCAGCAATGAAATCTATGTCATCAGGCCCTTAGCAGCACAATGAGTGGATTCAGGTATGATGATTCTAACTGAAGTAAGTCACACAGAAAAAGAAACATCATAAGATATCAATAATACACGGAATGTAAACTTGGCTACACAGGAACTGAATTACAGAACAGAACAGGGTCTCAAATTTAGAAAACCAACTTATGCTTGCTTAAGGGGAAAGGTGAGTTGGGGTGCTGCATAAAACCAGAGATTGAAATGAGCACAGATAAAGTTCCTTAAGCCAAATATGGACTAGACAAGAGCTACTCCTTGCTCAACGAAATGGACTCAGCACCCCATATTAAACGCCTAAGAATGTACCTGACTAGTAAGTATCTTAAAACCTATGGATTGCTATGTCTCCAAAAGAGAATCAAGCGTGTGTACAGGGGCATAAACGCAGCAGTGATAGGATTGGAGAGGTTCGGTGAGCAAATGAAGACCCTTTGAAGTCATATTGCATGGTACCCATTCCACAGGTCTCAACTCTCCAGGTTTAAGGTATTCTTCCTTCAGCTAAAACATGCATGTTGAACCCAGAGTATGATCAACCATGTGAACGGGAGACGTGTTCAAATATGTCTCAGTTTTCCTCCCCTGGTACTCGGGTGCAACATTCCAGACGCTTTACTAACACTCTCCCCACTTGGAGAGTCAGCGCCTTTAACCTCCTGTTTGGCCCAGTTTGCAATTTCTGCGGAAGATGAACAGGAATAGGGAACACCAATGAGAGACTAGCTGGAGGTGTCTGGACGGGCAAATTTAACTCTCATTTCCCACCAGCAAGAGGAAATAACCAAAGGCTCAGCGTGCCGTGCCGGAACCAGATTAGGGCCTGAAGCCATCCTGCGGTGTTGCGGCCAGCTCAAAAGAAAGCGAGTTGAAGAAAGGAGCTCAGGGGCACTGTAATTCACAAACCTTCAGAGTTATATATGACAGCTATCGTCCAAAAATATACTGAAGTAAGGCTGCCAAGAGGACTTGAAAGCGGGGCAGAATTGCAGGAAACCAATTTCAGGAGGTAGACTGGAATTGCATTGAAAGCATAGGAAAAGAGGCAGAACGTCCACAATGATGCACTTGGCCAAAAAGGGCGTATGCGTTTTTTCCTGAATATATTCAGGAAAAAACGCATACGCCCTTTTTGGGCAACCAAGCAAGCTTGCAAAGGAAATCTGCACTACAATGAAGTCTCACTTCCCCCCGGTCAAAAGGGCCATCTGAAAAAAGTGTAAAATCCAGAAAGGCAGGACAGGCCATGGAGAACTGGGAGCCTTGTTATGCTGATGGGCGGGATGTAAATTGCCAACAGACACTCGGGAGAAGTGTATGGTGTTTCCTGAAACATCTAAAAAACAAAGCAACAGAGCCTAGGGCACTTCCATTTATGGTCCTATAGCTTAGGGAAATTAAAATCAAAAAGACACAGCCACCCCAAAGTTTGGGACGCCTCTGTTTACAAGAACCTCGTTTACAGTACAAGTTCAACATCGCAGAAAGTGAAAAATGGATAAAGAAGGTGTGGTATTTACTTACAAAGCAATATCACTCAGCAATGAAATCTATGTCATCAGGCCCTTAGCAGCACAATGAGTGGATTCAGATATGATGATTCTAACTGAAATAAGTCACACAGAAAAAGAAACATCATAAGATATCAGTAATACACGGAATGTAAACTTGGCTACACAGGAACTGAATTACAGAACAGAACAGGGTCTCAAATTTAGAAAACCAACTTATGCTTGCTTAAGGGGAAAGGTGAGTTGGGGTGCTGCATAAAACCAGAGATTGAAACGAGCACAGATAAAGTTCCTTAAGCCAAATATGGAATAGACAAGAGCTACTCCTTGCTCAACGAAATGGACTCAACACCGCATATTAAACGCCTAAGAATGTACCTGACTAGTAAGTATCTTAAAACCTATGGATTGCTATGTCTCCGAAAGAGAATCAAGCATGTGTACAGGGGCATAAACGCAGCAGTGATAGGATTGGAGAGGTTCGGTGAGCAAATGAAGACCCTTTGAAGTCATATTGCATGGTACCCATTCCACGGGTTTCAACTACCCAGGTTTAAGGTATTCTTCCTTCAGCTAAAACATGCATGTGGAACCTAGAGTATGATCAACCATGTGATCGGGAGACGTGTTCAAATATGTCTCAGTTTTCGTACCCTGGTACTCGGGTGCAACATTCCAGAGGCTTTACTAACACTCTCCCGACTTGGAGAGTCCGTCCCTTTAATCTCCTGTTTGGCCCAGTTTGCAATTTCTGCGGAAGATGAACAGGAATAGCGAGAACCAATGAGAGACTAGCTGGAGGTGTCTGGACAGTCAAATTTAACTCTCATTTCCCACCAGAAAGAGGAATTAACCAAAGGCTCAGCGTGCCGTGCCGGAACCAGATTAGGGCCTGAAGCCATCCTGCGGTGTTGCGGCCAGCTCAAAAGAAAGCGAGTTGAAGAAAGGAGCTCAGGGGCACTGTAATTCACAAACCTGCAGAGTTATAAATGACAGCTATCGTCCAAAAATATACTGAAGTAAGGCTGCCAAGAGGACTCGAAAGCGGGGCAGAATTGCAGGAAACCGATTTCAGGAGGTAGACTGGAATTGCATTGAAAGCATAGGAAAAGAGGCAGAACGTCCACAATGATGCACTTGGCCAAAAAGGGCGTATGCGTTTTTTCCTGAATATATTCAGGAAAAAACGCATACGCCCTTTTTGGCCAACCAAGCAAGCTTGCAAAGGAAATCTGCACTACAATGAAGTCTCACTTCCCCCCGGTCAAAAGGGCCATCTGAAAAAAGTGTAAAATCCAGAAAGGCAGGACAGGCCATGGAGAAGTGGGAGCCTTGTTATGCTGATGGGCGGGATGTAAATTGCCAACAGACACTCGGGAGAAGTGTATGGTGTTTCCTGAAACATCTAAAAAACAAAGCAACAGAGCCTAGGGCACTTCCACTTATGGTCCTATAGCTTAGGGAAATTAAAATCAAAAAGACACAGCCACCCCAAAGTTTGGGACGCCTCTGTTTACAAGAACCTCGTTTACCGTACAAGTTCAATATCACAGAAAGTGAAAAATGGATAAAGAACTTGTGGTACTTACGTACAATGCAGTATCACTCAGCAATGAAATCTATGTCATCAGGCCCGTAGCAGCATAATGAGTGGATTCAGGTACGATGATTCTCACTGAAATAAGTCACACAGAAAAAGAAACATCATAAGATATCACTAATACACGGAATGTAAACTTGGCTACACAGGAACTGAATTCCAAAACAGAACAGGGTCTCAAATTTAGAAAACCAACTTATGCTTGCTTAAGGGGAAAGGTGAGTTGGGGTGCTGCATAAAACCAGAGATTGAAATGAGCACAGATAAAGTTCCTTAAGCCAAATATGGACTAGACAAGAGCTACTCCTTGCTCAACGAAATGGACTCAACACCCCATATTAAACGCCTAAGAATGTACCTGACTAGTAAGTATCTTAAAACCTATGGATTGCTATGTCTCCAAAAGAGAATCAAGCGTGTGTACAGGGGCATAAACGCAGCAGTGATAGGATTGGAGAGGTTCGGTGAGCAAATGAAGACCCTTTGAAGTCATATTGCATGGTACCCATTCCACGGGTCTCAACTCTCCAGGTTTAAGGTATTCTTCCTTCAGCTAAAACATGCATGTGGAATCCAGAGTATGATCAACCATGTGAACGGGAGACGTGTTCAAATATGTCTCAGTTTTCCTCCCCTGGTACTCGGGTGCAACATTCCAGACGCTTTACTAACACTCTCCCCACTTGGAGAGTCAGCGCCTTTAACCTCCTGTTTGGCCCAGTTTGCAATTTCTGCGGAAGATGAACAGGAATAGGGAACACCAATGAGAGACTAGCTGGAGGTGTCTGGACGGGCAAATTTAACTCTCATTTCCCACCAGGAAGAGGAAATAACCAAAGGCTCAGCGTGCCGTGCTGGAACCAGATTAGGGCCTGAAGCCATCCTGCGGTGTTGCGGCCAGCTCACAAGAAAGCAAGTTGAAGAAAGGAGCTCAGGGGCACTGTAATTCACAAACCTGCAGAGTTATAAATGACAGCTATCGTCCAAAAATATACTGAAGTAAGGCTGCCAAGAGGACTTGAAAGCGGGGCAGAATTGCAGGAAACCGATTTCAGGAGGTAGACTGGAATTGCATTGAAAGCATAGGAAAAGAGGCAGAACGTCCACAATGATGCACTTGGCCAAAAAGGGCGTATGCGTTTTTTCCTGAATATATTCAGGAAAAAACGCATACGCCCTTTTTGGCCAACCAAGCAAGCTTGCAAAGGAAATCTGCACTACAATGAAGTCTCACATCCCCCCAGTCAAAAGGGCCATCTGAAAAAAGTGTAAAATCCAGAAAGGCAGGACAGGCCATGGAGAACTGGGAGCCTTGTTATGCTGATGGGCGGGATGTAAATTGCCAACAGCCACTTGGCAGAAGTGTATGGTGTTTCCTGAAACATCTAAAAAACAAAGCAACAGAGCCTAGGGCACTTCCACTTATGGTCCTATAGCTTAGGGAAATTAAAATCAAAAAGACACAGCCACCCCAAAGTTTGGGACGCCTCTGTTTACAAGAACCTCGTTTACCGTACAAGTTCAATATCACAGAATGTGAAAAATGGATAAAGAAGGTGTGGTATTTACTTACGAAGCAATATCACTCAGCAATGAAATCTATGTCATCAGGCCCTTAGCAGCACAATGAGTGGATTCAGGTACGATGATTCTCACTGAAATAAGTCACACAGAAAAAGAAACATCATAAGATATCACTAATACACGGAATGTAAACTTGGCTACACAGGAACTGAATTCCAAAACAGAACAGGGTCTCAAATTTAGAAAACCAACTTATGCTTGCTTAAGGGGAAAGGTGAGTTGGGGTGCTGCATAAAACCAGAGATTGAAACGAGCACAGATAAAGTTCCTTAAGCCAAATATGGAATAGACAAGAGCTACTCCTTGCTCAACGAAATGGACTCAACACCGCATATTAAACGCCTAAGAATGTACCTGACTAGTAAGTATCTTAAAACCTATGGATTGCTATGTCTCCGAAAGAGAATCAAGCATGTGTACAGGGGCATAAACGCAGCAGTGATAGGATTGGAGAGGTTCGGTGAGCAAATGAAGACCCTTTGAAGTCATATTGCATGGTACCCATTCCAAGGGTTTCAACTACCCAGGTTTAAGGTATTCTTCCTTCAGCTAAAACATGCATGTGGAACCTAGAGTATGATCAACCATGTGATCGGGAGACGTGTTCAAATATGTCTCAGTTTTCGTACCCTGGTACTCGGGTGCAACATTCCAGAGGCTTTACTAACACTCTCCCGACTTGGAGAGTCAGTCCCTTTAACCTCCTGTTTGGCCCAGTTTGCAATTTCTGCGGAAGATGAACAGGAATAGCGAGAACCAATGAGAGACTAGCTGGAGGTGTCTGGACGGGCAAATTTAACTCTCATTTCCCACCAGGAAGAGGAAATAACCAAAGGCTCAGCGTGCCGTGCCGGAACCAGATTAGGGCCTGAAGCCATCCTGCGGTGTTGCGGCCAGGTCACAAGAAAGCGAGTTGAAGAAAGGAGCTCAGGGGCACTGTAATTCACAAACCTGCAGAGTTATAAATGACAGCTATCGTCCAAAAATATACTGAAGTAAGGCTGCCAAGAGGACTTGATAGCGGGGCAGAATTGCAGGAAACCGATTTCAGGAGGTAGACTGGAATTGCATTGAAAGCATAGGAAAAGAGGCAGAACGTCCACAATGATGCACTTGGCCAAAAAGGGCGTATGCGTTTTTTCCTGAATATATTCAGGAAAAAACGCATACGCCCTTTTTGGCCAACCAAGCAAGCTTGCAAAGGAAATCTGCACTACAATGAAGTCTCACTTCCCCCCGGTCAAAAGGGCCATCTGAAAAAAGTGTAAAATCCAGAAAGGCAGGACAGGCCATGGAGAACTGGGAGCCTTGTTATGCTGATGGGCGGGATGTAAATTGCCAACAGACACTCGGGAGAAGTGTATGGTGTTTCCTGAAACATCTAAAAAACAAAGCAACAGAGCCTAGGGCACTTCCACTTATGGTCCTATAGCTTAGGGAAATTAAAATCAAAAAGACACAGCCACCCCAAAGTTTGGGACGCCTCTGTTTACAAGAACCTCGTTTACAGTACAAGTTCAACATCGCAGAAAGTGAAAAATGGATAAAGAAGGTGTGGTATTTACTTACAAAGCAATATCACTCAGCAATGAAATCTATGTCATCAGGCCCTTAGCAGCACAATGAGTGGATTCAGGTATGATGATTCTAACTGAAGTAAGTCACACAGAAAAAGAAACATCATAAGATATCAATAATACACGGAATGTAAACTTGGCTACACAGGAACTGAATTACAGAACAGAACAGGGTCTCAAATTTAGAAAACCAACTTATGCTTGCTTAAGGGGAAAGGTGAGTTGGGGTGCTGCATAAAACCAGAGATTGAAATGAGCACAGATAAAGTTCCTTAAGCCAAATATGGACTAGACAAGAGCTACTCCTTGCTCAACGAAATGGACTCAGCACCCCATATTAAACGCCTAAGAATGTACCTGACTAGTAAGTATCTTAAAACCTATGGATTGCTATGTCTCCAAAAGAGAATCAAGCGTGTGTACAGGGGCATAAACGCAGCAGTGATAGGATTGGAGAGGTTCGGTGAGCAAATGAAGACCCTTTGAAGTCATATTGCATGGTACCCATTCCACAGGTCTCAACTCTCCAGGTTTAAGGTATTCTTCCTTCAGCTAAAACATGCATGTTGAACCCAGAGTATGATCAACCATGTGAACGGGAGACGTGTTCAAATATGTCTCAGTTTTCCTCCCCTGGTACTCGGGTGCAACATTCCAGACGCTTTACTAACACTCTCCCCACTTGGAGAGTCAGCGCCTTTAACCTCCTGTTTGGCCCAGTTTGCAATTTCTGCGGAAGATGAACAGGAATAGGGAACACCAATGAGAGACTAGCTGGAGGTGTCTGGACGGGCAAATTTAACTCTCATTTCCCACCAGCAAGAGGAAATAACCAAAGGCTCAGCGTGCCGTGCCGGAACCAGATTAGGGCCTGAAGCCATCCTGCGGTGTTGCGGCCAGCTCAAAAGAAAGCGAGTTGAAGAAAGGAGCTCAGGGGCACTGTAATTCACAAACCTGCAGAGTTATATATGACAGCTATCGTCCAAAAATATACTGAAGTAAGGCTGCCAAGAGGACTTGAAAGCGGGGCAGAATTGCAGGAAACCAATTTCAGGAGGTAGACTGGAATTGCATTGAAAGCATAGGAAAAGAGGCAGAACGTCCACAATGATGCACTTGGCCAAAAAGGGCGTATGCGTTTTTTCCTGAATATATTCAGGAAAAAACGCATACGCCCTTTTTGGGCAACCAAGCAAGCTTGCAAAGGAAATCTGCACTACAATGAAGTCTCACTTCCCCCCGGTCAAAAGGGCCATCTGAAAAAAGTGTAAAATCCAGAAAGGCAGGACAGGCCATGGAGAACTGGGAGCCTTGTTATGCTGATGGGCGGGATGTAAATTGCCAACAGACACTCGGGAGAAGTGTATGGTGTTTCCTGAAACATCTAAAAAACAAAGCAACAGAGCCTAGGGCACTTCCATTTATGGTCCTATAGCTTAGGGAAATTAAAATCAAAAAGACACAGCCACCCCAAAGTTTGGGACGCCTCTGTTTACAAGAACCTCGTTTACAGTACAAGTTCAACATCGCAGAAAGTGAAAAATGGATAAAGAAGGTGTGGTATTTACTTACAAAGCAATATCACTCAGCAATGAAATCTATGTCATCAGGCCCTTAGCAGCACAATGAGTGGATTCAGATATGATGATTCTAACTGAAATAAGTCACACAGAAAAAGAAACATCATAAGATATCAGTAATACACGGAATGTAAACTTGGCTACACAGGAACTGAATTACAGAACAGAACAGGGTCTCAAATTTAGAAAACCAACTTATGCTTGCTTAAGGGGAAAGGTGAGTTGGGGTGCTGCATAAAACCAGAGATTGAAACGAGCACAGATAAAGTTCCTTAAGCCAAATATGGAATAGACAAGAGCTACTCCTTGCTCAACGAAATGGACTCAACACCGCATATTAAACGCCTAAGAATGTACCTGACTAGTAAGTATCTTAAAACCTATGGATTGCTATGTCTCCGAAAGAGAATCAAGCATGTGTACAGGGGCATAAACGCAGCAGTGATAGGATTGGAGAGGTTCGGTGAGCAAATGAAGACCCTTTGAAGTCATATTGCATGGTACCCATTCCACGGGTTTCAACTACCCAGGTTTAAGGTATTCTTCCTTCAGCTAAAACATGCATGTGGAACCTAGAGTATGATCAACCATGTGATCGGGAGACGTGTTCAAATATGTCTCAGTTTTCGTACCCTGGTACTCGGGTGCAACATTCCAGAGGCTTTACTAACACTCTCCCGACTTGGAGAGTCCGTCCCTTTAATCTCCTGTTTGGCCCAGTTTGCAATTTCTGCGGAAGATGAACAGGAATAGCGAGAACCAATGAGAGACTAGCTGGAGGTGTCTGGACAGTCAAATTTAACTCTCATTTCCCACCAGAAAGAGGAATTAACCAAAGGCTCAGCGTGCCGTGCCGGAACCAGATTAGGGCCTGAAGCCATCCTGCGGTGTTGCGGCCAGCTCAAAAGAAAGCGAGTTGAAGAAAGGAGCTCAGGGGCACTGTAATTCACAAACCTGCAGAGTTATAAATGACAGCTATCGTCCAAAAATATACTGAAGTAAGGCTGCCAAGAGGACTCGAAAGCGGGGCAGAATTGCAGGAAACCGATTTCAGGAGGTAGACTGGAATTGCATTGAAAGCATAGGAAAAGAGGCAGAACGTCCACAATGATGCACTTGGCCAAAAAGGGCGTATGCGTTTTTTCCTGAATATATTCAGGAAAAAACGCATACGCCCTTTTTGGCCAACCAAGCAAGCTTGCAAAGGAAATCTGCACTACAATGAAGTCTCACATCCCCCCGGTCAAAAGGGCCATCTGAAAAAAGTGTAAAATCCAGAAAGGCAGGACAGGCCATGGAGAACTGGGAGCCTTGTTATGCTGATGGGCGGGATGTAAATTGCCAACAGCCACTTGGCAGAAGTGTATGGTGTTTCCTGAAACATCTAAAAAACAAAGCAACAGAGCCTAGGGCACTTCCACTTATGGTCCTATAGCTTAGGGAAATTAAAATCAAAAAGACACAGCCACCCCAAAGTTTGGGACGCCTCTGTTTACAAGAACCTCGTTTACCGTACAAGTTCAATATCACAGAATGTGAAAAATGGATAAAGAAGGTGTGGTATTTACTTACGAAGCAATATCACTCAGCAATGAAATCTATGTCATCAGGCCCTTAGCAGCACAATGAGTGGATTCAGGTACGATGATTCTCACTGAAATAAGTCACACAGAAAAAGAAACATCATAAGATATCACTAATACACGGAATGTAAACTTGGCTACACAGGAACTGAATTCCAAAACAGAACAGGGTCTCAAATTTAGAAAACCAACTTATGCTTGCTTAAGGGGAAAGGTGAGTTGGGGTGCTGCATAAAACCAGAGATTGAAATGAGCACAGATAAAGTTCCTTAAGCCAAATATGGACTAGACAAGAGCTACTCCTTGCTCAACGAAATGGACTCAACACCCCATATTAAACGCCTAAGAATGTACCTGACTAGTAAGTATCTTAAAACCTATGGATTGCTATGTCTCCAAAAGAGAATCAAGCATGTGTACAGGGGCATAAACGCAGCAGTGATAGGATTGGAGAGGTTCGGTGAGCAAATGAAGACCCTTTGAAGTCATATTGCATGGTACCCATTCCACGGGTCTCAACTCTCCAGGTTTAAGGTATTCTTCCTTCAGCTAAAACATGCATGTGGAACCCAGAGTATGATCAACCATGTGAACGGGAGACGTGTTCAAATATGTCTCAGTTTTCCTCCCCTGGTACTCGGGTGCTACATTCCAGACGCTTTACTAACACTCTCCCCACTTGGAGAGTCAGCGCTTTTAACCTCCTGTTCGGCCCAGTTTCAAATTTCTGCGGAAGATGAACAGGAATAGGGAACACCAATGAGAGACTAGCTGGAGGTGTCTGGACGGGCAAATTTAACTCTCATTTCCCACCAGGAAGAGGAAATAACCAAAGGCTCAGCGTGCCGTGCCGGAACCAGATTAGGGCCTGAAGCCATCCTGCGGTGTTGCGGCCAGCTCAAAAGAAAGCGAGTTGAAGAAAGGAGCTCAGGGGCACTGTAATTCACAAACCTGCAGAGTTATAAATGACAGCTATCGTCCAAAAATATACTGAAGTAAGGCTGCCAAGAGAACTTGAAAGCGGGGCAGAATTGCAGGAAACTGATTTCAGGAGGTAGACTGGAATTGCATTGAAAGCATAGGAAAAGAGGCAGAACGTCCACAATGATGCACTTGGCCAAAAAGGGCGTATGCGTTTTTTCCTGAATATATTCAGGAAAAAACGCATACGCCCTTTTTGGCCAACCAAGCAAGCTTGCAAAGGAAATCTGCACTACAATGAAGTCTCACTTCCCCCCGGTCAAAAGGGCCATCTGAAAAAAGTGTAAAATCCAGAAAGGCAGGACAGGCCATGGAGAACTGGGAGCCTTGTTATGCTGATGGGCGGGATGTAAATTGCCAACAGACACTCGGGAGAAGTGTATGGTGTTTCCTGAAACATCTAAAAAACAAAGCAACAGAGCCTAGGGCACTTCCACTTATGGTCCTATAGCTTAGGGAAATTAAAATCAAAAAGACACAGCCACCCCAAAGTTTGGGACGCCTCTGTTTACAAGAACCTCGTTTACAGTACAAGTTCAACATCGCAGAAAGTGAAAAATGGATAAAGAAGGTGTGGTATTTACTTACAAAGCAATATCACTCAGCAATGAAATCTATGTCATCAGGCCCTTAGCAGCACAATGAGTGGATTCAGGTATGATGATTCTAACTGAAATAAGTCACACAGAAAAAGAAACATCATAAGATATCAGTAATACACGGAATGTAAACTTGTCTACACAGGAACTGAATTCCAAAACAGAACAGGGTCTCAAATTTAGAAAACCAACTTATGCTTGCTTAAGGGGAAAGGTGAGTTGGGGTGCTGCATAAAACCAGAGATTGAAATGAGCACAGATAAAGTTCCTTAAGCCAAATATGGACTAGACAAGAGCTACTCCTTGCTCAACGAAATGGACTCAACACCCCATATTAAACGCCTAAGAATGTACCTGACTAGTAAGTATCTTAAAACCTATGGATTGCTATGTCTCCAAAAGAGAATCAAGCGTGTGTACAGGGGCATAAACGCAGCAGTGATAGGATTGGAGAGGTTCGGTGAGCAAATGAAGACCCTTTGAAGTCATATTGCATGGTACCCATTCCACGGGTTTCAACTACCCAGGTTTAAGGTATTCTTCCTTCAGCTAAAACATGCATGTGGAACCTAGAGTATGATCAACCATGTGACCGGGAGACGTGTTCAAATATGTCTCAGTTTTCGTACCCTGGTACTCGGGTGCAACATTCCAGACGCTTTACTAACACTCTCCCCACTTGGAGAGTCAGCGCCTTTAACTTCCTGTTTGGCCCAGTTTGCAATTTCTGCGGAAGATGAACAGGAATAGCGAGAACCAATGAGAGACTAGCTGGAGGTGTCTGGACGGGCAAATTTAACTCTCATTTCCCACCAGGAAGAGGAATTAACCAAAGGCTCAGCGTGCCGTGCCGGAAACAGATTAGGGCCTGAAGCCATCCTGCGGTGTTGCGGCCAGCTCAAAAGAAAGCGAGTTGAAGAAAGGAGCTCAGGGGCACTGTAATTCACAAACCTGCAGAGTTATAAATGACAGCTATCGTCCAAAAATATACTGAAGTAAGGCTGCCAAGAGGACTTGAAAGCGGGGCAGAATTGCAGGAAACCGATTTCAGGAGGTAGACTGGAATTGCATTGAAAGCATAGGAAAAGAGGCAGAACGTCCACAATGATGCACTTGGCCAAAAAGGGCGTATGCGTTTTTTCCTGAATATATTCAGGAAAAAACGCATACGCCCTTTTTGGCCAACCAAGCAAGCTTGCAAAGGAAATCTGCACTACAATGAAGTCTCACTTCCCCCCGGTCAAAAGGGCCATCTGAAAAAAGTGTAAAATCCAGAAAGGCAGGACAGGCCATGGAGAACTGGGAGCCTTGTTATGCTGATGGGCGGGATGTAAATTGCCAACAGACACTCGGGAGAAGTGTATGGTGTTTCCTGAAACATCTAAAAAACAAAGCAACAGAGCCTAGGGCACTTCCACTTATGGTCCTATAGCTTAGGGAAATTAAAATCAAAAAGACACAGCCACCCCAAAGTTTGGGACGCCTCTGTTTACAAGAACCTCGTTTACAGTACAAGTTCAACATCGCAGGAAGTGAAAAATGGATAAAGAAGGTGTGGTATTTACTTACGAAGCAATATCACTCAGCAATGAAATCTATGTCATCAGGCCCTTAGCAGCACAATGAGTGGATTCAGGTATGATGATTCTAACTGAAATAAGTCACACAGAAAAAGAAACATCATAAGATATCAGTAATACACGGAATGTAAACTTGGCTACACAGGAACTGAATTACAGAACAGAACAGGGTCTCAAATTTAGAAAACCAACTTATGCTTGCTTAAGGGTAAAGGTGAGTTGGGGTGCTGCATAAAACCAGAGATTGAAACGAGCACAGATAAAGTTCCTTAAGCCAAATATGGAATAGACAAGAGCTACTCCTTGCTCAACGAAATGGACTCAACACCGCATATTAAACGCCTAAGAATGTACCTGACTAGTAAGTATCTTAAAACCTATGGATTGCTATGTCTCCGAAAGAGAATCAAGCATGTGTACAGGGGCATAAACGCAGCAGTGATAGGATTGGAGAGGTTCGGTGAGCAAATGAAGACCCTTTGAAGTCATATTGCATGGTACCCATTCCACGGGTTTCAACTACCCAGGTTTAAGGTATTCTTCCTTCAGCTAAAACATGCATGTGGAACCTAGAGTATGATCAACCATGTGATCGGGAGACGTGTTCAAATATGTCTCAGTTTTCGTACCCTGGTACTCGGGTGCAACATTCCAGACGCTTTACTAACACTCTCCCCACTTGGAGAGTCAGCGCCTTTAACTTCCTGTTTGGCCCAGTTTGCAATTTCTGCGGAAGATGAACAGGAATAGCGACAACCAATGAGAGACTAGCTGGAGGTGTCTGGACGGGCAAATTTAACTCTCATTTCCCACCAGGAAGAGGAATTAACCAAAGGCTCAGCGTGCCGTGCCGGAACCAGATTAGGGCCTGAAGCCATCCTGCGGTGTTGCGGCCAGGTCACAAGAAAGCGAGTTGAAGAAAGGAGCTCAGGGGCACTGTAATTCACAAACCTGCAGAGTTATAAATGACAGCTATCGTCCAAAAATATACTGAAGTAAGGCTGCCAAGAGGACTTGAAAGTGGGGCAGAATTGCAGGAAACCGATTTCAGGAGGTAGACTGGAATTGCATTGAAAGCATAGGAAAAGAGGCAGAACGTCCACAATGATGCACTTGGCCAAAAAGGGCGTATGCGTTTTTTCCTGAATATATTCAGGAAAAAACGCATACGCCCTTTTTGGCCAACCAAGCAAGCTTGCAAAGGAAATCTGCACTACAATGAAGTCTCACTTCCCCCCGGTCAAAAGGGCCATCTGAAAAAAGTGTAAAATCCAGAAAGGCAGGACAGGCCATGGAGAACTGGGAGCCTTGTTATGCTGATGGGCGGGATGTAAATTGCCAACAGACACTCGGGAGAAGTGTATGGTGTTTCCTGAAACATCTAAAAAACAAAGCAACAGAGCCTAGGGCACTTCCACTTATGGTCCTATAGCTTAGGGAAATTAAAATCAAAAAGACACAGCCACCCCAAAGTTTGGGACGCCTCTGTTTACAAGAACCTCGTTTACCGTACAAGTTCAATATCACAGAAAGTGAAAAATGGATAAAGAACTTGTGGTACTTACGTACAATGCAGTATCACTCAGCAATGAAATCTATGTCATCAGGCCCGTAGCAGCATAATGAGTGGATTCAGGTACGATGATTCTCACTGAAATAAGTCACACAGAAAAAGAAACATCATAAGATATCACTAATACACGGAATGTAAACTTGGCTACACAGGAACTGAATTCCAAAACAGAACAGGGCCTCAAATTTAGAAAACCAACTTATGCTTGCTTAAGGGGAAAGGTGAGTTGGGGTGCTGCATGAAACCAGAGATTGAAATGAGCACAGATAAAGTTCCTTAAGCCAAATATGGACTAGACAAGAGCTACTCCTTGCTCAACGAAATGGACACAACACCCCATATTAAACGCCTAAGAATGTACCTGACTAGTAAGTATCTTAAAACCTATGGATTGCTATGTCTCCAAAAGAGAATCAAGCGTGTGTACAGGGGCATAAACGCAGCAGTGATAGGATTGGAGAGGTTCAGTGAGCAAATGAAGACCCTTTGAAGTCATATTGCATGGTACCCATTCCACGGGTCTCAACTCTCCAGGTTTAAGGTATTCTTCCTTCAGCTAAAACATGCATGTGGAACCCAGAGTATGATCAACCATGTGAACGGGAGACGTGTTCAAATATGTCTCAGTTTTCCTCCCCTGGTACTCGGGTGCTACATTCCAGACGCTTTACTAACACTCTCCCCACTGGAAAGTCAGCGCCTTTAACCTCCTGTTTGGCCCAGTTTGCAATTTCTGCGGAAGATGAACAGGAATAGGGAACACCAATGAGAGACTAGCTGGAGGTGTCTGGACGGGTAAATTTAACTCTCATTTCCCACCAGGAAGAGGAAATAACCAAAGGCTCAGCGTGCCGTGCCGGAACCAGATTAGGGCCTGAAGCCATCCTGCGGTGTTGCGGCCAGCTCAAAAGAAAGCGAGTTGAAGAAAGGAGCTCAGGGGCACTGTAATTCACAAACCTGCAGAGTTATAAATGACAGCTATCGTCCAAAAATATACTGAAGTAAGGCTGCCAAGAGGACTTGAAAGCGGGGCAGAATTGCAGGAAACCGATTTCAGGAGGTAGACTGGAATTGCATTGAAAGCATAGGAAAAGAGGCAGAACGTCCACAATGATGCACTTGGCCAAAAAGGGCGTATGCGTTTTTTCCTGAATATATTCAGGAAAAAACGCATACGCCCTTTTTGGCCAACCAAGCAAGCTTGCAAAGGAAATCTGCACTACAATGAAGTCTCACTTCCCCCCGGTCAAAAGGGCCATCTGAAAAAAGTGTAAAATCCAGAAAGGCAGGACAGGCCATGGAGAACTGGGAGCCTTGTTATGCTGATGGGCGGGATGTAAATTGCCAACAGACACTCGGGAGAAGTGTATGGTGTTTCCTGAAACATCTAAAAAACAAAGCAACAGAGCCTAGGGCACTTCCACTTATGGTCCTATAGCTTAGGGAAATTAAAATCAAAAAGACACAGCCACCCCAAAGTTTGGGACGCCTCTGTTTACAAGAACCTCGTTTACAGTACAAGTTCAACATCGCAGAAAGTGAAAAATGGATAAAGAAGGTGTGGTATTTACTTACAAAGCAATATCACTCAGCAATGAAATCTATGTCATCAGGCCCTTAGCAGCACAATGAGTGGATTCAGGTATGATGATTCTAACTGAAATAAGTCACACAGAAAAAGAAACATCATAAGATATCAGTAATACATGGAATGTAAACTTGGCTACACAGGAACTGAATTCCAAAACAGAACAGG
The DNA here is from genome assembly GCF_963455315.2 of Globicephala melas. Lineage (NCBI taxonomy): Eukaryota > Metazoa > Chordata > Mammalia > Artiodactyla > Delphinidae > Globicephala > Globicephala melas. The sequence goes on from NW_027207219.1 coordinate 1,666,170, forward strand.
GTCTCAAATTTAGAAAACCAACTTATGCTTGCTTAAGGGGAAAGGTGAGTTGGGGTGCTGCATAAAACCAGAGATTGAAATGAGCACAGATAAAGTTCCTTAAGCCAAATATGGACTAGACAAGAGCTACTCCTTGCTCAACGAAATGGACTCAACACCCCATATTAAACGCCTAAGAATGTACCTGACTAGTAAGTATCTTAAAACCTATGGATTGCTATGTCTCCAAAAGAGAATCAAGCGTGTGTACAGGGGCATAAACGCAGCAGTGATAGGATTGGAGAGGTTCGGTGAGCAAATGAAGACCCTTTGAAGTCATATTGCATGGTACCCATTCCACGGGTCTCAACTCTCCAGATTTAAGGTATTCTTCCTTCAGCTAAAACATGCATGTGGAACCCAGAGTATGATCAACCATGTGAACGGGAGACGTGTTCAAATATGTCTCAGTTTTCCTCCCCTGGTACTCGGGTGCAACATTCCAGACGCTTTACTAACACTCTCCCCACTTGGAGAGTCAGCGCCTTTAACCTCCTGTTTGGCCCAGTTTGCAATTTCTGCGGAAGATGAACAGGAATAGGGAACACCAATGAGAGACTAGCTGGAGGTGTCTGGACGGGCAAATTTAACTCTCATTTCCCACCAGGAAGAGGAAATAACCAAAGGCTCAGCGTGCCGGGCCGGAACCAGATTAGGGCCTGAAGCCATCCTGCGGTGTTGCGGCCAGGTCACAAGAAAGCGAGTTGAAGAAAGAAGCTCAGGGGCACTGTAATTCACAAACCTGCAGAGTTATAAATGACAGCTATCGTCCAAAAATATACTGAAGTAAGGCTGCCAAGAGGACTTGAAAGCGGGGCAGAATTGCAGGAAACCGATTTCAGGAGGTAGACTGGAATTGCTTTGAAAGCATAGGAAAAGAGGCAGAACGTCCACAATGATGCACTTGGCCAAAAAGGACGTATGCGTTTTTTCCTGAATATATTCAGGAAAAAACGCATACGCCCTTTTTGGCCAACCAAGCAAGCTTGCAAAGGAAATCTGCACTACAATGAAGTCTCACTTCCCCCCGGTCAAAAGGGCCATCTGAAAAAAGTGTAAAATCCAGAAAGGCAGGACAGGCCATGGAGAACTGGGAGCCTTGTTATGCTGATGGGCGGGATGTAAATTGCCAACAGACACTCGGGAGAAGTGTATGGTGTTTCCTGAAACATCTAAAAAACAAAGCAACAGAGCCTAGGGCACTTCCACTTATGGTCCTATAGCTTAGGGAAATTAAAATCAAAAAGACACAGCCACCCCAAAGTTTGGGACGCCTCTGTTTACAAGAACCTCGTTTACAGTACAAGTTCAACATCGCAGAAAGTGAAAAATGGATAAAGAAGGTGTGGTATTTACTTACAAAGCAATATCACTCAGCAATGAAATCTATGTCATCAGGCCCTTAGCAGCACAATGAGTGGATTCAGGTATGATGATTCTAACTGAAATAAGTCACACAGAAAAAGAAACATCATAAGATATCAGTAATACACGGAATGTAAACTTGTCTACACAGGAACTGAATTCCAAAACAGAACAGGGTCTCAAATTTAGAAAACCAACTTATGCTTGCTTAAGGGGAAAGGTGAGTTGGGGTGCTGCATAAAACCAGAGATTGAAATGAGCACAGATAAAGTTCCTTAAGCCAAATATGGACTAGACAAGAGCTACTCCTTGCTCAACGAAATGGACTCAACACCCCATATTAAACGCCTAAGAATGTACCTGACTAGTAAGTATCTTAAAACCTATGGATTGCTATGTCTCCAAAAGAGAATCAAGCGTGTGTACAGGGGCATAAACGCAGCAGTGATAGGATTGGAGAGGTTCGGTGAGCAAATGAAGACCCTTTGAAGTCATATTGCATGGTACCCATTCCACGGGTCTCAACTCTCCAGGTTTAAGGTATTCTTCCTTCAGCTAAAACATGCATGTGGAACCCAGAGTATGATCAACCATGTGAACGGGAGACGTGTTCAAATATGTCTCAGTTTTCCTCCCCTGTTACTCGGGTGCAACATTCCAGACGCTTTACTAACACTCTCCCCACTTGGAGAGTCAGCGCCTTTAACCTCCTGTTTGGCCCAGTTTGCAATTTCTGCGGAAGATGAACAGGAATAGGGAACACCAATGAGAGACTAGCTGGAGGTGTCTGGACGGGCAAATTTAACTCTCATTTCCCACCAGGAAGAGGAAATAACCAAAGGCTCAGCGTGCCGGGCCGGAACCAGATTAGGGCCTGAAGCCATCCTGCGGTGTTGCGGCCAGGTCACAAGAAAGCGAGTTGAAGAAAGAAGCTCAGGGGCACTGTAATTCACAAACCTGCAGAGTTATAAATGACAGCTATCGTCCAAAAATATACTGAAGTAAGGCTGCCAAGAGGACTTGAAAGCGGGGCAGAATTGCAGGAAACCGATTTCAGGAGGTAGACTGGAATTGCATTGAAAGCATAGGAAAAGAGGCAGAACGTCCACAATGATGCACTTGGCCAAAAAGGGCGTATGCGTTTTTTCCTGAATATATTCAGGAAAAAACGCATACGCCCTTTTTGGCCAACCAAGCAAGCTTGCAAAGGAAATCTGCACTACAATGAAGTCTCACTTCCCCCCGGTCAAAAGGGCCATCTGAAAAAAGTGTAAAATCCAGAAAGGCAGGACAGGCCATGGAGAACTGGGAGCCTTGTTATGCTGATGGGCGGGATGTAAATTGCCAACAGACACTCGGGAGAAGTGTATGGTGTTTCCTGAAACATCTAAAAAACAAAGCAACAGAGCCTAGGGCACTTCCACTTATGGTCCTATAGCTTAGGGAAATTAAAATCAAAAAGACACAGCCACCCCAAAGTTTGGGACGCCTCTGTTTACAAGAACCTCATTTACCGTACAAGTTCAATATCACAGAAAGTGAAAAATGGATAAAGAACTTGTGGTACTTACGTACAATGCAGTATCACTCAGCAATGAAATCTATGTCATCAGGCCCTTAGCAGCACAATGAGTGGATTCAGGTATGATGATTCTAACTGAAATAAGTCACACAGAAAAAGAAACATCATAAGATATCAGTAATACACGGAATGTAAACTTGGCTACACAGGAACTGAATTCCAAAACAGAACAGGGTCTCAAATTTAGAAAACCAACTTATGCTTGCTTAAGGGGAAAGGTGAGTTGGGGTGCTGCATAAAACCAGAGATTGAAATGAGCACAGATAAAGTTCCTTAAGCCAAATATGGAATAGACAAGAGCTACTCCTTGCTCAACGAAATGGACTCAACACCGCATATTAAACGCCTAAGAATGTACCTGACTAGTAAGTATCTTAAAACCTATGGATTGCTATGTCTCCGAAAGAGAATCAAGCATGTGTACAGGTGCATAAACGCAGCAGTGATAGGATTGGAGAGGTTCGGTGAACAAATGAAGACCCTTTGAAGTCATATTGCATGGTACCCATTCCACGGGTCTCAACTCTCCAGGTTTAAGGTATTCTTCCTTCAGCTAAAACATGCATGTGGAACCCAGAGTATGATCAACCGTATGAACGGGAGACGTGTTCAAATATGTCTCAGTTTTCGTACCCTGCTACTCGGGTGCAACATTCCAGACGCTTTACTAACACTCTCCTCACTTGGAAAGTCAGCGCCTTTAACCTCCTGTTTGGCCCAGTTTGCAATTTCTGCGGAAGATGAACAGGAATAGGGAGAACCAATGAGAGACTAGCTGGAGGTGTCTGGACGGGCAAATTTAACTCTCATTTCCCACCAGGAAGAGGAATTAACCAAAGGCTCAGCGTGCCGTGCCGGAAACAGATTAGGGCCTGAAGCCATCCTGCGGTGTTGCGGCCAGGTCACAAGAAAACGAGTTGAAGAAAGGAGCTCAGGGGCACTGTAATTCACAAACCTGCAGAGTTATAAATGACAGCTATCGTCCAAAAATATACTGAAGTAAGGCTGCCAAGAGGACTTGAAAGCGGGGCAGAATTGCAGGAAACCGATTTCAGGAGGTAGACTGGAATTGCATTGAAAGCATAGGAAAAGAGGCAGAACGTCCACAATGATGCACTTGGCCAAAAAGGGCGTATGCGTTTTTTCCTGAATATATTCAGGAAAAAACGCATACGCCCTTTTTGGCCAACCAAGCAAGCTTGCAAAGGAAATCTGCACTACAATGAAGTCTCACTTCCCCCCGGTCAAAAGGGCCATCTGAAAAAAGTGTAAAATCCAGAAAGGCAGGACAGGCCATGGAGAACTGGGAGCCTTGTTATGCTGATGGGCGGGATGTAAATTGCCAACAGACACTCGGGAGAAGTGTATGGTGTTTCCTGAAACATCTAAAAAACAAAGCAACAGAGCCTAGGGCACTTCCACTTATGGTCCTATAGCTTAGGGAAATTAAAATCAAAAAGACACAGCCACCCCAAAGTTTGGGACGCCTCTGTTTACAAGAACCTCGTTTACAGTACAAGTTCAACATCGCAGAAAGTGAAAAATGGATAAAGAAGGTGTGGTATTTACTTACAAAGCAATATCACTCAGCAATGAAATCTATGTCATCAGGCCCTTAGCAGCACAATGAGTGGATTCAGGTATGATGATTCTAACTGAAATAAGTCACACAGAAAAAGAAACATCATAAGATATCAGTAATACACGGAATGTAAACTTGTCTACACAGGAACTGAATTCCAAAACAGAACAGGGTCTCAAATTTAGAAAACCAACTTATGCTTGCTTAAGGGGAAAGGTGAGTTGGGGTGCTGCATAAAACCAGAGATTGAAATGAGCACAGATAAAGTTCCTTAAGCCAAATATGGACTAGACAAGAGCTACTCCTTGCTCAACGAAATGGACTCAACACCCCATATTAAACGCCTAAGAATGTACCTGACTAGTAAGTATCTTAAAACCTATGGATTGCTATGTCTCCAAAAGAGAATCAAGCGTGTGTACAGGGGCATAAACGCAGCAGTGATAGGATTGGAGAGGTTCGGTGAGCAAATGAAGACCCTTTGAAGTCATATTGCATGGTACCCATTCCACGGGTCTCAACTCTCCAGGTTTAAGGTATTCTTCCTTCAGCTAAAACATGCATGTGGAACCCAGAGTATGATCAACCATGTGAACGGGAGACGTGTTCAAATATGTCTCAGTTTTCCTCCCCTGTTACTCGGGTGCAACATTCCAGACGCTTTACTAACACTCTCCCCACTTGGAGAGTCAGCGCCTTTAACCTCCTGTTTGGCCCAGTTTGCAATTTCTGCGGAAGATGAACAGGAATAGGGAACACCAATGAGAGACTAGCTGGAGGTGTCTGGACGGGCAAATTTAACTCTCATTTCCCACCAGGAAGAGGAAATAACCAAAGGCTCAGCGTGCCGGGCCGGAACCAGATTAGGGCCTGAAGCCATCCTGCGGTGTTGCGGCCAGGTCACAAGAAAGCGAGTTGAAGAAAGAAGCTCAGGGGCACTGTAATTCACAAACCTGCAGAGTTATAAATGACAGCTATCGTCCAAAAATATACTGAAGTAAGGCTGCCAAGAGGACTTGAAAGCGGGGCAGAATTGCAGGAAACCGATTTCAGGAGGTAGACTGGAATTGCATTGAAAGCATAGGAAAAGAGGCAGAACGTCCACAATGATGCACTTGGCCAAAAAGGGCGTATGCGTTTTTTCCTGAATATATTCAGGAAAAAACGCATACGCCCTTTTTGGCCAACCAAGCAAGCTTGCAAAGGAAATCTGCACTACAATGAAGTCTCACTTCCCCCCGGTCAAAAGGGCCATCTGAAAAAAGTGTAAAATCCAGAAAGGCAGGACAGGCCATGGAGAACTGGGAGCCTTGTTATGCTGATGGGCGGGATGTAAATTGCCAACAGACACTCGGGAGAAGTGTATGGTGTTTCCTGAAACATCTAAAAAACAAAGCAACAGAGCCTAGGGCACTTCCACTTATGGTCCTATAGCTTAGGGAAATTAAAATCAAAAAGACACAGCCACCCCAAAGTTTGGGACGCCTCTGTTTACAAGAACCTCATTTACCGTACAAGTTCAATATCACAGAAAGTGAAAAATGGATAAAGAACTTGTGGTACTTACGTACAATGCAGTATCACTCAGCAATGAAATCTATGTCATCAGGCCCTTAGCAGCACAATGAGTGGATTCAGGTATGATGATTCTAACTGAAATAAGTCACACAGAAAAAGAAACATCATAAGATATCAGTAATACACGGAATGTAAACTTGGCTACACAGGAACTGAATTCCAAAACAGAACAGGGTCTCAAATTTAGAAAACCAACTTATGCTTGCTTAAGGGGAAAGGTGAGTTGGGGTGCTGCATAAAACCAGAGATTGAAATGAGCACAGATAAAGTTCCTTAAGCCAAATATGGAATAGACAAGAGCTACTCCTTGCTCAACGAAATGGACTCAACACCGCATATTAAACGCCTAAGAATGTACCTGACTAGTAAGTATCTTAAAACCTATGGATTGCTATGTCTCCGAAAGAGAATCAAGCATGTGTACAGGTGCATAAACGCAGCAGTGATAGGATTGGAGAGGTTCGGTGAACAAATGAAGACCCTTTGAAGTCATATTGCATGGTACCCATTCCACGGGTCTCAACTCTCCAGGTTTAAGGTATTCTTCCTTCAGCTAAAACATGCATGTGGAACCCAGAGTATGATCAACCGTATGAACGGGAGACGTGTTCAAATATGTCTCAGTTTTCGTACCCTGCTACTCGGGTGCAACATTCCAGACGCTTTACTAACACTCTCCTCACTTGGAAAGTCAGCGCCTTTAACCTCCTGTTTGGCCCAGTTTGCAATTTCTGCGGAAGATGAACAGGAATAGGGAGAACCAATGAGAGACTAGCTGGAGGTGTCTGGACGGGCAAATTTAACTCTCATTTCCCACCAGGAAGAGGAATTAACCAAAGGCTCAGCGTGCCGTGCCGGAAACAGATTAGGGCCTGAAGCCATCCTGCGGTGTTGCGGCCAGGTCACAAGAAAACGAGTTGAAGAAAGGAGCTCAGGGGCACTGTAATTCACAAACCTGCAGAGTTATAAATGACAGCTATCGTCCAAAAATATACTGAAGTAAGGCTGCCAAGAGGACTTGAAAGCGGGGCAGAATTGCAGGAAACCGATTTCAGGAGGTAGACTGGAATTGCATTGAAAGCATAGGAAAAGAGGCAGAACGTCCACAATGATGCACTTGGCCAAAAAGGGCGTATGCGTTTTTTCCTGAATATATTCAGGAAAAAACGCATACGCCCTTTTTGGCCAACCAAGCAAGCTTGCAAAGGAAATCTGCACTACAATGAAGTCTCACTTCCCCCCGGTCAAAAGGGCCATCTGAAAAAAGTGTAAAATCCAGAAAGGCAGGACAGGCCATGGAGAACTGGGAGCCTTGTTATGCTGATGGGCGGGATGTAAATTGCCAACAGACACTCGGGAGAAGTGTATGGTGTTTCCTGAAACATCTAAAAAACAAAGCAACAGAGCCTAGGGCACTTCCACTTATGGTCCTATAGCTTAGGGAAATTAAAATCAAAAAGACACAGCCACCCCAAAGTTTGGGACGCCTCTGTTTACAAGAACCTCGTTTACAGTACAAGTTCAACATCGCAGAAAGTGAAAAATGGATAAAGAAGGTGTGGTATTTACTTACAAAGCAATATCACTCAGCAATGAAATCTATGTCATCAGGCCCTTAGCAGCACAATGAGTGGATTCAGGTATGATGATTCTAACTGAAATAAGTCACACAGAAAAAGAAACATCATAAGATATCAGTAATACACGGAATGTAAACTTGTCTACACAGGAACTGAATTCCAAAACAGAACAGGGTCTCAAATTTAGAAAACCAACTTATGCTTGCTTAAGGGGAAAGGTGAGTTGGGGTGCTGCATAAAACCAGAGATTGAAATGAGCACAGATAAAGTTCCTTAAGCCAAATATGGACTAGACAAGAGCTACTCCTTGCTCAACGAAATGGACTCAACACCCCATATTAAACGCCTAAGAATGTACCTGACTAGTAAGTATCTTAAAACCTATGGATTGCTATGTCTCCAAAAGAGAATCAAGCGTGTGTACAGGGGCATAAACGCAGCAGTGATAGGATTGGAGAGGTTCGGTGAGCAAATGAAGACCCTTTGAAGTCATATTGCATGGTACCCATTCCACGGGTCTCAACTCTCCAGGTTTAAGGTATTCTTCCTTCAGCTAAAACATGCATGTGGAACCCAGAGTATGATCAACCATGTGAACGGGAGACGTGTTCAAATATGTCTCAGTTTTCCTCCCCTGTTACTCGGGTGCAACATTCCAGACGCTTTACTAACACTCTCCCCACTTGGAGAGTCAGCGCCTTTAACCTCCTGTTTGGCCCAGTTTGCAATTTCTGCGGAAGATGAACAGGAATAGGGAACACCAATGAGAGACTAGCTGGAGGTGTCTGGACGGGCAAATTTAACTCTCATTTCCCACCAGGAAGAGGAAATAACCAAAGGCTCAGCGTGCCGGGCCGGAACCAGATTAGGGCCTGAAGCCATCCTGCGGTGTTGCGGCCAGGTCACAAGAAAGCGAGTTGAAGAAAGAAGCTCAGGGGCACTGTAATTCACAAACCTGCAGAGTTATAAATGACAGCTATCGTCCAAAAATATACTGAAGTAAGGCTGCCAAGAGGACTTGAAAGCGGGGCAGAATTGCAGGAAACCGATTTCAGGAGGTAGACTGGAATTGCATTGAAAGCATAGGAAAAGAGGCAGAACGTCCACAATGATGCACTTGGCCAAAAAGGGCGTATGCGTTTTTTCCTGAATATATTCAGGAAAAAACGCATACGCCCTTTTTGGCCAACCAAGCAAGCTTGCAAAGGAAATCTGCACTACAATGAAGTCTCACTTCCCCCCGGTCAAAAGGGCCATCTGAAAAAAGTGTAAAATCCAGAAAGGCAGGACAGGCCATGGAGAACTGGGAGCCTTGTTATGCTGATGGGCGGGATGTAAATTGCCAACAGACACTCGGGAGAAGTGTATGGTGTTTCCTGAAACATCTAAAAAACAAAGCAACAGAGCCTAGGGCACTTCCACTTATGGTCCTATAGCTTAGGGAAATTAAAATCAAAAAGACACAGCCACCCCAAAGTTTGGGACGCCTCTGTTTACAAGAACCTCATTTACCGTACAAGTTCAATATCACAGAAAGTGAAAAATGGATAAAGAACTTGTGGTACTTACGTACAATGCAGTATCACTCAGCAATGAAATCTATGTCATCAGGCCCTTAGCAGCACAATGAGTGGATTCAGGTATGATGATTCTAACTGAAATAAGTCACACAGAAAAAGAAACATCATAAGATATCAGTAATACACGGAATGTAAACTTGGCTACACAGGAACTGAATTCCAAAACAGAACAGGGTCTCAAATTTAGAAAACCAACTTATGCTTGCTTAAGGGGAAAGGTGAGTTGGGGTGCTGCATAAAACCAGAGATTGAAATGAGCACAGATAAAGTTCCTTAAGCCAAATATGGAATAGACAAGAGCTACTCCTTGCTCAACGAAATGGACTCAACACCCCATATTAAACGCCTAAGAATGTACCTGACTAGTAAGTATCTTAAAACCTATGGATTGCTATGTCTCCAAAAGAGAATCAAGCGTGTGTACAGGGGCATAAACGCAGCAGTGATAGGATTGGAGAGGTTCGGTGAGCAAATGAAGACCCTTTGAAGTCATATTGCATGGTACCCATTCCACGGGTCTCAACTCTCCAGATTTAAGGTATTCTTCCTTCAGCTAAAACATGCATGTGGAACCCAGAGTATGATCAACCATGTGAACGGGAGACGTGTTCAAATATGTCTCAGTTTTCCTCCCCTGGTACTCGGGTGCAACATTCCAGACGCTTTACTAACACTCTCCCCACTTGGAGAGTCAGCGCCTTTAACCTCCTGTTTGGCCCAGTTTGCAATTTCTGCGGAAGATGAACAGGAATAGGGAACACCAATGAGAGACTAGCTGGAGGTGTCTGGACGGGCAAATTTAACTCTCATTTCCCACCAGGAAGAGGAAATAACCAAAGGCGCAGCGTGCCGGGCCGGAACCAGATTAGGGCCTGAAGCCATCCTGCGGTGTTGCGGCCAGCTCAAAAGAAAGCGAGTTGAAGAAAGGAGCTCAGGGGCACTGTAATTCACAAACCTGCAGAGTTATAAATGATAGCTATCGTCCAAAAATATACTGAAGTAAGGCTGCCAAGAGGACTTGAAAGCGGGGCAGAATTGCAGGAAACCGATTTCAGGAGGTAGACTGGAATTGCATTGAAAGCATAGGAAAAGAGGCAGAACGTCCACAATGATGCACTTGGCCAAAAAGGGCGTATGCGTTTTTTCCTGAATATATTCAGGAAAAAACGCATACGCCCTTTTTGGCCAACCAAGCAAGCTTGCAAAGGAAATCTGCACTACAATGAAGTCTCACTTCCCCCCGGTCAAAAGGGCCATCTGAAAAAAGTGTAAAATCCAGAAAGGCAGGACAGGCCATGGAGAACTGGGAGCCTTGTTATGCTGATGGGCGGGATGTAAATTGCCAACAGACACTCGGGAGAAGTGTATGGTGTTTCCTGAAACATCTAAAAAACAAAGCAACAGAGCCTAGGGCACTTCCACTTATGGTCCTATAGCTTAGGGAAATTAAAATCAAAAAGACACAGCCACCCCAAAGTTTGGGACGCCTCTGTTTACAAGAACCTCATTTACCGTACAAGTTCAATATCACAGAAAGTGAAAAATGGATAAAGAACTTGTGGTACTTACGTACAATGCAGTATCACTCAGCAATGAAATCTATGTCATCAGGCCCTTAGCAGCACAATGAGTGGATTCAGGTATGATGATTCTAACTGAAATAAGTCACACAGAAAAAGAAACATCATAAGATATCAGTAATACACGGAATGTAAACTTGGCTACACAGGAACTGAATTCCAAAACAGAACAGGGTCTCAAATTTAGAAAACCAACTTATGCTTGCTTAAGGGGAAAGGTGAGTTGGGGTGCTGCATAAAACCAGAGATTGAAATGAGCACAGATAAAGTTCCTTAAGCCAAATATGGAATAGACAAGAGCTACTCCTTGCTCAACGAAATGGACTCAACACCGCATATTAAACGCCTAAGAATGTACCTGACTAGTAAGTATCTTAAAACCTATGGATTGCTATGTCTCCGAAAGAGAATCAAGCATGTGTACAGGTGCATAAACGCAGCAGTGATAGGATTGGAGAGGTTCGGTGAACAAATGAAGACCCTTTGAAGTCATATTGCATGGTACCCTTTCCACGGGTCTCAACTCTCCAGGTTTAAGGTATTCTTCCTTCAGCTAAAACATGCATGTGGAACCCAGAGTATGATCAACCGTATGAACGGGAGACGTGTTCAAATATGTCTCAGTTTTCGTACCCTGCTACTCGGGTGCAACATTCCAGACGCTTTACTAACACTCTCCTCACTTGGAAAGTCAGCGCCTTTAACCTCCTGTTTGGCCCAGTTTGCAATTTCTGCGGAAGATGAACAGGAATAGCGAGAACCAATGAGAGACTAGCTGGAGGTGTCTGGACGGGCAAATTTAACTCTCATTTCCCACCAGGAAGAGGAATTAACCAAAGGCTCAGCGTGCCGTGCCGGAACCAGATTAGGGCCTGAAGCCATCCTGCGGTGTTGCGGCCAGGTCACAAGAAAGCGAGTTGAAGAAAGGAGCTCAGGGGCACTGTAATTCACAAACCTGCAGAGTTATAAATGACAGCTATCGTCCAAAAATATACTGAAGTAAGGCTGCCAAGAGGACTTGAAAGCGGGGCAGAATTGCAGGAAACCGATTTCAGGAGGTAGACTGGAATTGCATTGAAAGCATAGGAAAAGAGGCAGAACGTCCACAATGATGCACTTGGCCAAAAAGGGCGTATGCGTTTTTTCCTGAATATATTCAGGAAAAAACGCATACGCCCTTTTTGGCCAACCAAGCAAGCTTGCAAAGGAAATCTGCACTACAATGAAGTCTCACTTCCCCCCGGTCAAAAGGGCCATCTGAAAAAAGTGTAAAATCCAGAAAGGCAGGACAGGCCATGGAGAACTGGGAGCCTTGTTATGCTGATGGGCGGGATGTAAATTGCCAACAGACACTCGGGAGAAGTGTATGGTGTTTCCTGAAACATCTAAAAAACAAAGCAACAGAGCCTAGGGCACTTCCACTTATGGTCCTATAGCTTAGGGAAATTAAAATCAAAAACACACAGCCACCCCAAAGTTTGGGACGCCTCTGTTTACAAGAACCTCGTTTACAGTACAAGTTCAACATCGCAGAAAGTGAAAAATGGATAAAGAAGTTGTGGTATTTACTTACAAAGCAATATCACTCAGCAATGAAATCTATGTCATCAGGCCCTTAGCAGCACAATGAGTGGATTCAGGTATGATGATTCTAACTGAAATAAGTCACACAGAAAAAGAAACATCATAAGATATCAGTAATACACAGAATGTAAACTTGTCTACACAGGAACTGAATTCCAAAACAGAACAGGGTCTCAAATTTAGAAAACCAACTTATGCTTGCTTAAGGGGAAAGGTGAGTTGGGGTGCTGCATAAAACCAGAGATTGAAATGAGCACAGATAAAGTTCCTTAAGCCAAATATGGACTAGAGAAGAGCTACTCCTTGCTCAACGAAATGGACTCAACACCCCATATTAAACGCCTAAGAATGTACCTGACTAGTAAGTATCTTAAAACCTATGGATTGCTATGTCTCCAAAAGAGAATCAAGCGTGTGTACAGGGGCATAAACGCAGCAGTGATAGGATTGGAGAGGTTCGGTGAGCAAATGAAGACCCTTTGAAGTCATATTGCATGGTACCCATTCCACGGGTTTCAACTACCCAGGTTTAAGGTATTCTTCCTTCAGCTAAAACATGCATGTGGAACCCAGAGTATGATCAACCGTGTGAACGGGAGACGTGTTCAAATATATCTCAGTTTTCCTCCCCTGGTACTCGGGTGCAACATTCCAGACGCTTTACTAACACTCTCCCCACTTGGAGAGTCAGCGCCTTTAACCTCCAGTTTGGCCCAGTTTGCAATTTGTGCGGAAGATGAACAGGAATAGCGAGAACCAATGAGAGACTAGCTGGAGGTGTCTGGACGGGCAAATTTAACTCTCATTTCCCACCAGAAAGAGGAATTAACCAAAGGCTCAGCGTGCCGTGCCGGAACCAGATTAGGGACTGAAGCCATCTTGCGGTGTTGCGGCCAGGTCACAAGAAAGCGAGTTGAAGAAAGGAGCTCAGGGGCACTGTAATTCACAAACCTGCAGAGTTATAAATGACAGCTATCGTCCAAAAATATACTGAAGTAAGGCTGCCAAGAGGACTTGAAAGCGGGGCAGAATTGCAGGAAACCGATTTCAGGAGGTAGACTGGAATTGCATTGAAAGCATAGGAAAAGAGGCAGAACGTCCACAATGATGCACTTGGCCAAAAAGGGCGTATGCGTTTTTTCCTGAATATATTCAGGAAAAAACGCATACGCCCTTTTTGACCAACCAAGCAAGCTTGCAAAGGAAATCTCCACTACAATGAAGTCTCACTTCCCCCCAGTCAAAAGGGCCATCTGAAAAAAGTGTAAAATCCAGAAAGGCAGGACAGGCCATGGAGAACTGGGAGCCTTGTTATGCTGATGGGCGGGATGTAAATTGCCAACAGACACTCGGGAGAAGTGTATGGTGTTTCCTGAAACATCTAAAAAACAAAGCAACAGAGCCTAGGGCACTTCCACTTATGGTCCTATAGCTTAGGGAAATTAAAATCAAAAAGACACAGCCACCCCAAAGTTTGGGACGCCTCTGTTTACAAGAACCTCGTTTACAGTACAAGTTCAACATCGCAGAAAGTGAAAAATGGATAAAGAAGTTGTGGTATTTACTTACAAAGCAATATCACTCAGCAATGAAATCTATGTCATCAGACCCTTAGCAGCACAATGAGTGTATTCAGGTATGATGATTCTAACTGAAATAAGTCACACAGAAAAAGAAACATCATAAGATATCAGTAATACAAGGAATGTAAACTTGGCTACACAGGAACTGAATTACAGAACAGAACAGGGTCTCAAATTTAGAAAACCAACTTATGCTTGCTTAAGGGGAAAGGTGAGTTGGGGTGCTGCATAAAACCAGAGATTGAAACGAGCACAGATAAAGTTCCTTAAGCCAAATATGGACTAGACAAGAGCTACTCCTTGCTCAACGAAATGGACTCAACACCCCATATTAAACGCCTAAGAATGTACCTGACTAGTAAGTATCTTAAAACCTATGGATTGCTATGTCTCCAAAAGAGAATCAAGCGTGTGTACAGGGGCATAAACGCAGCAGTGATAGGATTGGAGAGGTTTGGTGAGCAAATGAAGACCCTTTGAAGTCATATTGCATGGTACCCATTCCACGGGTCTCAACTCTCCAGGTTTAAGGTATTCTTCCTTCAGCTAAAACATGCATGTGGAACCCAGAGTATGATCAACCATGTGAACGGGAGACGTGTTCAAATATGTCTCAGTTTTCCTCCCCTGGTACTCGGGTGCAACATTCCAGACGCTTTACTAACACTCTCCCCACTTGGAGAGTCCGTCCCTTTAATCTCCTGTTTGGCCCAGTTTGCAATTTCTGCGGAAGATGAACAGGAATAGCGAGAACCAATGAGAGACTAGCTGGAGGTGTCTGGACGGGCAAATTTAACTCTCATTTCCCACCAGAAAGAGGAATTAACCAAAGGCTCAGCGTGCCATGCCGGAACCAGATTAGGGCCTGAAGCCATCCTGCGGTGTTGCGGCCAGTTCACAAGAAAGCGAGTTGAAGAAAGGAGCTCAGGGGCACTGTAATTCACAAACCTGCAGAGTTATAAATGACAGCTATCGTCCAAAAATATAGTGAAGTAAGGCTGCCAAGAGGACTTGAAAGCGGGGCAGAATTGCAGGAAACCGATTTCAGGAGGTAGACTGGAATTGCATTGAAAGCATAGGAAAAGAGGCAGAACGTCCACAATGATGCACTTGGCCAAAAAGGGCGTATGCGTTTTTTCCTGAATATATTCAGGAAAAAACGCATACGCCCTTTTTGGCCAACCAAGCAAGCTTGCAAAGGAAATCTGCACTACAATGAAGTCTCACTTCCCCCCGGTCAAAAGGGCCATCTGAAAAAAGTGTAAAATCCAGAAAGGCAGGACAGGCCATGGAGAACTGGGAGCCTTGTTATGCTGATGGGCGGGATGTAAATTGCCAACAGACACTCGGGAGAAGTGTATGGTGTTTCCGGAAACATCTAAAAAACAAAGCAACAGAGCCTAGGGCACTTCCACTTATGGTCCTATAGCTTAGGGAAATTAAAATCAAAAAGACACAGCCACCCCAAAGTTTGGGATGCCTCTGTTTACAAGAACCTCATTTACCGTTCAAGTTCAATATCACAGAAAGTGAAAAATGGATAAAGAACTTGTGGTACTTACGTACAATGCAGTATCACTCAGCAATGAAATCTATGTCATCAGGCCCGTAGCAGCATAATGAGTGGATTCAGGTACGATGATTCTAACTGAAATAAGTCACACAGAAAATGAAACATCATAAGGTATCACTAATACACGGAATGTGAACTTGGCTACACATGAACTGAATTACAAAACAGAACAGGGTCTCAAGTTTAGAAAACCAACTTATGCCTGCTTAAGGGGGAAGGTGAGTTGGGGTGCTGCATAAAAGCAGAGTTTGAAATTAGCACAGATACCGTTCCATAAGCCAAATATGTAATAGACTAGACCTACCCCTTGCTCAACGAAATGGATTCAACAATGAGGTATCACCTCACACCTGGTAGAATAGGCATCATAGAAAATCTACAAACAAAAAATGCTGGAAAGGGTGTGGAGAAAAGGAACCCTCTTCCACTACTGTTGGGAATATAAATTGATACAGTCATTATGGAGAACAATATGGAATTTCTTATGAAACTAACAATAGAATTACCATATGATACAGCAATCCCAGTACTGGACATATACCCAGACAAAACCATAAATCAAAAAGAGTCATTCACCGCAATGTTCATTGCATCACTATTTACAATATCGAGGTAATGGAAGCAACTTAAATGCCCACAGACAGACGAATGCATAAAGCTGTGGTACATATATGAAATGGAATATTACTAAGCCATGAAAAGGAATGAAATTGGGTCATTTGTAGAGACGTCGATGGATCTAGAGACTGTCATACAGAGTGAAGTAAGTCTGAAAGAGAAAAACAAATCTTGTATATTCATGCATATATGTGGAACCTAGAAAAACTGTACAGATTAACCATTTTGCAAGGCATAAATAGAGCAACAGATGTAGACAACAAACGTATGGACAACAAGGGGGGAAAGCTGTTGGGGGGGTGGTGGTGGGAGGAGTTGAGAGACTGGGATTGGCATGTATACATTTATATGTATAAAATAGATAACCAATAAGAACCTGCTGTATAAAAATATAAAATAAAATTCAAAATTAAAAAGAAATAAAATTTAAAAAATAAAACAAAAAACAATTATTCCCTGCACATACATGTATTTATATGAATAAATTATTTCCATGCTTATATCTGTAAATACAAAAAAGAGGAATAAAATCTACCTTGAACCAAAAACGAAAAAGAGAAAAAAAACACAGAACCCACCAGTTACACAGAGGAAAACCGTATCAGGGCACTTGCTCCAGTTGTAAACAATTCTGAAGTTGGTCAGTGGTGGGGAATCGTCTCCCATTCAGCCAGCAGCCCCCACGCAACAAGCGTCCTCATTGCAAAGCTGGGGCACCGTGCCGAGGCATCTGTGAGTAAACGTGAGCTGAGCCCCAGGCCAGTTGCTGCTGAACTATTCCCACCCGTCCCAGGTAAAACACCTGAATATATACAAGGACTTGAAAGCCTAGAGGAAGGGCCATAGAGCCACACGAGTGACAGCATGCCGGCCGACTTGGTGCCTGCAGGCCAGCCAGGATGGTCCTGGCCCTGGGTGCTCTTCTGGAAGATTTCCATTTCCCTGCCTGAGATACCCGTCCTGTCCCTGCCCCCACGGCTTTTTTCCTTCCTCACCTCTGCCCAGGGAGAAATTCCAGCAGCAGGTATGGGTGACACATCCTCTTCTTTAGCAGGTGGCAGCCTGGCAACTGCTGCAGAAAGTCCAGCAGAGCCCCACTCACACTGGGCCACCCACAAAGCCGTGGCCTCTCACTCCCTCCCACCAGCCCAGCCCCGAGACTGCTGACAGGGCAGAGAAAATGGCGTCAGGCACGGCTGCAGGGGCTCTTGCTGCCTGGAGTGGTATTTATATTGATCTCAACCCAGGCACACCTGGGGAGGGCTGGCCGGCACGGTAAGGCTGCCCAGGTCAGCCAATCATCACCCCTCAGGGGCTCACAGTTGCAGAAAATGGAACTTGCTGAACCGGCCAGGTCCAAGGAACAGGTGTGGGCTCCTGAGAGTCAGGATAGACAAGGGGCTGCAGCTTTGGCTTGTTTTCTAATCATTTTATCTGGCCCATGAGTGGGAGACAACTTCAAGAAAACCCTCTCCTAATGAGAGGAACCCAGGAGTCAGGGAGAGGAGGGGTGGGTGGTGGTTGGAGACAGAGGCCTGGTGCCCCGGGTGCAGTGGAAGTCTCTGGAAGACCAGGTGGAGGGAGGCCTCATGGAGTGATGCCCAGGGTCACAGACCTGTCGCAGCTGCTGTTTGTTAGTTCAAGTCCTGCTCTGAGGTGCTCTGTGTCAGCTCTGAGCGACAGGTGAGCTGGGGGTGCTCTGCAATGAGGGCTATGTGCACGGTTCCTGTGTGCCCAGCCCTGCCACGGTACCTGCAAGGGTAGCTCTGTATCCTGGGAGGGCCCTGACCACGAGAGCCCCGTGGGCTGGGGTGGGGGTGGGGTACCTGCCCAGGTGAGCTCCATATTCTGGGATTGGTCTGACCACGAGAGCCCCATGGGCTGCTGGGGACCTGGTAAAGGATGTCAGGACAGTCAGTGAAGCCACCGAGGATATACCTCCAGTTGCTCCTAATTCCTACACCCTGCTGGTCATTCTACCAACCACCAGGACATGGTATTCTGTATTAGTCTTCAATGATGCCTTCTTTTGTATTCCATTAGTCCCAGAGTCACAAGAAATTTTGGCTTGTGAGTGGCAGGACTCAACATACAACTAAAACAATACTTCCGGGCCGTTCGGCCCCAAGGGTGCAAAAATTCCCACACCATCTTTGGGGAAAGCTTAGCTAAAGACCTAAAAGTTCTACCTCTGGAAAAGGAAACCCTCCTTCAATATGCAGACGACATTCTGATTGCCAGCCCTACTAAGGAGGCCTCTGAACTACCAAGCCAATAAAGGATAGAAGTTGTCCAAGAAAAAGCTCAAATATCACAGACTGCGGTGACCTGCCTGGGCTTCATTCTCACAGAAGGTCAGAGAAGCCCATCCCAGGAAAGGGAAGAAACCATTTTCAGCCTTACCCCTTTCTAAAACTAGAAGACAGCTTAGGGGTTCCTGGGGAGGCCAGGGTTTGCTGCTTCTGGATCCCTAACTACAGTCTACTAGCTGGGCCTCTATATGAAACACTGAAAGGAAAAGATGATGGTCCTTTGGAATAGAATCCAGAAGTGGCCTTTCAAGAATGGAAAGAGCAGTCAATTCAGACCCTTGCCCTGGAACTCCCTAATTTAGCTAAACCCTTTGACCTTTACATTCCCGGTGAAAGGTGAATCGCCATTGGAGAATTAGTGCAAAAACTGGGACCACTTGAAATGGAACAATGCAAGAATGCCATCCAGGTAGGATAAACTACGGTCACTAAGGGGCTTGGCCCACTGCCACATCTGGCCAAGATAATGGCGGTATCTAAAAACCTGGAAATCAGCAGCCCAAAAGGCCACCTCCCTCCTAAGGGAAAAGGACCCCACGTGGTGATCCTAACCACCAACCATGCCCTGAAGTTGCAGGGTTCGCTCCGTGGGCACACCGACCTTGAGTGAGGAGGCCCTCCAACTCCAACATCCAGAGAGATAACCGGGGGCAACAGGGCACCATGACGACTCGTGTGAACATCACTTGACCTGGAGTTTCTCTCATAAAACAACAAGAGTGTGTCCCAAAAGAGTAGACTACTGCTTGCAGGACTTACTGCACCCAGAGGGGAGCTAATAATCTTGGCGGGGGAACGGTATATCACACTGTCACCATAGAAAAGCCTACAGACACCGTGATGATGGTGGCCAATAAGACCGGCTGGACTCCTGTTTACTTCAAAAGGCTGTTGACTCAGTGGCCATCATGGTCCTTGATCACCACTGACCCTGGACTGTCTGGGAGTTGAGCGGGCAGGGCTCTGACACCTGGTGCTGTTTGTACGTTAATTCAGGGGCTTAATTGAAGAAAGCGCAGACTACTGGTCAGAGCATCTAGGCTGGCAGAAACGGTCAGCCTAAGGTGGCCGAACAAATGTGGGGCGGGGTGAAACCGGCCCCCACAGCGTCTCTGCACATCTCTTTCCTGGACCCTTAAAGGTCATTAGAATCTATAACACTTCCAATGCTGGTGCTCAGGTGGACGAGCAGGGAGGCAGGGGTCCTGGGGACAATCAACGTCACCGGGAGGCTGCTGGGGAGAAGCTCTGACCCTCGCCCCAGGGTATGAGGGCTCCCAACTCAGCACTCAGCAGTTACAGAAGAAGGGTCTGCACCCTCAGCACTCCAAGAATGAGGAACAGGACAAAAGGCAGAGGAGGGGTTTGTCCCCAGCAAAGCCCATTAAAAATCCCTGGGAGATAAAAATAGAATCTGGGCAATAAAGTCAAGTCTAACCTTTTTTATCCTTTGTGCTTTGTCTAATTTCACGTGCTCCTAGGGTCCCGCATGCAGAGGTTCCACACCCGGCACTTCAGACCAGATTTCCTAGTGCAGAATGGCTGGGTCGACACCTCAGCTCCTGGGGCCCAGTGCAGACTCCACGATATAGAGCCTGAGCTACAGCCAACCCGGCCCTCGAGAGCTCCGCCCCCTCCCTCCCACTGACTCTGACAGGATCTCTACACAGCAGCCCAGCCCACAGCCCACGGGGTAGTGCATGCTCTCACCTCTCCATTCTCTGATCAAAATATAAAGTTTCCTTTGCTTGTGAACCAAACTCAGTCTCGATCTGTTGGCCCCAATGACACTGGGCAGGGGGACACTTGTTGGGGTCCACTCTGGAAGATCAGTAACAGAAATTGAGACTATTGTAACCTCAATGAACAGATGTGTGAGCCAAACTGTAGTTAACATAGAACAGTGTATAAGGCTCGGGTAAAATAAGATGTTTCTAACACTTCCATTTGATATTTCCATCACTTTATTATAAGCAAGTTCAGTGAAAAGATTTGTCTTATTTGTCAGGTCAATATTAGAGAAATGAAGTGATTTCTTTCCAAGGATGTACATCTAATAATCTTGGTTAAACCTTCAATCTTGTTTTAAATGCTTTTCCATTGAAAATGATACCTCTCTTTCAGCTCCCCCATTTCTGAGAAGTATAAAATCTTATAATTTATTATTACCAAAGGGGAAAGGTAGGAGGAGGGATAAATTAACAGTTTGGGATTAACACATACACACTGCTATGTATAAAATAGATCATCAACAAGGAACTACTGTATAGCACAGGGAACTACACTCAACATTTTGCAATAACCTATAAGGGGAAATAATCTGAAAAAGAATAGATATTTTTATTGACATCATCTATCAATGACAGTTAAAGTGTAACCTAAGGGAAGCTGGTGGTGAGTGCTTCTGACCCTGAAGACTTCAATCATCTAAAGTTTGGACTCTGCCTACTTCCCATGGCCCTTAATGAACATATGTGTAGCCGTAACTTAAAAACTTCCCCAGTTTGGGTTTCGGGGAGACACTGATTTTGAAAAAGCCCTGGTGTTCTCCTTACATGAATGGGACTCTTCCTACTGCTAAAACATGTCTGTCACACCCAGAGGATGGTATACCGTCTGATCGGGAAGAGTTTGGAAAAGGCATCTCATCTCCTCATCTCCTGGTGCTCGGGTTCACCCCTCCAGCGTCTTTACTAACAGTCTCCCCACTTGGAGATGTCAGCACTGTCAACATCCTGTTGCGTACAGTTTGGAATTTGTCCAGAGGATGAAGCGGAAGGATGAGGAACAATGAGAGACAAGTCCTAGGTGTTCAGACAGGCACATGTCACTCTAATTTCCAATCAGGAAGACGAATTGACCAAAGGCTAGGGTTGCCCATGGAAACAATATAGGGCTTGAGGAAATCCCGCTGCTTTGTGGCCAGTTCCCATAAACACAAGTTGAACAATGGAACTCAGGGGCAGTAAAATTCACAAAACTGCAGAGTTGAAAATATCCATCACTGAAAAATGTCTTGAGGAAAGTCAGAAAAAAGGACTTGTAAGCAAGGGAGAATGGCAGGAAAGGGATTTGAGGAGGTAGAAAGGACTCGCCATTAAGCACAAGAAAAGGAGCTGAACATTGCCAACATTGCAGTTGGCCAAAAAGGGTGTATGCGTTTTTTTCTGTATATATTCAAGAAAAGGGCATACACTTTTTTAGCCAACCAAACAGATGGGCACTGGAAGTCAATACTACAAAAGATATCACTTCGCATCAGTCAGAAGAGCCATCCTCATAAAGCGTAAACAACAGAAATGCAGGACAGGGCAACGAGAAGAGGGAGCCCTGTGAGACTTATAGTGGAAATGTATATTGCCAACGGCCATTCTGGAGAAGTGTATTGTATTTACTAAAGCATCTAAAAAATGAGCTACAGAGCATAGGGCACTTGCACTCATGGGCGTATATCTTGGGAAAAACAAAAATCGAGAGGACACAGGCACCCCAATGTTTACCCCCTCTCTGTTTAAAAGATCCTCGACTAGGATATAACTTAAATGTCTCTGGAGGGAAAAAATGGATAGAGATGTGGTACTTAGGTAGAGTGGAATATTATTCAGCCTGGAAATCAATGAAATATGGCCAGTTGTAACAACTCCGGAGGAGTTACGTATGATCATTCTAAGTGACAGAATTCAAAAAGAAAAAGACACATATCATAAGATATCACTTAAAGGTGGAATCCAAAATGGCTACACATGAAATAAATTACAAAACAAAAACATAGTCAAATATGTAGAAAACACGCATAAGGCTGCTAAACGGGAAAGGTGGGGAGGGGTGAGGCATCATCCAGGAGGTTGAAATTAGCAAAGATACCATTCCAAATACCAAACTGATAATCAACAAGGCCTACACGGTAGCTAAAAGAACTGCACTCAGCACACTCAAGTCACCGGAAAAGAATATATACGACTGGTAAGAATCTGAAAAAGAATTTATTGATGTCTCTCTGTACGTGAATCAAGTGGATGTACAGCAGCAAGAAACAGAGCTTTGAAAATCAGCTGTAACCAATATAGTAATAAATTGAAAAAAATAAACGACAGAGAGACAGAGAAAACCTCTTACAACTTTTCCTCAGGGACGGTGATGCAACATGGATTGAACACATCTAGACCCACAGCAGGATGAGACATAAGGCTGGAAACTGTTTGCGCTAAGAGAAATGTGAGGTTGGGTGAGGAAATGCACACCCTTTAAAGTAATACTACCTGGTACCCATTCAATGGGTCCCAAATCTGCAGGTTCAAGGGATCTTCCTATAGCTAAAACATGCATGGAAAACCCAGAGGACTGTACACCATGTGATCGGGAGATGTGTCTAAAATGCACCTCATTTATCCTCTCCTGGTGCTCCTGTTCACCATTCCAGCCACGCTACTTAGAATCTCCCCACTTGGAGAATCAGCACATTTAAACTTCTGTTTCACACATTTTGCAAATTGTGAGGAGGATGAACGGGAAGAGGGGGAACCAATGAGAGAATAGTTGTAGGGGTTTGGACGGGCACATATCACTCTAATTTCCCATTAAGAATAAGAATTAAAGAAAGGCTCAGCCTGCCTCGCCGGAGCCAAAATAGGGCCTGAAGCAATCCTGCGGGTTTGAGGCCAGCTCACAAAAGAACAACTTAAAAAATGGAGCTCAGGGTCACTGCAATTCACAAACCTGCAGAGTTATAAATGAAAACTAACGTCCAAAAATATGTTGAGGTAAGGCAAAGAAGAGGATCTGAATGCAAGACAGAATTGCAAGAAACAGATTTCAAGAGATAGATTGGACTCGTCTTTAACGCACATGAAAAGCGGCAGAATTTCGACAATGATGCAGTTGGCCCAAAAGGGCGTATGCGTTTTTTCCTGATTATATCCAGGAAAAAACGCATACGCACTTTATGGGCAACGAAGCAAGCAAGCAATGCAAATGTGCACAACAAAGAAGTCTCATTTCCCACCGGTCAAAAGGGCCATCCTAAAAAATTGTAAAAACCAGAAATGCAGGACAGGCCATGGAGAACAGGGAGCCTTTATACGCTGATGGGCAGTGTGTGGACTGCCGAGAGCCACTCTGGAGAAGTGTATGGTGGTTCCTAAATCATCTAAAAAACAGAGCTACAGAGCATAGGACACTTCCAATCATGGGAGTATATCTAGGGAAGTCTAAAAATCAACAAGACACAAGCACACCACAGTTTAGGGCTACTCTGTTTACAAGAACCTCAACTTCAGTACACCTTAAATATCCCAGGAAAGAGAACAATGGATAAAGAAGATGTGGTACTTATGTACAATTTCTTCACCATGAAATCAATGTAATAAGGCTAGTAGAAGGATAAAGAGTGGATTTAGGTCCGATAATACTACTTGAAATAAGTCAAACAGAAAAAGAAACATATCATAAGATATCACTTATAGAGGGAGGGTAAATATGGCTGCACAAGAAATGAATTACAGAACAGAACAGTGTCTCACATTTAGAAAACACACTTATGTCAGCTTAAGGGGAAAGGAGAGGTGGGGTGATGCATAAAACCAGAGTTTGAAATTAGCACAGATACCGTTCAATAAACCAAATAGGTATTAGACAAGATCTACACCTTGCTCAATGAACTGGCCTCAACACACCCTATACACCACAGAGAAATATATCTGAGTAATAAGAATCTTAAAACCCATGTATTGATATATCTCCATAAGGGAATCAAGTGTGTGCAGAGTGGCACAAACACAGCAGTGAAAATGAGCTAAACCCCATTATAGAAATGAATTTTAAAAACAAAACGCTGAAACAATGAAAGAGAGAAAAATTCTTACAAAATTCGCTCAGGGGCTGTGATGCAACCTGGATTGACCACATATAAACCCACAGCTGGATAAGACATAAGGCTGGACAATTGGGGCTGAGAGGATTGGTGAGCTTTGGTGAGCAACTGCCGAAAGTTTAATGCAATACTTCATGCTACTCAGTCCAAGGGTCCCAACACTCCAGGTTGAAGGGAATCTTCCTACAGCTAAACCATGCTTGGGAAACCCAGCGACTGGTATACCATATGATCGGGAAAGGTTTCTAAAACACACCTCATTTTTCCTCTCCTGGGGCTCCGGATCGACATTCCAGCCGCTTTACTAACAACATCCCCACATGGAGAGTCAATGCCTTTAAGTTCTGGTATCGCACAGTCTGCAGTTAGTGCGGAGGATGAATGGGAATAGGGGGAACCAGTGAGAAAACTAGCTGTAGCGGTTTCAATGGGCACATGTCACTCTAATTTCACATCAGTAAGAAGAATTAACCAAAGGCACAGCAAGGTGTCCCAGAAGAAGAATAGAGCTTCAAGGAATCCTGTGGTTATGGGGCAAGATCACAAAAATAAGAGCTGAAAAATGGAGCTAAGGGCCACTGCAATTCAAAAACCTGCAGAGTTATAAAGGCCAACTATTTTCAAAAAATATATTGAGGTAAGGCTATGAAGAAGCATTGAAAGCAAGGCAGAATTGCAGGAAACCGATTTCAGGAGATACACTGGAATTGCATTGAAAACATATGAAGAGAGTCAGAACCTCGACAATGATGCACTTGGCCAAAAAGGGCGTATGTGTTTTTTCCTGAATATAGTCAGGAAAAAACGCATACACACTTTTTGGCCAACCAAGCAAGCTTGCAAAGGAAATCTGCACTACAATGAAGTCTCACTTTCCCCTGGTCAAAAGGGCCATCTGAAAAAAGTGTAAAATCCATAAAGGCACGACAGGCCATGGAGAACTGGGAGCCTTGTTATGCTGATGGGCGGGATGTAAATTGCCAACAGCCACTCTGGAGAAGTGTATGGTGTTTCCTGAAACATCTAAAAAACAAAGCAACAGAGCCTAGGGCACTTCCACTTATGGTACTAGAGTTTAGGGAAATTAAAATCAAAAAGACACAGCCACCCCAAAGTTTGGGACGCCTCTGTTTACAAGAACCTCATATACGGTACAAGTTCAATATCGCAGAAAGTGAAAAATGGATAAAGAACTTGTGGTACTTACGTACAATGCAATATCACTCAGCAATAAAATCTATGTCATCAGGCCCGTAGCAGCATAATGAGTGGATTCAGGTACGATGAATCTAACTGAAATAAGTCACACAGAAAAAGAAACATCATAAGATATCACTAATACACGGAATGTAAACTTGGCTACACAGGAACTGAATTCCAAAACAGAACAGGGTCTCAAATTTAGAAAATCAACTTATGCTTGCTTAAGGGGGAAGGTGAGTTGGGGTGCTGCATAAAACCAGAGTTTGAAATTAGCACAGATAAAGTTCCTTAAGCCAAATATGGACTAGACAAGAGCTACTCCTTGCTCAACGAAATGGACTCAACACCCCATATTAAACTCCAAAGAATATACCTGACTAGTAAGAATCTTAAAACGTATGGATGGCAATGTCTGAAAGAGAATCAAGCGTGTGTACAGGGGCATAAACACAGCTGTGACAGGATTGGAGAGGTTCAGTGAGTAAATGAAGACCCTTTGAAGTCATATTGCATGGTACCCATTCCACGGGTCTCAACTCTCCAGGTTTAAGGTATTCTTCCTTCAGCTAAAATATGCATGTGGAACCCAGAGTATGATCAACCGTGTGATCGGGAGACGTGTTCAAATATGTCTCAGTTTTCGTCCCCTTGTACTCGGGTGCAACATTCGAGACGCTTTACTAACACTCTCCCGACTTGGAGAGTCAGTGTCTTTAAACTCCTGTTTGGCCCAGTTTGTAATTTCTGCGGAAGATGAATACGAATAGGGAGAACCAATGAGAGACTAGCTGGAGGTGTCTGGACCGGCAAATTTAACTGTCAGTTCCCACCAGGAAGAGGAATTAACCAAAGGCTCAGCGTGCCATGCCGGAACCAGATTAGGGCCTGAAGCAATCCTGCGGTGTTGCGGCCAGCTCACAAGAAAGCGAGTTGAAGAAAGGAGCTCAGGGGCAGTGTAATTCACAAAACTGTAGAGATATAAATGAAAGCTATCGTCAAAAAATATACTGAAGTAAGGCTGCCAAGAGGACTTGAAAGCGGAGCAGAATTGCAGGAAACCGATTTCAGGAGGTAGACTGGAATTGCATTGAAAACATAGGAAAAGAGGCAGAACGTCGACAATGATGCACTTGGCCAAAAACGGCGTATGCGTTTTTTCCTGAATATATTCAGGAAAAAAGGCATACGCCCTTTTTGGCCAACCAAGCAAGCTTGCAAAGGAAATCGGCACTACAATGAAGTCTCACTTCCCCCCGGTCAAAAGGGCCATCTGAAAAAAGTGTAAAATCCAGAAAGGCAAGACAGGCCATGGAAAACTGGGAGCCTTGTTATGCTGATGGGCGGGATGTAAATTGCCAACAGCCACTCTGGAGAAATCTATGGTGTTTCTTGAAACATGTAAAAAACAAAGCAACAGAGCCTAGGGCACTTCCACTTATGGTCCTATAGCTTAGGGAAATTAAAATCAAAAAGACACAGCCACCCAAAAGTTTGGGACGCCTCTGTTTACAAGAACCTCATTTACCGTTCAAGTTCAATATCACAGAAAGTGAAAAATGGATAAAGAACTTGTGGTACTTACATACAATGCAGTATCACTCAGCAATGAAATCTATGTCAGCAGGCCCGTAGCAGCACAATGAGTGGATTCAGGTACGATGATTCTAACTGAAATAAGTCACACAGAAAAAGAAACATCATAAGACATCACTAATACACGGAATGTAAACTTGGCTACACAGGAACTGAATTCCAAAACAGAACAGGGTCTCAAATTTAGAAAACCAACTTATGCTTCCTTAGGGGGAAATGTAAGTTGGGGTGCTGCATAAAACCAGAGATTGAAATGAGCACAGATAAAGTTCCTTAAGCCAAATATGGAATAGACAAGAGCTACTCCTTGCTCAACGAAATGGACTCAACAACCCTTATTAAACGCCTAAGAATGTACCTAACTAGTAAGTATCTTAAAACCTATGGATTGCTATGTCTCCAAAAGAGAATCAAGCGTGTGTACAGGGTCATAAACGCAGCATTGATAGTATTGGAGAGGTTCGGTGAGCAAATGAAGACCCTTTGAAGTCATATTGCATGGTACCCATTCCACGGGTCTCAACTCTCCAGGTTTAAGGTATTCTTCCTTCAGCTAAAATATGCATGTGGAACCGAGAGTATGATCAACCATGTGAACGGGAGACGTGTTCAAATATGTCTCAGCTTTCCTCCCCTGGTACTCGGGTGCAACATTCCAGACGCTTTACTAACACTCTCCCCACTTGGAGAGTCAGCGCCTTTAACCTCCTGTTTGGCCCAGTTTGCAATTTCTGTGGAAGATGAACAGGAATAACGAGAACCAATGAGAGACTAGCTGGAGGTGTCTGGACGGGCAAATTTAACTCTCATTTCCCACCAGGAAGAGGAATTAACCAAAGGCTCAGCGTGCCGTGCCGGAACCAGATTAGGGCCTGAAGCCATCCTGTGGTGTTGCGGCCAGCTCAAAAGAAAGGAGCTCAGGGGCACTGTAATTCACAAACCTGCAGAGTTATAAATGACAGCTATCGTCCAAAAATATACTGAAGTAAGGCTGCCAAGAGGACTTGAAAGCGGGGCAGAATTGCAGGAAACCGATTTCAGGAGGTAGACTGGAATTGCATTGAAAGCATAGGAAAAGAGGCAGAACGTCCACAATGATGCACTTGGCCAAAAAGGGCGTATGCGTTTTTTCCGATTATATCCAGGAAAAAACGCATACGCACTTTATGGGCAACGAAGCAAGCAAGCAATGCAAATGTGCACAACAAAGAAGTCTCATTTCCCACCGGTCAAAAGGGCCATCCTAAAAAATTGTAAAAACCAGAAATGCAGGACAGGCCATGGAGAACAGGGAGCCTTTATACGCTGATGGGCAGTGTGTGGACTGCCGAGAGCCACTCTGGAGAAGTGTATGGTGGTTCCTAAATCATCTAAAAAACAGAGCTACAGAGCATAGGACACTTCCAATCATGGGAGTATATCTAGGGAAGTCTAAAAATCAACAAGACACAAGCACACCACAGTTTAGGGCTACTCTGTTTACAAGAACCTCAACTTCAGTACACCTTAAATATCCCAGGAAAGAGAACAATGGATAAAGAAGATGTGGTACTTATGTACAATTTCTTCACCATGAAATCAATGTAATAAGGCTAGTAGAAGGATAAAGAGTGGATTTAGGTCCGATAATACTACTTGAAATAAGTCAAACAGAAAAAGAAACATATCATAAGATATCACTTATAGAGGGAGGGTAAATATGGCTGCACAAGAAATGAATTACAGAACAGAACAGTGTCTCACATTTAGAAAACACACTTATGTCAGCTTAAGGGGAAAGGAGAGGTGGGGTGATGCATAAAACCAGAGTTTGAAATTAACACAGATACCGTTCAATAAACCAAATAGGTATTAGACAAGATCTACACCTTGCTCAATGAACTGGCCTCAACACAACCTATACACCACAGAGAAATATATCTGAGTAATAAGAATCTTAAAACCCATGTATTGATATATCTCCATAAGGGAATCAAGTGTGTGCAGAGCGGCACAAACACAGCAGTGAAAATGAGCTAAACCCCATTATAGAAATGAATTTTAAAAACAAAACGCTGAAACAATGAAAGAGAGAAAAATTCTTACAAAATTCGCTCAGGGGCTGTGATGCAACCTGGATTGACCACATATAAACCCACAGCTGGATAAGACATAAGGCTGGACACTTGGGGCTGAGAGGATTGGTGAGCTTTGGTGAACAACTGCCGAAAGTTTAATGCAATACTTCATGCTACTCAGTCCAAGGGTCCCAACACTCCAGGTTGAAGGGAATCTTCCTACAGCTAAACCATGCTTGGGAAACCCAGCGACTGGTATACCATATGATCGGGAAAGGTTTCTAAAACACACCTCATTTTTCCTCTCCTGGGGCTCCGGATCGACATTCCAGCCGTTTTACTAACAACATCCCCACATGGAGAGTCAATGCCTTTAAGTTCTGGTATCGCACAGTCTGCAGTTAGTGCGGAGGATGAATGGGAATAGGGGGAACCAGTGAGAAACTAGCTGTAGCGGTTTCAATGGGCACATGTCACTCTAATTTCACATCAGTAAGAAGAATTAACCAAAGGCACAGCAAGGTGCCCCAGAAGAAGAATAGAGCTTCAAGGAATCCTGTGGTTATGGGGCAAGATCACAAAAATAAGAGCTGAAAAATGGAGCTAAGGGCCACTGCAATTCAAAAACCTGCAGAGTTATAAAGGCCAACTATTTTCAAAAAATATATTGAGGTAAGGCTATGAAGAAGCATTGAAAGCAAGGCAGAATTGCAGGCAACCGATTTCAGGAGATACACTGGAATTGCATTGAAAACATATGAAGAGAGTCAGAACCTCGACAATGATGCACTTGGCCAAAAAGGGCGTATGTGTTTTTTCCTGAATATAGTCAGGAAAAAACGCATACACACTTTTTGGCCAACCAAGCAAGCTTGCAAAGGAAATCTGCACTACAATGAAGTCTCACTTTCCCCTGGTCAAAAGGGCCATCTGAAAAAAGTGTAAAATCCATAAAGGTACGACGGGCCATGGAGAACTGGGAGCCTTCTAATGCTGATGGGCAGGATGTAAATTGCCAACAGCCACTCTGGAGAAGTGTATGGTGTTTCCTGAAACATCTAAAAAACAAAGCAACAGAGCCTAGGGCACTTCCACTTATGGTCCTAGAGTTTAGGGAAATTAAAATCAAAAAGACACAGCCACCCCAAAGTTTGGGATGGCTCTGTTTACAAGAACCTCATATACGGTACAAGTTCAATATCGCAGAAAGTGAAAAATGGATAAAGAACTTGTGGTACTTACGTACAATGCAATATCACTCAGCAATGAAATCTATGTCATCAGGCCCGTAGCAGCATAATGAGTGGATTCAGGTACGATGATTCTCACTGAAATAAGTCACACAGAAAAAGAAACATCATAAGATATCAGTAATACACGGAATGTAAACTTGGCTACACAGGAACTGAATTACAGAACAGAACAGGGTCTCAAATTTAGAAAACCAACTTATGCTTGCTTAAGGGGAAAGGTGAGTTGGGGTGCTGCATAAAACCAGAGATTGAAATGAGCACAGATAAAGTTCCTTAAGCCAAATATGGAATAGACAAGAGCTACTCCTTGCTCAACGAAATGGACTCAACACCGCATATTAAACGCCTAAGAATGTACCTGACTAGTAAGTATCTTAAAACCTATGGATTGCTATGTCTCCGAAAGAGAATCAAGCATGTGTACAGGGGCATAAACGCAGCAGTGATAGGATTGGAGAGGTTCGGTGAGCAAATGAAGACCCTTTGAAGTCATATTGCATGGTACCTATTCCACGGGTTTCAACTACCCAGGTTTAAGGTATTCTTCCTTCAGCTAAAACATGCATGTGGAACCTAGAGTATGATCAACCATGTGATTGGGAGACGTGTTCAAATATGTCTCAGTTTTCGTACCCTGGTACTCGGGTGCAACATTCCAGACGCTTTACTAACACTCTCCCGACATGGAGAGTCAGTCCCTTTAACCTCCTGTTTGGCCCAGTTTGCAATTTCTGTGGAAGATGAACAAGAAAGGCGAGAACCAATGAGAGACTAGCTGGAGGTGTCTGGACGGGCAAATTTAACTCTCATTTCCCACCAGGAAGAGGAAATAACCAAAGGCTCAGCGTGCCGTGCCGAAACCAGATTAGGGCCTGAAGCCATCCTGCGGTGTTGCGGCCAGGTCACAAGAAAGCCAGTTGAAGAAAGGAGCTCAGGGGCACTGTAATTCACAAACCTGCAGAGTTATAAATGACAGCTATCGTCCAAAAATATACTGAAGTAAGGCTGCCAAGAGGACTTGAAAGCGGGGCAGAATTGCAGGAAACCGATTTCAGGAGGTAGACTGGAATTGCATTGAAAGCATAGGAAAAGAGGCAGAACGTCCACAATGATGCACTTGGCCAAAAAGGGCGTATGCGTTTTTTCCGATTATATCCAGGAAAAAACGCATACGCACTTTATGGGCAACGAAGCAAGCAAGCAATGCAAATGTGCACAACAAAGAAGTCTCATTTCCCACCGGTCAAAAGGGCCATCCTAAAAAATTGTAAAAACCAGAAATGCAGGACAGGCCATGGAGAACAGGGAGCCTTTATACGCTGATGGGCAGTGTGTGGACTGCCGAGAGCCACTCTGGAGAAGTGTATGGTGGTTCCTAAATCATCTAAAAAACAGAGCTACAGAGCATAGGACACTTCCAATCATGGGAGTATATCTAGGGAAGTCTAAAAATCAACAAGACACAAGCACACCACAGTTTAGGGCTACTCTGTTTACAAGAACCTCAACTTCAGTACACCTTAAATATCCCAGGAAAGAGAACAATGGATAAAGAAGATGTGGTACTTATGTACAATTTCTTCACCATGAAATCAATGTAATAAGGCTAGTAGAAGGATAAAGAGTGGATTTAGGTCCGATAATACTACTTGAAATAAGTCAAACAGAAAAAGAAACATATCATAAGATATCACTTATAGAGGGAGGGTAAATATGGCTGCACAAGAAATGAATTACAGAACAGAACAGTGTCTCACATTTAGAAAACACACTTATGTCAGCTTAAGGGGAAAGGAGAGGTGGGGTGATGCATAAAACCAGAGTTTGAAATTAACACAGATACCGTTCAATAAACCAAATAGGTAT
The DNA here is from genome assembly GCF_963455315.2 of Globicephala melas. Classification (NCBI taxonomy): domain Eukaryota; kingdom Metazoa; phylum Chordata; class Mammalia; order Artiodactyla; family Delphinidae; genus Globicephala; species Globicephala melas. Next base: position 1,698,567 of record NW_027207219.1, read on the forward strand.
TAGACAAGATCTACACCTTGCTCAATGAACTGGCCTCAACACAACCTATACACCACAGAGAAATATATCTGAGTAATAAGAATCTTAAAACCCATGTATTGATATATCTCCATAAGGGAATCAAGTGTGTGCAGAGCGGCACAAACACAGCAGTGAAAATGAGCTAAACCCCATTATAGAAATGAATTTTAAAAACAAAACGCTGAAACAATGAAAGAGAGAAAAATTCTTACAAAATTCGCTCAGGGGCTGTGATGCAACCTGGATTGACCACATATAAACCCACAGCTGGATAAGACATAAGGCTGGACACTTGGGGCTGAGAGGATTGGTGAGCTTTGGTGAACAACTGCCGAAAGTTTAATGCAATACTTCATGCTACTCAGTCCAAGGGTCCCAACACTCCAGGTTGAAGGGAATCTTCCTACAGCTAAACCATGCTTGGGAAACCCAGCGACTGGTATACCATATGATCGGGAAAGGTTTCTAAAACACACCTCATTTTTCCTCTCCTGGGGCTCCGGATCGACATTCCAGCCGTTTTACTAACAACATCCCCACATGGAGAGTCAATGCCTTTAAGTTCTGGTATCGCACAGTCTGCAGTTAGTGCGGAGGATGAATGGGAATAGGGGGAACCAGTGAGAAACTAGCTGTAGCGGTTTCAATGGGCACATGTCACTCTAATTTCACATCAGTAAGAAGAATTAACCAAAGGCACAGCAAGGTGCCCCAGAAGAAGAATAGAGCTTCAAGGAATCCTGTGGTTATGGGGCAAGATCACAAAAATAAGAGCTGAAAAATGGAGCTAAGGGCCACTGCAATTCAAAAACCTGCAGAGTTATAAAGGCCAACTATTTTCAAAAAATATATTGAGGTAAGGCTATGAAGAAGCATTGAAAGCAAGGCAGAATTGCAGGCAACCGATTTCAGGAGATACACTGGAATTGCATTGAAAACATATGAAGAGAGTCAGAACCTCGACAATGATGCACTTGGCCAAAAAGGGCGTATGTGTTTTTTCCTGAATATAGTCAGGAAAAAACGCATACACACTTTTTGGCCAACCAAGCAAGCTTGCAAAGGAAATCTGCACTACAATGAAGTCTCACTTTCCCCTGGTCAAAAGGGCCATCTGAAAAAAGTGTAAAATCCATAAAGGTACGACGGGCCATGGAGAACTGGGAGCCTTCTAATGCTGATGGGCAGGATGTAAATTGCCAACAGCCACTCTGGAGAAGTGTATGGTGTTTCCTGAAACATCTAAAAAACAAAGCAACAGAGCCTAGGGCACTTCCACTTATGGTCCTAGAGTTTAGGGAAATTAAAATCAAAAAGACACAGCCACCCCAAAGTTTGGGATGGCTCTGTTTACAAGAACCTCATATACGGTACAAGTTCAATATCGCAGAAAGTGAAAAATGGATAAAGAACTTGTGGTACTTACGTACAATGCAATATCACTCAGCAATGAAATCTATGTCATCAGGCCCGTAGCAGCATAATGAGTGGATTCAGGTACGATGATTCTCACTGAAATAAGTCACACAGAAAAAGAAACATCATAAGATATCAGTAATACACGGAATGTAAACTTGGCTACACAGGAACTGAATTACAGAACAGAACAGGGTCTCAAATTTAGAAAACCAACTTATGCTTGCTTAAGGGGAAAGGTGAGTTGGGGTGCTGCATAAAACCAGAGATTGAAATGAGCACAGATAAAGTTCCTTAAGCCAAATATGGAATAGACAAGAGCTACTCCTTGCTCAACGAAATGGACTCAACACCGCATATTAAACGCCTAAGAATGTACCTGACTAGTAAGTATCTTAAAACCTATGGATTGCTATGTCTCCGAAAGAGAATCAAGCATGTGTACAGGGGCATAAACGCAGCAGTGATAGGATTGGAGAGGTTCGGTGAGCAAATGAAGACCCTTTGAAGTCATATTGCATGGTACCTATTCCACGGGTTTCAACTACCCAGGTTTAAGGTATTCTTCCTTCAGCTAAAACATGCATGTGGAACCTAGAGTATGATCAACCATGTGATTGGGAGACGTGTTCAAATATGTCTCAGTTTTCGTACCCTGGTACTCGGGTGCAACATTCCAGACGCTTTACTAACACTCTCCCGACATGGAGAGTCAGTCCCTTTAACCTCCTGTTTGGCCCAGTTTGCAATTTCTGTGGAAGATGAACAAGAAAGGCGAGAACCAATGAGAGACTAGCTGGAGGTGTCTGGACGGGCAAATTTAACTCTCATTTCCCACCAGGAAGAGGAAATAACCAAAGGCTCAGCGTGCCGTGCCGAAACCAGATTAGGGCCTGAAGCCATCCTGCGGTGTTGCGGCCAGGTCACAAGAAAGCCAGTTGAAGAAAGGAGCTCAGGGGCACTGTAATTCACAAACCTGCAGAGTTATAAATGACAGCTATCGTCCAAAAATATACTGAAGTAAGGCTGCCAAGAGGACTTGAAAGCGGGGCAGAATTGCAGGAAACCGATTTCAGGAGGTAGACTGGAATTGCATTGAAAGCATAGGAAAAGAGGCAGAACGTCCACAATGATGCACTTGGCCAAAAAGGGCGTATGCGTTTTTTCCTGAATATATTCAGGAAAAAACGCATACGCCCTTTTTGGCCAACCAAGCAAGCTTGCAAAGGAAATCTGCACTACAATGAAGTCTCACTTCCCCCCGGTCAAAAGGGCCATCTGAAAAAAGTGTAAAATCCAGAAAGGCAGGACAGGCCATGGAGAACTGGGAGCCTTGTTATGCTGATGGGCGGGATGTAAATTGCCAACAGACACTCGGGAGAAGTGTATGGTGTTTCCTGAAACATCTAAAAAACAAAGCAACAGAGCCTAGGGCACTTCCACTTATGGTCCTATAGTTTAGGGAAATTAAAATCAAAAAGACACAGCCACCCCAAAGTTTGGGACGCCTCTGTTTACAAGAACCTCGTTTACAGTACAAGTTCAACATCGCAGAAAGTGAAAAATGGATAAAGAAGGTGTGGTATTTACTTACAAAGCAATATCACTCAGCAATGAAATCTATGTCATCAGGCCCTTAGCAGCACAATGAGTGGATTCAGGTATGATGATTCTAACTGAAATAAGTCACACAGAAAAAGAAACATCATAAGATATCAGTAATACACGGAATGTAAACTTGGCTACACAGGAACTGAATTACAGAACAGAACAGGGTCTCAAATTTAGAAAACCAACTTATGCTTGCTTAAGGGGAAAGGTGAGTTGGGGTGCTGCATAAAACCAGAGATTGAAACGAGCACAGATAAAGTTCCTTAAGCCAAATATGGAATAGACAAGAGCTACTCCTTGCTCAACGAAATGGACTCAACACCCCATATTAAACGCCTAAGAATGTACCTGACTAGTAAGTATCTTAAAACCTATGGATTGCTATGTCTCCGAAAGAGAATCAAGCATGTGTACAGGGGCACAAACGCAGCAGTGATAGGATTGGAGAGGTTCGGTGAGCAAATGAAGACCCTTTGAAGTCATATTGCATGGTACCCATTCCACGGGTTTCAACTACCCAGGTTTAAGGTATTCTTCCTTCAGCTAAAACATGCATGTGGAACCTAGAGTATGATCAACCATGTGATCGGGAGACGTGTTCAAATATGTCTCAGTTTTCGTACCCTGGTACTCGGGTGCAACATTCCAGATGCTTTACTAACACTCTCCCGACTTGGAGAGTCCGTCCCTTTAATCTCCTGTTTGGCCCAGTTTGCAATTTCTGCGGAAGATGAACAGGAATAGCGAGAACCAATGAGAGACTAGCTGGAGGTGTCTGGACGGGCAAATTTAACTCTCATTTCCCACCAGGAAGAGGAAATAACCAAAGGCTCAGCGTGCCGTGCCGGAACCAGATTAGGGCCTGAAGCCATCCTGCGGTGTTGCGGCCAGGTCACAAGAAAGCGAGTTGAAGAAAGGAGCTCAGGGACACTGTAATTCACAAACCTGCAGAGTTATAAATGACAGCTATCGTCCAAAAATATACTGAAGTAAGGCTGCCAAGAGGACTTGAAAGCGGGGCAGAATTGCAGGAAACCGATTTCAGGAGGTAGACTGGAATTGCTTTGAAAGCATAGGAAAAGAGGCAGAACGTCCACAATGATGCACTTGGCCAAAAAGGGCGTATGCGTTTTTTCCTGAATATATTCAGGAAAAAACGCATACGCCCTTTTTGGCCAACCAAGCAAGCTTGCAAAGGAAATCTGCACTACAATGAAGTCTCACTTCACCCCGGTCAAAAGGGCCATCTGAAAAAAGTGTAAAATCCAGAAAGGCAGGACAGGCCATGGAGAACTGGGAGCCTTGTTATGCTGATGGGCGGGATGTAAATTGCCAACAGACACTCGGGAGAAGTGTATGGTGTTTCCTGAAACATCTAAAAAACAAAGCAACAGAGCCTAGGGCACTTCCACTTATGGTCCTATAGCTTAGGGAAATTAAAATCAAAAAGACACAGCCACCCCAAAGTTTGGGACGCCTCTGTTTACAAGAACCTCGTTTACAGTACAAGTTCAACATCGCAGAAAGTGAAAAATGGATAAAGAACATGTGGTATTTACTTACAAAGCAATATCACTCAGCAATGAAATCTATGTCATCAGGCCCTTAGCAGCACAATGAGTGGATTCAGGTATGATGATTCTAACTGAAATAAGTCACACAGAAAAAGAAACATCATAAGATATCAGTAATACACGGAATGTAAACTTGGCTACACAGGAACTGAATTACAGAACAGAACAGGGTCTCAAATTTAGAAAACCAACTTATGCTTGCTTAAGGGGAAAGGTGAGTTGGGGTGCTGCATAAAACCAGAGATTGAAATGAGCACAGATAAAGTTCCTTAAGCCAAATATGGAATAGACAAGAGCTACTCCTGACTCAACGAAATGGACTCAACACCGCATATTAAACGCCTAAGAATGTACCTAATTAGTAAGTATCTTAAAACCTATGGATTGCTATGTCTCCGAAAGAGAATCAAGCATGTGTACAGGGGCATAAACACAGCAGTGATAGGATTGGAGAGGTTCGGTGAGCAAATGAAGACCCTTTGAAGTCATATTGCATGGTACCCATTCCACGGGTCTCAACTCTCCAGGTTTAAGGTATTCTTCCTTCAGCTAAAACATGCATGTGGAACCTAGAGTATGATCAACCATGTGATCGGAAGACGTGTTCAAATATGTCTCAGTTTTCCTCCCCTGGTACTTGGGTGCAACATTCCAGACCCTTTACTAACACTCTCCCCACTTGGAGAGTCAGCGCCTTTAACCTCCTGTTTGGCCCAGTTTGCAATTTCTGCGGAAGATGAACAGGAATAGGGAACACCAATGAGAGACTAGCTGGAGGTGTCTGGACGGGCAAATTTAACTCTCATTTCCCACCAGGAAGAGGAATTAACCAAAGGCTCAGCGTGCCGTGCCAGAACCAGATTAGGGCCTGAAGCCATCCTGCGGTGTTGCGGCCAGGTCACAAGAAAGCGAGTTGAAGAAAGGAGCTCAGGGGCACTGTAATTCACAAACCTGCAGAGTTATAAATGACAGCTATCGTCCAAAAATATACTGAAGTAAGGCTGCCAAGAGGACTTGAAAGCGGGGCAGAATTGCAGGAAACCGATTTCAGGAGGTAGACAGGAATTGCATTGAAAGCATAGGAAAAGAGGCAGAACGTCCACAATGATGCACTTGGCCAAAAAGGGCGTATGCGTTTTTTCCTGAATATATACAGGAAAAAACGCATACGCCCTTTTTGGCCAACCAAGCAAGCTTGCAAAGGAAATCTGCACTACAATGAAGTCTCACTTCCCCCCGGTCAAAAGGGCCATCTGAAAAAAGTGTAAAATCCAGAAAGGCAGGACAGGCCATGGAGAACTGGGAGCCTTGTTATGCTGATGGGCGGGATGTAAATTGCCAACAGACACTCGGGAGAAGTGTATGGTGTTTCCTGAAACATCTAAAAAACAAAGCAACAGAGCCTAGGGCACTTCCACTTATGGTCCAATAGCTTAGGGAAATTAAAATCAAAAAGACACAGCCACCCCAAAGTTTGGGACGCCTCTGTTTACAAGAACCTCGTTTACAGTACAAGTTCAACATCGCAGAAAGTGAAAAATGGATAAAGAACATGTGGTATTTACTTACAAAGCAATATCACTCAGCAATGAAATCTATGTCATCAGGCCCTTAGCAGCACAATGAGTGGATTCAGGTATGATGATTCTAACTGAAATAAGTCACACAGAAAAAGAAACATCATGAGATATCAGTAATACACGGAATGTAAACTTGGCTACACAGGAATTGAATTACAGAACAGAACAGGGTCTCAAATTTAGAAAACCAACTTATGCTTGCTTAAGGGGAAAGGTGAGTTGGGGTGCTGCATAAAACCAGAGATTGAAATGAGCACAGATAAAGTTCCTTAAGCCAAATATGGAATAGACAAGAGCTACTCCTTGCTCAACGAAATGGACTCAACACCCCATATTAAACGCCTAAGAATGTACCTGAGTAGTAAGTATCTTAAAACCTATGGATTGCTATGTCTCCGAAAGAGAATCAAGCATGTGTACAGGGGCATAAACGCAGCAGTGATAGGATTGCAGAGGTTCGGTGAGCAAATGAAGACCCTTTGAAGTCATATTGCATGGTACCCATTCCACGGGTTTCAAATACCCCGGTTTAAGGTATTCTTCCTTCAGCTAAAACATGCATGTGGAACCCAGAGTATGATCAACCATGTGATCGGGAGACGTGTTCAAATATGTCTCAGGTTTCGTACCCTGGTACTCGGGTGCAACATTCCAGACGCTTTACTAACACTCTCCCGACTTGGAGAGTCCGTCCCTTTAACCTCCTGTTTGGCCCAGTTTGCAATTTCTGTGGAAGATGAACAGGAATAGCGAGAACCAATGAGAGACTAGCTGGAGGTGTCTGGACGGGCAAATTTAACTCTCATTTCCCACCAGGAAGAGGAAATAACCAAAGGCTCAGCGTGCCGTGCCGGAACCAGATTAGGGCCTGAAGCCATCCTGCGGTGTTGCGGCCAGGTCACAAGAAAGCGAGTTGAAGAAAGGAGCTCAGGGGCACTGTAATTCACAAACCTGCAGAGTTATAAATGACAGCTATCGTCCAAAAATATACTGAAGTAAGGCTGCCAAGAGGACTTGAAAGCAGGGCAGAATTGCAGGAAACCGATTTCAGGAGGTAGACTGGAATTGCATTGAAAGCATAGGAAAAGAGGCAGAACGTCCACAATGATGCACTTGGCCAAAAAGGGCGTTTGCGTTTTTTCCTGAATATATTCAGGAAAAAACCATACGCCCTTTTTGGCCAACCAAGCAAGCTTGCAAAGGAAATCTGCACTACAATGAAGTCTCACTTCCCCCCGGTCAAAAGGGCCATCTGAAAAAAGTGTAAAATCCAGAAAGGCAGGACAGGCCATGGAGAACTGGGAGCCTTGTTATGCTGATGGGCGGGATGTAAATTGCCAACAGACACTCGGGAGAAGTGTATGGTGTTTCCTGAAACATCTAAAAAACAAAGCAACAGAGCCTAGGGCACTTCCACTTATGGTCCTATAGCTTAGGGAAATTAAAATCAAAAAGACACAGCCACCCCAAAGTTTGGGACGCCTCTGTTTACAAGAACCTCGTTTACAGTACAAGTTCAACATCGCAGAAAGTGAAAAATGGATAAAGAAGGTGTGGTATTTACTTACAAAGCAATATCACTCAGCAATGAAATCTATGTCATCAGGCCCTTAGCAGCACAATGAGTGGATTCAGGTATGATGATTCTAACTGAAATAAGTCACACAGAAAAAGAAACATCATAAGATATCAGTAATACACGGAATGTAAACTTGGCTACACAGGAACTGAATTACAGAACAGAACAGGGTCTCAAATTTAGAAAACCAACTTATGCTTGCTTAAGGGGAAAGGTGAGTTGGGGTGCTAGATAAAACCAGAGATTGAAACGAGCACAGATACAGTTCCTTAAGCCAAATATGGAATAGACAAGAGCTACTCCTTGCTCAACGAAATGGACTCAACACCCCATATTAAACGCCTAAGAATGTACCTGACTAGTAAGTATCTTAAAACCTATGGATTGCTATGTCTCCGAAAGAGAATCAAGCATGTGTACAGGGGCACAAACGCAGCAGTGATAGGATTGGAGAGGTTCGGTGAGCAAATGAAGACCCTTTGAAGTCATATTGCATGGTACCCATTCCACGGGTTTCAACTACCCAGGTTTAAGGTATTCTTCCTTCAGCTAAAACATGCATGTGGAACCTAGAGTATGATCAACCATGTGATCGGGAGACGTGTTCAAATATGTCTCAGTTTTCGTACCCTGGTACTCGGGTGCAACATTCCAGATGCTTTACTAACACTCTCCCGACTTGGAGAGTCCGTCCCTTTAATCTCCTGTTTGGCCCAGTTTGCAATTTCTGCGGAAGATGAACAGGAATAGCGAGAACCAATGAGAGACTAGCTGGAGGTGTCTGGACGGGCAAATTTAACTCTCATTTCCCACCAGGAAGAGGAATTAACCAAAGGCTCAGCGTGCCGTGCCGGAAACAGATTAGGGCCTGAAGCCATCCTGCGGTGTTGCGGCCAGGTCACAAGAAAGCGAGTTGAAGAAAGGAGCTCAGGGACACTGTAATTCACAAACCTGCAGAGTTATAAATGACAGCTATCGTCCAAAAATATACTGAAGTAAGGCTGCCAAGAGGACTTGAAAGCGGGGCAGAATTGCAGGAAACCGATTTCAGGAGGTAGACTGGAATTGCTTTGAAAGCATAGGAAAAGAGGCAGAACGTCCACAATGATGCACTTGGCCAAAAAGGGCGTATGCGTTTTTTCCTGAATATATTCAGGAAAAAACGCATACGCCCTTTTTGGCCAACCAAGCAAGCTTGCAAAGGAAATCTGCACTACAATGAAGTCTCACTTCACCCCGGTCAAAAGGGCCATCTGAAAAAAGTGTAAAATCCAGAAAGGCAGGACAGGCCATGGAGAACTGGGAGCCTTGTTATGCTGATGGGCGGGATGTAAATTGCCAACAGACACTCGGGAGAAGTGTATGGTGTTTCCTGAAACATCTAAAAAACAAAGCAACAGAGCCTAGGGCACTTCCACTTATGGTCCTATAGCTTAGGGAAATTAAAATCAAAAAGACACAGCCACCCCAAAGTTTGGGACGCCTCTGTTTACAAGAACCTCGTTTACAGTACAAGTTCAACATCGCAGAAAGTGAAAAATGGATAAAGAACATGTGGTATTTACTTACAAAGCAATATCACTCAGCAATGAAATCTATGTCATCAGGCCCTTAGCAGCACAATGAGTGGATTCAGGTATGATGATTCTAACTGAAATAAGTCACACAGAAAAAGAAACATCATAAGATATCAGTAATACACGGAATGTAAACTTGGCTACACAGGAACTGAATTACAGAACAGAACAGGGTCTCAAATTTAGAAAACCAACTTATGCTTGCTTAAGGGGAAAGGTGAGTTGGGGTGCTGCATAAAACCAGAGATTGAAATGAGCACAGATAAAGTTCCTTAAGCCAAATATGGAATAGACAAGAGCTACTCCTGACTCAACGAAATGGACTCAACACCGCATATTAAACGCCTAAGAATGTACCTAATTAGTAAGTATCTTAAAACCTATGGATTGCTATGTCTCCGAAAGAGAATCAAGCATGTGTACAGGGGCATAAACACAGCAGTGATAGGATTGGAGAGGTTCGGTGAGCAAATGAAGACCCTTTGAAGTCATATTGCATGGTACCCATTCCACGGGTCTCAACTCTCCAGGTTTAAGGTATTCTTCCTTCAGCTAAAACATGCATGTGGAACCTAGAGTATGATCAACCATGTGATCGGAAGACGTGTTCAAATATGTCTCAGTTTTCCTCCCCTGGTACTTGGGTGCAACATTCCAGACCCTTTACTAACACTCTCCCCACTTGGAGAGTCAGCGCCTTTAACCTCCTGTTTGGCCCAGTTTGCAATTTCTGCGGAAGATGAACAGGAATAGGGAGAACCAATGAGAGACTAGCTGGAGGTGTCTGGACGGGCAAATTTAACTCTCATTTCCCACCAGGAAGAGGAATTAACCAAAGGCTCAGCGTGCCGTGCCAGAACCAGATTAGGGCCTGAAGCCATCCTGCGGTGTTGCGGCCAGGTCACAAGAAAGCGAGTTGAAGAAAGGAGCTCAGGGGCACTGTAATTCACAAACCTGCAGAGTTATAAATGACAGCTATCGTCCAAAAATATACTGAAGTAAGGCTGCCAAGAGGACTTGAAAGCGGGGCAGAATTGCAGGAAACCGATTTCAGGAGGTAGACAGGAATTGCATTGAAAGCATAGGAAAAGAGGCAGAACGTCCACAATGATGCACTTGGCCAAAAAGGGCGTATGCGTTTTTTCCTGAATATATACAGGAAAAAACGCATACGCCCTTTTTGGCCAACCAAGCAAGCTTGCAAAGGAAATCTGCACTACAATGAAGTCTCACTTCACCCCGGTCAAAAGGGCCATCTGAAAAAAGTGTAAAATCCAGAAAGGCAGGACAGGCCATGGAGAACTGGGAGCCTTGTTATGCTGATGGGCGGGATGTAAATTGCCAACAGACACTCGGGAGAAGTGTATGGTGTTTCCTGAAACATCTAAAAAACAAAGCAACAGAGCCTAGGGCACTTCCACTTATGGTCCAATAGCTTAGGGAAATTAAAATCAAAAAGACACAGCCACCCCAAAGTTTGGGACGCCTCTGTTTACAAGAACCTCGTTTACAGTACAAGTTCAACATCGCAGAAAGTGAAAAATGGATAAAGAACATGTGGTATTTACTTACAAAGCAATATCACTCAGCAATGAAATCTATGTCATCAGGCCTTTAGCAGCACAATGAGTGGATTCAGGTATGATGATTCTAACTGAAATAAGTCACACAGAAAAAGAAACATCATGAGATATCAGTAATACACGGAATGTAAACTTGGCTACACAGGAATTGAATTACAGAACAGAACAGGGTCTCAAATTTAGAAAACCAACTTATGCTTGCTTAAGGGGAAAGGTGAGTTGGGGTGCTGCATAAAACCAGAGATTGAAATGAGCACAGATAAAGTTCCTTAAGCCAAATATGGAATAGACAAGAGCTACTCCTTGCTCAACGAAATGGACTCAACACCCCATATTAAACGCCTAAGAATGTACCTGAGTAGTAAGTATCTTAAAACCTATGGATTGCTATGTCTCCGAAAGAGAATCAAGCATGTGTACAGGGGCATAAACGCAGCAGTGATAGGATTGCAGAGGTTCGGTGAGCAAATGAAGACCCTTTGAAGTCATATTGCATGGTACCCATTCCACGGGTTTCAAATACCCCGGTTTAAGGTATTCTTCCTTCAGCTAAAACATGCATGTGGAACCCAGAGTATGATCAACCATGTGATCGGGAGACGTGTTCAAATATGTCTCAGGTTTCGTACCCTGGTACTCGGGTGCAACATTCCAGACGCTTTACTAACACTCTCCCGACTTGGAGAGTCCGTCCCTTTAACCTCCTGTTTGGCCCAGTTTGCAATTTCTGTGGAAGATGAACAGGAATAGCGAGAACCAATGAGAGACTAGCTGGAGGTGTCTGGACGGGCAAATTTAACTCTCATTTCCCACCAGGAAGAGGAAATAACCAAAGGCTCAGCGTGCCGTGCCGGAACCAGATTAGGGCCTGAAGCCATCCTGCGGTGTTGCGGCCAGATCACAAGAAAGCGAGTTGAAGAAAGAAGCTCAGGGGCACTGTAATTCACAAACCTGCAGAGTTATAAATGACAGCTATCGTCCAAAAATATACTGAAGTAAGGCTGCCAAGAGGACTTGAAAGCGGGGCAGAATTGCAGGAAACCGATTTCAGGAGGTAGACTGGAATTGCATTGAAAGCATAGGAAAAGAGGCAGAACGTCCACAATGATGCACTTGGCCAAAAAGGGCGTATGCGTTTTTTCCTGAATATATTCAGGAAAAAACGCATACGCCCTTTTTGGCCAACCAAGCAAGCTTGCAAAGGAAATCTGCACTACAATGAAGTCTCACTTCCCCCCGGTCAAAAGGGCCATCTGAAAAAAGTGTAAAATCCAGAAAGGCAGGACAGGCCATGGAGAACTGGGAGCCTTGTTATGCTGATGGGCGGGATGTAAATTGCCAACAGACACTCGGGAGAAGTGTATGGTGTTTCCTGAAACATCTAAAAAACAAAGCAACAGAGCCTAGGGCACTTCCACTTATGGTCCTATAGCTTAGGGAAATTAAAATCAAAAAGACACAGCCACCCCAAAGTTTGGGACGCCTCTGTTTACAAGAACCTCGTTTACAGTACAAGTTCAACATCGCAGAAAGTGAAAAATGGATAAAGAACATGTGGTATTTACTTACAAAGCAATATCACTCAGCAATGAAATCTATGTCATCAGGCCCTTAGCAGCACAATGAGTGGATTCAGGTATGATGATTCTAACTGAAATAAGTCACACAGAAAAAGAAACATCATAAGATATCAGTAATACACGGAATGTAATCTTGGCTACACAGGAACTGAATTACAGAACAGAACAGGGTCTCAAATTTAGAAAACCAACTTATGCTTGCTTAAGGGGAAAGGTGAGTTGGGGTGCTGCATAAAACCAGAAATTGAAATGAGCACAGATAAAGTTCCTTAAGTCAAATATGGAATAGACAAGAGCTTCTCCTTGCTCAACGAAATGGACTCAACACCGCATATTAAACGCCTAAGAATGTACCTGACTAGTAAGTATCTTAAAACCTATGGATTGCTATGTCTCCGAAAGAGAATCAAGCATGTGTACAGGGGCAAAAACGCAGCAGTGATAGGATTGGAGAGGTTCGGTGAGCAAATGAAGACCCTTTGAAGTCATATTGCATGGTACCCATTCCACGGGTTTCAACTACCCAGGTTTAAGGTATTCTTCCTTCAGCTAAAATTTAACTCTCATTTCCCACCAGAAAGAGGAATTAACCAAAGGCTCAGCGTGCCGTGCCGGAACCAGATTAGGGCCTGAAGCCATCCTGCGGTGTTGCGGCCAGCTCAAAAGAAAGCGAGTTGAAGAAAGGAGCTCAGGGGCACTGTAATTCACAAACCTGCAGAGTTATAAATGACAGCTATCGTCCAAAAATATACTGAAGTAAGGCTGCCAAGAGGACTTGAAAGCGGGGCAGAATTGCAGGAAACCGATTTCAGGAGGTAGACTGGAATTGCATTGAAAGCATAGGAAAAGAGGCAGAAAGTCCACAATGATGCACTTGGCCAAAAAGGGCGTATGCGTTTTTTCCTGAATATATTCAGGAAAAAACGCATACACCCTTTTTGGCCAACCAAGCAAGCTTGCAAAGGAAATCTGCACTACAATGAAGTCTCACTTCCCCCCGGTCAAAAGGGCCATCTGAAAAAAGTGTAAAATCCAGAAAGGCAGGACAGGCCATGGAGAACTGGGAGCCTTGTTATGCTGATGGGCGGGATGTAAATTGCCAACAGACACTCGGGAGAAGTGTATGGTGTTTCCTGAAACATCTAAAAAACAAAGCAACAGAGCCTAGGGCACTTCCACTTATGGTCCAATAGCTTAGGGAAATTAAAATCAAAAAGACACAGCCACCCCAAAGTTTGGGACGCCTCTGTTTACAAGAACCTCGTTTACAGTACAAGTTCAACATCGCAGAAAGTGAAAAATGGATAAAGAACATGTGGTATTTACTTACAAAGCAATATCGCTCAGCAATGAAATCTATGTCATCAGGCCCTTAGCAGCACAATGAGTGGATTCAGGTATGATGATTCTAACTGAAATAAGTCACACAGAAAAAGAAACATGAGATATCAGTAATACACGGAATGTAAACTTGGCTACACAGGAATTGAATTACAGAACAGAACAGGGTCTCAAATTTAGAAAACCAACTTATGCTTGCTTAAGGGGAAAGGTGAGTTGGGGTGCTGCATAAAACCAGAGATTGAAATGAGCACAGATAAAGTTCCTTAAGCCAAATATGGAATAGACAAGAGCTACTCCTTGCTCAACGAAATGGACTCAACACCCCATATTAAACGCCTAAGAATGTACCTGACTAGTAAGTATCTTAAAACCTATGGATTGCTATGTCTCCGAAAGAGAATCAAGCATGTGTACAGGGGCATAAACGCAGCAGTGATAGGATTGCAGAGGTTCGGTGAGCAAATGAAGACCCTTTGAAGTCATATTGCATGGTACCCATTCCACGGGTTTCAACTACCCAGGTTTAAGGTATTCTTCCTTCAGCTAAAACATGCATGTGGAACCCAGAGTATGATCAACCATGTGATCGGGAGACGTGTTCAAATATGTCTCAGGTTTCGTACCCTGGTACTCGGGTGCAACATTCCAGACGCTTTACTAACACTCTCCCGAATTGGAGAGTCAGTCCCTTTAACCTCCTGTTTGGCCCAGTTTGCAATTTCTGTGGAAGATGAACAGGAATAGCGAGAACCAATGAGAGACTAGCTGGAGGTGTCTGGACGGGCAAATTTAACTCTCATTTCCCACCAGGAAGAGGAAATAACCAAAGGCTCAGCGTGCCGTGCCGGAACCAGATTAGGGCCTGAAGCCATCCTGCGGTGTTGCGGCCAGGTCACAAGAAAGCGAGTTGAAGAAAGAAGCTCAGGGGCACTGTAATTCACAAACCTGCAGAGTTATAAATGACAGCTATCGTCCAAAAATATACTGAAGTAAGGCTGCCAAGAGGACTTGAAAGCGGGGCAGAATTGCAGGAAACCGATTTCAGGAGGTAGACTGGAATTGCATTGAAAGCATAGGAAAAGAGGCAGAACGTCCACAATGATGCACTTGGCCAAAAAGGGCGTATGCGTTTTTTCCTGAATATATTCAGGAAAAAACGTATACGCCCTTTTTGGCCAACCAAGCAAGCTTGCAAAGGAAATCTGCACTACAATGAAGTCTCACTTCCCCCCGGTCAAAAGGGTCATCTGAAAAAAGTGTAAAATCCAGAAAGGCAGGACAGGCCATGGAGAACTGGGAGCCTTGTTATGCTGATGGGCGGGATGTAAATTGCCAACAGCCACTGGGGAGAAGTGTATGGTGTTTCCTGAAACATCTAAAAAACAAAGCAACAGAGCCTAGGGCACTTCCACTTATGGTCCTATAGCTTAGGGAAATTAAAATCAAAAAGACACAGCCACCCCAAAGTTTGGGACGCCTCTGTTTACAAGAACCTCGTTTACCGTACAAGTTCAATATCACAGAAAGTGAAAAATGGATAAAGAACTTGTGGTACTTACGTACAATGCAGTATCACTCAGCAATGAAATCTATGTCATCAGGCCCGTAGCAGCATAATGAGTGGATTCAGGTACGATGATTCTCACTGAAATAAGTCACACAGAAAAAGAAACATCATAAGATATCAGTAATACACGGAATGTAAACTTGGCTACACAGGAACTGAATTCCAAAACAGAACAGGGTCTCAAATTTAGAAAACCAACTTATGCTTGCTTAAGGGGAAAGGTGAGTTGGGGTGCTGCATAAAACCAGAGATTGAAATGAGCACAGATAAAGTTCCTTAAGCCAAATATGGAATAGACAAGAGCTACTCCTTGCTCAATGAAATGGACTCAACACCCCATATTAAACGCCTAAGAATGTACCTGACTAGTAAGTATCTTAAAACCTATGGATTGCTATGTCTCCGAAAGAGAATCAAGCATGTGTACAGGGGCATAAACGCAGCAGTGATAGGATTGCAGAGGTTCGGTGAGCAAATGAAGACCCTTTGAAGTCATATTGCATGGTACCCATTCCACGGGTTTCAACTACCCAGGTTTAAGGTATTCTTCCTTCAGCTAAAACATGCATGTGGAACCCAGAGTATGATCAACCATGTGATCGGGAGACGTGTTCAAATATGTCTCAGGTTTCGTACCCTGGTACTCGGGTGCAACATTCCAGACGCTTTACTAACACTCTCCCGAATTGGAGAGTCAGTCCCTTTAACCTCCTGTTTGGCCCAGTTTGCAATTTCTGTGGAAGATGAACAGGAATAGCGAGAACCAATGAGAGACTAGCTGGAGGTGTCTGGACGGGCAAATTTAACTCTCATTTCCCACCAGGAAGAGGAAATAACCAAAGGCTCAGCGTGCCGTGCCGGAACCAGATTAGGGCCTGAAGCCATCCTGCGGTGTTGCGGCCAGGTCACAAGAAAGCGAGTTGAAGAAAGAAGCTCAGGGGCACTGTAATTCACAAACCTGCAGAGTTATAAATGACAGCTATCGTCCAAAAATATACTGAAGTAAGGCTGCCAAGAGGACTTGAAAGCGGGGCAGAATTGCAGGAAACCGATTTCAGGAGGTAGACTGGAATTGCTTTGAAAGCATAGGAAAAGAGGCAGAACGTCCACAATGATGCACTTGGCCAAAAAGCGCGTATGCGTTTTTTCCTGAATATATTCAGGAAAAAACGCATACGCCCTTTTTGGCCAACCAAGCAAGCTTGCAAAGGAAATCTGCACTACAATGAAGTCTCACTTCCCCCCGGTCAAAAGGGCCATCTGAAAAAAGTGTAAAATCCAGAAAGGCAGGACAGGCCATGGAGAACTGGGAGCCTTGTTATGCTGATGGGCGGGATGTAAATTGCCAACAGCCACTCGGGAGAAGTGTATGGTGTTTCCTGAAACATCTAAAAAACAAAGCAACAGAGCCTAGGGCACTTCCACTTATGGTCCTATAGCTTAGGGAAATTAAAATCAAAAAGACACAGCCACCCCAAAGTTTGGGACGCCTCTGTTTACAAGAACCTCGTTTACCGTACAAGTTCAATATCACAGAAAGTGAAAAATGGATAAAGAACTTGTGGTACTTACGTACAATGCAGTATCACTCAGCAATGAAATCTATGTCATCAGGCCCATAGCAGCATAATGAGTGGATTCAGGTACGATGATTCTCACTGAAATAAGTCACACAGAAAAAGAAACATCATAAGATATCAGTAATACACGGAATGTAAACTTGGCTACACAGGAACTGAATTCCAAAACAGAACAGGGTCGCAAATTTAGAAAACCAACTTATGCTTGCTTAAGGGGAAAGGTGAGTTGGGGTGCTGCATAAAACCAGAGATTGAAATGAGCACAGATAAAGTTCCTTAAGCCAAATATGGAATAGACAAGAGCTACTCCTTGCTCAACGAAATGGACTCAACACCGCATATTAAACGCCTAAGAATGTACCTGACTAGTAAGTATCTTAAAACCTATTTATTGCTATGTCTCCGAAAGAGAATCAAGCATGTGTACAGGGGCATAAACGCAGCAGTGATAGGATTGGAGAGGTTCGGTGAGCAAATGAAGACCCTTTGAAGTCATATTGCATGGTACCCATTCCAAGGGTTTCAACTACCCAGGTTTAAGGTATTCTTCCTTCAGCTAAAACATGCATGTGGAACCTAGAGTATGATCAACCATGTGATCGGGAGACGTGTTCAAATATGTCTCAGTTTTCGTACCCTGGTACTCGGGTGCAACATTCCAGAGGCTTTACTAACACTCTCCCGACTTGGAGAGTCAGTCCCTTTAACCTCCTGTTTGGCCCAGTTTGCAATTTCTGCGGAAGATGAACAGGAATAGCGAGAACCAATGAGAGACTAGCTGGAGGTGTCTGGACGGGCAAATTTAACTCTCATTTCCCACCAGGAAGAGGAAATAACCAAAGGCTCAGCGTGCCGTGCCGGAACCAGATTAGGGCCTGAAGCCATCCTGCGGTGTTGCGGCCAGCTCACAAGAAAGCGAGTTGAAGAAAGGAGCTCAGGGGCACTGTAATTCACAAACCTGCAGAGTTATAAATGACAGCTATCGTCCAAAAATATACTGAAGTAAGGCTGCCAAGAGGACTTGATAGCGGGGCAGAATTGCAGGAAACCGATTTCAGGAGGTAGACTGGAATTGCATTGAAAGCATAGGAAAAGAGGCAGAACGTCCACAATGATGCACTTGGCCAAAAAGGGCGTATGCGTTTTTTCCTGAATATATTCAGGAAAAAACGCATACGCCCTTTTTGGCCAACCAAGCAAGCTTGCAAAGGAAATCTGCACTACAATGAAGTCTCACTTCCCCCCGGTCAAAAGGGCCATCTGAAAAAAGTGTAAAATCCAGAAAGGCAGGACAGGCCATGGAGAACTGGGAGCCTTGTTATGCTGATGGGCGGGATGTAAATTGCCAACAGACACTCGGGAGAAGTGTATGGTGTTTCCTGAAACATCTAAAAAACAAAGCAACAGAGCCTAGGGCACTTCCACTTATGGTCCTATAGCTTAGGGAAATTAAAATCAAAAAGACACAGCCACCCCAAAGTTTGGGACGCCTCTGTTTACAAGAACCTCGTTTACAGTACAAGTTCAACATCGCAGAAAGTGAAAAATGGATAAAGAAGGTGTGGTATTTACTTACAAAGCAATATCACTCAGCAATGAAATCTATGTCATCAGGCCCTTAGCAGCACAATGAGTGGATTCAGGTATGATGATTCTAACTGAAATAAGTCACACAGAAAAAGAAACATCATAAGATATCAGTAATACACGGAATGTAAACTTGGCTACACAGGAACTGAATTACAGAACAGAACAGGGTCTCAAATTTAGAAAACCAACTTATGCTTGCTTAAGGGGAAAGGTGAGTTGGGGTGCTGCATAAAACCAGAGATTGAAATGAGCACAGATAAAGTTCCTTAAGCCAAATATGGACTAGACAAGAGCTACTCCTTGCTCAACGAAATGGACTCAACACCCCATATTAAACGCCTAAGAATGTACCTGACTAGTAAGTATCTTAAAACCTATGGATTGCTATGTCTCCAAAAGAGAATCAAGCGTGTGTACAGGGGCATAAACGCAGCAGTGATAGAATTGGAGAGGTTCGGTGAGCAAATGAAGACCCTTTGAAGTCATATTGCATGGTACCCATTCCACGGGTCTCAACTCTCCAGGTTTAAGGTATTCTTCCTTCAGCTAAAACATGCATGTGGAACCCAGAGTATGATCAACCATGTGAACGGGAGACGTGTTCAAATATGTCTCAGTTTTCCTCCCCTGGTACTCGGGTGCAACATTCCAGACGCTTTACTAACACTCTCCCCACTTGGAGAGTCAGCGCCTTTAACCTCCTGTTTGGCCCAGTTTGCAATTTCTGCGGAAGATGAACAGGAATAGGGAACACCAATGAGAGACTAGCTGGAGGTGTCTGGACGGGCAAATTTAACTCTCATTTCCCACCAGGAAGAGGAAATAACCAAAGGCTCAGCGTGCCGGGCCGGAACCAGATTAGGGCCTGAAGCCATCCTGCGGTGTTGCGGCCAGGTCACAAGAAAGCGAGTTGAAGAAAGGAGCTCAGGGGCACTGTAATTCACAAACCTGCAGAGTTATAAATGACAGCTATCGTCCAAAAATATACTGAAGTAAGGCTGCCAAGAGGACTTGAAAGCGGGGCAGAATTGCAGGAAACCGATTTCAGGAGGTAGACTGGAATTGCATTGAAAGCATAGGAAAAGAGGCAGAACGTCCACAATGATGCACTTGGCCAAAAAGGGCGTATGCGTTTTTTCCTGAATATATTCAGGAAAAAACGCATACGCCCTTTTTGGCCAACCAAGCAAGCTTGCAAAGGAAATCTGCACTACAATGAAGTCTCACTTCCCCCCGGTCAAAAGGGCCATCTGAAAAAAGTGTAAAATCCAGAAAGGCAGGACAGGCCATGGAGAACTGGGAGCCTTGTTATGCTGATGGGCGGGATGTAAATTGCCAACAGCCACTCGGGAGAAGTGTATGGTGTTTCCTGAAACATCTAAAAAACAAAGCAACAGAGCCTAGGGCACTTCCACTTATGGTCCTATAGCTTAGGGAAATTAAAATCAAAAAGACACAGCCACCCCAAAGTTTGGGACGCCTCTGTTTACAAGAACCTCGTTTACAGTACAAGTTCAACATCGCAGAAAGTGAAAAATGGATAAAGAACATGTGGTATTTACTTACAAAGCAATATCACTCAGCAATGAAATCTATGTCATCAGGCCCTTAGCAGCACAATGAGTGGATTCAGGTATGATGATTCTAACTGAAATAAGTCACACAGAAAAAGAAACATCATAAGATATCAGTAATACACGGAATGTAATCTTGGCTACACAGGAACTGAATTACAGAACAGAACAGGGTCTCAAATTTAGAAAACCAACTTATGCTTGCTTAAGGGGAAAGGTGAGTTGGGGTGCTGCATAAAACCAGAAATTGAAATGAGCACAGATAAAGTTCCTTAAGACAAATATGGAATAGACAAGAGCTTCTCCTTGCTCAACGAAATGGACTCAACACCGCATATTAAACGCCTAAGAATGTACCTGACTAGTAAGTATCTTAAAACCTATGGATTGCTATGTCTCCGAAAGAGAATCAAGCATGTGTACAGGGGCAAAAACGCAGCAGTGATAGGATTGGAGAGGTTCGGTGAGCAAATGAAGACCCTTTGAAGTCATATTGCATGGTACCCATTCCACGGGTTTCAACTACCCAGGTTTAAGGTATTCTTCCTTCAGCTAAAATTTAACTCTCATTTCCCACCAGAAAGAGGAATTAACCAAAGGCTCAGCGTGCCGTGCCGGAACCAGATTAGGGCCTGAAGCCATCCTGCGGTGTTGCGGCCAGCTCAAAAGAAAGCGAGTTGAAGAAAGGAGCTCAGGGGCACTGTAATTCACAAACCTGCAGAGTTATAAATGACAGCTATCGTCCAAAAATATACTGAAGTAAGGCTGCCAAGAGGACTTGAAAGCGGGGCAGAATTGCAGGAAACCGATTTCAGGAGGTAGACTGGAATTGCATTGAAAGCATAGGAAAAGAGGCAGAAAGTCCACAATGATGCACTTGGCCAAAAAGGGCGTATGCGTTTTTTCCTGAATATATTCAGGAAAAAACGCATACGCCCTTTTTGGCCAACCAAGCAAGCTTGCAAAGGAAATCTGCACTACAATGAAGTCTCACTTCCCCCCGGTCAAAAGGGCCATCTGAAAAAAGTGTAAAATCCAGAAAGGCAGGACAGGCCATGGAGAACTGGGAGCCTTGTTATGCTGATGGGCGGGATGTAAATTGCCAACAGACACTCGGGAGAAGTGTATGGTGTTTCCTGAAACATCTAAAAAACAAAGCAACAGAGCCTAGGGCACTTCCACTTATGGTCCAATAGCTTAGGGAAATTAAAATCAAAAAGACACAGCCACCCCAAAGTTTGGGACGCCTCTGTTTACAAGAACCTCGTTTACAGTACAAGTTCAACATCGCAGAAAGTGAAAAATGGATAAAGAACATGTGGTATTTACTTACAAAGCAATATCGCTCAGCAATGAAATCTATGTCATCAGGCCCTTAGCAGCACAATGAGTGGATTCAGGTATGATGATTCTAACTGAAATAAGTCACACAGAAAAAGAAACATGAGATATCAGTAATACACGGAATGTAAACTTGGCTACACAGGAATTGAATTACAGAACAGAACAGGGTCTCAAATTTAGAAAACCAACTTATGCTTGCTTAAGGGGAAAGGTGAGTTGGGGTGCTGCATAAAACCAGAGATTGAAATGAGCACAGATAAAGTTCCTTAAGCCAAATATGGAATAGACAAGAGCTACTCCTTGCTCAACGAAATGGACTCAACACCCCATATTAAACGCCTAAGAATGTACCTGACTAGTAAGTATCTTAAAACCTATGGATTGCTATGTCTCCGAAAGAGAATCAAGCATGTGTACAGGGGCATAAACGCAGCAGTGATAGGATTGCAGAGGTTCGGTGAGCAAATGAAGACCCTTTGAAGTCATATTGCATGGTACCCATTCCACGGGTTTCAACTACCCAGGTTTAAGGTATTCTTCCTTCAGCTAAAACATGCATGTGGAACCCAGAGTATGATCAACCATGTGATCGGGAGACGTGTTCAAATATGTCTCAGGTTTCGTACCCTGGTACTCGGGTGCAACATTCCAGAGGCTTTACTAACACTCTCCCCACTTGGAGAGTCAGCGCCTTTAACCTCCTGTTTGGCCCAGTTTGCAATTTCTGCGGAAGATGAACAGGAATAGGGAACACCAATGAGAGACTAGCTGGAGGTGTCTGGACGGGCAAATTTAACTCTCATTTCCCACCAGGAAGAGGAAATAACCAAAGGCTCAGCGTGCCGTGCTGGAACCAGATTAGGGACTGAAGCCATCCTGCGGTGTTGCGGCCAGCTCACAAGAAAGCGAGTTGAAGAAAGGAGCTCAGGGGCACTGTAATTCACAAACCTGCAGAGTTATAAATGACAGCTATCGTCCAAAAATATACTGAAGTAAGGCTGCCAAGAGGACTTGAAAGCGGGGCAGAATTGCAGGAAACCGATTTCAGGAGGTAGACTGGAATTGCATTGAAAGCATAGGAAAAGAGGCAGAACGTCCACAATGATGCACTTGGCCAAAAAGGGCGTATGCGTTTTTTCCTGAATATATTCAGGAAAAAACGCATACGCCCTTTTTGGCCAACCAAGCAAGCTTGCAAAGGAAATCTGCACTACAATGAAGTCTCACATCCCCCCGGTCAAAAGGACCATCTGAAAAAAGTGTAAAATCCAGAAAGGCAGGACAGGCCATGGAGAACTGGGAGCCTTGTTATGCTGATGGGCGGGATGTAAATTGCCAACAGACACTCGGGAGAAGTGTATGGTGTTTCCTGAAACATCTAAAAAACAAAGCAACAGAGCCTAGGGCACTTCCACTTATGGTCCTATAGCTTAGGGAAATTAAAATCAAAAAGACACAGCCACCCCAAAGTTTGGGACGCCTCTGTTTACAAGAACCTCGTTTACCGTACAAGTTCAATATCACAGAAAGTGAAAAATGGATAAAGAAGTTGTGGTATTTACTTACGAAGCAATATCACTCAGCAATGAAATCTATGTCATCAGGCCCTTAGCAGCACAATGAGTGGATTCAGGTACGATGATTCTCACTGAAATAAGTCACACAGAAAAAGAAACATCATAAGATATCACTAATACACGGAATGTAAACTTGGCTACACAGGAACTGAATTCCAAAACAGAACAGGGTCTCAAATTTAGAAAACCAACTTATGCTTGCTTAAGGGGAAAGGTGAGTTGGGGTGCTGCATAAAACCAGAGATTGAAATGAGCACAGATAAAGTTCCTTAAGCCAAATATGGACTAGACAAGAGCTACTCCTTGCTCAACGAAATGGACTCAACACCCCATATTAAACGCCTAAGAATGTACCTGACTAGTAAGTATCTTAAAACCTATGGATTGCTATGTCTCCAAAAGAGAATCAAGCGTGTGTACAGGGGCATAAACGCAGCAGTGATAGGATTGGAGAGGTTCGGTGAGCAAATGAAGACCCTTTGAAGTCATATTGCATGGTACCCATTCCACGGGTCTCAACTCTCCAGGTTTAAGGTATTCTTCCTTCAGCTAAAACATGCATGTGGAACCCAGAGTATGATCAACCATGTGAACGGGAGATGTGTTCAAATATGTCTCAGTTTTCCTCCCCTGGTACTCGGGTGCAACATTCCAGACGCTTTACTAACACTCTCCCCACTTGGAGAGTCAGCGCCTTTAACCTCCTGTTTGGCCCAGTTTGCAATTTCTGCGGAAGATGAACAGGAATAGGGAACACCAATGAGAGACTAGCTGGAGGTGTCTGGACGGGCAAATTTAACTCTCATTTCCCACCAGGAAGAGGAAATAACCAAAGGCTCAGCGTGCCGTGCCGGAACCAGATTAGGGCCTGAAGCCATCCTGCGGTGTTGCGGCCAGGTCACAAGAAAGCGAGTTGAAGAAAGGAGCTCAGGGGCACTGTAATTCACAAACCTGCAGAGTTATAAATGACAGCTATCGTCCAAAAATATACTGAAGTAAGGCTGCCAAGAGGACTTGATAGCGGGGCAGAATTGCAGGAAACCGATTTCAGGAGGTAGACTGGAATTGCATTGAAAGCATAGGAAAAGAGGCAGAACGTCCACAATGATGCACTTGGCCAAAAAGGGCGTATGCGTTTTTTCCTGAATATATTCAGGAAAAAACGCATACGCCCTTTTTGGCCAACCAAGCAAGCTTGCAAAGGAAATCTGCACTACAATGAAGTCTCACTTCCCCCCGGTCAAAAGGGCCATCTGAAAAAAGTGTAAAATCCAGAAAGGCAGGACAGGCCATGGAGAACTGGGAGCCTTGTTATGCTGATGGGCGGGATGTAAATTGCCAACAGACACTCGGGAGAAGTGTATGGTGTTTCCTGAAACATCTAAAAAACAAAGCAACAGAGCCTAGGGCACTTCCACTTATGGTCCTATAGCTTAGGGAAATTAAAATCAAAAAGACACAGCCACCCCAAAGTTTGGGACGCCTCTGTTTACAAGAACCTCGTTTACAGTACAAGTTCAACATCGCAGAAAGTGAAAAATGGATAAAGAAGGTGTGGTATTTACTTACAAAGCAATATCACTCAGCAATGAAATCTATGTCATCAGGCCCTTAGCAGCACAATGAGTGGATTCAGGTATGATGATTCTAACTGAAATAAGTCACACAGAAAAAGAAACATCATAAGATATCAGTAATACACGGAATGTAAACTTGGCTACACAGGAACTGAATTACAGAACAGAACAGGGTCTCAAATTTAGAAAACCAACTTATGCTTGCTTAAGGGGAAAGGTGAGTTGGGGTGCTGCATAAAACCAGAGATTGAAATGAGCACAGATAAAGTTCCTTAAGCCAAATATGGACTAGACAAGAGCTACTCCTTGCTCAACGAAATGGACTCAACACCCCATATTAAACGCCTAAGAATGTACCTGACTAGTAAGTATCTTAAAACCTATGGATTGCTATGTCTCCAAAAGAGAATCAAGCGTGTGTACAGGGGCATAAACGCAGCAGTGATAGAATTGGAGAGGTTCGGTGAGCAAATGAAGACCCTTTGAAGTCATATTGCATGGTACCCATTCCACGGGTCTCAACTCTCCAGGTTTAAGGTATTCTTCCTTCAGCTAAAACATGCATGTGGAACCTAGAGTATGATCAACCATGTGAACGGGAGACGTGTTCAAATACGTCTCAGTTTTCCTCCCCTGGTACTCGGGTGCAACATTCCAGACGCTTTACTAACACTCTCCCCACTTGGAGAGTCAGCGCCTTTAACCTCCTGTTTGGCCCAGTTTGCAATTTCTGCGGAAGATGAACAGGAATAGGGAACACCAATGAGAGACTAGCTGGAGGTGTCTGGACGGGCAAATTTAACTCTCATTTCCCACCAGGAAGAGGAAATAACCAAAGGCTCAGCGTGCCGGGCCGGAACCAGATTAGGGCCTGAAGCCATCCTGCGGTGTTGCGGCCAGGTCACAAGAAAGCGAGTTGAAGAAAGGAGCTCAGGGGCACTGTAATTCACAAACCTGCAGAGTTATAAATGACAGCTATCGTCCAAAAATATACTGAAGTAAGGCTGCCAAGAGGACTTGAAAGCGGGGCAGAATTGCAGGAAACCGATTTCAGGAGGTAGACTGGAATTGCATTGAAAGCATAGGAAAAGAGGCAGAACGTCCACAATGATGCACTTGGCCAAAAAGGGCGTATGCGTTTTTTCCTGAATATATTCAGGAAAAAACGCATACGCCCTTTTTGGCCAACCAAGCAAGCTTGCAAAGGAAATCTGCACTACAATGAAGTCTCACTTCCCCCCGGTCAAAAGGGCAATCTGAAAAAAGTGTAAAATCCAGAAAGGCAGGACAGGCCATGGAGAACTGGGAGCCTTGTTATGCTGATGGGCGGGATGTAAATTGCCAACAGACACTCGGGAGAAGTGTATGGTGTTTCCTGAAACATCTAAAAAACAAAGCAACAGAGCCTAGGGCACTTCCACTTATGGTCCTATAGCTTAGGGAAATTAAAATCAAAAAGACACAGCCACCCCAAAGTTTGGGACGCCTCTGTTTACAAGAACCTCGTTTACAGTACAAGTTCAACATCGCAGAAAGTGAAAAATGGATAAAGAAGGTGTGGTATTTACTTACAAAGCAATATCACTCAGCAATGAAATCTATGTCATCAGGCCCTTAGCAGCACAATGAGTGGATTCAGATATGATGATTCTAACTGAAATAAGTCACACAGAAAAAGAAACATCATAAGATATCAGTAATACACGGAATGTAAACTTGGCTACACAGGAACTGAATTACAGAACAGAACAGGGTCTCAAATTTAGAAAACCAACTTATGCTTGCTTAAGGGGAAAGGTGAGTTGGGGTGCTGCATAAAACCAGAGATTGAAACGAGCACAGATAAAGTTCCTTAAGCCAAATATGGAATAGACAAGAGCTACTCCTTGCTCAACGAAATGGACTCAACACCGCATATTAAACGCCTAAGAATGTACCTGACTAGTAAGTATCTTAAAACCTATGGATTGCTATGTCTCCGAAAGAGAATCAAGCATGTGTACAGGGGCATAAACGCAGCAGTGATAGGATTGGAGAGGTTCGGTGAGCAAATGAAGACCCTTTGAAGTCATATTGCATGGTACCCATTCCACGGGTTTCAACTACCCAGGTTTAAGGTATTCTTCCTTCAGCTAAAACATGCATGTGGAACCTAGAGTATGATCAACCATGTGATCGGGAGACGTGTTCAAATATGTCTCAGTTTTCGTACCCTGGTACTCGGGTGCAACATTCCAGAGGCTTTACTAACACTCTCCCCACTTGGAGAGTCAGCGCCTTTAACCTCCTGTTTGGCCCAGTTTGCAATTTCTGCGGAAGATGAACAGGAATAGGGAACACCAATGAGAGACTAGCTGGAGGTGTCTGGACGGGCAAATTTAACTCTCATTTCCCACCAGGAAGAGGAAATAACCAAAGGCTCAGCGTGCCGTGCTGGAACCAGATTAGGGCCTGAAGCCATCCTGCGGTGTTGCGGCCAGCTCACAAGAAAGCGAGTTGAAGAAAGGAGCTCAGGGGCACTGTAATTCACAAACCTGCAGAGTTATAAATGACAGCTATCGTCCAAAAATATACTGAAGTAAGGCTGCCAAGAGGACTTGAAAGCGGGGCAGAATTGCAGGAAACCGATTTCAGGAGGTAGACTGGAATTGCATTGAAAGCATAGGAAAAGAGGCAGAACGTCCACAATGATGCACTTGGCCAAAAAGGGCGTATGCGTTTTTTCCTGAATATATTCAGGAAAAAACGCATACGCCCTTTTTGGCCAACCAAGCAAGCTTGCAAAGGAAATCTGCACTACAATGAAGTCTCACATCCCCCCGGTCAAAAGGGCCATCTGAAAAAAGTGTAAAATCCAGAAAGGCAGGACAGGCCATGGAGAACTGGGAGCCTTGTTATGCTGATGGGCGGGATGTAAATTGCCAACAGACACTCGGGAGAAGTGTATGGTGTTTCCTGAAACATCTAAAAAACAAAGCAACGGAGCCTAGGGCACTTCCACTTATGGTCCTATAGCTTAGGGAAATTAAAATCAAAAAGACACAGCCACCCCAAAGTTTGGGACGCCTCTGTTTACAAGAACCTCGTTTACCGTACAAGTTCAATATCACAGAAAGTGAAAAATGGATAAAGAAGTTGTGGTATTTACTTACGAAGCAATATCACTCAGCAATGAAATCTATGTCATCAGGCCCTTAGCAGCACAATGAGTGGATTCAGGTACGATGATTCTCACTGAAATAAGTCACACAGAAAAAGAAACATCATAAGATATCACTAATACACGGAATGTAAACTTGGCTACACAGGAACTGAATTCCAAAACAGAACAGGGTCTCAAATTTAGAAAACCAACTTATGCTTGCTTAAGGGGAAAGGTGAGTTGGGGTGCTGCATAAAACCAGAGATTGAAGTGAGCACAGATAAAGTTCCTTAAGCCAAATATGGACTAGACAAGAGCTACTCCTTGCTCAACGAAATGGACTCAACACCCCATATTAAACGCCTAAGAATGTACCTGACTAGTAAGTATCTTAAAACCTATGGATTGCTATGTCTCCAAAAGAGAATCAAGCGTGTGTACAGGGGAATAAACGCAGCAGTGATAGGATTGGAGAGGTTCGGTGAGCAAATGAAGACCCTTTGAAGTCATATTGCATGGTACCCATTCCACGGGTCTCAACTCTCCAGGTTTAAGGTATTCTTCCTTCAGCTAAAACATGCATGTGGAACCCAGAGTATGATCAACCATGTGAACGGGAGATGTGTTCAAATATGTCTCAGTTTTCCTCCCCTGGTACTCGGGTGCAACATTCCAGACGCTTTACTAACACTCTCCCCACTTGGAGAGTCAGCGCCTTTAACCTCCTGTTTGGCCCAGTTTGCAATTTCTGCGGAAGATGAACAGGAATAGGGAACACCAATGAGAGACTAGCTGGAGGTGTCTGGACGGGCAAATTTAACTCTCATTTCCCACCAGGAAGAGGAAATAACCAAAGGCTCAGCGTGCCGTGCTGGAACCAGATTAGGGCCTGAAGCCATCCTGCGGTGTTGCGGCCAGCTCACAAGAAAGCGAGTTGAAGAAAGGAGCTCAGGGGCACTGTAATTCACAAACCTGCAGAGTTATAAATGACAGCTATCGTCCAAAAATATACTGAAGTAAGGCTGCCAAGAGGACTTGAAAGCGGGGCAGAATTGCAGGAAACCGATTTCAGGAGGTAGACTGGAATTGCATTGAAAGCATAGGAAAAGAGGCAGAACGTCCACAATGATGCACTTGGCCAAAAAGGGCGTATGCGTTTTTTCCTGAATATATTCAGGAAAAAACGCATACGCCCTTTTTGGCCAACCAAGCAAGCTTGCAAAGGAAATCTGCACTACAATGAAGTCTCACATCCCCCTGGTCAAAAGGGCCATCTGAAAAAAGTGTAAAATCCAGAAAGGCAGGACAGGCCATGGAGAACTGGGAGCCTTGTTATGCTGATGGGCGGGATGTAAATTGCCAACAGACACTCGGGAGAAGTGTATGGTGTTTCCTGAAACATCTAAAAAACAAAGCAACAGAGCCTAGGGCACTTCCACTTATGGTCCTATAGCTTAGGGAAATTAAAATCAAAAAGACACAGCCACCCCAAAGTTTGGGACGCCTCTGTTTACAAGAACCTCGTTTACCGTACAAGTTCAATATCACAGAAAGTGAAAAATGGATAAAGAAGTTGTGGTATTTACTTACGAAGCAATATCACTCAGCAATGAAATCTATGTCATCAGGCCCTTAGCAGCACAATGAGTGGATTCAGGTACGATGATTCTCACTGAAATAAGTCACACAGAAAAAGAAACATCATAAGATATCACTAATACACGGAATGTAAACTTGGCTACACAGGAACTGAATTCCAAAACAGAACAGGGTCTCAAATTTAGAAAACCAACTTATGCTTGCTTAAGGGGAAAGGTGAGTTGGGGTGCTGCATAAAACCAGAGATTGAAATGAGCACAGATAAAGTTCCTTAAGCCAAATATGGACTAGACAAGAGCTACTCCTTGCTCAACGAAATGGACTCAACACCCCATATTAAACGCCTAAGAATGTACCTGACTAGTAAGTATCTTAAAACCTATGGATTGCTATGTCTCCAAAAGAGAATCAAGCGTGTGTACAGGGGCATAAACGCAGCAGTGATAGGATTGGAGAGGTTCGGTGAGCAAATGAAGACCCTTTGAAGTCATATTGCATGGTACCCATTCCACGGGTCTCAACTCTCCAGGTTTAAGGTATTCTTCCTTCAGCTAAAACATGCATGTGGAACCCAGAGTATGATCAACCATGTGAACGGGAGACGTGTTCAAATATGTCTCAGTTTTCGTACCCTGGTACTCGGGTGCAACATTCCAGACGCTTTACTAACACTCTCCCCACTTGGAGAGTCAGCGCCTTTAACCTCCTGTTTGGCCCAGTTTGCAATTTCTGCGGAAGATGAACAGGAATAGGGAACACCAATGAGAGACTAGCTGGAGGTGTCTGGACGGGCAAATTTAACTCTCATTTCCCACCAGGAAGAGGAAATAACCAAAGGCTCAGCGTGCCATGCCGGAACCAGATTAGGGCCTGAAGCCATCCTGCGGTGTTTCGGCCAGCTCAAAAGAAAGCGAGTTGAAGAAAGGAGCTCAGGGGCACTGTAATTCACAAACCTGCAGAGTTATAAATGACAGCTATCGTCCAAAAATATACTGAAGTAAGGCTGCCAAGAGGACTCGAAAGCGGGGCAGAATTGCAGGAAACCGATTTCAGGAGGTAGACTGGAATTGCATTGAAAGCATAGGAAAAGAGGCAGAACGTCCACAATGATGCACTTGGCCAAAAAGGGCGTATGCGTTTTTTCCTGAATATATTCAGGAAAAAACGCATACGCCCTTTTTGGCCAACCAAGCAAGCTTGCAAAGGAAATCTGCACTACAATGAAGTCTCACTTCCCCCCGGTCAAAAGGGCCATCTGAAAAAAGTGTAAAATCCAGAAAGGCAGGACAGGCCATGGAGAACTGGGAGCCTTGTTATGCTGATGGGTGGGATGTAAATTGCCAACAGACACTCGGGAGATGTGTATGGTGTTTCCTGAAACATCTAAAAAACAAAGCAACAGATCCTAGGGCACTTCCACTTATGGTCCTATAGCTTAGGGAAATTAAAATCAAAAAGACACAGCCACCCCAAAGTTTGGGACGCCTCTGTTTACAAGAACCTCGTTTACCGTACAAGTTC
The DNA here is from genome assembly GCF_963455315.2 of Globicephala melas. Classification (NCBI taxonomy): domain Eukaryota; kingdom Metazoa; phylum Chordata; class Mammalia; order Artiodactyla; family Delphinidae; genus Globicephala; species Globicephala melas. The sequence goes on from NW_027207219.1 coordinate 1,729,503, forward strand.
AATATCACAGAAAGTGAAAAATGGATAAAGAACTTGTGGTACTTACGTACAATGCAGTATCACTCAGCAATGAAATCTATGTCATCAGGCCCGTAGCAGCATAATGAGTGGATTCAGGTACGATGATTCTCACTGAAATAAGTCACACAGAAAAAGAAACATCATAAGATATCACTAATACACGGAATGTAAACTTGGCTACACAGGAACTGAATTCCAAAACAGAACAGCGTCTCAAATTTAGAAAACCAACTTATGCTTGCTTAAGGGGAAAGGTGAGTTGGGGTGCTGCATAAAACCAGAGATTGAAATGAGCACAGATAAAGTTCCTTAAGCCAAATATGGACTAGACAAGAGCTACTCCATGCTCAACGAAATGGACTCAACACCCCATATTAAACGCCTAAGAATGTACCTGACTAGTAAGTATCTTAAAACCTATGGATTGCTATGTCTCCAAAAGAGAATCAAGCGTGTGTACAGGGGCATAAACGCAGCAGTGATAGGATTGGAGAGGTTCGGTGAGCAAATGAAGACCCTTTGAAGTCATATTGCATGGTACCCATTCCACGGGTCTCAACTCTCCAGGTTTAAGGTATTCTTCCTTCAGCTAAAACATGCATGTGGAACCCAGAGTATGATCAACCATGTGAACGGGAGACGTGTTCAAATATGTCTCAGTTTTCCTCCCCTGGTACTCGGGTGCAACATTCCAGACGCTTTACTAACACTCTCCCCACTTGGAGAGTCAGCGCTTTTAACCTCCTGTTCGGCCCAGTTTCAAATTTCTGTGGAAGATGAACAGGAATAGGGAACACCAATGAGAGACTAGCTGGAGGTGTCTGGACGGGCAAATTTAACTCTCATTTCCCACCAGGAAGAGGAAATAACCAAAGGCTCAGCGTGCCGTGCCGGAATCAGATTAGGGCCTGAAGCCATCCTGCGGTGTTGCGGCCAGCTCAAAAGAAAGCGAGTTGAAGAAAGGAGCTCAGGGGCACTGTAATTCACAAACCTGCAGAGTTATAAATGACAGCTATCGTCCAAAAATATACTGAAGTAAGGCTGCCAAGAGAACTTGAAAGCGGGGCAGAATTGCAGGAAACTGATTTCAGGAGGTAGACTGGAATTGCATTGAAAGCATAGGAAAAGAGGCAGAACGTCCACAATGATGCACTTGGCCAAAAAGGGCGTATGCGTTTTTTCCTGAATATATTCAGGAAAAAACGCATACGCCCTTTTTGGCCAACCAAGCAAGCTTGCAAAGGAAATCTGCACTACAATGAAGTCTCACTTCCCCCCGGTCAAAAGGGCCATCTGAAAAAAGTGTAAAATCCAGAAAGGCAGGACAGGCCATGGAGAACTGGGAGCCTTGTTATGCTGATGGGCGGGATGTAAATTGCCAACAGACACTCGGGAGAAGTGTATGGTGTTTCCTGAAACATCTAAAAAACAAAGCAACAGAGCCTAGGGCACTTCCACTTATGGTCCTATAGCTTAGGGAAATTAAAATCAAAAAGACACAGCCACCCCAAAGTTTGGGACGCCTCTGTTTACAAGAACCCCGTTTACCGTACAAGTTCAATATCACAGAAAGTGAAAAATGGATAAAGAACTTGTGGTACTTACGTACAATGCAGTATCACTCAGCAATGAAATCTATGTCATCAGGCCCATAGCAGCATAATGAGTGGATTCAGGTACGATGATTCTCACTGAAATAAGTCACACAGAAAAAGAAACATCATAAGATATCAGTAATACACGGAATGTAAACTTGGCTACACAGGAACTGAATTCCAAAACAGAACAGGGTCTCAAATTTAGAAAACCAACTTATGCTTGCTTAAGGGGAAAGGTGAGTTGGGGTGCTGCATAAAACCAGAGATTGAAATGAGCACAGATAAAGTTCCTTAAGCCAAATATGGACTAGACAAGAGCTACTCCTTGCTCAACGAAATGGACTCAACACCCCATATTAAACGCCTAAGAATGTACCTGACTAGTAAGTATCTTAAAACCTATGGAATGCTATGTCTCCAAAAGAGAATCAAGCGTGTGTACAGGGGCATAAACGCAGCAGTGATAGGATTGGAGAGGTTCGGTGAGCAAATGAAGACCCTTTGAAGTCATATTGCATGGTACCCATTCCACGGGTTTCAACTACCCAGGTTTAAGGTATTCTTCCTTCAGCTAAAACATGCATGTGGAACCTAGAGTATGATCAACCATGTGATCGGGAGACATGTTCAAATATGTCTCAGTTTTCGTACCCTGGTACTCGGGTGCAACATTCCAGACGCTTTACTAACACTCTCCCGACTTGGAGAGTCCGTCCCTTTAATCTCCTGTTTGGCCCAGTTTGCAATTTCTGCGGAAGATGAACAGGAATAGCGAGAACCAATGAGAGACTAGCTGGAGGTGTCTGGACGGGCAAATTTAACTCTCATTTCCCACCAGAAAGAGGAATTAACCAAAGGCTCAGCGTGCCGTGCCGGAACCAGATTAGGGCCTGAAGCCATCCTGCGGTGTTGCGGCCAGCTCAAAAGAAAGCGAGTTGAAGAAAGGAGCTCAGGGGCACTGTAATTCACAAACCTGCAGAGTTATAAATGACAGCTATCGTCCAAAAATATACTGAAGTAAGGCTGCCAAGAGGACTTGAAAGCGGGGCAGAATTGCAGGAAACCGATTTCAGGAGGTAGACTGGAATTGCATTGAAAGCATAGGAAAAGAGGCAGAACGTCCACAATGATGCACTTGGCCAAAAAGGGCGTATGCGTTTTGTCCTGAATATATTCAGGAAAAAACGCATACGCCCTTTTTGGCCAACCAAGCAAGCTTGCAAAGGAAATCTGCACTACAATGAAGTCTCACTTCCCCCCGGTCAAAAGGGCCATCTGAAAAAAGTGTAAAATCCAGAAAGGCAGGACAGGCCATGGAGAACTGGGAGCCTTGTTATGCTGATGGGCGGGATGTAAATTGCCAACAGACACTCGGGAGAAGTGTATGGTGTTTCCTGAAACATCTAAAAAACAAAGCAACAGAGCCTAGGGCACTTCCACTTATGGTCCTATAGCTTAGGGAAATTAAAATCAAAAAGACACAGCCACCCCAAAGTTTGGGACGCCTCTGTTTACAAGAACCTCGTTTACCGTACAAGTTCAATATCACAGAAAGTGAAAAATGGATAAAGAACTTGTGGTACTTACGTACAATGCAGTATCACTCAGCAATGAAATCTATGTCATCAGGCCCGTAGCAGCATAATGAGTGGATTCAGGTACGATGATTCTCACTGAAATAAGTCACACAGAAAAAGAAACATCATAAGATATCACTAATACACGGAATGTAAACTTGGCTACACAGGAACTGAATTCCAAAACAGAACAGGGTCTCAAATTTAGAAAACCAACTTATGCTTGCTTAAGGGGAAAGGTGAGTTGGGGTGCTGCATAAAACCAGAGATTGAAATGAGCACAGATAAAGTTCCTTAAGCCAAATATGGACTAGACAAGAGCTACTCCTTGCTCAACGAAATGGACTCAACACCCCATATTAAACGCCTAAGAATGTACCTGACTAGTAAGTATCTTAAAACCTATGGATTGCTATGTCTCCAAAAGAGAATCAAGCGTGTGTACAGGGGCATAAACGCAGCAGTGATAGGATTGGAGAGGTTCGGTGAGCAAATGAAGACCCTTTGAAGTCATATTGCATGGTACCCATTCCACGGGTCTCAACTCTCCAGGTTTAAGATATTCTACCTTCAGCTAAAACATGCATGTGGAACCTAGAGTATGATCAACCATGTGAACGGGAGACGTGTTCAAATATGTCTCAGTTTTCCTCCCCTGGTACTCGGGTGCAACATTCCAGACGCTTTACTAACACTCTCCCCACTTGGAGAGTCAGCGCCTTTAACCTCCTGTTTGGCCCAGTTTGCAATTTCTGCGGAAGATGAACAGGAATAGGGAACACCAATGAGAGACTAGCTGGAGGTGTCTGGACGGGCAAATTTAACTCTCATTTCCCACCAGGAAGAGGAAATAACCAAAGGCTCAGCGTGCCGTGCCGGAACCAGATTAGGGCCTGAAGCCATCCTGCGGTGTTGCGACCAGCTCACAAGAAAGCGAGTTGAACAAAGGAGCTCAGGGGCACTGTAATTCACAAACCTGCAGAGTTATAAATGACAGCTATCGTCCAAAAATATACTGAAGTCAGGCTGCCAAGAGGACTTGAAAGCGGGGCAGAATTGCAGGAAACCGATTTCAGGAGGTAGACTGGAATTGCATTGAAAGCATAGGAAAAGAGGCAGAACGTCCACAATGATGCACTTGGCCAAAAAGGGCGTATGCGTTTTTTCCTGAATATATTCAGGAAAAAACGCATACGCCCTTTTTGGCCAACCAAGCAAGCTTGCAAAGGAAATCTGCACTACAATGAAGTCTCACTTCCCCCCGGTCAAAAGGGCCATCTGAAAAAAGTGTAAAATCCAGAAAGGCAGGACAGGCCATGGAGAACTGGGAGCCTTTTTATGCTGATGGGCAGGATGTAAATTGCCAACAGACACTTGGGAGAAGTGTATGGTGTTTCCTGAAACATCTAAAAAACAAAGCAACAGAGCCTAGGGCACTTCCACTTATGGTCCTATAGCTTAGGGAAATTAAAATCAAAAAGACACAGCCACCCCAAAGTTTGGGACGCCTCTGTTTACAAGAACCTCGTTTACCGTACAAGTTCAATATCACAGAAAGTGAAAAATGGATAAAGAACTTGTGGTACTTACGTACAATGCAGTATCACTCAGCAATGAAATCTATGTCATCAGGCCCGTAGCAGCATAATGAGTGGATTCAGGTACGATGATTCTCACTGAAATAAGTCACACAGAAAAAGAAACATCATAAGATATCACTAATACACGGAATGTAAACTTGGCTACACAGGAACTGAATTCCAAAACAGAACAGGGTCTCAAATTTAGAAAACCAACTTATGCTTGCTTAAGGGGAAAGGTGAGTTGGGGTGCTGCATAAAACCAGAGATTGAAATGAGCACAGATAAAGTTCCTTAAGCCAAATATGGACTAGACAAGAGCTACTCCTTGCTCAACGAAATGGACTCAACACCCCATATTAAACGCCTAAGAATGTACCTGACTAGTAAGTATCTTAAAACCTATGGATTGCTATGTCTCCAAAAGAGAATCAAGCGTGTGTACAGGGGCATAAACGCAGCAGTGATAGGATTGGAGAGGTTCGGTGAGCAAATGAAGACCCTTTGAAGTCATACTGCATGGTACCCATTCCACGGGTTTCAACTACCCAGGTTTAAGGTATTCTTCCTTCAGCTAAAACATGCATGTGGAACCTAGAGTATGATCAACCATGTGATCGGGAGACGTGTTCAAATATGTCTCAGTTTTCGTACCCTGGTACTCGGGTGCAACATTCCAGACGCTTTACTAACACTCTCCCCACTTGGAGAGTCCGTCCCTTTAATCTCCTGTTTGGCCCAGTTTGCAATTTCTGCGGAAGATGAACAGGAATAGCGAGAACCAATGAGAGACTAGCTGGAGGTGTCTGGACGGGCAAATTTAACTCTCATTTCCCACCAGGAAGAGGAATTAACCAAAGGCTCAGCGTGCCGTGCCGGAACCAGATTAGGGCCTGAAGCCATCCTGCGGTGTTGCGGCCAGGTCACAAGAAAGCGAGTTGAAGAAAGGAGCTCAGGGGCACTGTAATTCACAAACCTGCAGAGTTATAAATGACAGCTATCGTCCAAAAATATACTGAAGTAAGGCTGCCAAGAGGACTCGAAAGTGGGGCAGAATTGCAGGAAACCGATTTCAGGAGGTAGACTGGAATTGCATTGAAAGCATAGGAAAAGAGGCAGAACGTCCACAATGATGCACTTGGCCAAAAAGGGCGTATGCGTTTTTTCCTGAATATATTCAGGAAAAAACGCATACGCCCTTTTTGGCCAACCAAGCAAGCTTGCAAAGGAAATCTGCACTACAATGAAGTCTCACTTCCCCCCGGTCAAAAGGGCCATCTGAAAAAAGTGTAAAATCCAGAAAGGCAGGACAGGCCATGGAGAACTGGGAGCCTTGTTATGCTGATGGGCGGGATGTAAATTGCCAACAGACACTCGGGAGAAGTGTATGGTGTTTCCTGAAACATCTAGAAAACAAAGCAACAGAGCCTAGGGCACTTCCACTTATGGTCCTATAGCTTAGGGAAATTAAAATCAAAAAGACACAGCCACCCCAAAGTTTGGGACGCCTCTGTTTACAAGAACCTCGTTTACCGTACAAGTTCAATATCACAGAAAGTGAAAAATGGATAAAGAACTTGTGGTACTTACGTACAATGCAGTATCACTCAGCAATGAAATCTATGTCATCAGGCCCGTAGCAGCATAATGAGTGGATTCAGGTACGATGATTCTCACTGAAATAAGTCACACAGAAAAAGAAACATCATAAGATATCACTAATACACGGAATGTAAACTTGGCTACACAGGAACTGAATTCCAAAACAGAACAGGGTCTCAAATTTAGAAAACCAACTTATGCTTGCTTAAGGGGAAAGGTGAGTTGGGGTGCTGCATGAAACCAGAGATTGAAATGAGCACAGATAAAGTTCCTTAAGCCAAATATGGACTAGACAAGAGCTACTCCTTGCTCAACGAAATGGACACAACACCCCATATTAAACGCCTAAGAATGTACCTGACTAGTAAGTATCTTAAAACCTATGGATTGCTATGTCTCCAAAAGAGAATCAAGCGTGTGTACAGGGGCATAAACGCAGCAGTGATAGGATTGGAGAGGTTCAGTGAGCAAATGAAGACCCTTTGAAGTCATATTGCATGGTACCCATTCCACGGGTCTCAACTCTCCAGGTTTAAGGTATTCTTCCTTCAGCTAAAACATGCATGTGGAACCCAGAGTATGATCAACCATGTGAATGGGAGACGTGTTCAAATATGTCTCAGTTTTCCTCCCCTGGTACTCGGGTGCTACATTCCAGACGCTTTACTAACACTCTCCCCACTGGAAAGTCAGCGCCTTTAACCTCCTGTTTGGCCCAGTTTGCAATTTCTGCGGAAGATGAACAGGAATAGGGAACACCAATGAGAGACTAGCTGGAGGTGTCTGGACGGGCAAATTTAACTCTCATTTCCCACCAGGAAGAGGAAATAACCAACGGCTCAGCGTGCCGTGCCGGAACCAGATTAGGGCCTGAAGCCATCCTGCGGTGTTGCGGCCAGCTCAAAAGAAAGCGAGTTGAAGAAAGGAGCTCAGGGGCACTGTAATTCACAAACCTGCAGAGTTATAAATGACAGCTATCGTCCAAAAATATACTGAAGTAAGGCTGCCAAGAGGACTTGAAAGCGGGGCAGAATTGCAGGAAACCGATTTCAGGAGGTAGACTGGAATTGCATTGAAAGCATAGGAAAAGAGGCAGAACGTCCACAATGATGCACTTGGCCAAAAAGGGCGTATGCGTTTTTTCCTGAATATATTCAGGAAAAAACGCATACGCCCTTTTTGGCCAACCAAGCAAGCTTGCAAAGGAAATCTGCACTACAATGAAGTCTCACTTCCCCCCGGTCAAAAGGGCCATCTGAAAAAAGTGTAAAATCCAGAAAGGCAGGACAGGCCATGGAGAACTGGGAGCCTTGTTATGCTGATGGGCGGGATGTAAATTGCCAACAGACACTCGGGAGAAGTGTATGGTGTTTCCTGAAACATCTAAAAAACAAAGCAACAGAGCCTAGGGCACTTCCACTTATGGTCCTATAGCTTAGGGAAATTAAAATCAAAAAGACACAGCCACCCCAAAGTTTGGGACGCCTCTGTTTACAAGAACCTCGTTTACAGTACAAGTTCAACATCGCAGAAAGTGAAAAATGGATAAAGAAGGTGTGGTATTTACTTACAAAGCAATATCACTCAGCAATGAAATCTATGTCATCAGGCCCTTAGCAGCACAATGAGTGGATTCAGGTATGATGATTCTAACTGAAATAAGTCACACAGAAAAAGAAACATCATAAGATATCAGTAATACACGGAATGTAAACTTGTCTACACAGGAACTGAATTCCAAAACAGAACAGGGTCTCAAATTTAGAAAACCAACTTATGCTTGCTTAAGGGGAAAGGTGAGTTGGGGTGCTGCATAAAACCAGAGATTGAAATGAGCACAGATAAAGTTCCTTAAGCCAAATATGGACTAGACAAGAGCTACTCCTTGCTCAACGAAATGGACTCAACACCCCATATTAAACGCCTAAGAATGTACCTGACTAGTAAGTATCTTAAAACCTATGGATTGCTATGTCTCCAAAAGAGAATCAAGCGTGTGTACAGGGGCATAAACGCAGCAGTGATAGGATTGGAGAGGTTCGGTGAGCAAATGAAGACCCTTTGAAGTCATATTGCATGGTACCCATTCCACGGGTCTCAACTCTCCAGATTTAAGGTATTCTTCCTTCAGCTAAAACATGCATGTGGAACCCAGAGTATGATCAACCATGTGAACGGGAGACGTGTTCAAATATGTCTCAGTTTTCCTCCCCTGGTACTCGGGTGCAACATTCCAGACGCTTTACTAACACTCTCCCCACTTGGAGAGTCAGCGCCTTTAAACTCCTGTTTGGCCCAGTTTGCAATTTCTGCGGAAGATGAACAGGAATAGGGAACACCAATGAGAGACTAGCTGGAGGTGTCTGGACGGGCAAATTTAACTCTCATTTCCCACCAGGAAGAGGAAATAACCAAAGGCTCAGCGTGCCGTGCCGGAACCAGATTAGGGCCTGAAGCCATCCTGCGGTGTTGCGGCCAGCTCACAAGAAAGCGAGTTGAAGAAAGGAGCTCAGGGGCACTGTAATTCACAAACCTGCAGAGTTATAAATGACAGCTATCGTCCAAAAATATACTGAAGTAAGGCTGCCAAGAGGACTTGAAAGCGGGGCAGAATTGCAGGAAACCGATTTCAGGAGGTAGACTGGAATTGCATTGAAAGCATAGGAAAAGAGGCAGAACGTCCACAATGATGCACTTGGCCAAAAAGGGCGTATGCGTTTTTTCCTGAATATATTCAGGAAAAAACGCATACGCCCTTTTTGGCCAACCAAGCAAGCTTGCAAAGGAAATCTGCACTACAATGAAGTCTCACTTCCCCCCGGTCAAAAGGGCCATCTGAAAAAAGTGTAAAATCCAGAAAGGCAGGACAGGCCATGGAGAACTGGGAGCCTTGTTATGCTGATGGGCGGGATGTAAATTGCCAACAGACACTCGGGAGAAGTGTATGGTGTTTCCTGAAACATCTAAAAAACAAAGCAACAGAGCCTAGGGCACTTCCACTTATGGTCCTATAGCTTAGGGAAATTAAAATCAAAAAGACACAGCCACCCCAAAGTTTGGGACGCCTCTGTTTACAAGAACCTCGTTTACAGTACAAGTTCAACATCGCAGGAAGTGAAAAATGGATAAAGAAGGTGTGGTATTTACTTACGAAGCAATATCACTCAGCAATGAAATCTATGTCATCAGGCCCTTAGCAGCACAATGAGTGGATTCAGGTATGATGATTCTAACTGAAATAAGTCACACAGAAAAAGAAACATCATAAGATATCAGTAATACACGGAATGTAAACTTGGCTACACAGGAACTGAATTACAGAACAGAACAGGGTCTCAAATTTAGAAAACCAACTTATGCTTGCTTAAGGGTAAAGGTGAGTTGGGGTGCTGCATAAAACCAGAGATTGAAACGAGCACAGATAAAGTTCCTTAAGCCAAATATGGAATAGACAAGAGCTACTCCTTGCTCAATGAAATGGACTCAACACCGCATATTAAACGCCTAAGAATGTACCTGACTAGTAAGTATCTTAAAACCTATGGATTGCTATGTCTCCGAAAGAGAATCAAGCATGTGTACAGGGGCATAAACGCAGCAGTGATAGGATTGGAGAGGTTCGGTGAGCAAATGAAGACCCTTTGAAGTCATATTGCATGGTACCCATTCCACGGGTTTCAACTACCCAGGTTTAAGGTATTCTTCCTTCAGCTAAAACATGCATGTGGAACCTAGAGTATGATCAACCATGTGATCGGGAGACGTGTTCAAATATGTCTCAGTTTTCGTACCCTGGTACTCGGGTGCAACATTCCAGACGCTTTACTAACACTCTCCCCACTTGGAGAGTCAGCGCCTTTAACTTCCTGTTTGGCCCAGTTTGCAATTTCTGCGGAAGATGAACAGGAATAGCGAGAACCATGAGAGACTAGCTGGAGGTGTCTGGACGGGCAAATTTAACTCTCATTTCCCACCAGGAAGAGGAATTAACCAAAGGCTCAGCGTGCCGTGCCGGAAACAGATTAGGGCCTGAAGCCATCCTGCGGTGTTGCGGCCAGGTCACAAGAAAGCGAGTTGAAGAAAGGAGCTCAGGGGCACTGTAATTCACAAACCTGCAGAGTTATAAATGACAGCTATCGTCCAAAAATATACTGAAGTAAGGCTGCCAAGAGGACTTGAAAGCGGGGCAGAATTGCAGGAAACCAATTTCAGGAGGTAGACTGGAATTGCATTGAAAGCATAGGAAAAGAGGCAGAACGTCCACAATGATGCACTTGGCCAAAAAGGGCGTATGCGTTTTTTCCTGAATATATTCAGGAAAAAACGCATACGCCCTTTTTGGCCAACCAAGCAAGCTTGCAAAGGAAATCTGCACTACAATGAAGTCTCACTTCCCCCCGGTCAAAAGGGCCATCTGAAAAAAGTGTAAAATCCAGAAAGGCAGGACAGGCCATGGAGAACTGGGAGCCTTGTTATGCTGATGGGCGGGATGTAAATTGCCAACAGACACTCGGGAGAAGTGTATGGTGTTTCCTGAAACATCTAAAAAACAAAGCAACAGAGCCTAGGGCACTTCCACTTATGGTCCTATAGCTTAGGGAAATTAAAATCAAAAAGACACAGCCACCCCAAAGTTTGGGACGCCTCTGTTTACAAGAACCTCGTTTACCGTACAAGTTCAATATCACAGAAAGTGAAAAATGGATAAAGAACTTGTGGTACTTACGTACAATGCAGTATCACTCAGCAATGAAATCTATGTCATCAGGCCCATAGCAGCATAATGAGTGGATTCAGGTACGATGATTCTCACTGAAATAAGTCACACAGAAAAAGAAACATCATAAGATATCACTAATACACGGAATGTAAACTTGGCTACACAGGAACTGAATTCCAAAACAGAACAGGGTCTCAAATTTAGAAAACCAACTTATGCTTGCTTAAGGGGAAAGGTGAGTTGGGGTGCTGCATGAAACCAGAGATTGAAATGAGCACAGATAAAGTTCCTTAAGCCAAATATGGACTAGACAAGAGCTACTCCTTGCTCAACGAAATGGACACAACACCCCATATTAAACGCCTAAGAATGTACCTGACTAGTAAGTATCTTAAAACCTATGGATTGCTATGTCTCCAAAAGAGAATCAAGCGTGTGTACAGGGGCATAAACGCAGCAGTGATAGGATTGGAGAGGTTCAGTGAGCAAATGAAGACCCTTTGAAGTCATATTGCATGGTACCCATTCCACGGGTCTCAACTCTCCAGGTTTAAGGTATTCTTCCTTCAGCTAAAACATGCATGTGGAACCCAGAGTATGATCAACCATGTGAACGGGAGACGTGTTCAAATATGTCTCAGTTTTCCTCCCCTGGTACTCGGGTGCAACATTCCAGACGCTTTACTAACACTCTCCCCACTTGGAGAGTCAGCGCCTTTAACCTCCTGTTTGGCCCAGTTTGCAATTTCTGCGGAAGATGAACAGGAATAGGGAACACCAATGAGAGACTAGCTGGAGGTGTCTGGACGGGCAAATTTAACTCTCATTTCCCACCAGGAAGAGGAATTAACCAAAGGCTCAGCGTGCCCTGCCGGAACCAGATTATGGCCTGAGGCCATCCTGCGGTGTTGCGGCCAGCTCAAAAGAAAGCGAGTTGAAGAAAGGAGCTCAGGGGCACTGTAATTCACAAACCTGCAGAGTTATAAATGACAGCTATCGTCCAAAAATATACTGAAGTAAGGCTGCTAAGAGGACTTGAAAGCGGGGCAGAATTGCAGGAAACCGATTTCAGGAGGTAGACTGGAATTGCATTGAAAGCATAGGAAAAGAGGCAGAACGTCCACAATGATGCACTTGGCCAAAAAGGGCGTATGCGTTTTTTCCTGAATATATTCAGGAAAAAACGCATACGCCCTTTTTGGCCAACCAAGCAAGCTTGCAAAGGAAATCTGCACTACAATGAAGTCTCACTTCCCCCCGGTCAAAAGGGCCATCTGAAAAAAGTGTAAAATCCAGAAAGGCAGGACAGGCCATGGAGAACTGGGAGCCTTGTTATGCTGATGGGCGGGATGTAAATTGCCAACAGACACTCGGGAGAAGTGTATGGTGTTTCCTGAAACATCTAAAAAACAAAGCAACAGAGCCTAGGGCACTTCCACTTATGGTCCTATAGCTTAGGGAAATTAAAATCAAAAAGACACAGCCACCCCAAAGTTTGGGACGCCTCTGTTTACAAGAACCTCGTTTACAGTACAAGTTCAACATCGCAGGAAGTGAAAAATGGATAAAGAAGGTGTGGTATTTACTTACGAAGCAATATCACTCAGCAATGAAATCTATGTCATCAGGCCCTTAGCAGCACAATGAGTGGATTCAGGTATGATGATTCTAACTGAAATAAGTCACACAGAAAAAGAAACATCATAAGATATCAGTAATACACGGAATGTAAACTTGGCTACACAGGAACTGAATTACAGAACAGAACAGGGTCTCAAATTTAGAAAACCAACTTATGCTTGCTTAAGGGTAAAGGTGAGTTGGGGTGCTGCATAAAACCAGAGATTGAAACGAGCACAGATAAAGTTCCTTAAGCCAAATATGGAATAGACAAGAGCTACTCCTTGCTCAATGAAATGGACTCAACACCGCATATTAAACGCCTAAGAATGTACCTGACTAGTAAGTATCTTAAAACCTATGGATTGCTATGTCTCCGAAAGAGAATCAAGCATGTGTACAGGGGCATAAACGCAGCAGTGATAGGATTGGAGAGGTTCGGTGAGCAAATGAAGACCCTTTGAAGTCATATTGCATGGTACCCATTCCACGGGTTTCAACTACCCAGGTTTAAGGTATTCTTCCTTCAGCTAAAACATGCATGTGGAACCTAGAGTATGATCAACCATGTGATCGGGAGACGTGTTCAAATATGTCTCAGTTTTCGTACCCTGGTACTCGGGTGCAACATTCCAGACGCTTTACTAACACTCTCCCCACTTGGAGAGTCAGCGCCTTTAACTTCCTGTTTGGCCCAGTTTGCAATTTCTGCGGAAGATGAACAGGAATAGCGAGAACCAATGAGAGACTAGCTGGAGGTGTCTGGACGGGCAAATTTAACTCTCATTTCCCACCAGGAAGAGGAATTAACCAAAGGCTCAGCGTGCCGTGCCGGAAACAGATTAGGGCCTGAAGCCATCCTGCGGTGTTGCGGCCAGGTCACAAGAAAGCGAGTTGAAGAAAGGAGCTCAGGGGCACTGTAATTCACAAACCTGCAGAGTTATAAATGACAGCTATCGTCCAAAAATATACTGAAGTAAGGCTGCCAAGAGGACTTGAAAGCGGGGCAGAATTGCAGGAAACCGATTTCAGGAGGTAGACTGGAATTGCATTGAAAGCATAGGAAAAGAGGCAGAACGTCCACAATGATGCACTTGGCCAAAAAGGGCGTATGCGTTTTTTCCTGAATATATTCAGGAAAAAACGCATACGCCCTTTTTGGCCAACCAAGCAAGCTTGCAAAGGAAATCTGCACTACAATGAAGTCTCACTTCCCCCCGGTCAAAAGGGCCATCTGAAAAAAGTGTAAAATCCAGAAAGGCAGGACAGGCCATGGAGAAGTGGGAGCCTTGTTATGCTGATGGGCGGGATGTAAATTGCCAACAGACACTCGGGAGAAGTGTATGGTGTTTCCTGAAACATCTAAAAAACAAAGCAACAGAGCCTAGGGCACTTCCACTTATGGTCCTATAGCTTAGGGAAATTAAAATCAAAAAGACACAGCCACCCCAAAGTTTGGGACGCCTCTGTTTACAAGAACCTCGTTTACCGTACAAGTTCAATATCACAGAAAGTGAAAAATGGATAAAGAACTTGTGGTACTTACGTACAATGCAGTATCACTCAGCAATGAAATCTATGTCATCAGGCCCGTAGCAGCATAATGAGTGGATTCAGGTACGATGATTCTCACTGAAATAAGTCACACAGAAAAAGAAACATCATAAGATATCACTAATACACGGAATGTAAACTTGGCTACACAGGAACTGAATTCCAAAACAGAACAGGGTCTCAAATTTAGAAAACCAACTTATGCTTGCTTAAGGGGAAAGGTGAGTTGGGGTGCTGCATGAAACCAGAGATTGAAATGAGCACAGATAAAGTTCCTTAAGCCAAATATGGACTAGACAAGAGCTACTCCTTGCTCAACGAAATGGACACAACACCCCATATTAAACGCCTAAGAATGTACCTGACTAGTAAGTATCTTAAAACCTATGGATTGCTATGTCTCCAAAAGAGAATCAAGCGTGTGTACAGGGGCATAAACGCAGCAGTGATAGGATTGGAGAGGTTCAGTGAGCAAATGAAGACCCTTTGAAGTCATATTGCATGGTACCCATTCCACGGGTCTCAACTCTCCAGGTTTAAGGTATTCTTCCTTCAGCTAAAACATGCATGTGGAACCCAGAGTATGATCAACCATGTGAACGGGAGACGTGTTCAAATATGTCTCAGTTTTCCTCCCCTGGTACTCGGGTGCAACATTCCAGACGCTTTACTAACACTCTCCCCACTTGGAGAGTCAGCGCCTTTAACCTCCTGTTTGGCCCAGTTTGCAATTTCTGCGGAAGATGAACAGGAATAGGGAACACCAATGAGAGACTAGCTGGAGGTGTCTGGACGGGCAAATTTAACTCTCATTTCCCACCAGGAAGAGGAAATAACCAAAGGCTCAGCGTGCCGTGCCGGAACCAGATTAGGGCCTGAGGCCATCCTGCGGTGTTGCGGCCAGCTCAAAAGAAAGCGAGTTGAAGAAAGGAGCTCAGGGGCACTGTAATTCACAAACCTGCAGAGTTATAAATGACAGCTATCGTCCAAAAATATACTGAAGTAAGGCTGCTAAGAGGACTTGAAAGCGGGGCAGAATTGCAGGAAACCGATTTCAGGAGGTAGACTGGAATTGCATTGAAAGCATAGGAAAAGAGGCAGAACGTCCACAATGATGCACTTGGCCAAAAAGGGCGTATGCGTTTTTTCCTGAATATATTCAGGAAAAAACGCATACGCCCTTTTTGGCCAACCAAGCAAGCTTGCAAAGGAAATCTGCACTACAATGAAGTCTCACTTCCCCCCGGTCAAAAGGGCCATCTGAAAAAAGTGTAAAATCCAGAAAGGCAGGACAGGCCATGGAGAACTGGGAGCCTTGTTATGCTGATGGGCGGGATGTAAATTGCCAACAGACACTCGGGAGAAGTGTATGGTGTTTCCTGAAACATCTAAAAAACAAAGCAACAGAGCCTAGGGCACTTCCACTTATGGTCCTATAGCTTAGGGAAATTAAAATCAAAAAGACACAGCCACCCCAAAGTTTGGGACGCCTCTGTTTACAAGAACCTCGTTTACAGTACAAGTTCAACATCGCAGAAAGTGAAAAATGGATAAAGAAGTTGTGGTATTTACTTACAAAGCAATATCACTCAGCAATGAAATCTATGTCATCAGGCCCTTAGCAGCACAATGAGTGGATTCAGGTATGATGATTCTAACTGAAATAAGTCACACAGAAAAAGAAACATCATAAGATATCAGTAATACACGGAATGTAAACTTGTCTACACAGGAACTGAATTCCAAAACAGAACAGGGTCTCAAATTTAGAAAACCAACTTATGCTTGCTTAAGGGGAAAGGTGAGTTGGGGTGCTGCATAAAACCAGAGATTGAAATGAGCACAGATAAAGTTCCTTAAGCCAAATATGGACTAGACAAGAGCTACTCCTTGCTCAACGAAATGGACTCAACACCCCATATTAAACGCCTAAGAATGTACCTGACTAGTAAGTATCTTAAAACCTATGGATTGCTATGTCTCCAAAAGAGAATCAAGCGTGTGTACAGGGGCATAAACGCAGCAGTGATAGGATTGGAGAGGTTCGGTGAGCAAATGAAGACCCTTTGAAGTCATATTGCATGGTACCCATTCCACGGGTCTCAACTCTCCAGATTTAAGGTATTCTTCCTTCAGCTAAAACATGCATGTGGAACCCAGAGTATGATCAACCATGTGAACGGGAGACGTGTTCAAATATGTCTCAGTTTTCCTCCCCTGGTACTCGGGTGCAACATTCCAGACGCTTTACTAACACTCTCCCCACTTGGAGAGTCAGCGCCTTTAACCTCCTGTTTGGCCCAGTTTGCAATTTCTGCGGAAGATGAACAGGAATAGGGAACACCAATGAGAGACTAGCTGGAGGTGTCTGGACGGGCAAATTTAACTCTCATTTCCCACCAGGAAGAGGAAATAACCAAAGGCTCAGCGTGCCGGGCCGGAACCAGATTAGGGCCTGAAGCCATCCTGCGGTGTTGCGGCCAGCTCAAAAGAAAGCGAGTTGAAGAAAGGAGCTCAGGGGCACTGTAATTCACAAACCTGCAGAGTTATAAATGACAGCTATCGTCCAAAAATATACTGAAGTAAGGCTGCCAAGAGGACTTGAAAGCGGGGCAGAATTGCAGGAAACCGATTTCAGGAGGTAGACTGGAATTGCATTGAAAGCATAGGAAAAGAGGCAGAACGTCCACAATGATGCACTTGGCCAAAAAGGGCGTATGCGTTTTTTCCTGAATATATTCAGGAAAAAACGCATACGCCCTTTTTGGCCAACCAAGCAAGCTTGCAAAGGAAATCTGCACTACAATGAAGTCTCACTTCCCCCCGGTCAAAAGGGCCATCTGAAAAAAGTGTAAAATCCAGAAAGGCAGGACAGGCCATGGAGAACTGGGAGCCTTGTTATGCTGATGGGCGGGATGTAAATTGCCAACAGACACTCGGGAGAAGTGTATGGTGTTTCCTGAAACATCTAAAAAACAAAGCAACAGAGCCTAGGGCACTTCCACTTATGGTCCTATAGCTTAGGGAAATTAAAATCAAAAAGACACAGCCACCCCAAAGTTTGGGACGCCTCTGTTTACAAGAACCTCATTTACCGTACAAGTTCAATATCACAGAAAGTGAAAAATGGATAAAGAACTTGTGGTACTTACGTACAATGCAGTATCACTCAGCAATGAAATCTATGTCATCAGGCCCTTAGCAGCACAATGAGTGGATTCAGGTATGATGATTCTAACTGAAATAAGTCACACAGAAAAAGAAACATCATAAGATATCAGTAATACACGGAATGTAAACTTGGCTACACAGGAACTGAATTCCAAAACAGAACAGGGTCTCAAATTTAGAAAACCAACTTATGCTTGCTTAAGGGGAAAGGTGAGTTGGGGTGCTGCATAAAACCAGAGATTGAAATGAGCACAGATAAAGTTCCTTAAGCCAAATATGGAATAGACAAGAGCTACTCCTTGCTCAACGAAATGGACTCAACACCGCATATTAAACGCCTAAGAATGTACCTGACTAGTAAGTATCTTAAAACCTATGGATTGCTATGTCTCCGAAAGAGAATCAAGCATGTGTACAGTTGCATAAACGCAGCAGTGATAGGATTGGAGAGGTTCGGTGAACAAATGAAGACCCTTTGAAGTCATATTGCATGGTACCCATTCCACGGGTCTCAACTCTCCAGGTTTAAGGTATTCTTCCTTCAGCTAAAACATGCATGTGGAACCCAGAGTATGATCAACCGTATGAACGGGAGACGTGTTCAAATATGTCTCAGTTTTCGTACCCTGCTACTCGGGTGCAACATTCCAGACGCTTTACTAACACTCTCCTCACTTGGAAAGTCAGCGCCTTTAACCTCCTGTTTGGCCCAGTTTGCAATTTCTGCGGAAGATGAACAGGAATAGGGAGAACCAATGAGAGACTAGCTGGAGGTGTCTGGACGGGCAAATTTAACTCTCATTTCCCACCAGGAAGAGGAAATAACCAAAGGCTCAGCGTGCCGTGCCGGAAACAGATTAGGGCCTGAAGCCATCCTGCGGTGTTGCGGCCAGGTCACAAGAAAGCGAGTTGAAGAAAGGAGCTCAGGGGCACTGTAATTCACAAACCTGCAGAGTTATAAATGACAGCTATCGTCCAAAAATATACTGAAGTAAGGCTGCCAAGAGGACTTGAAAGCGGGGCAGAATTGCAGGAAACCGATTTCAGGAGGTAGACTGGAATTGCATTGAAAGCATAGGAAAAGAGGCAGAACGTCCACAATGATGCACTTGGCCAAAAAGGGCGTATGCATTTTTTCCTGAATATATTCAGGAAAAAACGCATACGCCCTTTTTGGCCAACCAAGCAAGCTTGCAAAGGAAATCTGCACTACAATGAAGTCTCACTTCCCCCCGGTCAAAAGGGCCATCTGAAAAATGTGTAAAATCCAGAAAGGCAGGACAGGCCATGGAGAACTGGGAGCCTTGTTATGCTGATGGGCGGGATGTAATTTGCCAACAGACACTCGGGAGAAGTGTATGGTGTTTCCTGAAACATCTAAAAAACAAAGCAACAGAGCCTAGGGCACTTCCACTTATGGTCCTATAGCTTAGGGAAATTAAAATCAAAAAGACACAGCCACCCCAAAGTTTGGGACGCCTCTGTTTACAAGAACCTCGTTTACAGTACAAGTTCAACATCGCAGAAAGTGAAAAATGGATAAAGAACTTGTGGTAATTACGTACAATGCAGTATCACTCAGCAATGAAATCTATGTCATCAGGCCCGTAGCAGCATAATGAGTGGATTCAGGTACGATGATTCTCACTGAAATAAGTCACACAGAAAAAGAAACATCATAAGATATCACTAATACACGGAATGTAAACTTGGCTACACAGGAACTGAATTCCAAAACAGAACAGGGTCTCAAATTTAGAAAACCAACTTATGCTTGCTTAAGGGGAAAGGTGAGTTGGGGTGCTGCATAAAACCAGAGATTGAAATGAGCACAGATAAATTTCCTTAAGCCAAATATGGAATAGACAAGAGCTACTCCTTGCTCAACGAAATGGACTCAACACCCCATATTAAACGCCTAAGAATGTACCTGACTAGTAAGTATCTTAAAACCTATGGATTGCTATGTCTCCAAAAGAGAATCAAGCGTGTGTACAGGGGCATAAACGCAGCAGTGATAGGATTGGAGAGGTTCGGTGAGCAAATGAAGACCCTTTGAAGTCATATTGCATGGTACCCATTCCACGGGTCTCAACTCTCCAGGTTTAAGGTATTCTTCCTTCAGCTAAAACATGCATGTGGAACCCAGAGTATGATCAACCATGTGAACGGGAGACGTGTTCAAATATGTCTCAGTTTTCCTCCCCTGGTACTCGGGTGCAACATTCCAGACGCTTTACTAACACTCTCCCCACTTGGAGAGTCAGCGCCTTTAACTTCCTGTTTGGCCCAGTTTGCAATTTCTGCGGAAGATGAACAGGAATAGGGAACACCAATGAGAGACTAGCTGGAGGTGTCTGGACGGGCAAATTTAACTCTCATTTCCCACCAGGAAGAGGAAATAACCAAAGGCTCAGCGTGCCGTGCCGGAATCAGATTAGGGCCTGAAGCCATCCTGCGGTGTTGCGGCCAGCTCAAAAGAAAGCGAGTTGAAGAAAGGAGCTCAGGGGCACTGTAATTCACAAACCTGCAGAGTTATAAATGACAGCTATCGTCCAAAAATATACTGAAGTAAGGCTGCCAAGAGGACTTGAAAGCGGGGCAGAATTGCAGGAAACCGATTTCAGGAGGTAGACTGGAATTGCTTTGAAAGCATAGGAAAAGAGGCAGAACGTCCACAATGATGCACTTGGCCAAAAAGCGCGTATGCGTTTTTTCCTGAATATATTCAGGAAAAAACGCATACGCCCTTTTTGGCCAACCAAGCAAGCTTGCAAAGGAAATCTGCACTACAATGAAGTCTCACTTCCCCCCGGTCAAAAGGGCCATCTGAAAAAAGTGTAAAATCCAGAAAGGCAGGACAGGCCATGGAGAACTGGGAGCCTTGTTATGCTGATGGGCGGGATGTAAATTGCCAACAGACACTCGGGAGAAGTGTATGGTGTTTCCTGAAACATCTAAAAAACAAAGCAACAGAGCCTAGGGCACTTCCACTTATGGTCCTATAGCTTAGGGAAATTAAAATCAAAAAGACACAGCCACCCCAAAGTTTGGGACGCCTCTGTTTACAAGAACCTCGTTTACCGTACAAGTTCAATATCACAGAAAGTGAAAAATGGATAAAGAACTTGTGGTACTTACGTACAATGCAGTATCACTCAGCAATGAAATCTATGTCATCAGGCCCGTAGCAGCATAATGAGTGGATTCAGGTACGATGATTCTCACTGAAATAAGTCACACAGAAAAAGAAACATCATAAGATATCACTAATACACGGAATGTAAACGTGGCTACACAGGAACTGAATTCCAAAACAGAACAGGGTCTCAAATTTAGAAAACCAACTTATGCTTGCTTAAGGGGAAAGGTGAGTTGGGGTGCTGCATAAAACCAGAGATTGAAATGAGCACAGATAAAGTTCCTTAAGCCAAATATGGACTAGACAAGAGCTACTCCTTGCTCCACGAAATGGACTCAACACCCCATATTAAACGCCTAAGAATGTACCTGACTAGTAAGTATATTAAAACCTATGGATTGCTATGTCTCCAAAAGAGAATCAAGCGTGTGTACAGGGGCATAAACGCAGCAGTGATAGGATTGGAGAGGTTCGGTGAGCAAATGAAGACCCTTTGAAGTCATATTGCATGGTACCCATTCCACGGGTCTCAACTCTCCAGGTTTAAGGTATTCTTCCTTCAGCTAAAACATGCATGTGGAACCCAGAGTATGATCAACCATGTGAACGGGAGACGTGTTCAAATATGTCTCAGTTTTCCTCCCCTGGTACTCGGGTGCAACATTCCAGACGCTTTACTAACACTCTCCCCACTTGGAGAGTCAGCGCCTTTAACCTCCTGTTTGGCCCAGTTTGCAATTTCTGCGGAAGATGAACAGGAATAGGGAACACCAATGAGAGACTAGCTGGAGGTGTCTGGACGGGCAAATTTAACTCTCATTTCCCACCAGGAAGACGAAATAACCAAAGGCTCAGCGTGCCGTGCCGGAACCAGATTAGGGCCTGAAGCCATCCTGCGGTGTTGCGGCCAGCTCAAAAGAAAGCGAGTTGAAGAAAGGAGCTCAGGGGCACTGTAATTCACAAACCTGCAGAGTTATAAATGACAGCTATCGTCCAAAAATATACTGAAGTAAGGCTGCCAAGAGGACTTGAAAGCGGGGCAGAATTGCAGGAAACCGATTTCAGGAGGTAGACTGGAATTGCATTGAAAGCATAGGAAAAGAGGCAGAACGTCCACAATGATGCACTTGGCCAAAAAGGGCGTATGCGTTTTTTCCTGAATATATTCAGGAAAAAACGCATACGCCCTTTTTGGCCAAACAAGCAAGCTTGCAAAGGAAATCTGCACTACAATGAAGTCTCACTTCCCCCCGGTCAAAAGGGCCATCTGAAAAAAGTGTAAAATCCAGAAAGGCAGGACAGGCCATGGAGAACTGGGAGCCTTGTTATGCTGATGGGCGGGATGTAATTTGCCAACAGACACTCGGGAGAAGTGTATGGTGTTACCTGAAACATCTAAAAAACAAAGCAACAGAGCCTAGGGCACTTCCACTTATGGTCCTATAGCTTAGGGAAATTAAAATCAAAAAGACACAGCCACCCCAAAGTTTGGGACGCCTCTGTTTACAAGAACCTCGTTTACAGTACAAGTTCAACATCGCAGAAAGTGAAAAATGGATAAAGAACTTGT
Source organism: Globicephala melas (assembly GCF_963455315.2). Classification (NCBI taxonomy): domain Eukaryota; kingdom Metazoa; phylum Chordata; class Mammalia; order Artiodactyla; family Delphinidae; genus Globicephala; species Globicephala melas. The sequence continues at coordinate 1,751,658 of NW_027207219.1, forward strand.
GGTACTTACGTACAATGCAGTATCACTCAGCAATGAAATCTATGTCATCAGGCCCGTAGCAGCATAATGAGTGGATTCAGGTACGATGATTCTCACTGAAATAAGTCACACAGAAAAAGAAACATCATAAGATATCACTAATACACGGAATGTAAACTTGGCTACACAGGAACTGAATTCCAAAACAGAACAGGGTCTCAAATTTAGAAAACCAACTTATGCTTGCTTAAGGGGAAAGGTGAGTTGGGGTGCTGCATAAAACCAGAGATTGAAATGAGCACAGATAAATTTCCTTAAGCCAAATATGGAATAGACAAGAGCTACTCCTTGCTCAACGAAATGGACTCAACACCCCATATTAAACGCCTAAGAATGTACCTGACTAGTAAGTATCTTAAAACCTATGGATTGCTATGTCTCCAAAAGAGAATCAAGCGTGTGTACAGGGGCATAAACGCAGCAGTGATAGGATTGGAGAGGTTCGGTGAGCAAATGAAGACCCTTTGAAGTCATATTGCATGGTACCCATTCCACGGGTCTCAACTCTCCAGGTTTAAGGTATTCTTCCTTCAGCTAAAACATGCATGTGGAACCCAGAGTATGATCAACCATGTGAACGGGAGACGTGTTCAAATATGTCTCAGTTTTCCTCCCCTGGTACTCGGGTGCAACATTCCAGACGCTTTACTAACACTCTCCCCACTTGGAGAGTCAGCGCCTTTAACTTCCTGTTTGGCCCAGTTTGCAATTTCTGCGGAAGATGAACAGGAATAGGGAACACCAATGAGAGACTAGCTGGAGGTGTCTGGACGGGCAAATTTAACTCTCATTTCCCACCAGGAAGAGGAAATAACCAAAGGCTCAGCGTGCCGTGCCGGAACCAGATTAGGGCCTGAAGCCATCCTGCGGTGTTGCGGCCAGCTCAAAAGAAAGCGAGTTGAAGAAAGGAGCTCAGGGGCACTGTAATTCACAAACCTGCAGAGTTATAAATGACAGCTATCGTCCAAAAATATACTGAAGTAAGGCTGCCAAGAGGACTTGAAAGCGGGGCAGAATTGCAGGAAACCGATTTCAGGAGGTAGACTGGAATTGCTTTGAAAGCATAGGAAAAGAGGCAGAACGTCCACAATGATGCACTTGGCCAAAAAGGGCGTATGCGTTTTTTCCTGAATATATTCAGGAAAAAACGCATACGCCCTTTTTGGCCAACCAAGCAAGCTTGCAAAGGAAATCTGCACTACAATGAAGTCTCACTTCCCCCCGGTCAAAAGGGCCATCTGAAAAAAGTGTAAAATCCAGAAAGGCAGGACAGGCCATGGAGAACTGGGAGCCTTGTTATGCTGATGGGCGGGATGTAAATTGCCAACAGACACTCGGGAGAAGTGTATGGTGTTTCCTGAAACATCTAAAAAACAAAGCAACAGAGCCTAGGGCACTTCCACTTATGGTCCTATAGCTTAGGGAAATTAAAATCAAAAAGACACAGCCACCCCAAAGTTTGGGATGCCTCTGTTTACAAGAACCTCGTTTACCGTACAAGTTCAATATCACAGAAAGTGAAAAATGGATAAAGAACTTGTGGTACTTACGTACAATGCAGTATCACTCAGCAATGAAATCTATGTCATCAGGCCCGTAGCAGCATAATGAGTGGATTCAGGTACGATGATTCTCACTGAAATAAGTCACACAGAAAAAGAAACATCATAAGATATCACTAATACACGGAATGTAAACTTGGCTACACAGGAACTGAATTCCAAAACAGAACAGGGTCTCAAATTTAGAAAACCAACTTATGCTTGCTTAAGGGGAAAGGTGAGTTGGGGTGCTGCATAAAACCAGAGATTGAAATGAGCACAGATAAAGTTCCTTAAGCCAAATATGGACTAGACAAGAGCTACTCCTTGCTCAACGAAATGGACTCAACACCCCATATTAAACGCCTAAGAATGTACCTGACTAGTAAGTATCTTAAAACCTATGGATTGCTATGTCTCCAAAAGAGAATCAAGCGTGTGTACAGGGGCATAAACGCAGCAGTGATAGGATTGGAGAGGTTCGGTGAGCAAATGAAGACCCTTTGAAGTCATATTGCATGGTACCCATTCCACGGGTCTCAACTCTCCAGGTTTAAGGTATTCTTCCTTCAGCTAAAACATGCATGTGGAACCCAGAGTATGATCAACCATGTGAACGGGAGACGTGTTCAAATATGTCTCAGTTTTCCTCCCCTGGTACTCGGGTGCAGCATTCCAGACGCTTTACTAACACTCTCCCCACTTGGAGAGTCAGTGCCTTTAACCTCCTGTTTGGCCCAGTTTGCAATTTCTGCGGAAGATGAACAGGAATAGGGAACACCAATGAGAGACTAGCTGGAGGTGTCTGGACGGGCAAATTTAACTCTCATTTCCCACCAGGAAGAGGAAATAACCAAAGGCTCAGCGTGCCAGGCCGGAACCAGATTAGGGCCTGAAGCCATCCTGCGGTGTTGCGGCCAGCTCAAAAGAAAGCGAGTTGAAGAAAGGAGCTCAGGGGCACTGTAATTCACAAACCTGCAGAGTTATAAATGACAGCTATCGTCCAAAAATATACTGAAGTAATGCTGCCAAGAGGACTCGAAAGCGGGGCAGAATTGCAGGAAACCGATTTCAGGAGGTAGACTGGAATTGCATTGAAAGCATAGGAAAAGAGGCAGAACGTCCACAATGATGCACTTGGCCAAAAAGGGCGTATGCGTTTTTTCCTGAATATATTCAGGAAAAAACGCATACGCCCTTTTTGGCCAACCAAGCAAGCTTGCAAAGGAAATCTGCACTACAATGAAGTCTCACTTCCCCCCGGTCAAAAGGGCCATCTGAAAAAAGTGTAAAATCCAGAAAGGCAGGACAGGCCATGGAGAACTGGGAGTCTTGTTATGCTGATGGGCGGGATGTAAATTGCCAACAGACACTCGGGAGAAGTGTATGGTGTTTCCTGAAACATCTAAAAAACAAAGCAACAGAGCCTAGGGCACTTCCACTTATGGTCCTATAGCTTAGGGAAATTAAAATCAAAAAGACACAGCCACCCCAAAGTTTGGGATGCCTCTGTTTACAAGAACCTCGTTTACCGTACAAGTTCAATATCACAGAAAGTGAAAAATGGATAAAGAACTTGTGGTACTTACGTACAATGCAGTATCACTCAGCAATAAAATCTATGTCATCAGGCCCGTAGCAGCATAATGAGTGGATTCAGGTACGATGATTCTCACTGAAATAAGTCACACAGAAAAAGAAACATCATAAGATATCACTAATACACGGAATGTAAACTTGGCTACACAGGAACTGAATTCCAAAACAGAACAGGGTCTCAAATTTAGAAAACCAACTTATGCTTGCTTAAGGGGAAAGGTGAGTTGGGGTGTTGCATAAAACCAGAGATTGAAATGAGCACAGATAAAGTTCCTTAAGCCAAATATGGAATAGACAAGAGCTACTCCTTGCTCAACGAAATGGACTCAACACCCCATATTAAACGCCTAAGAATGTACCTGACTTGTAAGTATCTTAAAACCTATGGATTGCTAAGTCTCCAAAAGAGAATCAAGCGTGTGTACAGGGGCATAAACGCAGCAGTGATAGGATTGGAGAGGTTCGGTGAGCAAATGAAGACCCTTTGAAGTCATATTTCATGGTACCCATTCCACGGGTCTCAACTCTCCAGGTTTAAGGTATTCTTCCTTCAGCTAAAACATGCATGTGGAACCCCGAGTATGATCAACCATGTGAACGGGAGATGTGTTCAAATATGTCTCAGTTTTCCTCCCCTGGTACTCGGGTGCAACATTCCAGATGCTTTACTAACACTCTCCCCACTTGGAGAGTCAGCGCCTTTAACCTCCTGTTTGGCCCAGTTTGCAATTTCTGCGGAAGATGAACAGGAATAGGGAACACCAATGAGAGACTAGCTGGAGGTGTCTGGACGGGCAAATTTAACTCTCATTTCCCACCAGGAAGAGGAAATAACCAAAGGCTCAGCGTGCCGGGCCGGAACCAGATTAGGGCCTGAAGCCATCCTGCGGTGTTGCGGCCAGCTCAAAAGAAAGCGAGTTGAAGAAAGGAGCTCAGGGGCACTGTAATTCACAAACCTGCAGAGTTATAAATGACAGCTATCGTCCAAAAATATACTGAAGTAAGGCTGCCAAGAGGACTTGAAAGCGGGGCAGAATTGCAGGAAACCGATTTCAGGAGGTAGACTGGAATTGCTTTGAAAGCATAGGAAAAGAGGCAGAACGTCCACAATGATGCACTTGGCCAAAAAGCGCGTATGCGTTTTTTCCTGAATATATTCAGGAAAAAACGCATACGCCCTTTTTGGCCAACCAAGCAAGCTTGCAAAGGAAATCTGCACTACAATGAAGTCTCACTTCCCCCCGGTCAAAAGGGCCATCTGAAAAAAGTGTAAAATCCAGAAAGGCAGGACAGGCCATGGAGAACTGGGAGCCTTGTTATGCTGATGGGCGGGATGTAAATTGCCAACAGACACTCGGGAGAAGTGTATGGTGTTTCCTGAAACATCTAAAAAACAAAGCAACAGAGCCTAGGGCACTTCCACTTATGGTCCTATAGCTTAGGGAAATTAAAATCAAAAAGACACAGCCACCCCAAAGTTTGGGACGCCTCTGTTTACAAGAACCTCGTTTACCGTACAAGTTCAATATCACAGAAAGTGAAAAATGGATAAAGAACTTGTGGTACTTACGTACAATGCAGTATCACTCAGCAATGAAATCTATGTCATCAGGCCCGTAGCAGCATAATGAGTGGATTCAGGTACGATGATTCTCACTGAAATAAGTCACACAGAAAAAGAAACATCATAAGATATCACTAATACACGGAATGTAAACTTGGCTACACAGGAACTGAATTCCAAAACAGAACAGGGTCTCAAATTTAGAAAACCAACTTATGCTTGCTTAAGGGGAAAGGTGAGTTGGGGTGCTGCATAAAACCAGAGATTGAAATGAGCACAGATAAAGTTCCTTAAGCCAAATATGGACTAGACAAGAGCTACTCCTTGCTCAACGAAATGGACTCAACACCCCATATTAAACGCCTAAGAATGTACCTGACTAGTAAGTATCTTAAAACCTATGGATTGCTATGTCTCCAAAAGAGAATCAAGCGTGTGTACAGGGGCATAAACGCAGCAGTGATAGGATTGGAGAGGTTCGGTGAGCAAATGAAGACCCTTTGAAGTCATATTGCATGGTACCCATTCCACGGGTCTCAACTCTCCAGGTTTAAGGTATTCTTCCTTCAGCTAAAACATGCATGTGGAACCCAGAGTATGATCAACCATGTGAACGGGAGACGTGTTCAAATATGTCTCAGGTTTCCTCCCCTGGTACTCGGGTGCAACATTCCAGACGCTTTACTAACACTCTCCCCACTTGGAGAGTCAGCGCCTTTAACCTCCTGTTTGGCCCAGTTTGCAATTTCTGCGGAAGATGAACAGGAATAGGGAACACCAATGAGAGACTAGCTGGAGGTGTCTGGACGGGCAAATTTAACTCTCATTTCCCACCAGGAAGAGGAAATAACCAAAGGCTCAGCGTACCAGGCCGGAACCAGATTAGGGCCTGAAGCCATCCTGCGGTGTTGCGGCCAGCTCAAAAGAAAGCGAGTTGAAGAAAGGAGCTCAGGGGCACTGTAATTCACAAACCTGCAAAGTTATAAATGACAGCTATCGTCCAAAAATATACTGAAGTAAGGCTGCCAAGAGGACTCGAAAGCGGGGCAGAATTGCAGGAAACCGATTTCAGGAGGTAGACTGGAATTGCATTGAAAGCATAGGAAAAGAGGCAGAACGTCCACAATGATGCACTTGGCCAAAAAGGGCGTATGCGTTTTTTCCTGAATATATTCAGGAAAAAACGCATACGCCCTTTTTGGCCAACCAAGCAAGCTTGCAAAGGAAATCTGCACTACAATGAACTCTCACTTCCCCCCGGTCAAAAGGGCCATCTGAAAAAAGTGTAAAATCCAGAAAGGCAGGACAGGCCATGGAGAACTGGGAGCCTTGTTATGCTGATGGGCGGGATGTAAATTGCCAACAGACACTCGGGAGAAGTGTATGGTGTTTCCTGAAACATCTAAAAAACAAAGCAACAGAGCCTAGGGCACTTCCACTTATGGTCCTATAGCTTAGGGAAATTAAAATCAAAAAGACACAGCCACCCCAAAGTTTGGGACGCCTCTGTTTACAAGAACCTCGTTTACCGTACAAGTTCAATATCACAGAAAGTGAAAAATGGATAAAGAACTTGTGGTACTTACGTACAATGCAGTATCACTCAGCAATGAAATCTATGTCATCAGGCCCGTAGCAGCATAATGAGTGGATTCAGGTACGATGATTCTCACTGAAATAAGTCACACAGAAAAAGAAACATCATAAGATATCACTAATACACGGAATGTAAACTTGGCTACACAGGAACTGAATTCCAAAACAGAACAGGGTCTCAAATTTAGAAAACCAACTTATGCTTGCTTAAGGGGAAAGGTGAGTTGGGGTGTTGCATAAAACCAGAGATTGAAATGAGCACAGATAAAGTTCCTTAAGCCAAATATGGAATAGACAAGAGCTACTCCTTGCTCAACGAAATGGACTCAACACCCCATATTAAACGCATAAGAATGTACCTGACTTGTAAGTATCTTAAAACCTATGGATTGCTAAGTCTCCAAAAGAGAATCAAGCGTGTGTACAGGGGCATAAACGCAGCAGTGATAGGATTGGAGAGGTTCGGTGAGCAAATGAAGACCCTTTGAAGTCATATTGCATGGTACCCATTCCACGGGTCTCAACTCTCCAGGTTTAAGGTATTCTTCCTTCAGCTAAAACATGCATGTGGAACCCAGAGTATGATCAACCATGTGAACGGGAGATGTGTTCAAATATGTCTCAGTTTTCCTCCCCTGGTACTCGGGTGCAACATTCCAGACGCTTTACTAACACTCTCCCCACTTGGAGAGTCAGCGCCTTTAACCTCCTGTTTGGCCCAGTTTGCAATTTCTGCGGAAGATGAACAGGAATAGGGAACACCAATGAGAGACTAGCTGGAGGTGTCTGGACGGGCAAATTTAACTCTCATTTCCCACCAGGAAGAGGAAATAACCAAAGGCTCAGCGTGCCGTGCCGGAACCAGATTAGGGCCTGAAGCCATCCTGCGGTGTTGCGGCCAGCTCAAAAGAAAGCGAGTTGAAGAAAGGAGCTCAGGGGCACTGTAATTCACAAACCTGCAGAGTTATAAATGACAGCTATCGTCCAAAAATATACTGAAGTAAGGCTGCCAAGAGGACTTGAAAGCGGGGCAGAATTGCAGGAAACCGATTTCAGGAGGTAGACTGGAATTGCTTTGAAAGCATAGGAAAAGAGGCAGAACGTCCACAATGATGCACTTGGCCAAAAAGCGCGTATGCGTTTTTTCCTGAATATATTCAGGAAAAAACGCATACGCCCTTTTTGGCCAACCAAGCAAGCTTGCAAAGGAAATCTGCACTACAATGAAGTCTCACTTCCCCCCGGTCAAAAGGGCCATCTGAAAAAAGTGTAAAATCCAGAAAGGCAGGACAGGCCATGGAGAACTGGGAGCCTTGTTATGCTGATGGGCGGGATGTAAATTGCCAACAGACACTCGGGAGAAGTGTATGGTGTTTCCGGAAACATCTAAAAAACAAAGCAACAGAGCCTAGGGCACTTCCACTTATGGTCCTATAGCTTAGGGAAATTAAAATCAAAAAGACACAGCCACCCCAAAGTTTGGGACGCCTCTGTTTACAAGAACCTCGTTTACCGTACAAGTTCAATATCACAGAAAGTGAAAAATGGATAAAGAACTTGTGGTACTTACGTACAATGCAGTATCACTCAGCAATGAAATCTATGTCATCAGGCCCGTAGCAGCATAATGAGTGGATTCAGGTACGATGATTCTCACTGAAATAAGTCACACAGAAAAAGAAACATCATAAGATATCACTAATACACGGAATGTAAACTTGGCTACACAGGAACTGAATTCCAAAACAGAACAGGGTCTCAAATTTAGAAAACCAACTTATGCTTGCTTAAGGGGAAAGGTGAGTTGGGGTGCTGCATAAAACCAGAGATTGAAATGAGCACAGATAAAGTTCCTTAAGCCAAATATGGACTAGACAAGAGCTACTCCTTGCTCAACGAAATGGACTCAACACCCCATATTAAACGCCTAAGAATGTACCTGACTAGTAAGTATCTTAAAACCTATGGATTGCTATGTCTCCAAAAGAGAATCAAGCGTGTGTACAGGGGCATAAACGCAGCAGTGATAGGATTGGAGAGGTTCGGTGAGCAAATGAAGACCCTTTGAAGTCATATTGCATGGTACCCATTCCACGGGTCTCAACTCTCCAGGTTTAAGGTATTCTTCCTTCAGCTAAAACATGCATGTGGAACCCAGAGTATGATCAACCATGTGAACGGGAGACGTGTTCAAATATGTCTCAGTTTTCGTACCCTGGTACTCGGGTGCAACATTCCAGACGCTTTACTAACACTCTCCCCACTTGGAGAGTCAGCGCCTTTAACCTCCTGTTTGGCCCAGTTTGCAATTTCTGCGGAAGATGAACAGGAATAGGGAACACCAATGAGAGACTAGCTGGAGGTGTCTGGACGGGCAAATTTAACTCTCATTTCCCACCAGGAAGAGGAAATAACCAAAGGCTCAGCGTGCCAGGCCGGAACCAGATTAGGGCCTGAAGCCATCCTGCGGTGTTGCGGCCAGCTCAAAAGAAAGCGAGTTGAAGAAAGGAGCTCAGGGGCACTGTAATTCACAAACCTGCAAAGTTATAAATGACAGCTATCGTCCAAAAATATACTGAAGTAAGGCTGCCAAGAGGACTCGAAAGCGGGGCAGAATTGCAGGAAACCGATTTCAGGAGGTAGACTGGAATTGCATTGAAAGCATAGGAAAAGAGGCAGAACGTCCACAATGATGCACTTGGCCAAAAAGGGCGTATGCGTTTTTTCCTGAATATATTCAGGAAAAAACGCATACGCACTTTTTGGCCAACCAAGCAAGCTTGCAAAGGAAATCTGCACTACAATGAACTCTCACTTCCCCCCGGTCAAAAGGGCCATCTGAAAAAAGTGTAAAATCCAGAAAGGCAGGACAGGCCATGGAGAACTGGGAGCCTTGTTATGCTGATGGGCGGGATGTAAATTGCCAACAGACACTCGGGAGAAGTGTATGGTGTTTCCTGAAACATCTAAAAAACAAAGCAACAGAGCCTAGGGCACTTCCACTTATGGTCCTATAGCTTAGGGAAATTAAAATCAAAAAGACACAGCCACCCCAAAGTTTGGGACGCCTCTGTTTACAAGAACCTCGTTTACCGTACAAGTTCAATATCACAGAAAGTGAAAAATGGATAAAGAACTTGTGGTACTTACGTACAATGCAGTATCACTCAGCAATGAAATCTATGTCATCAGGCCCGTAGCAGCATAATGAGTGGATTCAGGTACGATGATTCTCACTGAAATAAGTCACACAGAAAAAGAAACATCATAAGATATCACTAATACACGGAATGTAAACTTGGCTACACAGGAACTGAATTCCAAAACAGAAAAGGGTCTCAAATTTAGAAAACCAACTTATGCTTGCTTAAGGGGAAAGGTGAGTTGGGGTGTTGCATAAAACCAGAGATTGAAATGAGCACAGATAAAGTTCCTTAAGCCAAATATGGAATAGACAAGAGCTACTCCTTGCTCAACGAAATGGACTCAACACCCCATATTAAACGCATAAGAATGTACCTGACTTGTAAGTATCTTAAAACCTATGGATTGCTAAGTCTCCAAAAGAGAATCAAGCGTGTGTACAGGGGCATAAACGCAGCAGTGATAGGATTGGAGAGGTTCGGTGAGCAAATGAAGACCCTTTGAAGTCATATTGCATGGTACCCATTCCACGGGTCTCAACTCTCCAGGTTTAAGGTATTCTTCCTTCAGCTAAAACATGCATGTGGAACCCAGAGTATGATCAACCATGTGAACGGGAGATGTGTTCAAATATGTCTCAGTTTTCCTCCCCTGGTACTCGGGTGCAACATTCCAGACGCTTTACTAACACTCTCCCCACTTGGAGAGTCAGCGCCTTTAACCTCCTGTTTGGCCCAGTTTGCAATTTCTGCGGAAGATGAACAGGAATAGGGAACACCAATGAGAGACTAGCTGGAGGTGTCTGGACGGGCAAATTTAACTCTCATTTCCCACCAGGAAGAGGAAATAACCAAAGGCTCAGCGTGCCGGGCCGGAACCAGATTAGGGCCTGAAGCCATCCTGCGGTGTTGCGGCCAGCTCAAAAGAAAGCGAGTTGAAGAAAGGAGCTCAGGGGCACTGTAATTCACAAACCTGCAGAGTTATAAATGACAGCTATCGTCCAAAAATATACTGAAGTAAGGCTGCCAAGAGGACTTGAAAGCGGGGCAGAATTGCAGGAAACCGATTTCAGGAGGTAGACTGGAATTGCATTGAAAGCATAGGAAAAGAGGCAGAACGTCCACAATGATGCACTTGGCCAAAAAGGGCGTATGCGTTTTTTCCTGAATATATTCAGGAAAAAACGCATACGCCCTTTTTGGCCAACCAAGCAAGCTTGCAAAGGAAATCTGCACTACAATGAAGTCTCACTTCCCCCCGGTCAAAAGGGCCATCTGAAAAAAGTGTAAAATCCAGAAAGGCAGGACAGGCCATGGAGAACTGGGAGCCTTGTTATGCTGATGGGCGGGATGTAAATTGCCAACAGACACTCGGGAGAAGTGTATGGTGTTTCCTGAAACATCTAAAAAACAAAGCAACAGAGCCTAGGGCACTTCCACTTATGGTCCTATAGCTTAGGGAAATTAAAATCAAAAAGACACAGCCACCCCAAAGTTTGGGACGCCTCTGTTTACAAGAACCTCGTTTACCGTACAAGTTCAATATCACAGAAAGTGAAAAATGGATAAAGAACTTGTGGTACTTACGTACAATGCAGTATCACTCAGCAATAAAATCTATGTCATCAGGCCCTTAGCAGCACAATGAGTGGATTCAGGTATGATGATTCTAACTGAAATAAGTCACACAGAAAAAGAAACATCATAAGATATCAGTAATACACGGAATGTAAACTTGGCTACACAGGAACTGAATTACAGAACAGAACAGGGTCTCAAATTTAGAAAACCAACTTATGCTTGCTTAAGGGGAAAGGTGAGTTGGGGTGCTGCATAAAACCAGAGATTGAAACGAGCACAGATAAAGTTCCTTAAGCCAAATATGGAATAGACAAGAGCTACTCCTTGCTCAATGAAATGGACTCAACACCGCATATTAAACGCCTAAGAATGTACCTGACTAGTAAGTATCTTAAAACCTATGGATTGCTATGTCTCCGAAAGAGAATCAAGCATGTGTACAGGGGCATAAACGCAGCAGTGATAGGATTGGAGAGGTTCGGTGAGCAAATGAAGACCCTTTGAAGTCATATTGCATGGTACCCATTCCACGGGTTTCAACTACCCAGGTTTAAGGTATTCTTCCTTCAGCTAAAACATGCATGTGGAACCTAGAGTATGATCAACCATGTGATCGGGAGACGTGTTGAAATATGTCTCAGTTTTCGTACCCTGGTACTCGGGTGCAACATTCCAGACGCTTTACTAACACTCTCCCCACTTGGAGAGTCAGCGCCTTTAACCTCCTGTTTGGCCCAGTTTGCAATTTCTGCGGAAGATGAACAGGAATAGGGAACACCAATGAGAGACTAGCTGGAGGTGTCTGGACGGGCAAATTTAACTCTCATTTCCCACCAGGAAGAGGAATTAACCAAAGGCTCAGCATGCCGGGCCGGAACCAGATTAGGGCCTGAAGCCATCCTGCGGTGTTGCGGCCAGCTCAAAAGAAAGCGAGTTGAAGAAAGGAGCTCAGGGGCACTGTAATTCACAAACCTGCAGAGTTATAAATGACAGCTATCGTCCAAAAATATACTGAAGTAAGGCTGCCAAGAGGACTTGAAAGTGGGGCAGAATTGCAGGAAACCGATTTCAGGAGGTAGACTGGAATTGCTTTGAAAGCATAGGAAAAGAGGCAGAACGTCCACAATGATGCACTTGGCCAAAAAGGGCGTATGCGTTTTTTCCTGAATATATTCAGGAAAAAACGCATACGCCCTTTTTGGCCAACCAAGCAAGCTTGCAAAGGAAATCTGCACTACAATGAAGTCTCACTTCCCCCCGGTCAAAAGGGCCATCTGAAAAAAGTGTAAAATCCAGAAAGGCAGGACAGGCCATGGAGAACTGGGAGCCTTGTTATGCTGATGGGCGGGATGTAAATTGCCAACAGACACTCGGGAGAAGTGTATGGTGTTTCCTGAAACATCTAAAAAACAAAGCAACAGAGCCTAGGGCACTTCCACTTATGGTCCTATAGCTTAGGGAAATTAAAATCAAAAAGACACAGCCACCCCAAAGTTTGGGACGCCTCTGTTTACAAGAACCTCGTTTACCGTACAAGTTCAATATCACAGAAAGTGAAAAATGGATAAAGAACTTGTGGTACTTACGTACAATGCAGTATCACTCAGCAATGAAATCTATGTCATCAGGCCCTTAGCAGCATAATGAGTGGATTCAGGTACGATGATTCTCACTGAAATAAGTCACACAGAAAAAGAAACATCATAAGATATCACTAATACACGGAATGTAAACTTGGCTACACAGGAACTGAATTCCAAAACAGAACAGGGTCTCAAATTTAGAAAACCAACTTATGCTTGCTTAAGGGGAAAGGTGAGTTGGGGTGCTGCATAAAACCAGAGATTGAAATGAGCACAGATAAAGTTCCTTAAGCCAAATATGGACTAGACAAGAGCTACTCCTTGCTCAACGAAATGGACTCGACACCCCATATTAAACGCCTAAGAATGTACCTGACTAGTAAGTATCTTAAAACCTATGGATTGCTATGTCTCCAAAAGAGAATCAAGCGTGTGTACAGGGGCATAAACGCAGCAGTGATAGGATTGGAGAGGTTCGGTGAGCAAATGAAGACCCTTTGAAGTCATATTGCATGGTACCCATTCCACGGGTCTCAACTCTCCAGGTTTAAGGTATTCTTCCTTCAGCTAAAACATGCATGTGGAACCCAGAGTATGATCAACCATGTGAACGGGAGACGTGTTCAAATATGTCTCAGTTTTCCTCCCCTGGTACTCGGGTGCAACATTCCAGATGCTTTACTAACACTCTCCCCACTTGGAGAGTCAGCGCCTTTAACCTCCTGTTTGGCCCAGTTTGCAATTTCTGCGGAAGATGAACAGGAATAGGGAACACCAATGAGAGACTAGCTGGAGGTGTCTGGACGGGCAAATTTAACTCTCATTTCCCACCAGGAAGAGGAAATAACCAAAGGCTCAGCGTCCCGTGCCGGAACCAGATTAGGGCCTGAAGCCATCCTGCGGTGTTGCGGCCAGCTCAAAAGAAAGCGAGTTGAAGAAAGGAGCTCAGGGGCACTGTAATTCACAAACCTGCAGAGTTATAAATGACAGCTATCGTCCAAAAATATAGTGAAGTAAGGCTGCCAAGAGGACTTGAAAGCGGGGCAGAATTGCAGGAAACCAATTTCACGAGGTAGACTGGAATTGCATTGAAAGCATAGGAAAAGAGGCAGAACGTCCACAATGATGCACTTGGCCAAAGAGGGCGTATGCGTTTTTTCCTGAATATATTCAGGAAAAAACGCATACGCCCTTTTTGGCCAACCAAGCAAGCTTGCAAAGGAAATCTGCACTACAATGAAGTCTCACTTCCCCCCGGTCAAAAGGGCCATCTGAAAAAAGTGTAAAATCCAGAAAGGCAGGACAGGCCATGGAGAACTGGGAGCCTTGTTATGCTGATGGGCGGGATGTAAATTGCCAACAGACACTCGGGAGAAGTGTATGGTGTTTCCTGAAACATCTAAACAACAAAGCAACAGAGCCTAGGGCACTTCCACTTATGGTCCTATAGCTTAGGGAAATTAAAATCAAAAAGACACAGCCACCCCAAAGTTTGGGACGCCTCTGTTTACAAGAACCTCGTTTACCGTACAAGTTCAACATCGCAGAAACTGAAAAATGGATAAAGAAGTTGTGGTATTTACTTACAAAGCAATATCACTCAGCAATGAAATCTATGTCATCAGGCCCGTAGCAGCATAATGAGTGGATTCAGGTACGATGATTCTAACTGAAATAAGTCACACAGAAAAAGAAACATCATAAGATATCAGTAATACACGGAATGTAAACTTGGCTACACAGGAACTGAATTACAGAACAGAACAGGGTCTCAAATTTAGAAAACCAACTTATGCTTGCTTAAGGGGAAAGGTGAGTTGGGGTGCTGCATAAAACCAGAGATTGAAACGAGCACAGATAAAGTTCCTTAAGCCAAATATGGAATAGACAAGAGCTACTCCTTGCTCAACGAAATGGACTCAACACCCCATATTAAACGCCTAAGAATGTACCTGACTAGTAAGTATCTTAAAACCTATGGATTGCTATGTCTCCAAAAGAGAATCAAGCGTGTGTACAGGGGCATAAACGCAGCAGTGATAGGATTGGAGAGGTTCGGTGAGCAAATGAAGACCCTTTGAAGTCATATTGCATGGTACCCATTCCACGGGTCTCAACTCTCCAGGTTTAAGGTATTCTTCCTTCAGCTAAAACATGCATGTGGAACCCAGAGTATGATCAACCATGTGAACGGGAGACGTGTTCAAATATGTCTCAGTTTTCCTCCCCTGGTACTCGGGTGCAACATTCCAGATGCTTTACTAACACTCTCCCCACTTGGAGAGTCAGCGCCTTTAACCTCCTGTTTGGCCCAGTTTGCAATTTCTGCGGAAGATGAACAGGAATAGGGAACACCAATGAGAGACTAGCTGGAGGTGTCTGGACGGGCAAATTTAACTCTCATTTCCCACCAGGAAGAGGAATTAACCAAAGGATCAGCGTGCCAGGCCGGAACCAGATTAGGGCCTGAAGCCATCCTGCGGTGTTGCGGCCAGGTCACAAGAAAGCGAGTTGAAGAAAGGAGCTCAGGGGCACTGTAATTCACAAACCTGCAGAGTTATAAATGACAGCTATCGTCCAAAAATATACTGAAGTAAGGCTGCCAAGAGGACTTGAAAGCGGGGCAGAATTGCAGGAAACCGATTTCAGGAGGTAGACTGGAATTGCTTTGAAAGCATAGGAAAAGAGGCAGAACGTCCACAATGATGCACTTGGCCAAAAAGGGCGTATGCGTTTTTTCCTAAATATATTCAGGAAAAAACGCATACGCCCTTTTTGGCCAACCAAGCAAGCTTGCAAAGGAAATCTGCACTACAATGAAGTCTCACTTCCCCCCGGTCAAAAGGGCCATCTGACAAAAGTGTAAAATCCAGAAAGGCAGGACAGGCCATGGAGAACTGGGAGCCTTGTTATGCTGATGGGCGGGATGTAAATTGCCAACAGACACTCGGGAGAAGTGTATGGTGTTTCCTGAAACATCTAAAAAACAAAGCAACAGAGCCTAGGGCACTTCCACTTATGGTCCTATAGCTTAGGGAAATTAAAATCAAAAAGACACAGCCACCCCAAAGTTTGGGACGCCTCTGTTTACAAGAACCTCGTTTACCGTACAAGTTCAATATCACAGAAAGTGAAAAATGGATAAAGAACTTGTGGTACTTACGTACAATGCAGTATCACTCAGCAATGAAATCTATGTCATCAGGCCCGTAGCAGCATAATGAGTGGATTCAGGTACGATGATTCTCACTGAAATAAGTCACACAGAAAAAGAAACATCATAAGATATCAGTAATACACGGAATGTAAACTTGGCTACACAGGAACTGAATTACAGAACAGAACAGGGTCTCAAATTTAGAAAACCAACTTATGCTTGCTTAAGGGGAAAGGTGAGTTGGGGTGCTGCATAAAACCAGAGATTGAAACGAGCACAGATAAAGTTCCTTAAGCCAAATATGGAATAGACAAGAGCTACTCCTTGCTCAACGAAATGGACTCAACACCCCATATTAAACGCCTAAGAATGTACCTGACTAGTAAGTATCTTAAAACCTATGGATTGCTATGTCTCCAAAAGAGAATCAAGCGTGTGTACAGGGGCATAAACGCAGCAGTGATAGGATTGGAGAGGTTCGGTGAGCAAATGAAGACCCTTTGAAGTCATATTGCATGGTACCCATTCCACGGGTCTCAACTCTCCAGGTTTAAGGTATTCTTCCTTCAGCTAAAACATGCATGTGGAACCCAGAGTATGATCAACCATGTGAACGGGAGACGTGTTCAAATATGTCTCAGGTTTCCTCCCCTGGTACTCGGGTGCAACATTCCAGATGCTTTACTAACACTCTCCCCACTTGGAGAGTCAGCGCCTTTAACCTCCTGTTTGGCCCAGTTTGCAAATTCTGCGGAAGATGAACAGGAATAGGGAACACCAATGAGAGACTAGCTGGAGGTGTCTGGACGGGCAAATTTAACTCTCATTTCCCACCAGGAAGAGGAATTAACCAAAGGCTCAGCGTGCCGGGCCGGAACCAGATTAGGGCCTGAAGCCATCCTGCGGTGTTGCGGCCAGCTCAAAAGAAAGCGAGTTGAAGAAAGGAGCTCAGGGGCACTGTAATTCACAAACCTGCAGAGTTATAAATGACAGCTATCGTCCAAAAATATACTGAAGTAAGGCTGCCAAGAGGACTTGAAAGCGGGGCAGAATTGCAGGAAACCGATTTCAGGAGGTAGACTGGAATTGCTTTGAAAGCATAGGAAAAGAGGCAGAACGTCCACAATGATGCACTTGGCCAAAAAGGGCGTATGCGTTTTTTCCTGAATATATTCAGGAAAAAACGCATACGCCCTTTTTGGCCAACCAAGCAAGCTTGCAAAGGAAATCTGCACTACAATGAAGTCTCACTTCCCCCCGGTCAAAAGGGCCATCTGAAAAAAGTGTAAAATCCAGAAAGGCAGGACAGGCCATGGAGAACTGGGAGCCTTGTTATGCTGATGGGCGGGATGTAAATTGCCAACAGACACTCGGGAGAAGTGTATGGTGTTTCCTGAAACATCTAAAAAACAAAGCAACAGAGCCTAGGGCACTTCCACTTATGGTCCTATAGCTTAGGGAAATTAAAATCAAAAAGACACAGCCACCCCAAAGTTTGGGACGCCTCTGTTTACAAGAACCTCGTTTACCGTACAAGTTCAATATCACAGAAAGTGAAAAATGGATAAAGAACTTGTGGTACTTACGTACAATGCAGTATCACTCAGCAATGAAATCTATGTCATCAGGCCCGTAGCAGCATAATGAGTGGATTCAGGTACGATGATTCTCACTGAAATAAGTCACACAGAAAAAGAAACATCATAAGATATCAGTAATACACGGAATGTAAACTTGGCTACACAGGAACTGAATTACAGAACAGAACAGGGTCTCAAATTTAGAAAACCAACTTATGCTTGCTTAAGGGGAAAGGTGAGTTGGGGTGCTGCATAAAACCAGAGATTGAAACGAGCACAGATAAAGTTCCTTAAGCCAAATATGGAATAGACAAGAGCTACTCCTTGCTCAACGAAATGGACTCAACACCCCATATTAAACGCCTAAGAATGTACCTGACTAGTAAGTATCTTAAAACCTATGGATTGCTATGTCTCCAAAAGAGAATCAAGCGTGTGTACAGGGGCATAAACGCAGCAGTGATAGGATTGGAGAGGTTCGGTGAGCAAATGAAGACCCTTTGAAGTCATATTGCATGGTACCCATTCCACGGGTCTCAACTCTCCAGGTTTAAGGTATTCTTCCTTCAGCTAAAACATGCATGTGGAACCCAGAGTATGATCAACCATGTGAACGGGAGACGTGTTCAAATATGTCTCAGTTTTCCTCCCCTGGTACTCGGGTGCAACATTCCAGATGCTTTACTAACACTCTCCCCACTTGGAGAGTCAGCGCCTTTAACCTCCTGTTTGGCCCAGTTTGCAAATTCTGCGGAAGATGAACAGGAATAGGGAACACCAATGAGAGACTAGCTGGAGGTGTCTGGACGGGCAAATTTAACTCTCATTTCCCACCAGGAAGAGGAATTAACCAAAGGCTCAGCGTGCCGGGCCGGAACCAGATTAGGGCCTGAAGCCATCCTGCGGTGTTGCGGCCAGCTCAAAAGAAAGCGAGTTGAAGAAAGGAGCTCAGGGGCACTGTAATTCACAAACCTGCAGAGTTATAAATGACAGCTATCGTCCAAAAATATACTGAAGTAAGGCTGCCAAGAGGACTTGAAAGCGGGGCAGAATTGCAGGAAACCGATTTCAGGAGGTAGACTGGAATTGCTTTGAAAGCATAGGAAAAGAGGCAGAACGTCCACAATGATGCACTTGGCCAAAAAGGGCGTATGCGTTTTTTCCTGAATATATTCAGGAAAAAACGCATACGCCCTTTTTGGCCAACCAAGCAAGCTTGCAAAGGAAATCTGCACTACAATGAAGTCTCACTTCCCCCCGGTCAAAAGGGCCATCTGAAAAAAGTGTAAAATCCAGAAAGGCAGGACAGGCCATGGAGAACTGGGAGCCTTGTTATGCTGATGGGCGGGATGTAAATTGCCAACAGACACTCGGGAGAAGTGTATGGTGTTTCCTGAAACATCTAAAAAACAAAGCAACAGAGCCTAGGGCACTTCCACTTATGGTCCTATAGCTTAGGGAAATTAAAATCAAAAAGACACAGCCACCCCAAAGTTTGGGACGCCTCTGTTTACAAGAACCTCGTTTACCGTACAAGTTCAATATCACAGAAAGTGAAAAATGGATAAAGAACTTGTGGTACTTACGTACAATGCAGTATCACTCAGCAATGAAATCTATGTCATCAGGCCCGTAGCAGCATAATGAGTGGATTCAGGTACGATGATTCTCACTGAAATAAGTCACACAGAAAAAGAAACATCATAAGATATCAGTAATACACGGAATGTAAACTTGGCTACACAGGAACTGAATTACAGAACAGAACAGGGTCTCAAATTTAGAAAACCAACTTATGCTTGCTTAAGGGGAAAGGTGAGTTGGGGTGCTGCATAAAACCAGAGATTGAAACGAGCACAGATAAAGTTCCTTAAGCCAAATATGGAATAGACAAGAGCTACTCCTTGCTCAACGAAATGGACTCAACACCCCATATTAAACGCCTAAGAATGTACCTGACTAGTAAGTATCTTAAAACCTATGGATTGCTATGTCTCCGAAAGAGAATCAAGCATGTGTACAGGGGCATAAACGCAGCAGTGATAGGATTGGAGAGGTTCGGTGAGCAAATGAAGACCCTTTGAAGTCATATTGCATGGTACCCATTCCACGGGTCTCAACTCTCCAGGTTTAAGGTATTCTTCCTTCAGCTAAAACATGCATGTGGAACCCAGAGTATGATCAACCATGTGAACGGGAGACGTGTTCAAATATGTCTCAGGTTTCCTCCCCTGGTACTCGGGTGCAACATTCCAGATGCTTTACTAACACTCTCCCCACTTGGAGAGTCAGCGCCTTTAACCTCCTGTTTGGCCCAGTTTGCAAATTCTGCGGAAGATGAACAGGAATAGGGAACACCAATGAGAGACTAGCTGGAGGTGTCTGGACGGGCAAATTTAACTCTCATTTCCCACCAGGAAGAGGAATTAACCAAAGGCTCAGCGTGCCGGGCCGGAACCAGATTAGGGCCTGAAGCCATCCTGCGGTGTTGCGGCCAGCTCAAAAGAAAGCGAGTTGAAGAAAGGAGCTCAGGGGCACTGTAATTCACAAACCTGCAGAGTTATAAATGACAGCTATCGTCCAAAAATATACTGAAGTAAGGCTGCCAAGAGGACTTGAAAGCGGGGCAGAATTGCAGGAAACCGATTTCAGGAGGTAGACTGGAATTGCTTTGAAAGCATAGGAAAAGAGGCAGAACGTCCACAATGATGCACTTGGCCAAAAAGGGCGTATGCGTTTTTTCCTGAATATATTCAGGAAAAAACGCATACGCCCTTTTTGGCCAACCAAGCAAGCTTGCAAAGGAAATCTGCACTACAATGAAGTCTCACTTCCCCCCGGTCAAAAGGGCCATCTGAAAAAAGTGTAAAATCCAGAAAGGCAGGACAGGCCATGGAGAACTGGGAGCCTTGTTATGCTGATGGGCGGGATGTAAATTGCCAACAGACACTCGGGAGAAGTGTATGGTGTTTCCTGAAACATCTAAAAAACAAAGCAACAGAGCCTAGGGCACTTCCACTTATGGTCCTATAGCTTAGGGAAATTAAAATCAAAAAGACACAGCCACCCCAAAGTTTGGGACGCCTCTGTTTACAAGAACCTCGTTTACCGTACAAGTTCAATATCACAGAAAGTGAAAAATGGATAAAGAACTTGTGGTACTTACGTACAATGCAGTATCACTCAGCAATGAAATCTATGTCATCAGGCCCGTAGCAGCATAATGAGTGGATTCAGGTACGATGATTCTCACTGAAATAAGTCACACAGAAAAAGAAACATCATAAGATATCAGTAATACACGGAATGTAAACTTGGCTACACAGGAACTGAATTACAGAACAGAACAGGGTCTCAAATTTAGAAAACCAACTTATGCTTGCTTAAGGGGAAAGGTGAGTTGGGGTGCTGCATAAAACCAGAGATTGAAACGAGCACAGATAAAGTTCCTTAAGCCAAATATGGAATAGACAAGAGCTACTCCTTGCTCAACGAAATGGACTCAACACCCCATATTAAACGCCTAAGAATGTACCTGACTAGTAAGTATCTTAAAACCTATGGATTGCTATGTCTCCAAAAGAGAATCAAGCGTGTGTACAGGGGCATAAACGCAGCAGTGATAGGATTGGAGAGGTTCGGTGAGCAAATGAAGACCCTTTGAAGTCATATTGCATGGTACCCATTCCACGGGTCTCAACTCTCCAGGTTTAAGGTATTCTTCCTTCAGCTAAAACATGCATGTGGAACCCAGAGTATGATCAACCATGTGAACGGGAGACGTGTTCAAATATGTCTCAGTTTTCCTCCCCTGGTACTCGGGTGCAACATTCCAGATGCTTTACTAACACTCTCCCCACTTGGAGAGTCAGCGCCTTTAACCTCCTGTTTGGCCCAGTTTGCAAATTCTGCGGAAGATGAACAGGAATAGGGAACACCAATGAGAGACTAGCTGGAGGTGTCTGGACGGGCAAATTTAACTCTCATTTCCCACCAGGAAGAGGAATTAACCAAAGGCTCAGCGTGCCGGGCCGGAACCAGATTAGGGCCTGAAGCCATCCTGCGGTGTTGCGGCCAGCTCAAAAGAAAGCGAGTTGAAGAAAGGAGCTCAGGGGCACTGTAATTCACAAACCTGCAGAGTTATAAATGACAGCTATCGTCCAAAAATATACTGAAGTAAGGCTGCCAAGAGGACTTGAAAGCGGGGCAGAATTGCAGGAAACCGATTTCAGGAGGTAGACTGGAATTGCTTTGAAAGCATAGGAAAAGAGGCAGAACGTCCACAATGATGCACTTGGCCAAAAAGGGCGTATGCGTTTTTTCCTGAATATATTCAGGAAAAAACGCATACGCCCTTTTTGGCCAACCAAGCAAGCTTGCAAAGGAAATCTGCACTACAATGAAGTCTCACTTCCCCCCGGTCAAAAGGGCCATCTGAAAAAAGTGTAAAATCCAGAAAGGCAGGACAGGCCATGGAGAACTGGGAGCCTTGTTATGCTGATGGGCGGGATGTAAATTGCCAACAGACACTCGTGAGAAGTGTATGGTGTTTCCTGAAACATCTAAAAAACAAAGCAACAGAGCCTAGGGCACTTCCACTTATGGTCCTATAGCTTAGGGAAATTAAAATCAAAAAGACACAGCCACCCCAAAGTTTGGGACGCCTCTGTTTACAAGAACCTCGTTTACCGTACAAGTTCAATATCACAGAAAGTGAAAAATGGATAAAGAACTTGTGGTACTTACGTACAATGCAGTATCACTCAGCAATGAAATCTATGTCATCAGGCCCGTAGCAGCATAATGAGTGGATTCAGGTACGATGATTCTCACTGAAATAAGTCACACAGAAAAAGAAACATCATAAGATATCAGTAATACACGGAATGTAAACTTGGCTACACAGGAACTGAATTACAGAACAGAACAGGGTCTCAAATTTAGAAAACCAACTTATGCTTGCTTAAGGGGAAAGGTGAGTTGGGGTGCTGCATAAAACCAGAGATTGAAACGAGCACAGATAAAGTTCCTTAAGCCAAATATGGAATAGACAAGAGCTACTCCTTGCTCAACGAAATGGACTCAACACCCCATATTAAACGCCTAAGAATGTACCTGACTAGTAAGTATCTTAAAACCTATGGATTGCTATGTCTCCAAAAGAGAATCAAGCGTGTGTACAGGGGCATAAACGCAGCAGTGATAGGATTGGAGAGGTTCGGTGAGCAAATGAAGACCCTTTGAAATCATATTGCATGGTACCCATTCCACGGGTCTCAACTCTCCAGGTTTAAGGTATTCTTCCTTCAGCTAAAACATGCATGTGGAACCCAGAGTATGATCAACCATGTGAACGGGAGACGTGTTCAAATATGTCTCAGTTTTCCTCCCCTGGTACTCGGGTGCAACATTCCAGATGCTTTACTAACACTCTCCCCACTTGGAGAGTCAGCGCCTTTAACCTCCTGTTTGGCCCAGTTTGCAAATTCTGCGGAAGATGAACAGGAATAGGGAACACCAATGAGAGACTAGCTGGAGGTGTCTGGACGGGCAAATTTAACTCTCATTTCCCACCAGGAAGAGGAATTAACCAAAGGCTCAGCGTGCCGGGCCGGAACCAGATTAGGGCCTGAAGCCATCCTGCGGTGTTGCGGCCAGCTCAAAAGAAAGCGAGTTGAAGAAAGGAGCTCAGGGGCACTGTAATTCACAAACCTGCAGAGTTATAAATGACAGCTATCGTCCAAAAATATACTGAAGTAAGGCTGCCAAGAGGACTTGAAAGCGGGGCAGAATTGCAGGAAACCGATTTCAGGAGGTAGACTGGAATTGCATTGAAAGCATAGGAAAAGAGGCAGAACGTCCACAATGATGCACTTGGCCAAAAAGGGCGTATGCGTTTTTTCCTGAATATATTCAGGAAAAAACGCATACGCCCTTTTTGGCCAACCAAGCAAGCTTGCAAAGGAAATCTGCACTACAATGAAGTCTCACTTCCCCCCGGTCAAAAGGGCCATCTGAAAAAAGTGTAAAATCCAGAAAGGCAGGACAGGCCATGGAGAACTGGGAGCCTTGTTATGCTGATGGGCGGGATGTAAATTGCCAACAGACACTCGGGAGAAGTGTATGGTGTTTCCTGAAACATCTAAAAAACAAAGCAACAGAGCCTAGGGCACTTCCACTTATGGTCCTATAGCTTAGGGAAATTAAAATCAAAAAGACACAGCCACCCCAAAGTTTGGGACGCCTCTGTTTACAAGAACCTCGTTTACCGTACAAGTTCAATATCACAGAAAGTGAAAAATGGATAAAGAACTTGTGGTACTTACGTACAATGCAGTATCACTCAGCAATGAAATCTATGTCATCAGGCCCGTAGCAGCATAATGAGTGGATTCAGGTACGATGATTCTAACTGAAATAAGTCACACAGAAAAAGAAACATCATAAGATATCAGTAATACACGGAATGTAAACTTGGCTACACAGGAACTGAATTACAGAACAGAACAGGGTCTCAAATTTAGAAAACCAACTTATGCTTGCTTAAGGGTAAAGGTGATTTGGGGTGCTGCATAAAACCAGAGATTGAAACGAGCACAGATAAAGTTCCTTAAGCCAAATATGGAATAGACAAGAGCTACTCCTTGCTCAACGAAATGGACTCAACACCCCATATTAAACGCCTAAGAATGTACCTGACTAGTAAGTATCTTAAAACCTATGGATTGCTATGTCTCCGAAAGAGAATCAAGCATGTGTACAGGGGCATAAACGCAGCAGTGATAGGGTTGGAGAGGTTCGGTGAGCAAATGAAGACCCTTTGAAGTCATATTGCATGGTGCCCATTCCACGGGTTTCAACTACCCAGGTTTAAGGTATTCTTCCTTCAGCTAAAACATGCATGTGGAACCTAGAGTATGATCAACCATGTGATCGGGAGACGTGTTCAAATATGTCTCAGTTTTCGTACCCTGGTACTCGAGTGCAACATTCCAGACGCTTTACTAACACTCTCCCCACTTGGAGAGTCCGTCCCTTTAATCTCCTGTTTGGCCCAGTTTGCAATTTCTGTGGAAGATGAACAGGAATAGCGAGAACCAATGAGAGACTAGCTGGAGGTGTCTGGACGGGCAAATTTAACTCTCATTTCCCACCAGAAAGAGGAATTAACCAAAGGCTCAGCGTGCCGGGCCGGAACCAGATTAGGGCCTGAAGCCATCCTGCGGTGTTGCGGCCAGCTCAAAAGAAAGCGAGTTGAAGAAAGGAGCTCAGGGGCACTGTAATTCACAAACCTGCAGAGTTATAAATGACAGCTATCGTCCAAAAATATACTGAAGTAAGGCTGCCAAGAGGACTCGAAAGCGGGGCAGAATTGCAGGAAACCGATTTCAGGAGGTAGACTGGAATTGCATTGAAAGCATAGGAAAAGAGGCAGAACGTCCACAATGATGCACTTGGCCAAAAAGGGCGTATGCGTTTTTTCCTGAATATATTCAGGAAAAAACGCATACGCCCTTTTTGGCCAACCAAGCAAGCTTGCAAAGGAAATCTGCACTACAATGAAGTCTCACTTCCCCCCGGTCAAAAGGGCCATCTGAAAAAAGTGTAAAATCCAGAAAGGCAGGACAGGCCATGGAGAACTGGGAGCCTTGTTATGCTGATGGGCGGGATGTAAATTGCCAACAGACACTCGGGAGAAGTGTATGGTGTTTCCTGAAACATCTAAAAAACAAAGCAACAGAGCCTAGGGCACTTCCACTTATGGTCCTATAGCTTAGGGAAATTAAAATCAAAAAGACACAGCCACCCCAAAGTTTGGGACGCCTCTGTTTACAAGAACCTCGTTTACCGTACAAGTTCAACATCGCAGAAAGTGAAAAATGGATAAAGAAGTTGTGGTATTTACTTACAAAGCAATATCACTCAGCAATGAAATCTATGTCATCAGGCCCGTAGCAGCATAATGAGTGGATTCAGGTACGATGATTCTAACTGAAATAAGTCACACAGAAAAAGAAACATCATAAGATATCACTAATACACGGAATGTAAACTTGGCTACACAGGAACTGAATTACAGAACAGAACAGGGTCTCAAATTTAGAAAACCAACTTATGCTTGCTTAAGGGGAAAGGTGAGTTGGGGTGCTGCATAAAACCAGAGATTGAAACGAGCACAGATAAAGTTCCTTAAGCCAAATATGGAATAGACAAGAGCTACTCCTTGCTCAACGAAATGGACTCAACACCCCATATTAAACGCCTAAGAATGTACCTGACTAGTAAGTATCTTAAAACCTATGGATTGCTATGTCTCCAAAAGAGAATCAAGCGTGTGTACAGGGGCATAAACGCAGCAGTGATAGGATTGGAGAGGTTCGGTGAGCAAATGAAGACCCTTTGAAGTCATATTGCATGGTACCCATTCCACGGGTCTCAACTCTCCAGGTTTAAGGTATTCTCCCTTCAGCTAAAACATGCATGTGGAACCCCGAGTATGATCAACCATGTGAACGGGAGACGTGTTCAAATATGTCTCAGTTTTCCTCCCCTGGTACTCGGGTGCAACATTCCAGATTCTTTACTAACACTCTCCCCACTTGGAGAGTCAGCGCCTTTAACCTCCTGTTTGGCCCAGTTTGCAATTTCTGAGGAAGATGAACAGGAATAGTGAGAACCAATGAGAGACTAGCAGGAGGTGTCTGGACGGGCAAATTTAACTCTCATTTCCCACCAGGAAGAGGAAATAACCAAAGGCTCAGCGTGCCGTGCCGGAACCATATTAGGGCCTGAAGCCATTCTGTGGTGTTGCGGCCAGCTCAAAAGAAAGCGAGTTGAAGAAAGGAGCTCAGGGGCACTGTAATTCACAAACCTGCAGAGTTATAAATGACAGCTATCGTCCAAAAATATACTGAAGTAAGGCTGCCAAGAGGACTTGAAAGCGGGGCAGAATTGCAGGAAACCGATTTCAGGAGGTAGACTGGAATTGCTTTGAAAGCATAGGAAAAGAGGCAGAACGTCCACAATGATGCACTTGGCCAAAAAGGGCGTATGCGTTTTTTCCTGAATATATTCAGGAAAAAACGCATACGCCCTTTTTGGCCAACCAAGCAAGCTTGCAAAGGAAATCTGCACTACAATGAAGTCTCACTTCCCCCCGGTCAAAAGGGCCATCTGAAAAAAGTGTAAAATCCAGAAAGGCAGGACAGGCCATGGAGAACTGGGAGCCTTGTTATGCTGATGGGCGGGATGTAAATTGCCAACAGACACTCGGGAGAAGTGTATGGTGTTTCCTGAAACATCTAAAAAACAAAGCAACAGAGCCTAGGGCACTTCCACTTATGGTCCTATAGCTTAGGGAAATTAAAATCAAAAAGACACAGCCACCCCAAAGTTTGGGACGCCTCTGTTTACAAGAACCTCGTTTACCGTACAAGTTCAATATCACAGAAAGTGAAAAATGGATAAAGAACTTGTGGTACTTACGTACAATGCAGTATCACTCAGCAATGAAATCTATGTCATCAGGCCCGTAGCAGCATAATGAGTGGATTCAGGTACGATGATTCTAACTGAAATAAGTCACACAGAAAAAGAAACATCATAAGATATCAGTAATACACGGAATGTAAACTTGGCTACACAGGAACTGAATTCCAAAACAGAACAGGGTCTCAAATTTAGAAAACCAACTTATGCTTGCTTAAGGGGAAAGGTGAGTTGGGGTGCTGCATAAAACCAGAGATTGAAATGAGCACAGATAAAGTTCCTTAAGCCAAATATGGAATAGACAAGAGCTACTCCTTGCTCAACGAAATGGACTCAACACCCCATATTAAACGCCTAAGAATGTACCTGACTAGTAAGTATCTTAAAACCTATGGATTGCTATGTCTCCAAAAGAGAATCAAGCGTGTGTACAGGGGCATAAACGCAGCAGTGATAGGATTGGAGAGGTTTGGTGAGCAAATGAAGACCCTTTGAAGTCATATTGCATGGTACCCATTCCACGGGTCTCAACTCTCCAGGTTTAAGGTATTCTTCCTTCAGCTAAAACATGCATGTGGAACCCAGAGTATGATCAACCATGTGAACGGGAGACGTGTTCAAATATGTCTCAGTTTTCCTCCCCTGGTACTCGGGTGCAACATTCCAGACGCTTTACTAACACTCTCCCCACTTGGAGAGTCAGCGCCTTTAACCTCCTGTTTGGCCCAGTTTGCAATTTCTGAGGAAGATGAACAGGAATAGTGAGAACCAATGAGAGACTAGCAGGAGGTGTCTGGACGGGCAAATTTAACTCTCATTTCCCACCAGAAAGAGGAAATAACCAAAGGCTCAGCGTGCCGTGCCGGAACCATATTAGGGCCTGAAGCCATCCTGTGGTGTTGCGGCCAGCTCAAAAGAAAGCGAGTTGAAGAAAGGAGCTCAGGGGCACTGTAATTCACAAACCTGCAGAGTTATAAATGACAGCTATCGTCCAAAAATATACTGAAGTAAGGCTGCCAAGAGGACTTGAAAGCGGGGCAGAATTGCAGGAAACCGATTTCAGGAGGTAGACTGGAATTGCATTGAAAGCATAGGAAAAGAGGCAGAACGTCCACAATGATGCACTTGGCCAAAAAGGGCGTATGCGTTTTTTCCTGAATATATTCAGGAAAAAACGCATACGCCCTTTTTGGCCAACCAAGCAAGCTTGCAATGGAAATCTGCACTACAATGAAGTCTCACTTCCCCCCGGTCAAAAGGGCCATCTGAAAAAAGTGTAAAATCCAGAAAGGCAGGACAGGCCATGGAGAAGTGGGAGCCTTGTTATGCTGATGGGCGGGATGTAAATTGCCAACAGACACTCGGGAGAAGTGTATGGTGTTTCCTGAAACATCTAAAAAACAAAGCAACAGAGCCTAGGGCACTTCCACTTATGGTCCTATAGCTTAGGGAAATTAAAATCAAAAAGACACAGCCACCCCAAAGTTTGGGACGCCTCTGTTTACAAGAACCTCGTTTATCGTACAAGTTCAATATCACAGAAAGTGAAAAATGGATAAAGAACTTGTGGTACTTACGTACAATGCAGTATCACTCAGCAATGAAATCTATGTCATCAGGCCCGTAGCAGCACAATGAGTGGATTCAGGTATGATGATTCTAACTGAAATAAGTCACACAGAAAAAGAAACATCATAAGATATCAGTAATACACGGAATGTAAACTTGGCTACACAGGAACTGAATTACAGAACAGAACAGGGTCTCAAATTTAGAAAACCAACTTATGCTTGCTTAAGGGTGAAGGTGAGTTGGGGTGCTGCATAAAACCAGAGATTGAAACGAGCACAGATAAAGTTCCTTAAGCCAAATATGGAATAGACAAGAGCTACTCCTTGCTCAACGAAATGGACTCAACACCGCATATTAAACGCCTAAGAATGTACCTGACTAGTAAGTATCTTAAAACCTATGGATTGCTATGTCTCCGAAAGAGAATCAAGCATGTGTACAGGGGCAAAAACGCAGCAGTGATAGGATTGGAGAGGTTCGGTGAGCAAATGAAGACCCTTTGAAGTCATATTGCATGGTACCCATTCCACGGGTTTCAACTACCCAGGTTTAAGGTATTCTTCCTTCAGCTAAAACATGCATGTGGAACCTAGAGTATGATCAACCATGTGATCGGGAGATGTGTTCAAATATGTCTCAGTTTTCGTACCCTGGTACTCGGGTGCAACATTCCAGACGCTTTACTAACACTCTCCCGACTTGGAGAGTCCGTCCCTTTAATCTCCTGTTTGGCCCAGTTTGCAATTTCTGCGGAAGATGAACAGGAATAGCGAGAACCAATGAGAGACTAGCTGGAGGTGTCTGGACGGGCAAATTTAACTCTCATTTCCCACCAGAAAGAGGAATTAACCAAAGGCTCAGCGTGCCGTGCCGGAACCAGATTAGGGCCTGAAGCCATCCTGCGGTGTTGCGGCCAGCTCAAAAGAAAGCGAGTTGAAGAAAGGAGCTCAGGGGCACTGTAATTCACAAACCTGCAGAGTTATAAATGACAGCTATCGTCCAAAAATATACTGAAGTAAGGCTGCCAAGAGGACTTGAAAGCGGGGCAGAATTGCAGGAAACCGATTTCAGGAGGTAGACTGGAATTGCATTGAAAGCATAGGAAAAGAGGCAGAACGTCCACAATGATGCACTTGGCCAAAAAGGGCGTATGCGTTTTTTCCTGAATATATTCAGGAAAAAACGCATACGCCCTTTTTGGCCAACCAAGCAAGCTTGCAAAGGAAATCTGCACTACAATGAAGTCTCACTTCCCCCCGGTCAAAAGGGCCATCTGAAAAAAGTGTAAAATCCAGAAAGGCAGGACAGGCCATGGAGAACTGGGAGCCTTGTTATGCTGATGGGCGGGATGTAAATTGCCAACAGACACTCGGGAGAAGTGTATGGTGTTTCCGGAAACATCTAAAAAACAAAGCAACAGAGCCTAGGGCACTTCCACTTATGGTCCTATAGCTTAGGGAAATTAAAATCAAAAAGACACAGCCACCCCAAAGTTTGGGACGCCTCTGTTTACAAGAACCTCGTTTATCGTACAAGTTCAATATCACAGAAAGTGAAAAATGGATAAAGAACTTGTGGTACTTACGTACAATGCAGTATCACTCAGCAATGAAATCTATGTCATCAGGCCCGTAGCAGCACAATGAGTGGATTCAGGTATGATGATTCTAACTGAAATAAGTCACACAGAAAAAGAAACATCATAAGATATCAGTAATACACGGAATGTAAACTTGGCTACACAGGAACTGAATTACAGAACAGAACAGGGTCTCAAATTTAGAAAACCAACTTATGCTTGCTTAAGGGTGAAGGTGAGTTGGGGTGCTGCATAAAACCAGAGATTGAAACGAGCACAGATAAAGTTCCTTAAGCCAAATATGGAATAGACAAGAGCTACTCCTTGCTCAACGAAATGGACTCAACACCGCATATTAAACGCCTAAGAATGTACCTGACTAGTAAGTATCTTAAAACCTATGGATTGCTATGTCTCCGAAAGAGAATCAAGCATGTGTACAGGGGCAAAAACGCAGCAGTGATAGGATTGGAGAGGTTCGGTGAGCAAATGAAGACCCTTTGAAGTCATATTGCATGGTACCCATTCCACGGGTTTCAACTACCCAGGTTTAAGGTATTCTTCCTTCAGCTAAAACATGCATGTGGAACCTAGAGTATGATCAACCATGTGATCGGGAGACGTGTTCAAATATGTCTCAGTTTTCGTACCCTGGTACTCGGGTGCAACATTCCAGACGCTTTACTAACACTCTCCCGACTTGGAGAGTCAGTCCCTTTAACCTCCTGTTTGGCCCAGTTTGCAATTTCTGTGGAAGATGAACAAGAAAGGCGAGAACCAATGAGAGATTAGCTGGAGGTGTCTGGACGGGCAAATTTAACTCTCATTTCCCACCAGGAAGAGGAATTAACCAAAGGCTCAGCGTGCCGTGCCGGAACCAGATTAGGACCTGAAGCCATCCTGCGGTGTTGCGGCCAGCTCAAAAGAAAGCGAGTTGAAGAAAGGAGCTCAGGGGCACTGTAATTCACAAACCTGCAGAGTTATAAATGACAGCTATCGTCCAAAAATATACTGAAGTAAGGCTGCCAAGAGGACTTGAAAGCGGGGCAGAATTGCAGGAAACCGATTTCAGGAGGTAGACTGGAATTGCATTGAAAGCATAGGAAAAGAGGCAGAACGTCCACAATGATGCACTTGGCCAAAAAGGGCGTATGCGTTTTTTCCTGAATATATTCAGGAAAAAACGCATACGCCCTTTTTGGCCAACCAAGCAAGCTTGCAAAGGAAATCTGCACTACAATGAAGTCTCACTTCCCCCCGGTCAAAAGGGCCATCTGAAAAAAGTGTAAAATCCAGAAAGGCAGGACAGGCCATGGAGAACTGGGAGCCTTGTTATGCTGATGGGCGGGATGTAAATTGCCAACAGACACTCGGGAGAAGTGTATGGTGTTTCCTGAAACATCTAAAAAACAAAGCAACAGAGCCTAGGGCACTTCCACTTATGGTCCTATAGCTTAGGGAAATTAAAATCAAAAAGACACAGCCACCCCAAAGTTTGGGACGCCTCTGTTTACAAGAACCTCGTTTACCGTACAAGTTCAATATCACAGAAAGTGAAAAATGGATAAAGAACTTGTGGTACTTACGTACAATGCAGTATCACTCAGCAATGAAATCTATGTCATCAGGCCCGTAGCAGCATAATGAGTGGATTCAGGTACGATGATTCTAACTGAAATAAGTCACACAGAAAAAGAAACATCATAAGATATCAGTAATACACGGAATGTAAACTTGGCTACACAGGAACTGAATTCCAAAACAGAACAGGGTCTCAAATTTAGAAAACCAACTTATGCTTGCTTAAGGGGAAAGGTGAGTTGGGGTGCTGCATAAAACCAGAGATTGAAATGAGCACAGATAAAGTTCCTTAAGCCAAATATGGAATAGACAAGAGCTACTCCTTGCTCAACGAAATGGACTCAACACCCCATATTAAACGCCTAAGAATGTACCTGACTAGTAAGTATCTTAAAACCTATGGATTGCTATGTCTCCAAAAGAGAATCAAGCGTGTGTACAGGGGCATAAACGCAGCAGTGATAGGATTGGAGAGGTTTGGTGAGCAAATGAAGACCCTTTGAAGTCATATTGCATGGTACCCATTCCACGGGTCTCAACTCTCTAGGTTTAAGGTATTCTTCCTTCAGCTAAAACATGCATGTGGAACCCAGAGTATGATCAACCATGTGAACGGGAGACGTGTTCAAATATGTCTCAGTTTTCCTCCCCTGGTACTCGGGTGCAACATTCCAGACGGTTTACTAACACTCTCCCCACTTGGAGAGTCAGCGCCTTTAACCTCCTGTTTGGCCCAGTTTGCAATTTCTGAGGAAGATGAACAGGAATAGTGAGAACCAATGAGAGACTAGCAGGAGGTGTCTGGACGGGCAAATTTAACTCTCATTTCCCACCAGAAAGAGGAAATAACCAAAGGCTCAGCGTGCCGGGCCGGAACCAGATTAGGGCCTGAAGCCATCCTGTGGTGTTGCGGCCAGCTCAAAAGAAAGCGAGTTGAAGAAAGGAGCTCAGGGGCACTGTAATTCACAAACCTGCAGAGTTATAAATGACAGCTATCGTCCAAAAATATACTGAAGTAAGGCTGCCAAGAGGACTTGAAAGCGGGGCAGAATTGCAGGAAACCGATTTCAGGAGGTAGACTGGAATTGCATTGAAAGCATAGGAAAAGAGGCAGAACGTCCACAATGATGCACTTGGCCAAAAAGGGCGTATGCGTTTTTTCCTGAATATATTCAGGAAAAAACGCATACGCCCTTTTTGGCCAACCAAGCAAGCTTGCAATGGAAATCTGCACTACAATGAAGTCTCACTTCCCCCCGGTCAAAAGGGCCATCTGAAAAAAGTGTAAAATCCAGAAAGGCAGGACAGGCCATGGAGAAGTGGGAGCCTTGTTATGCTGATGGGCGGGATGTAAATTGCCAACAGACACTCGGGAGAAGTGTATGGTGTTTCCTGAAACATCTAAAAAACAAAGCAACAGAGCCTAGGGCACTTCCACTTATGGTCCTATAGCTTAGGGAAATTAAAATCAAAAAGACACAGCCACCCCAAAGTTTGGGACGCCTCTGTTTACAAGAACCTCGTTTATCGTACAAGTTCAATATCACAGAAAGTGAAAAATGGATAAAGAACTTGTGGTACTTACGTACAATGCAGTATCACTCAGCAATGAAATCTATGTCATCAGGCCCGTAGCAGCACAATGAGTGGATTCAGGTATGATGATTCTAACTGAAATAAGTCACACAGAAAAAGAAACATCATAAGATATCAGTAATACACGGAATGTAAACTTGGCTACACAGGAACTGAATTACAGAACAGAACAGGGTCTCAAATTTAGAAAACCAACTTATGCTTGCTTAAGGGTGAAGGTGAGTTGGGGTGCTGCATAAAACCAGAGATTGAAACGAGCACAGATAAAGTTCCTTAAGCCAAATATGGAATAGACAAGAGCTACTCCTTGCTCAACGAAATGGACTCAACACCGCATATTAAACGCCTAAGAATGTACCTGACTAGTAAGTATCTTAAAACCTATGGATTGCTATGTCTCCGAAAGAGAATCAAGCATGTGTACAGGGGCAAAAACGCAGCAGTGATAGGATTGGAGAGGTTCGGTGAGCAAATGAAGACCCTTTGAAGTCATATTGCATGGTACCCATTCCACGGGTTTCAACTACCCAGGTTTAAGGTATTCTTCCTTCAGCTAAAACATGCATGTGGAACCTAGAGTATGATCAACCATGTGATCGGGAGACGTGTTCAAATATGTCTCAGTTTTCGTACCCTGGTACTCGGGTGCAACATTCCAGACGCTTTACTAACACTCTCCCGACTTGGAGAGTCAGTCCCTTTAACCTCCTGTTTGGCCCAGTTTGCAATTTCTGTGGAAGATGAACAAGAAAGGCGAGAACCAATGAGAGATTAGCTGGAGGTGTCTGGACGGGCAAATTTAACTCTCATTTCCCACCAGGAAGAGGAATTAACCAAAGGCTCAGCGTGCCGTGCCGGAACCAGATTAGGACCTGAAGCCATCCTGCGGTGTTGCGGCCAGCTCAAAAGAAAGCGAGTTGAAGAAAGGAGCTCAGGGGCACTGTAATTCACAAACCTGCAGAGTTATAAATGACAGCTATCGTCCAAAAATATACTGAAGTAAGGCTGCCAAGAGGACTTGAAAGCGGGGCAGAATTGCAGGAAACCGATTTCAGGAGGTAGACTGGAATTGCATTGAAAGCATAGGAAAAGAGGCAGAACGTCCACAATGATGCACTTGGCCAAAAAGGGCGTATGCGTTTTTTCCTGAATATATTCAGGAAAAAACGCATACGCCCTTTTTGGCCAACCAAGCAAGCTTGCAAAGGAAATCTGCACTACAATGAAGTCTCACTTCCCCCCGGTCAAAAGGGCCATCTGAAAAAAGTGTAAAATCCAGAAAGGCAGGACAGGCCATGGAGAACTGGGAGCCTTGTTATGCTGATGGGCGGGATGTAAATTGCCAACAGACACTCGGGAGAAGTGTATGGTGTTTACGGAAACATCTAAAAAACAAAGCAACAGAGCCTAGGGCACTTCCACTTATGGTCCTATAGCTTAGGGAAATTAAAATCAAAAAGACACAGCCACCCCAAAGTTTGGGACGCCTCTGTTTACAAGAACCTCGTTTATCGTACAAGTTCAATATCACAGAAAGTGAAAAATGGATAAAGAACTTGTGGTACTTACGTACAATGCAGTATCACTCAGCAATGAAATCTATGTCATCAGGCCCGTAGCAGCACAATGAGTGGATTCAGGTATGATGATTCTAACTGAAATAAGTCACACAGAAAAAGAAACATCATAAGATATCAGTAATACACGGAATGTAAACTTGGCTACACAGGAACTGAATTACAGAACAGAACAGGGTCTCAAATTTAGAAAACCAACTTATGCTTGCTTAAGGGTGAAGGTGAGTTGGGGTGCTGCATAAAACCAGAGATTGAAACGAGCACAGATAAAGTTCCTTAAGCCAAATATGGAATAGACAAGAGCTACTCCTTGCTCAACGAAATGGACTCAACACCGCATATTAAACGCCTAAGAATGTACCTGACTAGTAAGTATCTTAAAACCTATGGATTGCTATGTCTCCGAAAGAGAATCAAGCATGTGTACAGGGGCAAAAACGCAGCAGTGATAGGATTGGAGAGGTTCGGTGAGCAAATGAAGACCCTTTGAAGTCATATTGCATGGTACCCATTCCACGGGTTTCAACTACCCAGGTTTAAGGTATTCTTCCTTCAGCTAAAACATGCATGTGGAACCTAGAGTATGATCAACCATGTGATCGGGAGACGTGTTCAAATATGTCTCAGTTTTCGTACCCTGGTACTCGGGTGCAACATTCCAGACGCTTTACTAACACTCTCCCGACTTGGAGAGTCCGTCCCTTTAACCTCCTGTTTGGCCCAGTTTGCAATTTCTGTGGAAGATGAACAAGAAAGGCGAGAACCAATGAGAGATTAGCTGGAGGTGTCTGGACGGGCAAATTTAACTCTCATTTCCCACCAGGAAGAGGAATTAACCAAAGGCTCAGCGTGCCGTGCCGGAACCAGATTAGGACCTGAAGCCATCCTGCGGTGTTGCGGCCAGCTCAAAAGAAAGCGAGTTGAAGAAAGGAGCTCAGGGGCACTGTAATTCACAAACCTGCAGAGTTATAAATGACAGCTATCGTCCAAAAATATACTGAAGTAAGGCTGCCAAGAGGACTTGAAAGCGGGGCAGAATTGCAGGAAACCGATTTCAGGAGGTAGACTGGAATTGCATTGAAAGCATAGGAAAAGAGGCAGAACGTCCACAATGATGCACTTGGCCAAAAAGGGCGTATGCGTTTTTTCCTGAATATATTCAGGAAAAAACGCATACGCCCTTTTTGGCCAACCAAGCAAGCTTGCAAAGGAAATCTGCACTACAATGAAGTCTCACTTCCCCCCGGTCAAAAGGGCCATCTGAAAAAAGTGTAAAATCCAGAAAGGCAGGACAGGCCATGGAGAACTGGGAGCCTTGTTATGCTGATGAGCGGGATGTAAATTGCCAACAGACACTCGGGAGAAGTGTATGGTGTTTCCTGAAACATCTAAAAAACAAAGCAACAGAGCCTAGGGCACTTCCACTTATGGTCCTATAGCTTAGGGAAATTAAAATCAAAAAGACACAGCCACCCCAAAGTTTGGGACGCCTCTGTTTACAAGAACCTCGTTTACCGTACAAGTTCAATATCACAGAAAGTGAAAAATGGATAAAGAACTTGTGGTACTTACGTACAATGCAGTATCACTCAGCAATGAAATCTATGTCATCAGGCCCGTAGCAGCATAATGAGTGGATTCAGGTACGATGATTCTAACTGAAATAAGTCACACAGAAAAAGAAACATCATAAGATATCAGTAATACACGGAATGTAAACTTGGCTACACAGGAACTGAATTCCAAAACAGAACAGGGTCTCAAATTTAGAAAACCAACTTATGCTTGCTTAAGGGGAAAGGTGAGTTGGGGTGCTGCATAAAACCAGAGATTGAAATGAGCACAGATAAAGTTCCTTAAGCCAAATATGGAATAGACAAGAGCTACACCTTGCTCAACGAAATGGACTCAACACCCCATATTAAACGCCTAAGAATGTACCTGACTAGTAAGTATCTTAAAACCTATGGATTGCTATGTCTCCAAAAGAGAATCAAGCGTGTGTACAGGGGCATAAACGCAGCAGTGATAGGATTGGAGAGGTTTGGTGAGCAAATGAAGACCCTTTGAAGTCATATTGCATGGTACCCATTCCACGGGTCTCAACTCTCCAGGTTTAAGGTATTCTTCCTTCAGCTAAAACATGCATGTGGAACCCAGAGTATGATCAACCATGTGAACGGGAGACGTGTTCAAATATGTCTCAGTTTTCCTCCCCTGGTACTCGGGTGCAACATTCCAGACGCTTTACTAACACTCTCCCCACTTGGAGAGTCAGCGCCTTTAACCTCCTGTTTGGCCCAGTTTGCAATTTCTGAGGAAGATGAACAGGAATAGTGAGAACCAATGAGAGACTAGCAGGAGGTGTCTGGACGGGCAAATTTAACTCTCATTTCCCACCAGAAAGAGGAAATAACCAAAGGCTCAGCGTGCCGTGCCGGAACCATATTAGGGCCTGAAGCCATCCTGTGGTGTTGCGGCCAGCTCAAAAGAAAGCGAGTTGAAGAAAGGAGCTCAGGGGCACTGTAATTCACAAACCTGCAGAGTTATAAATGACAGCTATCGTCCAAAAATATACTGAAGTAAGGCTGCCAAGAGGACTTGAAAGCGGGGCAGAATTGCAGGAAACCGATTTCAGGAGGTAGACTGGAATTGCATTGAAAGCATAGGAAAAGAGGCAGAACGTCCACAATGATGCACTTGGCCAAAAAGGGCGTATGCGTTTTTTCCTGAATATATTCAGGAAAAAACGCATACGCCCTTTTTGGCCAACCAAGCAAGCTTGCAATGGAAATCTGCACTACAATGAAGTCTCACTTCCCCCCGGTCAAAAGGGCCATCTGAAAAAAGTGTAAAATCCAGAAAGGCAGGACAGGCCATGGAGAAGTGGGAGCCTTGTTATGCTGATGGGCGGGATGTAAATTGCCAACAGACACTCGGGAGAAGTATATGGTGTTTCCTGAAACATC
Organism: Globicephala melas; assembly: GCF_963455315.2. Lineage (NCBI taxonomy): Eukaryota > Metazoa > Chordata > Mammalia > Artiodactyla > Delphinidae > Globicephala > Globicephala melas. The sequence continues at coordinate 1,789,404 of NW_027207219.1, forward strand.
TAAAAAACAAAGCAACAGAGCCTAGGGCACTTCCACTTATGGTCCTATAGCTTAGGGAAATTAAAATCAAAAAGACACAGCCACCCCAAAGTTTGGGACGCCTCTGTTTACAAGAACCTCGTTTATCGTACAAGTTCAATATCACAGAAAGTGAAAAATGGATAAAGAACTTGTGGTACTTACGTACAATGCAGTATCACTCAGCAATGAAATCTATGTCATCAGGCCCGTAGCAGCACAATGAGTGGATTCAGGTATGATGATTCTAACTGAAATAAGTCACACAGAAAAAGAAACATCATAAGATATCAGTAATACACGGAATGTAAACTTGGCTACACAGGAACTGAATTACAGAACAGAACAGGGTCTCAAATTTAGAAAACCAACTTATGCTTGCTTAAGGGTGAAGGTGAGTTGGGGTGCTGCATAAAACCAGAGATTGAAACGAGCACAGATAAAGTTCCTTAAGCCAAATATGGAATAGACAAGAGCTACTCCTTGCTCAACGAAATGGACTCAACACCGCATATTAAACGCCTAAGAATGTACCTGACTAGTAAGTATCTTAAAACCTATGGATTGCTATGTCTCCGAAAGAGAATCAAGCATGTGTACAGGGGCAAAAACGCAGCAGTGATAGGATTGGAGAGGTTCGGTGAGCAAATGAAGACCCTTTGAAGTCATATTGCATGGTACCCATTCCACGGGTTTCAACTACCCAGGTTTAAGGTATTCTTCCTTCAGCTAAAACATGCATGTGGAACCTAGAGTATGATCAACCATGTGATCGGGAGACGTGTTCAAATATGTCTCAGTTTTCGTACCCTGGTACTCGGGTGCAACATTCCAGACGCTTTACTAACACTCTCCCGACTTGGAGAGTCCGTCCCTTTAATCTCCTGTTTGGCCCAGTTTGCAATTTCTGCGGAAGATGAACAGGAATAGCGAGAACCAATGAGAGACTAGCTGGAGGTGTCTGGACGGGCAAATTTAACTCTCATTTCCCACCAGAAAGAGGAATTAACCAAAGGCTCAGCGTGCCGTGCCGGAACCAGATTAGGGCCTGAAGCCATCCTGCGGTGTTGCGGCCAGCTCAAAAGAAAGCGAGTTGAAGAAAGGAGCTCAGGGGCACTGTAATTCACAAACCTGCAGAGTTATAAATGACAGCTATCGTCCAAAAATATACTGAAGTAAGGCTGCCAAGAGGACTTGAAAGCGGGGCAGAATTGCAGGAAACCGATTTCAGGAGGTAGACTGGAATTGCATTGAAAGCATAGGAAAAGAGGCAGAACGTCCACAATGATGCACTTGGCCAAAAAGGGCGTATGCGTTTTTTCCTGAATATATTCAGGAAAAAACGCATACGCCCTTTTTGGCCAACCAAGCAAGCTTGCAAAGGAAATCTGCACTACAATGAAGTCTCACTTCCCCCCGGTCAAAAGGGCCATCTGAAAAAAGTGTAAAATCCAGAAAGGCAGGACAGGCCATGGAGAAGTGGGAGCCTTGTTATGCTGATGGGCGGGATGTAAATTGCCAACAGACACTCGGGAGAAGTGTATGGTGTTTCCTGAAACATCTAAAAAACAAAGCAACAGAGCCTAGGGCACTTCCACTTATGGTCCTATAGCTTAGGGAAATTAAAATCAAAAAGACACAGCCACCCCAAAGTTTGGGACGCCTCTGTTTACAAGAACCTCGTTTATCGTACAAGTTCAATATCACAGAAAGTGAAAAATGGATAAAGAACTTGTGGTACTTACGTACAATGCAGTATCACTCAGCAATGAAATCTATGTCATCAGGCCCGTAGCAGCACAATGAGTGGATTCAGGTATGATGATTCTAACTGAAATAAGTCACACAGAAAAAGAAACATCATAAGATATCAGTAATACACGGAATGTAAACTTGGCTACACAGGAACTGAATTACAGAACAGAACAGGGTCTCAAATTTAGAAAACCAACTTATGCTTGCTTAAGGGTGAAGGTGAGTTGGGGTGCTGCATAAAACCAGAGATTGAAACGAGCACAGATAAAGTTCCTTAAGCCAAATATGGAATAGACAAGAGCTACTCCTTGCTCAACGAAATGGACTCAACACCGCATATTAAACGCCTAAGAATGTACCTGACTAGTAAGTATCTTAAAACCTATGGATTGCTATGTCTCCGAAAGAGAATCAAGCATGTGTACAGGGGCAAAAACGCAGCAGTGATAGGATTGGAGAGGTTCGGTGAGCAAATGAAGACCCTTTGAAGTCATATTGCATGGTACCCATTCCACGGGTTTCAACTACCCAGGTTTAAGGTATTCTTCCTTCAGCTAAAACATGCATGTGGAACCTAGAGTATGATCAACCATGTGATCGGGAGACGTGTTCAAATATGTCTCAGTTTTCGTACCCTGGTACTCGGGTGCAACATTCCAGACGCTTTACTAACACTCTCCCGACTTGGAGAGTCCGTCCCTTTAACCTCCTGTTTGGCCCAGTTTGCAATTTCTGTGGAAGATGAACAAGAAAGGCGAGAACCAATGAGAGATTAGCTGGAGGTGTCTGGACGGGCAAATTTAACTCTCATTTCCCACCAGGAAGAGGAATTAACCAAAGGCTCAGCGTGCCGTGCCGGAACCAGATTAGGACCTGAAGCCATCCTGCGGTGTTGCGGCCAGCTCAAAAGAAAGCAAGTTGAAGAAAGGAGCTCAGGGGCACTGTAATTCACAAACCTGCAGAGTTATAAATGACAGCTATCGTCCAAAAATATACTGAAGTAAGGCTGCCAAGAGGACTTGAAAGCGGGGCAGAATTGCAGGAAACCGATTTCAGGAGGTAGACTGGAATTGCATTGAAAGCATAGGAAAAGAGGCAGAACGTCCACAATGATGCACTTGGCCAAAAAGGGCGTATGCGTTTTTTCCTGAATATATTCAGGAAAAAACGCATACGCCCTTTTTGGCCAACCAAGCAAGCTTGCAAAGGAAATCTGCACTACAATGAAGTCTCACTTCCCCCCGGTCAAAAGGGCCATCTGAAAAAAGTGTAAAATCCAGAAAGGCAGGACAGGCCATGGAGAAGTGGGAGCCTTGTTATGCTGATGGGCGGGATGTAAATTGCCAACAGACACTCGGGAGAAGTGTATGGTGTTTCCGGAAACATCTAAAAAACAAAGCAACAGAGCCTAGGGCACTTCCACTTATGGTCCTATAGCTTAAGGAAATTAAAATCAAAAAGACACAGCCACCCCAAAGTTTGGGACGCCTCTGTTTACAAGAACCTCGTTTATCGTACAAGTTCAATATCACAGAAAGTGAAAAATGGATAAAGAACTTGTGGTACTTACGTACAATGCAGTATCACTCAGCAATGAAATCTATGTCATCAGGCCCGTAGCAGCACAATGAGTGGATTCAGGTATGATGATTCTAACTGAAATAAGTCACACAGAAAAAGAAACATCATAAGATATCAGTAATACACGGAATGTAAACTTGGCTACACAGGAACTGAATTACAGAACAGAACAGGGTCTCAAATTTAGAAAACCAACTTATGCTTGCTTAAGGGTGAAGGTGAGTTGGGGTGCTGCATAAAACCAGAGATTGAAACGAGCACAGATAAAGTTCCTTAAGCCAAATATGGAATAGACAAGAGCTACTCCTTGCTCAACGAAATGGACTCAACACCGCATATTAAACGCCTAAGAATGTACCTGACTAGTAAGTATCTTAAAACCTATGGATTGCTATGTCTCCGAAAGAGAATCAAGCATGTGTACAGGGGCAAAAACGCAGCAGTGATAGGATTGGAGAGGTTCGGTGAGCAAATGAAGACCCTTTGAAGTCATATTGCATGGTACCCATTCCACGGGTTTCAACTACCCAGGTTTAAGGTATTCTTCCTTCAGCTAAAACATGCATGTGGAACCTAGAGTATGATCAACCATGTGATCGGGAGACGTGTTCAAATATGTCTCAGTTTTCGTACCCTGGTACTCGGGTGCAACATTCCAGACGCTTTACTAACACTCTCCCGACTTGGAGAGTCCGTCCCTTTAATCTCCTGTTTGGCCCAGTTTGCAATTTCTGCGGAAGATGAACAGGAATAGCGAGAACCAATGAGAGACTAGCTGGAGGTGTCTGGACGGGCAAATTTAACTCTCATTTCCCACCAGAAAGAGGAATTAACCAAAGGCTCAGCGTGCCGTGCCGGAACCAGATTAGGGCCTGAAGCCATCCTGCGGTGTTGCGGCCAGCTCAAAAGAAAGCGAGTTGAAGAAAGGAGCTCAGGGGCACTGTAATTCACAAACCTGCAGAGTTATAAATGACAGCTATCGTCCAAAAATATACTGAAGTAAGGCTGCCAAGAGGACTTGAAAGCGGGGCAGAATTGCAGGAAACCGATTTCAGGAGGTAGACTGGAATTGCATTGAAAGCATAGGAAAAGAGGCAGAACGTCCACAATGATGCACTTGGCCAAAAAGGGCGTATGCGTTTTTTCCTGAATATATTCAGGAAAAAACGCATACGCCCTTTTTGGCCAACCAAGCAAGCTTGCAAAGGAAATCTGCACTACAATGAAGTCTCACTTCCCCCCGGTCAAAAGGGCCATCTGAAAAAAGTGTAAAATCCAGAAAGGCAGGACAGGCCATGGAGAACTGGGAGCCTTGTTATGCTGATGGGCGGGATGTAAATTGCCAACAGACACTCGGGAGAAGTGTATGGTGTTTCTGGAAACATCTAAAAAACAAAGCAACAGAGCCTAGGGCACTTCCACTTATGGTCCTATAGCTTAGGGAAATTAAAATCAAAAAGACACAGCCACCCCAAAGTTTGGGACGCCTCTGTTTACAAGAACCTCGTTTATCGTACAAGTTCAATATCACAGAAAGTGAAAAATGGATAAAGAACTTGTGGTACTTACGTACAATGCAGTATCACTCAGCAATGAAATCTATGTCATCAGGCCCGTAGCAGCACAATGAGTGGATTCAGGTATGATGATTCTAACTGAAATAAGTCACACAGAAAAAGAAACATCATAAGATATCAGTAATACACGGAATGTAAACTTGGCTACACAGGAACTGAATTACAGAACAGAACAGGGTCTCAAATTTAGAAAACCAACTTATGCTTGCTTAAGGGTAAAGGTGAGTTGGGGTGCTGCATAAAACCAGAGATTGAAACGAGCACAGATAAAGTTCCTTAAGCCAAATATGGAATAGACAAGAGCTACTCCTTGCTCAACGAAATGGACTCAACACCGCATATTAAACGCCTAAGAATGTACCTGACTAGTAAGTATCTTAAAACCTATGGATTGCTATGTCTCCGAAAGAGAATCAAGCATGTGTACAGGGGCAAAAACGCAGCAGTGATAGGATTGGAGAGGTTCGGTGAGCAAATGAAGACCCTTTGAAGTCATATTGCATGGTACCCATTCCACGGGTTTCAACTACCCAGGTTTAAGGTATTCTTCCTTCAGCTAAAACATGCATGTGGAACCTAGAGTATGATCAACCATGTGATCGGGAGACGTGTTCAAATATGTCTCAGTTTTCGTACCCTGGTACTCGGGTGCAACATTCCAGACGCTTTACTAACACTCTCCCGACTTGGAGAGTCCGTCCCTTTAATCTCCTGTTTGGCCCAGTTTGCAATTTCTGCGGAAGATGAACAGGAATAGCGAGAACCAATGAGAGACTAGCTGGAGGTGTCTGGACGGGCAAATTTAACTCTCATTTCCCACCAGAAAGAGGAATTAACCAAAGGCTCAGCGTGCCGTGCCGGAACCAGATTAGGGCCTGAAGCCATCCTGCGGTGTTGCGGCCAGCTCAAAAGAAAGCGAGTTGAAGAAAGGAGCTCAGGGGCACTGTAATTCACAAACCTGCAGAGTTATAAATGACAGCTATCGTCCAAAAATATACTGAAGTAAGGCTGCCAAGAGGACTTGAAAGCGGGGCAGAATTGCAGGAAACCGATTTCAGGAGGTAGACTGGAATTGCATTGAAAGCATAGGAAAAGAGGGAGAACGTCCACAATGATGCACTTGGCCAAAAAGGGCGTATGCGTTTTTTCCTGAATATATTCAGGAAAAAACGCATACGCCCTTTTTGGCCAACCAAGCAAGCTTGCAAAGGAAATCTGCACTACAATGAAGTCTCACTTCCCCCCGGTCAAAAGGGCCATCTGAAAAAAGTGTAAAATCCAGAAAGGCAGGACAGGCCATGGAGAACTGGGAGCCTTGTTATGCTGATGGGCGGGATGTAAATTGCCAACAGACACTCGGGAGAAGTGTATGGTGTTTCTGGAAACATCTAAAAAACAAAGCAACAGAGCCTAGGGCACTTCCACTTATGGTCCTATAGCTTAGGGAAATTAAAATCAAAAAGACACAGCCACCCCAAAGTTTGGGACGCCTCTGTTTACAAGAACCTCGTTTATCGTACAAGTTCAATATCACAGAAAGTGAAAAATGGATAAAGAACTTGTGGTACTTACGTACAATGCAGTATCACTCAGCAATGAAATCTATGTCATCAGGCCCGTAGCAGCACAATGAGTGGATTCAGGTATGATGATTCTAACTGAAATAAGTCACACAGAAAAAGAAACATCATAAGATATCAGTAATACACGGAATGTAAACTTGGCTACACAGGAACTGAATTACAGAACAGAACAGGGTCTCAAATTTAGAAAACCAACTTATGCTTGCTTAAGGGTAAAGGTGAGTTGGGGTGCTGCATAAAACCAGAGATTGAAACGAGCACAGATAAAGTTCCTTAAGCCAAATATGGAATAGACAAGAGCTACTCCTTGCTCAACGAAATGGACTCAACACCGCATATTAAACGCCTAAGAATGTACCTGACTAGTAAGTATCTTAAAACCTATGGATTGCTATGTCTCCGAAAGAGAATCAAGCATGTGTACAGGGGCAAAAACGCAGCAGTGATAGGATTGGAGAGGTTCGGTGAGCAAATGAAGACCCTTTGAAGTCATATTGCATGGTACCCATTCCACGGGTTTCAACTACCCAGGTTTAAGGTATTCTTCCTTCAGCTAAAACATGCATGTGGAACCTAGAGTATGATCAACCATGTGATCGGGAGACGTGTTCAAATATGTCTCAGTTTTCGTACCCTGGTACTCGGGTGCAACATTCCAGACGCTTTACTAACACTCTCCCGACTTGGAGAGTCCGTCCCTTTAATCTCCTGTTTGGCCCAGTTTGCAATTTCTGCGGAAGATGAACAGGAATAGCGAGAACCAATGAGAGACTAGCTGGAGGTGTCTGGACGGGCAAATTTAACTCTCATTTCCCACCAGAAAGAGGAATTAACCAAAGGCTCAGCGTGCCGTGCCGGAACCAGATTAGGGCCTGAAGCCATCCTGCGGTGTTGCGGCCAGCTCAAAAGAAAGCGAGTTGAAGAAAGGAGCTCAGGGGCACTGTAATTCACAAACCTGCAGAGTTATAAATGACAGCTATCGTCCAAAAATATACTGAAGTAAGGCTGCCAAGAGGACTTGAAAGCGGGGCAGAATTGCAGGAAACCGATTTCAGGAGGTAGACTGGAATTGCATTGAAAGCATAGGAAAAGAGGGAGAACGTCCACAATGATGCACTTGGCCAAAAAGGGCGTATGCGTTTTTTCCTGAATATATTCAGGAAAAAACGCATACGCCCTTTTTGGCCAACCAAGCAAGCTTGCAAAGGAAATCTGCACTACAATGAAGTCTCACTTCCCCCCGGTCAAAAGGGCCATCTGAAAAAAGTGTAAAATCCAGAAAGGCAGGACAGGCCATGGAGAACTGGGAGCCTTGTTATGCTGATGGGCGGGATGTAAATTGCCAACAGACACTCGGGAGAAGTGTATGGTGTTTCCGGAAACATCTAAAAAACAAAGCAACAGAGCCTAGGGCACTTCCACTTATGGTCCTATAGCTTAGGGAAATTAAAATCAAAAAGACACAGCCACCCCAAAGTTTGGTACGCCTCTGTTTACAAGAACCTCGTTTATCGTACAAGTTCAATATCACAGAAAGTGAAAAATGGATAAAGAAGTTGTGGTACTTACGTACAATGCAGTATCACTCAGCAATGAAATCTATGTCATCAGGCCCTTAGCAGCATAATGAGTGGATTCAGGTACGATGATTCTAACTGAAATAAGTCACACAGAAAAAGAAACATCATAAGATATCAGTAATACACGGAATGAAAACTTGGCTACACAGGAACTGAATTCAAAAACAGAACAGGGTCTCAAATTTAGAAAACCAACTTATGCTTGCTTAAGGGGAAAGGTGAGTTGGGGTGCTGCATAAAACCAGAGATTGAAACGAGCACAGATAAAGTTCCTTAAGCCAAATATGGAATAGACAAGAGCTACTCCTTGCTCAACGAAATGGACTCAACACCCCATATTAAACGCCTAAGAATGTACCTGACTAGTAAGTATCTTAAAACCTATGGATTGCTATGTCTCCGAAAGAGAATCAAGCATGTGTACAGGGGCATAAACGCAGCAGTGATAAGATTGGAGAGGTTCGGTGAGCAAATGAAGACCCTTTGAAGTCATATTGCATGGTACCCATTCCAAGGGTTTCAACTACCCAGGTTTAAGGTATTCTTCCTTCAGCTAAAACATGCATGTGGAACCTAGAGTATGATCAACCGTGTGATCGGGAGACGTGTTCAAATATGTCTCAGTTTTCGTACCCTGGTACTCGGGTGCAACATTCCAGACGCTTTACTAACACTCTCCCGACTTGGAGAGTCAGCGCCTTTAACCTCCTGTTTGGCCCAGTTTTCAATTTCTGCGGAAGATGAACAGGAATAGCGAGAACCAATGAGAGACTAGCTGGAGGTGTCTGGACAGGCAAATTTAACTCTCATTTCCCACCAGGAAGAGGAATTAACCAAAGGCTCAGCGTGCCGTGCCGGAACCAGATTAGGGCCTGAAGCCATCCTGCGGTGTTGCGGCCAGGTCACAAGAAAGCGAGTTGAAGAAAGGAGCTCAGGGGCACTGTAATTCACAAACCTGCAGAGTTATAAATGACAGCTATCGTCCAAAAATATACTGAAGTAAGGCTGCCAAGAGGACTTGAAAGCGGGGCAGAATTGCAGGAAACCGATTTCAGGAGGTAGACTGGAATTGCATTGAAAGCATAGGAAAAGAGGCAGAACGTCCACAATGATGCACTTGGCCAAAAAGGGCGTATGCGTTTTTTCCTGAATATATTCAGGAAAAAACGCATACGCCCTTTTTGGCCAACCAAGCAAGCTTGCAATGGAAATCTGCACTACAATGAAGTCTCACTTCCCCCCGGTCAAAAGGGCCATCTGAAAAAAGTGTAAAATCCAGAAAGGCAGGACAGGCCATGGAGAACTGGGAGCCTTGTTATGCTGATGGGCGGGATGTAAATTGCCAACAGACACTCGGGAGAAGTGTATGGTGTTTCCGGAAACATCTAAAAAACAAAGCAACAGAGCCTAGGGCACTTCCACTTATGGTCCTATAGCTTAGGGAAATTAAAATCAAAAAGACACAGCCACCCCAAAGTTTGGGATGCCTCTGTTTACAAGAACCTCATTTACCGTTCAAGTTCAATATCACAGAAAGTGAAAAATGGATAAAGAACTTGTGGTACTTACGTACAATGCAGTATCACTCAGCAATGAAATCTATGTCATCAGGCCCGTAGCAGCATAATGAGTGGATTCAGGTACGATGATTCTAACTGAAATAAGTCACACAGAAAATGAAACATCATAAGGTATCACTAATACACGGAATGTGAACTTGGCTACACATGAACTGAATTACAAAACAGAACAGGGTCTCAAGTTTAGAAAACCAACTTATGCCTGCTTAAGGGGGAAGGTGAGTTGGGGTGCTGCATAAAAGCAGAGTTTGAAATTAGCACAGATACCGTTCCATAAGCCAAATATGTAATAGACTAGACCTACCCCTTGCTCAACGAAATGGATTCAACAATGAGGTATCACCTCACACCTGGTAGAATAGGCATCATAGAAAATCTACAAACAAAAAATGCTGGAAAGGGTGTGGAGAAAAGGAACCCTCTTCCACTACTGTTGGGAATATAAATTGATACAGTCATTATGGAGAACAATATGGAATTTCTTATGAAACTAACAATAGAATTACCATATGATACAGCAATCCCAGTACTGGACATATACCCAGACAAAACCATAAATCAAAAAGAGTCATTCACCGCAATGTTCATTGCATCACTATTTACAATATCGAGGTAATGGAAGCAACTTAAATGCCCACAGACAGACGAATGCATAAAGCTGTGGTACATATATGAAATGGAATATTACTAAGCCATGAAAAGGAATGAAATTGGGTCATTTGTAGAGACGTCGATGGATCTAGAGACTGTCATACAGAGTGAAGTAAGTCTGAAAGAGAAAAACAAATCTTGTATATTCATGCATATATGTGGAACCTAGAAAAACTGTACAGATTAACCATTTTGCAAGGCATAAATAGAGCAACAGATGTAGACAACAAACGTATGGACAACAAGGGGGGAAAGCTGTTGGGGGGGTGGTG